>NC_083888.1:1841250-2455000 GCF_032452875.1 Bos javanicus | reverse complement strand
CTGACCTTCAGGTGGTGCTCCAACAGCTGGGTCTCCAGGAGCCTGGCCCACGTGTCCACAGCACACTTGTCTGCCCACAGTGCACCTGCAGGCTTGGGGTGCTGCTGTCAGCTTGTCCTGGGTCCAGTGTTTCCTCTTGCTTCTGTCGCCCGGATATCATCATACCCTTTATCTTTTTTTTTTTTTTTTTAATTAAAAAGAAATGGAATGCTTCACAGATTTGCATGTCATCCTTGTGCAGGGGCCATGCTGATCTCCTCTGGTCATCCCAGTTTTAGTATATGTGCTGAGGTGAGAGCCTGCCTTTTATCTTTGAGCTCGAGACCCCTCTCTGCTGCAGAGGGCTCTGCCTGCTGCCCCACACAGCTGAGGGCTGGCCGCAGCAAGGGTCACTGTCGCCGCTCCACGGGGTGCCGTCTGCCGTCAGCGGGAGAAGGGCCTGCTGACTTCACAGGCTTGAGTGGGCCTAGCCATCTTTGTCACCTGTCTCACTGCGCTTCTCTCTGCTGGTGTTCAGTCTCCCTACCTGTTCACAATGATTCCCTGAGGTCAGAAACCGGGTGTCTTACAGCTCCTGAGAATCACCGGCCAAGGTCTTGCTCGCTGAGTCCCACTCCATCACATGGAGGTCCCCCATCTCCCTGCATTGGGGCTTTCTCTTGGGTCCCTTTTGCCCCTTTGAAGGGGCCCTTGTTCTGGACTGTGTCCCTTTTGGTCAGATCAGAGGCTTTGTGGTGACTGGTGCCTGGAGGAAGGCGGGGAGAGCCCAGTGGACCTGGAATCTCGCTGAAGACAGGGAGGGGCTGAGATTGACCTGTGTCCGCGAGGCCATCACACCATCCCTGCGCAGTTCCGTGTCTCGTTTTACAGATGGGATGAGCCCGTCCCCAGAGGAGGAGGCTGCAGGTCCACAGCGCTGGTGGCTTCGCTGCAGGAGCGGGGCCCGCGTGCCTGCCCTGTCCTCACGTGTCGCCCTGCGGGCTGTCAGGCCTGGATAGGGACCCCCGCCCTCAATAAGAGTCCAGGGCGTAGAGGGCGTGGTGAGCGGACGGGTGGGCTGTGCGGGCAAACTTACTGCGTGATTGTGAAGCCCCCCTGAAAGAGGCTGCTTTTAACCTTCTTTTACTAATAAGTAACTTCTCACTTTACCTACCTCTCCAAAGTTTTTAGAAACATAAGTGTTTTTTAAAAAGTGAACAGCTTATTTTCCTTTTTGATTACCTAAGAAATTAATATATACCTTTGAAAATAGGACGTCATAAAAACAAACATATTAGGGATGTGGATGGGTAGAAAAATATATCTTAAGCTTCATTACCCTTATCAGGACCCCCAGTTTAGACCCTAAAAGTTCTATCATAATTTAACTTGAAGTTGGAGTTTATTAATCCTCCTTTTTGTAGAGGGTCCAGCTGGCTAGAGGTGGGATGTACAGAGAAACTGAGGTTTTTTTTATCTCAAGGTCATTTTCACAGAACGGAAAATTCTCTCCATATTTGAAAGCATTCAAATTGTAATGTTATGACATGCGACCGATGGGAAATAGTAAACATGCTGTCAGTGTGTACGACAAAGGTGTTTTTGACCCCTGTGTGCTCTGTGTCATTTGTCTCTCACATCTTAGTGCCTTCATTTTATTTGAGTGGTAGTAAAGTCAGGTGTCACCCTCACTTGATTTGTCTTGAACACGTTTCTAATGTGGTGGGCTATATCATAGTTTGGCAGAGGGAGTTATATTGTTATTTTAGACAAATAGTTCAAAACCGTGCTTTAAGGCCCAAGGAGGGAGGAGATAAATGAAAAGGAGACTCCAGCCATTTCTGATAGTGTCCCTTGAGTGCTTGTGAGTTTAGAGTTTCTGGTATCAACTAGAAAAGGCATCCAGAAATCGCTTCTGGAATTCGTGAGTCTATGGTAGGAGCTGTGGCCTTGACGTGGCTGACTCTGAGAGCTCAGACCTGGGAGTGTCATGTGGGGGGCCCAGCACCTATCTTTGTTTAGGGGATGGGTTCTTCTTGAACATCCTCTAAGGGCCTTTTCTACTCTGGATGCCAGCATGAAATCTGAGTAGATGGGGACCTGTGGGGTCCGGGCTTTAGGAAGCTGTCTTCATTCACAGCTGCCTAAAAGAGCTGATGTGCATGCACATGTGTGTGTGCACAGGTGCACGCTTGCATGTATTTTTGTCATAGGGGATGCAAATGTTACACATATCCCCCCTGACCCCCTGGGGTAGAAAGGAGCATCTCTTTTCTGCACCACATCTGGGCACTGAGTTGGGAACATCAGTCTATGTAGCGGCATAGTTCATCAGCTTCTTAGAGAAGGTATTCCCTTCCCTGCCATTTAATTGCATTTCTGTCTGCTCACTTGGAAGAGAGTTTCCTTCTGTTGCCAGTTTTCTGTTGAAATAGACGTCTGCAAAGGCGTGGCCCACTGGACTCCTCTGCATGTGCTGATGTGGGTGTGGGTGGTGAGGAATGACTCGGACACCTGGGCCACACTGAGGGCTGATGTGGGTGGGGGTGGGCCTTCTGCCCCTCGGGTTCACACCTGCTCTCTGGCGTGAGTGTGGAGCGGGGTGTGTGAACAAGAGTTTGCACAGTTTTACTTTGTACCTCCACTCCAACTTTAAACTGGCACCTCCTGCAGCTGTTTAGAGCACTAGATTTTGAAATTTTGGATGGTAGAGAAAGGCAATTTTAAGAGTTAAATAAAACTACTTGATAATAGAGTTAGACTTTAGCTGTAAAAGAGACCTTATAAAATCAGAGATGACGTTTGTGTCTGAGGCCTTAAAGACTATTGACAATTATATATATAGATATGTAAATTCTGTTCATTACAATATGAAAATGATGTATTTCTTATAGAAATATCCCAAAAACACAACTAAATTGATGTTTTAGTTTCTCACTGTTCATTAATTATGAAAAAAAAATTGAAAAACAGAGACTTCTGGTTCCAGAACAAGATGGTGTGGATTCACTTTTCCTAACTCATCTCCTGCAACCAAATCCTGGAGATAATTCAACAGACAACAGTCAAAGAACACTAGAAGCTGAAAGAAGGCAGACTGGCTGGGGACCTAAGAGCTTGAAGAATGTGAATTCTCAGTGAATTCTCCAGGTCTCCCGTTTATTGGCCATGTACTTCAGCCTGGGCATGGAGATTCCTGTAACCAGAACTGCCAACAAGTATAGACAAAGTGAAAAAGTCTCTGTTTGCCCAAAGGTAAGCCCAGTGGACACCTAGGTGAGCCCCATCCCATACAAGGCATGCAAAGGCACTCAAGGTGCCTACAGGAGCAGCGTTGGCATAGCTTGGGATGCCCTGTTCTTTACCTAGTCGTATAAGGAGAGCCAGGCTACTCACCTGCACCAGTGGGAATCAACTCAGCAAGGTCCTTCCACTCCCTTATCCCACATATGTGCCTTCCACTCCCTTATCCCACATCAAAAATCCCAGAGTTAGCATCATACCCACAGTGAAATACTGATGCCTCCCCTCCAAAGAATGAGGACAAGAATGTCTGCTTCAACACTCTTACTTGATACAGTACTAGAAGTTCTTGACGCTGCAATAAGATTCAAGAAGCAAAATGCATACAGGTTGGAAAGAAATAAGAAAACTTAATTTGCAGAAAATGTAATTACCTATGTAGAAAATACTAAGGAATATACTACCAAATGGGATGAAGTCAATCCTCATCCCAGTTCCTAGGAAGGGTAGTACTAAAGAATGTGCTAACCATCAGACAGTTGTACTCATCTACCATGCTAGTAAGGTTATGCTTAAAATGTTGCATGCTAGGGTTCAGCATTATGCAAACCAAGAAATTCCAGATGTCCAAGCTGGATTTAGAAAAGGAAGAGGAACTAGAGATCGAATTCAATATTTGCTGGATCATAGAGAAAGCTAGGGAATTCCAGAAAAACATCTACCTCTGTTTCACTGACTATGCCAAAGCTTTTGACTGTGTAATAATAAACTGTGGAAAGCTCTTAAAGAGATAGGAATAACAGACTGCCTTAACTGTCTCCTGAGAAACATGTATGTGGGTCAAGAAGCAACAGTTAGAACCCTGATGGAACACAGAACAACTGATTGGTTCAAGATTGAGAAAGGAGTACCACAGGGCTGACTGCCATCACCTGTTTGTTTAATCTACATGCTGAGCACATCATGAGAAGTGCCAGGCTGAATAAGTTATAGGCTGGAATCAATATAGGCAGGAAAACCATCAACAACCTCAGATATGTGGATGATACCACTATAATGGCAGAAAGAGAAGAATAACTAAAGAGCCTCTTGATGAGGGTGAAGGAGGAGAGTGAAAGAGCCAGCTTAAAACTAAATGTTAAAAAAAGAAACTAAGATCATTGCATCTGGTCCCATTACTTCATGGCAGATAGAGGGGGAGAAGGTGGAAGTAGTGACAGATTTCCTCTTCTTGGACTCTAAAATCACCATGGATGGTGACTGCAGCCATGAAATTAGAAGACGTTTGCTTCTTGACAGGAAAGCTATGACAAACCTAGACAGTGTGCTGAAAAGCAGAGACATTGCTCTGTTGACAAAGGTCTATATAGCCAAGACTATAGTCTTCCCAGTGTCACAAACAGCTGTGAGAGCTGGATCATAAAGCAAGTGGAGCACTGAGGAATTGATGCCTTTGAACTATGGTGATGGAAAAGACTCCTGAGAGTTTCTTGGACAGCAAAGAGATGAAACCAGTCAATCTTAAGGGAAATCCGCCTTGAATACTCATTGGAAGGGCTGATGCTGAAGGTGAAACTCCAGTATTTTGGTCATCTGATGAGAACAGCTGACTCATTGGAAAAGTCTCTCATGCTGGGAAAGATTGAGGGCAGAGCAAGAGGGCATCAGAGGATGAGACGGTTGGATGGCATCACCGATGCAATGGACATGAACTTAAGCAAACTTTGGGAGATGATGAGGGACAGAGAGGCCTCCTGTGCTGCAGTCCATGGGGTCACAAAGAGTCGGACATGACTGAGCGACTGAACAACAACAGTACTACCAAAACCAAATCAAACCAAACCCAACAAACAACAAAACGGTGTCTTAGAACTAATAAATGAGCTCATTAAGATTGCAGCATATAAGATAAACATACACGAATCAATTATATTTCTACATACTGACCATGAACAAATCATAAGCACAATACCATTTATAATTTCTTCAAAGAAAAGGAAATGCTTTGATATAAATTTAAGAAAGCTCATACAAGATCTGTATGCTAAAATTGCAGAGTGCTAATGAAAGAAATGAAAAGAGATCTGGGTAAATGTGGAGATATACCATGCTCATGGATTGAAGAAAGCATCATGAGAGAGATATCAGTTATACCTACATTTATCTTTAGATTTAACACAATTCCTATCAAAATCTCAGTGAAGTTTTTGTAGACACGAGCAAGCTTATTCTGATATTTACATAGAAAAACCAGGTTGTAGAATAGCCAAGACAGTTTTGCAAAAGAATAAAATGGGAAGAATCCACGCTTCCCAATATCACTGTTTGCTGTAGAGCTACAGAATTCAAGATAGTTTGGTTATCAGCAAAGCTATAGTCACCAAAGGAACAGAGTAGAGATCTCAGAAATAAACTCACACAAATATGTCCAATTAATTTTTGACAAAGAACCAAAAGCAATTTAATGGAGGAAGTACAGCCTTTTAAGAAATTATGCGGGAACAATTCAATAGCCATAGGTGGGAAAAAAAAAAGAAAGAAACATAAAGGAAAAAACTCTAAACCTTACACCTCAGGCAAAAATGTACTCCAAAACAGTCATAGATTTAAATGTGAAACTGTAAAACTTCTAGAAGAAAATATTAAAAAATTTTTTTTTTCAGTACCTAGGACTAGGCACAAAATTCTTGGACTTGATACTAGGAGCATCATCCATAAAAGGAGAAGTTGATAAATTGGACCTCATCAAAATTAAAAACATTTGCTGTGAGAAGGACCCTGTTAAGAAAAAGAGACGCCAGATTACAGACTGGGAGAGAATGTTTGCAAATCACATACTCAACAAAGCACTTGTGTTCAGAATACACGAAGAACTCCAAAAATTGAACGTTAAAAAATCTGATCTGGAAGTGGGCAGAACTTGAGGAGATATTTTGCTGGAGGAGATATGCAGACGACAGTAATGCACATGGAGCAGATACCCACAGGGAAAATGTTCAGATTCTTAGATAACAGAGGAATGCACATTCAGACCACCAGGAGATATTACTGCACATCTGCCAGAATGGCAAAAACAAGAATGGTGATAACACCAAATGTTGCCACGGACGTAGAGAAACTGGATCTCTCAAGTATTGCTGGTGGGATTGTAAAATACACCCACTTTGGGAAATAGCCCTTAAAACCATAAATAGAATTTCTTTATGATCCCATTTCTCTTGGGCACTTACCCCCAGAGAAATGAGAGCTTATTTTCACACAGAAGCCTGAACACAGTGTACCTAACAGCCTTATTCATAATAGTCCAAACTGGAAATAACCCAGATGTTTAGTGGGTGAATATTTAAACTGTGGTCCATCCACACCTTGGAATGCTACTCAGCAGTAAAATGGAATGAACTATTCACACATAACTACTTGAAAGTGCCTCAAGAACATTTTATGGAGTGCAGAAAGCTGATTTCAGAAGGAAACATGCTGCACGATCCCATTTATGCACCATTTGTGAAATAACATAATTATGAAACAGATTAGAGGTTGTCAGGATTAGGAATGGGGAAGGGTGTATGTGACTACAAAGAGGTAGCTTGAGGGGGTCTGGTGTCTTGATGTGTTTGTAAGAGGTTACATTGGAAAATCACACAGAAGTACTCATACACCCACCAGAGCACTTAAAACTGGTGAAACCTGCATAAGCTCTGCAGGTTATACCCTTGTCAGTTTCCTCCCTCCGGTGTTGTATTCTGGTTACGCAGGAATGCAGGCTCTTAACATGGGGAGGCTGGCTGAACTGGGCATGGGCCCTCCGTCTACATTACTTTGCAACTTCTTGTGACTCTAATATTAATATTAAGATAAAAAGTTTGAAAATGATTATTTTGTTATTAAGTACTATGATTATTGAATATGGAAAGGAGACACAGAAATTCAGTATTCCTAGGCATGGGCTGTGGGTCGAGAGGCTGCCGGACCTCTGCGGCGGGAGGCCCCTTCCCTCTGCAGGGGAGTGGGGGATGTGCTGCCTTCTCCTGGCGGTGTCCAGCAGTGCGCGTCCCAGCGGAGATAGAGCTTCTCTGACAGGTGTGCGTACAACTGTATACTACTTGTGAATAACTAATAAATTTGGGCTTCCCTGATAGTTCAGTTGGTAAAGAGTCCTCCCTCAATGCAGGAGACCCCTGTTCGATTCCTGGGTTGGGAAGATCCCATGGGGAAGCAATAGGCTACCCACTCCAGGATTCTTGGGTTTCCCTTGGGGTTCAGCTTGTAAAGAATCCACCTGCAATGCGGGAGGCCTGGGTTCGATCCCTGGGCTGGGAAGATCCCCTTGAGAAAGGAAAGGCTGCCCACTAGAGTATTCTGGCCTGGAGAATTCCTTAGACTGTATAGTCCATGGGGTCGCAAAGAGTCGGACAGGACTGAGTGACTTGCACTTTCACTTTTCAAGGACAAAGAATCTTGCTCTTATTCCACACCTGACTTTGAGGTGACTTAGTTCTCTGGTTAGAAGAAAAATATAAAACACTCAGGGCTGTTAGCTTCAATTAATGCCTGGAAATAGCTCCTAGGATTTTATCTCAGTGCCCTCTTACCTTACTGTTATGAGTAATTCAGATAATGCCGTTGGAAGGGATGCATTAATGCACACACCCTGGAGTTGCTTATTAACCCTGTCTCAGTCCTGGGGGTGTCCCTGACATTTGCTTTTGAGATCACGATTGTGACGGGATGTTAAGGGACAGCCAGTGTCTTCTAGAAAGAATGGGTCTTGGATAAAAACATATCGTTTGTCACAGTTGACACCTAAGTAAATATGCATTTTTAACATATATACTGCAGAGGAATACTACACTGCTTGGGATGTTCCTAAAATTAACAAGCTTTCAGCCAGAGACATTCACTCCCAGGAGACAAGACATCCTGAACATGGGCTGGTGTTTTGCAGTCCTGTGGAAAGGGGAGAAAGTTCTCAATAGGAAATGCCTCCCAAATTACCTTGATTGCTAACTGTAAAAAAAGGCTACTTCTAGAACATCTTGGAGGCCTGCCCACCATATCCCTGTTTGCTCAGGGGAAATAGGTTTTAAGGATGTGCTGCACGCAATATCATCAATTAAGAATATTAACTCTCAAAGGGACGCTTCTCTGAAGAGGCCACAAGGGACACCATTGCAGAGGCATTTAAAGCTGCAGAAAATTGAAACTTGATCTGTGTTTTAGTAACAACCCCTGTTGTTGGATTAATAATATTATCTGGAGGGGGAGGGAGGGATTGGGAATTTGGGATTAGCAGATGCAAACCATTATATATTAAGTGGATAAATAACCATTATATATTAAATGGATAAATAGCAAGATCCTACTGTATAGCAGATGTTGTTGTTGTTCAGTCGCCCAGTCATATCCGACTCTTTGTGGTCCTATGGACTGCAGCATGCCAGGCCTCTCTCTCCCTCACCATCTCCTGATGTTTGCCCAAGTTCATGTTCATTGCATCAGTGATGCCATCCAGCCATCTCATCCTCTGATGCCCTCTTCTCCTTCTGCCCTCAATCTTTCCCGGCATCAGGGACTTTGTCAATGAGTCAGCTGTTCGCATCAGATGACCAAAATACTGGAGTTTCGACTTCAGCATCAGCCCTTCCAATGAGTATTCAGGGTTTATTTCCCTTAAGATTGACTGGAGGAGGGAATGGCAAACCTCCCCAGTGTACTTGCCATAAGAACCTCGTGAACTGTATAAAAGGACTATATAACAAAGGGAACTATATTCAGCATCATGTGATAAACCATAATGGAAAAAATAGGGAAAAATATTTATATATATATGTATAACTCAATCACCTTCTGTACAGCAGAAATTAACACAATCAACTATACTTCAATAAAATAATTTTTAAAAATACTATTTGTGCTAGAATGGAGATTGAAGGGCAGCCTTGAGCACAGAGCTGAGCCCTGAGGCTCTTTGGAACGCTGTATCATTTGGTTCAAGCCAGAGCTGCCTTGAGCTTTCACACTGTGACTTGGGAACATGTCGCCCAACCCAGGCCTGGCTCTGCTGGGCAGTGACTCTGTCACAGGCCTGTTTGGAACTGCCAGTTCCAGGCTCTGGCTCCGGAAGGAAACAGGCTTGTGTGGGAGCCGAACTTGTTTGGGGTCCTGGGCATGTATTCCGTGCATGCCTGCTGCAGGCTGCTGACTTGACATGAGAAGAAGAGTGCATTCCAAGTTGTCCGGTAGGCCTCTGAGAGTCTTATTGCTGAGTCGTAAGCACTTTGAGTGCGTTGGCTGAGAAATGAGTCTCCTGGTTTCTGTTATGTCTGAATCAGGCCAATTGAGAACCTACCAAACCTCAGGAAAACTGGAACTAAGTGAAAGGACCTTCCATGGGACCAGTTACATGGACCTTGGATGTAGAGTGAAGATGACCTGTCTGCTTCTCTGATGCCTACCCAGGAAAGTTAAACATGTTCGCCATCTGGCCTTTGACATCATCAGGTTTCTTCTTTTATATTGGCTATATCCATTCACTCTTCCCCAAGTAACATTTTAATTGTTGTTTAGTTGCTCAGTCGTGTCTGACTCTTTGCGACTCCATAGACTGTAGCACACCAGGCTTCTCTGTCCTTCACTATCTCTCAGGGTTTCTTAAAGTCATGTCCATTGTATCAGTGATGCCATCCAACCATCTCATCCTCTGTCATCCCCTTCTCCTCTCGCCTTCAATCTTGCCCAGCATCAGGGTCTTTTCCAATGAGTCAGTTCTTCACATCAGGTGGGCAAAGTATTGGAGTTTTAACTTCAGCATCATTCCTTCCAATGAATATTCAGGACTGATTTCCTTTAGGATTGACTGGTTGGATCTCCTTGCAGTCCAGGGGACTCTCAAGAGTCTTCTCCAACACCACAGTTCAAAAGCATCAATTCTTCGGTGCTCAGCTTTCTTTATAGTCCAACTCTCACATCCATACATGACTACTGAAAAAATCATAGCTTTGACTATACAGACTTTCGTTGGCAAAGTGATGTCTCTGCTTTTTAATATGCTGTCTAGGCTTGTCATAGCTTTTCTTCCAAGTAGCAAGCATCTTTTAATTTCATGGCTGCAGTCACCATCCACAGTGATTTTGGAGCCCAAGAAAATAAAGTCTGTCACTGTTTCCATTTTCCCCCCATCTATTTGCCATGAAGTGATGGGACCAGATGCCATGATCTTCATTTTTTGAATGTTGAGTTTTAAGCCAGCTTTTTCACTCTCCTCTCACTTTCACCAAGAGGCTTTTTTAGTTCCTCTTTGCTTTCTGCCATAAGGGTGGTGTCATCTGAGGTTATTGATATTTCTCCTGTCAATCTTGATTCCAGCTTGTGCTTCATCAAGCCCAACATTCTGCATGATGTACTCTGCATATAAGTTAAATAAGGAGGGTGACAATGTACAGCCTTAACATACTTCTTTCCCAACTCTGAACCAGTCCGCTGTTTCATGTCTGGTTCTAACTATTGCTTCTTGACCTGCATACAGGTTTCTCAGGAGGTAAGTAAGGTGGTCTGGTTTTCCAATCTCTGTAGCAGTTTTTCACAGTTTGTTGTGATCCACACAGTCAAAGGCTTTAACATAGTCAATGAAGCAGAAATAGACTTTTTCCTGGAATTCCCTTGCATTTTCTTTTTTTTTTCTTTTTTAATGTCTCTCTTCTGCGCAGGCGTACCCGGCGCGGGTTCAACGCCCGGGGCCGCTTCTACTCATGCGCAGTGAGAGCCCTGTGAGTGAGGTACAAGGCGCCTTACGTCTCGCCGGCCTCCCCTTGCATTTTCTATGATCCAACAGATGTTAGCAATTTGATCTCTGGTTCTTCTGCCTTTTCTAAATCCAGCTTGTACATCTGGAAGTTCTCAGTTCATGAACTGTTGAAGCCTAGCTTGAGGGATTTGAACATGACATTGCTGGCTTGTGAAATGAGTGCAATTGTGCAGTAGTTTGAACATTCTTTGGCATTGCCCTTCTTTGGGACTGGAATGAAAACTGACCTTTTCCAGTCCTGTGGCCACTGCTGGGTTTTCGAAATTTGTTGATCTATTGAGTGCAGAACTTAAACAGCGTCATCTTTTAGGATTTGAAATAGCTCAGCTGGAATTCCATCACCTCCAGTAGCTTTATTCATAATAATGCTTCCTAAGGCCCACTTGATTTCACACTCCAGGATGTCTGGCTCTAGATGAGTGATCACACCATCGTGGTTGTCCGAGTCATCAGTACCTTTTTTGTATAGTTCTTCTGTCTATTCATGCTACTTCTTAATATCTTCTGCTTCTGTTAGGTCTATACCATTTCTGTTCTTTATTGCATCTTAGTACTTTTACATATTTTCTTACACTCAGTATATTTTACTTAAGAGTAACTGAATGACAAAATAATTCTTCTCTATAACCACCATTTCTCTGAAAGTTGAAGGCTATTTCATATCTAAGGAAATTTATTGAAGTTAAAAAACTCAGTATGTTTGAGTTTTTAATATGATGAGTCTTACTTCCATATACATTAAGTGAGTGAAGTGCATTAATTTATTCAAATTACCTCTCTCAAATCTCTGGGGGGTGGTGAGCCCTCCTGGGGAGACTGTTCAATCACTGGAGAGATGCTTTTTTTGAGTGTATTTGCTTCCCTAGGTGAATTTTTCCTCTTCTCCACTCCCCCTTTAGTGCCCTGGTTTGCAACCATCGCAAGCGTTGGGTCTCCTGTAAGGATTATCAGTGGAAAACAAGCTTGCTTCCCGCTGGTTTATTTTTCTGATGACAGACTAGAATGAGGTCTATCAAGGAAGGCAGTAGCAACTGAAAGGTACTTTCTCTGGAAGGCAGCTGGATCTGTAGTGTTTGCATTCAGAGACATAAGCAGACGCAGTTTTAGCTTGGCTGAATTTGGGGCATAATGACAAAGTGGTGTGGTGTGTCACAGAAACACTGGGAGAGCTTCTGCCGCAGCTATGACTAGAACCCCCAGAGCAGTGGTTTCAGAGTGTGGTCCCTGGGCCAGCATCTTCGACATTACCTTGTAACTTGTTAGAGGTTCACATCCTAATGCTCTGTCCTCCAGCAGCTGCACCAGGCTCGCCATCTGTGTGCTTGGTGCTGCCACCACTGGGTTGGCGCATGGGCACCGGTCACTGGTGCCCTCAGCTGCCTCCTTCCTTTTGACCTCCACACGGCCCAAGGACAGTGCCCCCACCAGGCTCTTCCTCCAAGAGCGGTGTCACCTAGCTCAGCCCTCCCTGCCCAGCTTCCCTCCTGCCTGCTGCCCTTTTAACCAGGCCTGCTCTGTGACTCCCCCTTCAGTTTTCCTGAAACCTGCCCCCCATCCTCAGCTGTTTCCCAGAAGTCCGCCCCTCTCCCCACTACTGACTGGGAGCCGACAGGTGATTTCCACCCAACTCCCTGTGAAGGTGCGTAGTTCCTAGGTCTTAGAGCTTAAAGAGCAATGCAGTTTATGCCTTTCCTTTTTGTCCCTCAAGTCAGCATCATTATCTGCACATACAAAGCTCCATTCCAGGCGCTCTGTGAACATGAAGGTGAGACATTGCCCTCTGTCTTTAAGGGGCTTACAGCCAAGCCAGAGGAACAGGTGCTCACAGAGATGGCTTTGTTACACGTGTGGTCCTTTGCAGGTGACTCTGCCCTCACTCTCCTCCTCTGAGTGTCAGGGATTGTGATCGTACCTGTTTCCTAGGGTTGCTATGGAGACCAGCTCCTGTGAGCCAATACCTCCAGTGTAGGTGAGACAGTTCTTGGCACACGTCGGCACTGATTTATTACGTGGTTGTCTGAGAGGACGGGAAGGATGATCAGCCCTGGTGGCACTGCCTGAGAAGACTTCTGGGAGGAAGTGGGGTTTGCATGGGGCCTTGAGGTTGTTTCAGTTTTTGAATAGATAGGTTTGAACTTAATAAAATGTGTCTGAACTTGGTTGTCTTGCATTAGTGATGTCTACAGTGGTTCAGCCCACACCACAAATGTTAAACGCTGCTTTTTTAATGTTGGCACTGCCACCTCTGTGGTCAGGGCGTGTTTCTTTTGCCACCACGCTTACGGGGTTGCTGCTTCAGACAACCCTCTGGAGGGAGGTTAGAAAGGGAATAGAATTAGCAGAGGGTGCAAAAAGAGAGGCAGAAGTGAAGTAACGCAGTGGGAAAGGTGGGGCCAGAACAACAAGGGGTTTTGGGGAAGAAGGTGAGAAGACTGGGAGGGCGGGAGGGCGGGGTGGACTTGAACCCAGGATTCTGGATTGTGCTCATGCCTTAGAGGCTGCACTGACTCCCGCAGCCCAGGGAGCAGCTGCCTGTGCTGGTGACTGAGAACTGTGTGCCTGTCCTGATGCGTAGGGGGCCACTTTGGGGGCTTGCTGCCCCTGTGGGGATCGAGGAGGCCATGGAAGAGGGGGGCCTCTTTTTATTTATTTATTTTTAAAATTTTGACTCTGAAGTGAAAAGAAATGTGGCAATATTCCACTGGCAACTGACTCCAGAGAATTGGGGATCCCCCAGGAAAGTCAGCCTGAACTGGCCTTTAGCTGTCCCCCTTGGCAGATGTGAGACTAGAATTCTGTTCTCTAGAGACATGGCTGTCCCATCAGTGAGGTCTTAGAGGAGCACAGGTGTCATGCCCGGGTGCTTTGTGCTCTAATTTCCTCTCTCTAGGCACACTAGTGGGTGCCCGTTTTTGTTTTACTTCCTGCTTTACATGTAGTGTATGAAAGAGTGACTCTGATGCAAAGGAAATGTGCTTGGAAGAACCCTGGAACCCATACGAAGTCATTCCCATGATCGTGAAACAAGAAATGGAATCTGCCCGTCTGCAACCTGGGCTATAGAGATGCTGGTGTGGGATCCCCCTGAGGGACCCAGTGTCCCCTCTCCATGACATCTGTGCCTGTGGAAACGGGCTCTGTCTGCCTGGGAAGTGTGCGCGGCTCCGTACTGTGGCTGCGGAGTCCGGACACAAACCTGGTGGCTTAAAACGATGGAAATGCACCCCCTCACACTCCAGGGGCCAGAGGCATGAAATAGAGTTGCCGTCGTGACGGGCTCCCACTGAAGCCTCCAGGGAAGGCCTTGCCTCTGCAGCTCCTAGTGGCTGCCGGCCATCCGTGGTTTGCCTTTTTTGTAGCTGCACAGCTGCAGCTTTTGTCTTCATCTTACCAGGGCTGTCTTCTCCCCGGGTGAGTCTCTGTGTCTTTGTTTCCTTTACAGAGGACAGCAGTCAGTGGATCAGTGCCCACCCTATTCCAGTGTGGCCTCATGTTAACTTACAAAGACCCTATTTCAAATAACATCAGGCTCTGAGGTTCTGAGTGGACGTGGCTTTGAGAACACTGTTTATTGCAGCATAATTGCCATAGTCACTCACTGACACTTGTAAGTCTCTGTTGGCACGGTTTGTTGGTTTTTGTTTGCAAAGGATTCCATCTGAGTGATGAATGTGTGAGTGCTTTGTCACTCAGTCATATTCAACTCTTGGCAACCCTATTGATTGTAGCCTGCCAGGCCCCTCTGTCCATGGGATTCTCCAGGCAAGGATACTGGAGTGGGGAGCCATTCCCTTCTCCAGGGGATCTTCCCAACCCAGGGATCAAACCTGGGTCTCCTGCATTGCAGGTGGATTCTTTACCTTCTGAGCCACCAGGGAAGCCCTTGGGTGGTGAATAATGAGTTGTGAAGAGCTGAGTGTGGTGTGGCTCTTTGGAGATCCCTGCCAGTGCTTATATTCTGGGTCTTAACCTGAGCAGGCCGTTAGGCGGTGCCTATAGGCGCCTCTGTCAGTGCAGGGAGAGTCTGCCTCACAGTTCTTGGCTCCCCACGCCTGGCACCGTGCCTGGCATGTCATATAGCTCGGAGCTTGTAGATAAATAGAAACTCAGAAAACGCAGTACTTTTATCCATATGGTATTTGGAAAAAAATCCTTGAAGACACTCTGATTGCCAAGTATTTCGAGGATGTTGCTGGGTCAGCTTTGCTTTCGCATCTCTACACACTGACGTGTGTTTTTAGAGAACTCCCGAAAGTGGTTCCCTCCCCTATTAGGAGGTGCCCGCCCACAGCATTCCCCTGGAAAATGTCATCAAGGAGATTAACTGTGTCCATGAATAAATCTGGCATTTTTTGGAGGGTGTATAAACACATGGAACTCGCTGCAGTTATAGTCATGACCCAACTGTGTGTAATTGCAGTGAGTACCTTATATGGGCGGGTCCCCACAGCCTGAGCCACACACAGCTTTGGAATGAGCTGGGCTTCCAAGGGTGGGGTGGGTGTGGGCAGGGCCTCCAGATGTCCAGACGCCCTGGACGGTGGTGAGTCGGGCCAAGGTTGCAGCCTGTCTGCAGGAAGTAGGGGTGGTGGGCGGGGGAGAGTCTGGTTGCATTTCACTGTGGATTCGTCATGCACCCAATTACAGTTTTGGCTTCAAGTGACTTTGCTGGATGGTCGGAGGCAGGGAGTCTGGCACATGGGGAACCCTTGAAGCTGGAGGAGGGTGGATGCTCCTCTGAGAGCACTGTCAACCTGGCTCATTGTTTTCTGGTATATTTTGTACACCTGAGGAAATGGATTCCTTAGATTTAAAATGTTGACTCCTGTAAGCTCTTAGATACTGAAGGTCTTACCAGGTGACAAGCTTCTATAGCTAATTTTTTCAAAAGCGTAAGAGCTGGACCATAAAGAAGGCAGAGCGCTGAAGAACTGATGCTTTTGAACTGTGGTGCTGAAGAAGACTCTTGAGAGTCCCTTGGAGTGCCTGGAGATCATACCAGTCCATCCTAAAGAAAATCAACCCTGAATACTCATTGGGAGGACTGATGCTGAAGCTGAAAAGCTCCAATACTTTGGCCACCTGATGTGAAGAGCCAGTTCATTGGAAAAGACTGATACTGGGAAAGATTGAAGGCAGAAGGAGAAGAGGATGGCAGAGGATGAGATGGCCAGACAACATCACCGATGCAATGGACATGAACTTGGGCAAACTTGGGGATGGTGGGGGCCAGGGAGGCCTGCTGTGCTGCAGTCCATGGGGTCACACAACTTGGTGACTGAACAACAGTTAAAACAAAAAGAGATACTCTTACAGTGTCTTGACTTCCTGGGTGTGGAAAAATTATAGACTTAGAGTTCTTAGAAGACCAGGAACCCTCAATCCATGAAGAGAGAAGTGGACAGGTCCCACAGAATGATACTCTTCAGCAGAGCAGGGCGTGGCGTCTGGGGACGTGTGCTGAGCTGAGGTGACGGGAGGATCGGCGCGTGGAGCCGGCACTGCCCATGGGCGCCCCCTCGGCAGCAGTTAAGCCCCCCGGTGCAACCGCGCTGTGGACTGGAAGGGGCTCCCTCGTGCCCCTCTGCTTCATGGGCGGTCCCGGCTCCGCGGGTTTCCCTCTCCGCGCCCCTCACCTGATGGGTGGGTCCTGGCCCCGGGGGTTTCCCTCTCCGTGCCCCTCACCTGTCGTCTTCATCCCCTGAGTCAGCCGCCCTCCGCCTCTGTCCTCGGCGCGCACAGCACACACCCTCCGCCCGGCAGCTTGTCACAGTGATGCATAAAACCTGCAGACCTCGCAGGCTTCTGCGCGGAAGCCCCCCACCTCTCCCGCACCGGAGGAAGCCCTGGCGCCCCCTGCAGCCCTCTCCCCCAGCCGCTGCCTGCCGCTCCTGTCCTCATCCCCCACCAACGTCTGACCACACGGCCCGCGTCGGCTTCCAGGCTCCAGCATTACGTCCTCGCGGAGCCCTCCCTGACCCTGCCCTGTTTATCCCGACCACTCTCACCGCGGGCACACGCTGCCTGTCTGGATCTTTGGTGTTTGGTAGCACCCACACACACACACACCCGTCCTGGTCCTTAGAGTGTGAACTCCACAGGGTCCACAGAAGCAAGAGCTCAGCTGGTCCCTTGAGGGGCATATGCCTTCCTCCCAAAATACAGTATATTTTAAAGAACAAATAATGGCAGAATGCTCATTAACCATTGCCTCACTTATTTAAGACTGTTTTACTGGGTGCCCCATTTTTACTCATGTGCCATATGTATGTGTTTGTATGGTAAAAACCCTTGTCAAAGTAGGTTTAGAGGGAACATATCTCAACGTAATTAAACCTATTGAAAATTAAAGCTATGAAAACCTATAGCCAAAATAATACTCAACAATGAGGAGCTGAAATCCTTCCTGCTGAAATCTGGAAAAGACAACTATGCCCAGTCTTACTTCTTGTGTTTAGCACAGTATTGGAAGTCCTAGTCAGAGCAGTCAGACAAGAAAAAGAGAAAAGTATCCACATTGGAAGAGAATAGATAAGGTTTATGTAGATGACATAATGCTATATATAGAAAACTAAAGACTCCACACAGAAGCTATTAGAACTGATAAATTCTGCAAGGTAGTAGGATATAAGATTAAAACACAGAAATCCATTGCATTTTTTCCCCCCCACTAATAAAGCATCAGTAAGAGGAAGGGGAAAAAAATCCCTTTTAAGATAATATTAAAAAAAATCTCTGAATAAATCTAACCAAGGAAGTGAAAGACTTCTATGCTGAGAACTGTAAGATATTAATAAAGAAAAATGAACGTGATTCAAAGAAATGGAAATATAGCCCATGCTCTTGGGTTGAAAGAATATTGTTAAAATGGCCATACTACCCAAAGCAGTCTACAGATTTAATGTGATCTCTATTAAATTATCCATGAAATTTTTCACAGAACTAGAGCAAACAATCTCAATTTATATGGAACCACAAAAGACCCAGAATTACCAAAGCAATGCTGAGAAAAAAGAACAAAGATGGAGGCATAACCCTTCTAGATTTCAGACAATACTTCAGAGCTGCAGTAATCAAAGCAATGTGGTATTGGCTCAAAATCAGACATAAGGATAAATGAAACAGAATAGAGAACCCAGAAATAAACCCACACCCATATAGTCATCTCATCTTCCACAGGAGAGGCAACAATACACAGTGGAGAAAAGACAGTTTCTTCATGTAAATAATGGAGTTAGAATATTCCCTTCTTATACAAAAATAAACTCAAAATGGCTTAAAGAGTTAAATATAAGACATGACATGAATATTCATTGGAAGGACTGATGCTGAAGCTGAAACTCCAGTACTTTGGTACTTGATGCAAAAAGAGTCAACTCATTGGAAAAGACCCTGATGCTGGGAAAGATTGAGGGCGGGAGGAGAAGAGGATGACAGAGGATAACATGGTTGGATGGCATCACCGACTCAATGGACATGAGTTGAGCAAGCTCTAGGAGTTGGTGACAGACAGGGGAGCCTGGCGTGCTGCAGTCCATGGGGTCGCAAAGAGCCAGACACCACTGAGCGACTGAACAACAACAACTACGTGATAAAGCTCCTAGAAGACAGTATAGGCCAAACATTTTCTGACACAAACCATACCGAAGTTTTCTTAGGTCAGTCTCCAAGACAAAAGAAAAAAAGCAGAAATAAACAAATGGGACATAATCAAACCTGTAAGCTTTGTACAGCAAAGGAAAAGTGAAAGTGAAGTCGCTCAGTCGTGTCCGACTCTTTGTGACCCCACGGACAGTAGCCTGCACCAGGCTCCTCCGTCCATGGGATTTTCTAGGCAAGAGTACTGGAGTAGGTTGCCATTTCTTTCTCCAGGGAATCTTCCCGACCCAGGGATTGAAACCAGGTCTCCCTCATTGTAGACAGACGCTTTACCATCTGAGCCACCAGGGAAGCAAAGGAAGCCATAAACAAAACGAAAAGACAGTGGGGGAAAATATTTTCGAACAATGTGACCAATTTGGGCTTAATTTACAAAATATACAAATAAATCATACAGTAGAATATTAAAAAAAAAAAACAAAAAAACAGCCCAGTCAAAAAATGAGCAGGCCTGAATAGACATTTCTCCAAAGAAGACATGCAGATGACCAACAGGCATATGAAAAGATAGTCACCATCACTACTTATTAGGGAAATGCAAATCAAAACTACAATGCATTATCACCTCACACCAGTCATAATGACCATCATCAAAAAGTCTATAAATAATAAATGCTGGAGAGGGTGTGGAGCAAAGGAAACCCTCCTACACTGTTGGTGGGAATATTAATTCATACAGCCACAATGGAGGACCGTGGGAGGTTCTGTAAAAGACTAAAAACAGTTACTATATGATCCAGCAGTCCCACTCCTGGGCATATATCTGGAGAAAACTAATTGAAAAGATCCATGCACCCTCGTGTTCATAGCAGCATCCTTTACAATAGCTGAGACACTTCATGGCCCTAGTGGTAAAGAACCTGCCTGCCAATGCAAAAGACATAAGGGACACTACACAGATTCAGTCCCTGGATCAGGAAGATCCCCTGGAGGAGGGCACGGCAACCCACTCCAGTATTCTTGCTTGGAGAATCCCATGGACAGAGGAGCCTGACAGGCTACTGTCTATAAGATAGCAAAACATGATGGAAGCAACTTAGCATGCATGCAAGACATGGAAGCAACCTAAGTGTTTGTCAGCAGGTGAATGGATAAGGATGATGTGGTATATGTATACAATGGAATACATTCAGCCATAAAAAGAATGAAATATGCCACTTACAGCAACATGGATGAACCTAGAAATTATCATACTAAGTAAATCAGACAGAGAAAGACAAATATATGATATCACTTAAATTTGGTATCTAAAATATGATACAAATGAACTTGTTTACAAAACAAAGACTCAGAGTCACAGAAAACAAACTATAGTTACCAAAGGGGGAAGGAAGGGGAGGGATAAATTAAGGGTTTGGGATTAACATATGCACACTACTGTATATAAAAGAGATAAATGTCAAGGACGTATTGTATAGCACAGGAAACTATATTCAATGTCTTATAATGACCTGTAATGGGAAAGAATCTGAAAAATATGAATGTATGTATATATAAAAAACTGAATAACTTTGCTGTATACCTAAAAGTAACACAACATTGTAAGTCAACTACTTCAGTAAAAACGAGGAGTATATTATTTAAAGTCCACGTATGTTTGTGTTTTCCAACTTTGCATCTGTTATTGATTTCTAAATTCATTCCATTGTAATTAGAAAACATAGTTGGTATGATAGCTATCCTTTGAATGAACTGAGTGTTGCTTCGTGGCCTGGTCTATGATCAGTGCTGTAGACTATTCCATGTGCATTGGGAAGATGTGTATCCTGCTGTTGTTGGGTGGCGTGTTCTGGAGTTGTCTCAGAGATCTAGTTCATTTATACTATTGTCAAATCTTCTATTTCCTTACTGAGTTTCTGCTAGTTCTATTGATTATTGAAATTAGGTGTTGGAGTCTCCAACTCTTAACTGTTTGTATATTTCATCCTTCATTTCTGTTAGTTTTTGCTTCATGAGTTTTGGACCTTGTAGTTAGGAGGATTTAAATTTATTATGGTATGACTTCGTGACAAATTAACCCTTTTATCATTATAAAATATCCTTTAGGTTTAGTACCAATTTTTGTTTTAAGTTTTCTAGTCTAATATTTGTATAGCTAATCCAACTCTCTTTTGAGTACCATTTGCAAGTTATACGTTGTCTGTGACTGTTTCGTACTCTTGTGGTAGAGTTAAGTTGATGGGAAAGAGATCTTACAGCCTGCAAAGCCTAACAAATTTACTCTCAATGTCCCTTGCAGAAATTTGCCAACCTCTGAAATGTAATAAGTAAGTAGCTATTTAAAAATTTTTTTGACATAGGAAAAGATCATAAAAGGAGTCAGCTTAAATTTTCCTTATTGCCATGTGGTTACTTTCAAAGCTCTTGTTATTGTACAGTTGCTAAGTTGTCTCTGACTCTTTGTGACCCCATGGACTGCAGCACGCCAGGTTTCTCTGTCCTTCACTATCTCTGAGAGGTTGCTCAAACTCATGTCCGTTGGATCAGTGATGCCATCCAACCATCTCATCCTCTGTCGTCCCCTTCTCCTCCTGCCTTCAATCCTTTCCAGCATCAGCGTCTTTTCCAATGAGTCAGCTCTTTACATCAGGTAGCCAAGTATTGGAGCTTCAGCTACAGCATCAGCCCTTCCATAGCTCTGATGTGTAGAATAAATTCATTGGAATGTTTGGATTGTGAGCTATGTTATGCTGTGGCAATTTTTTTTTTTTTTTGCTGATTACGTTATAGAAATTAAGGATCAGTGATAGCTTAATTAATTCAAGCAATATTTTTTTGTGCTCTGAATAAATTATATAGTTACTTCCTTGAAAAAATATTATACTTGGAAACAAGTATTTGAGTCCCTTAAGTTTAAGCATTTGACATGTTGTATTTTGAATTTCTGACTCTAAGGAGGAGGAATGCCTGTGTAAAGGCACTGACCCTAAAGGAGGACACCTGGAAGAATTCTTCAAGATTCAGTGACTTTGCCTAATTTACAGTGAAAAGCAAAAATGAGTATGTTATTCCATCTGATGGAATGTACATTACAGGTAGAACTTTATCATCACCGTAGTGTTGCATTTAATTACAAAATTTAAAAATACCCTTTAAATTCTTTAGCATCCTTCTTCTAAAGAGCCCTATTTGGTCTTGTTCTCATTTTAGAGATAAGGACTCTGACCCTGGGAAAGATTAAATAATGTATACCCACCCGGATTTCCATCTGTGACTAGGTAAACTGGTTGAACCACGGCAATGAACAGTGTCATACTTGCTATAACCTGGGTGGATTTAGAGAGTTTGGAGAAAAGAAAAAGCTGATAGTGTGTGTGCATTTGGGCAGTTGTCCTTGCAAAGTAAATTATTTTATCAGTTGTTTTTAGACACTTTTGTAAGATTGTGTTAAGTGCAATTTCATTTCTCAAAATTAATAGTATTTTCATTTCAATAGTCTTCATGCTTTCAAAGTTGGAAATTGATCTGTTAAGCTAATCTATTTAGATAAGGATTTACTTTCCAATGGGATATGGACTGCATTGTTTGTTAAAAGAGTGAGGGAAGATTGCATTATATGATAGATTACATAGACTAGTAGATCTATTAGATTATCTATCAGATCTATCAGATTATCAAATTCTAAGGTGGAAGCTACAACAGAAATTCTCACACCCGTTTTTATAGTAGGCTCTTCTGCTTCTAATGAGGATGATGCTTTAAAATGTGGAGAACTTAAATCTTTTCACATCTCAAAAATTCATATGGATAATACAAAAATACCAATTTTTCTCATTTAAAAAAATTTTTGTAATGCCATATCATTTCAGAAATGTGAAGCACAATAGCTGATGTAGCAGGTTAGTGAGACTAACCAAATCTGTAGCATGGTTGATGCTTTTAAATAGATTTAAATAGATATTAAAAGCATGGCAGTATTTTTGAAAATATAATACTAATGTATATTCTTAAAAAACTTGTATTTTTAAAGAAAATTCTGTATTTAGTTCATTCTTATTGTGCCCATCATTAACATAAATTTGAACTTTTGTCTTATATAAAACCAATTTATTCTTTGAAGTGAAGTGAAAGTCACTCATGGACTATACAGTGCATGGAATTCTCCAGGCCAGAATACTGGAGCGGGTAGCCTTTCCCTTCTCCAGAGGATCTTCCCAACCCAGGGATTTAACCCAGGTCTCCTGCATTGAAGGCGAATTCTTACTAGCTGAGCCACCAGGAAAGCCCTTATTTTTATGTTCTTTAGGCACAGTCAGAAAGGAAGAACTTTGAGTTCATTTAATTTTTCGTACTTTTCCCCTTTTGTTTTCAAAGTGAAACCAGAAAAGTGATGTAAATCTAGTCATTTTATTCATCATAAATTTTATTGCTCTGCAAGTTCTGTTCACTAACTTCAAATGTTTTAAATTCTAACAATGATTGATAATAAAGGAACAGGTATATCATTACTTTTAGAAATATTTTAAGTTTTCTTGTAAGTTATTTACTTTAGTCATTCTAGATCCTCTATGATGGAAATTTCTGGTTTAAAAAGATTTGCATAATTTCCCTTCTTATCTTAAAACTCCTTCCATAAGACACAAATGTCAGAGTAAGCCTCAAATTGTCAGGCTACAATTGGAAAGATAAAGTTTGCTTACATTTGCAAGAGTTGGAACTGAAATGACCATCAGTTTAAAGCATAAAGGTAAACAGACTCTGTAAAACAAAATGTGTTATCCTCAGCAGGGAAGCTCATTGCTTGATAAAGTTAACATTTTCCTCTAAAGTGGCTAATAAATAAAACCAGCCTCTTAACATTTCAGACATAGTATCATTTTCATGGAAAAAGGTATTTTTCACATGTGTAGAATATCTGATTATTACAGTAAGCTTAATAAAGGATGTTTGCAGAATTCACTCCTGAGTTTAGTTTTGGTCCATGTCCTGTAATAACCAGGAGAGATGACCTGGTGTGTTGGGTGAGAGTTGGAAGACGTGGGCTCTAAGATTCTTTGCCATCAAGGATTCTGCAGTGTAAAGAGCATCTGCTAATAGATAGCAGAGTTGGTGCATTGATGTTTTCCATCTTCTTCCTGCCCGGCCACTCCTGAGCGTGAGAGGAGCTGGTCGGCAGGGCGGAGGGTAGTGCCCAGGAGGAGGATGTGTCCCCAGGAGGTGCCGAGCCTGCAGGCCCCAAGATGCTGTGACGGGTGGCTCTGCGCTGCAGAGGCCAGCTGGCCCCTGGTTCCCATTTAGGTAGTACTGACTGCATTTCCCGACAAAGTAGACATCGACATTTTTATAAATGTCTTTTTGACCACTGAGGGCAGTGGTTATTGTTGTCCAAGGTTTGAGACCTTGGCACTCCCATGGAACGGGCGTTCACTCTGTAGATGCTATTTTAGAAGAGTCCAAAAGAGAACCTTGAGTGGGTTGCAGAGCCACAACCCCTCCTTGATGCCATGAGAAACCAGTGCCGTTATGAAATGAGGAAACAGGCCTACGTGTGCAAAAGTGGCTGCAGTGTGTGGCTGTCTCGTCACGTCTCTTGGTCCCCTCCGTGGTATGCCACACAGATTTTTCCTGGTTTGGAATTCGAGGTTATGTTCAATCATTTTGCATATTGATCATCTCAGCTGATCAGTGACCTTGGTTAATTGGGTTAGGTGAATAGGCATTCATTTCCATTTTTGGTTTTGTTTTGGTGGAGCACAGCTGCCTGTGTTATATGGTATGTAACTTCTGAGAGCCCACTGGTTTAAGGTCAACTTGGTGGTGGGTGGAGAGAGTTCAATGTCATCAAACAGATTTTAGCAAACAGAAGAAAATTTCACTGGAATATCCTTTTTTCTTGCAAAGACATTCTAGCTTGTTGAGAGAAGCTTCTTACATTACTGTTCTACACAAGCCAGGTGGACATTGTGTTTGGGACGGATACACCTCACACCACCTGGGGAGATATTTGTGCACAGATGTTTAGCTTTTAAACAGTAGTTGCAGACTCTGAGAAACTTCACAATGCCGGGCTGTGTGGCTGGCTCTGCCTTTATCTACTGTCTTTCCTCAAATTTGGAAATACAGAAGTTTCCTCCTTTTATACCTAAAATGCATTCTCAAATCAGAAATAGTTCCAAGGGCTTAGTAGTTCCACAGTGGTTTAATTTACATTTAAGAAGGCTTATTCATTTATCTTTTGAAGTGACAGACTCCCTTCCCCCAGTTTGAAGACGTGGAAGCCTCAGGGATTACAGGGAAATATGTATTTTCCACAGATGCTTAAAAAAATTCACAGGAAAATGAGGCCTGGGTTGGTGTGGTGGTGCTGAGGAAAAGGGCAGATGAGGATTCCGACTGCAGACCTGGAGGAGCTGCTGTGCAGCCGTCACTGTTGACACCAGGCCACGGGCACTGCTTCCGTGCAGGCGGATTTCCACCCGGCCTGATGGCCCTTCTGCCCAAAGGGTTTCTGTTTCCTTTCCGAGAGTTTAGATCTGCCTGAATTGAACTCTTTCCACTTTTCTACGTCTGAAAAAGTTTTCATTTCTTTTTTGTTTTCAAAATATGTTTTCACACATTATAGATGGACAGGTTTTTTCTTTCAGTACTTTGAAAGTGTAGTTTCACTGTCTTTTCTTGCTTCAGTGTTTGCAATGACAAGGTTATCATTGTACATAATGCATTTTTTCTCTTTTTATGATTCTGTCACTGCTTTTTAAGCAGTATGAATAGATTTGCCTGGGGCGCTGTTTTCTTCCCGTTTCTTGTGTTTGGGATTTATCTAGTGTTTTGAACCTGTGAGTTATAGTTTTTGTCAAATGTGGACAATGTTTGATCATTATTTCTTCATTTGTTTTTCTTTGTCTCCCTCACCCTGCCCCGACTCTATTTCAGGCAACTGTATGTTCTGCAAGAGTCAGACACGACTTAGCGACTAAACCACCATTATAAGTTTCCCAGAGCTAACTGGTGCTCTTTTTTATACCCTCCCATCTTTTATTTTTTCATTGTATAGTTTCTATTTCTGTGTCTTTGGGTTCATTAATTCTTTTTCTTTTATGATGTGGGATCTGCCATTTATCTCATCCAATGGTCTTTTCACATCAGACTGTAGTTTTCAAGTCTAGAATTTGATTTGGGTCTTCGTTTTTAAAATATGTTCCAAATTTCTTCTTAACAATTTCATCTTTCCTCTAGTTTCTTGAACATGAGGATTAGTTATCACAGCTGTGTTAATGTCCTGCTCATTCTATCATCTGTATCACTTCTGCATCTGATTTCATTGCTTGGTTTTTATCTTTGTGACTGGTTTTATTTTTCTCCTTCTTTGCACGCCTGTGGTTTTTCACCAGGTCGTGTTGTGAATCTTATTTTATAAGCCGTTGGACACTTTTGTTCATCTTGAACTAAGACTTTCTACCCCAGCTGGTGACAGCAAGGACTGTTCCTGGACCACTTGGAGCTTCTCGGAGAGCTTTCTGTGCTTTTTTCCAGGTAGTTCTTTCGCTGGCCCTGGGTCATTTCCTTAGCGGAAGCCTCAGGGGACACTCCGTTGGCCTCCCGAGCAGCTGGCCTCTGGGCAGCCCTCTCTGTGCTCTGCCCTCACACTGCCGTAGCCTTTCTCTCCCAGGACCCTCAGTTCTGTCCCCCACTGCCCTGGGGAGACCGAAGTCTCTGCCTGGTTCCCCATCCTGTCTGCAGCCCCACCCTTCAGACAATAAAGTGGGCAGGCATGGGGCTCACCTTGACTGTTCCCCTCTCACAGCTTCTTTCTGTCCAGTGCCTGGAAACCAGTTTTTAAAATTGTATTTTGTCCCAGCTTCTTCTTTCTTTCAAACAGGAGAGTAAATCCTATACCTTTATTCCTCTTGGTAAGAAGTAGAAATGGATGATCATTTTGGAAATGAAATTATACTTTGTCTTTTCTAAAATTCCAGTGCAGAGATTAATAGTGTGTTTTGCTGCTGTTCCACAGCCAGAGAGTAAATAGTACAAGGTCTCAGAGCCGCATATTCCCCTGTGTTCAAAGAAAAATAAAGACAGCCCAGTATTCAAAAAATAGCTTGTTTTAATTTGAAGTGGAACAGAATGAGTATTTTTTCCTCAGTGTTCAAGTCAGATTGCTTGTAGATAAATCAAAAGGCTTTGATATCATTAGCAAAGCATTCTTGCCAGCCTGGGGACAAATACAAGTGTTCTTGGAAAAGGTTTGTGGGTGTGCTTAGGGCTTCCTTGTTATTTTCCCTCCCTTTGAGTGGATAAAGAAGCTTATTTATTTTTATAGTAATGTTTCCTCAAAGTGATTGTGTAGCAACAGTAGAACATAACACTCTACATTTCAAAGCAGGAACACATTGAGCTTTGTACTCGGCCCAGGGCATGATATCCAAACTACAGAAGTGTTTAACATGGTAAGAAGCTGAGTGAGGTTCCTGTTTCCTGACTTGTTTTTTAAGTGTGGTTGATACCATGCTCTTGTTAGAGGATAGTCAGAAACAGAACACCGGTGGGTTTTTTAACTGCCTGCTGGATGTCAGTGTCTGAGCACGCCGGGTGGGCGCGGTGGCTGTCATGCTGCCTCCTGTAACGGTTTGCTCTGCGTGCTGGGCACGTATGTCTGCTGCAGAGGCGCCCCGCGGGGTGCTGTGCGCCCGTGTGACCGGCATCTCCCAGCCTTGGCCTCAGTTTCCCCGGCCTCACAGGGTGGAGGCCAGGCTCTGGGTCCACACAGTGTCCCTGATGCTGACCTGCCCCAGCTCCTGGGTCCCATACAAACTGACCCCTCTGGGAGCTAATCTCACTGGACCCCATTGCCTGGTGGCCTCAGGGTGTTAATGAGTTGTAATGAACACAGAAGAGTGAAATTCCTGCTGACGTGGTCTCAGGGCCCTGTGACACCTGCTGGATGACATAGGTCCTCCACCTCATATAGACACTCACTGTCATCATGGCTAGGAGACTTCTGACTTCAGTGCAGTTCACTCAGTCAGTCGTGTCTGACTCTTTGCGACCCCATGGACTGCAGCATGCCAGGCCTCCTCTGCCCATCACCAACTCCTGGAGTTTATCCAAGCTTATGTCCATTGAGTCGGTGACGCCATCCAACCATCTCATTCTCTGTCATCCCCTTCTCCTCCCACCTTCAATCTTTCCCAGCATCAAGGTCTTTTCCAATGAGTCAGTTCTTCGAATCAGGTGGCCAAAGTACTGGAGTTTCAGCTTCAGCATCAGGCCTTCCAATGACTTCAGATCAGGGCCATTGCTGCTTCTCTGCTTCTGTGAGGCTGTGGTTAAAGGGAGGCTGTGCTGCACTCGGCTTCCAGACGTAACTGTGGTACGTCTTTGCGTGACTCACCTCCCTGGCTTTAAGGAAGAATTGCTGACCACCCAGTGGTTGCCCCCTGGATCCCAGGAATGGTACTTTCTGGGGAAGGCTTTTCCATCTGAGCCGAGCAGACCTTGCCTCGTAAGCCCTGGCCAGGACTGTTTGCTCTGTTTTCAGACTGGCACAAACATTGCTTGCTGTAGGCAGGTAAAGCCCCGTGGACATAGAAGTTGAATTTAGGTTGGCTGCTGTTTTCTTTGGGCATCTTTCATCGTGTATTTTTAAAAAGTATTTATTTGTTTTTGGCTGCATTGGATCTTAGCTGCAACACGTGGGACCTTTGCTGTGGTGCGCGGGCACACGGGCTTTGTTGCCTCCTGGCATGTGGGATCTTAGTTTTCCAACCAGGGATTGAACCTGTGTCCCCTGCATTGGAAGGCAGATTCTTAACCACTGGACCACCAGGAAAGTCCCCATCATGTATTTTTAACTTGCAAAACAGTCTGTGCTGAGAGCTCTGTTGGCATTGTTACACTTTGAAAACAAGCAAATAAATATGTGTGTGTGTATATATATATATATATACGTACATACATATATGCATTTCCCAGAACATCTTTTGTTTGAAGAAACCATAAAAAATGCAGGTGAGAGGACTTGTCTGTCCTTGAACGGCCTGCTAGGGCTTACGTCGTCCATTTGGTGATACTCCCTCCCTGCCCTCCAGCTCCAGGCGGCCCCCCACCCCCACCCACCCACTGTCCTGTTGGGTGAGCACAGACAGGAAGTCAAGGAAATGTGAACCGGGTCCTTGGACTTTTGGCAGCGGGTCTCATTAGAAGTTGAGCAGGGGATGAGTTCAGGAATGATTTTCTGGGCCTGACCTCCTCGTTTCTCAGCACCACCCCCCACCGTAACGCTTACAGGGCTCACAGGGAATTAGTGTAAAGTGATGGGGAAACTGCCATCGAGCCTTCATCTCTAGTTGATAACCCTGACTTTGAAGACTAGTCTTTAAATACACATTGTCATTTTTGGGAAAAAAAAGTTACTTCAAAAATTAGTTTCTTGCGTCAGGGGTTTACCATACATGTCCTAGATCTACTTGAAGTGCATACAGTCTGCAGTGCGCGTGACCCCAAGGCAGACCACTTCTGTGTCAGCGGCCAGCCCAGATCTAACCACCCAGGTAGCAGCCCAGTGATGGCAGAACTGAGAATGCAGGCCGTGGGAAAGAGGGCCTGCTCTCCTTTTCTCATTTCTATTTCAGGATTTTTAGCAACAAGTCCTCGGACTTTCCTGGTGGCTCAGACGGTAAAGAATCTGCCTGCAATGCAGGAGACCCAGATTCAATCCCTGGGTCATGAAGATCCCCCGGAGGAGGGCATGGCAACCCATTCCAGTACTCTTGCCTGGAGAATCCCTGGACAGAGGAGCCTGGTGGGCTTCAGTCCATAGGGTCATAGAGTCAGACACGACTGATTAATGCTTTCATTTTCCTCATGCTTAAATTAGAATGTGCTGCTCAAGTTGAACAGAGGTCATGGAGACGTCTTCCTGCCTCTCCACATCCGCGTGATGAGCACTGTTCTCCACATGTGGTGCGTCTGTGGGACTGTGCGTGAGTCTGAGGGTTTCCCAAGAAGGAAGGGAAAATGAGTGCAAATAAAAATGTTGAAAGCAGATATTTAATTATGTCCTACTTGACAATAGACTTTACCACGGAAAAAAAAAGCCATTCTTGTATAAATACGCCTTGTGTTAATGTTAACTCACAGCACATTTGTGAAGTGGATGGAGTTCTCATGGTTTGTTGCTCATTTGATTTTTTTCTTGTCTTTGGTTTCAAAAGAAATGCCATAATTTTAAGAAAGTCAGAGTGAAGTACGAGTCCTCATCCCTCTGCCGAGCAGCGATGGCCCCTGATGCCCTCTCATCCTGCTCCCGCTAGACTCTGTGTGGGAGGCGCAGGCCTTACAGACCGCCTTCTGAACCCCATCTCTTGGGGTCTCCTCCCCTATGACATGGGGCCCACCCCATCCCGCACTCAGCAAGGCTCTCTTGGGGGTTGGTCCCACTTCCCTGCTCCCCACTCTCCCATCTTGGCTGCCCAAAGTGCTCTTACTTCAGAGTGCAGACTGTCTCAGTGCTCAGGAAGCTTGTGCGGGGCCCCATCTTCAGAGTACATGAGCAGTCACTCTCCCACACAGCCGTCACGCCTCCCTTCCCTGCCACTGCCCCGCCTTCTGTAAGGACATTGTTGCCCACTGCCGCCCTCCCTGCACAGCCACATCTCATGGCCCATCAGTGAGCATCTCAGGTCCTCCTACACATCCATCTTCCCCAAACCCAGGAAAGCCTGAGCTGATGTGAGTGCTCGTGAATCCCCCCACCTTTAATCCTGAAACCAAATGCCAGCTCATCCAAGAAACTTCTCCTAGGTTCCCCCAAAGAATAGATAGCGTTTGGCATAAAAATACCATAGTTTCAGGCTGGTAACCCAATAGGGGAAAATCCTGGCATAAAAATGCCTGAATTGGGAGTCACTAGTTCCTTATACAAATGGCAACCCACTCCAGTGTTCTTGCCTGGAGAATCCCAGGGACAGGGAGCCTGGGGGGCTGCCGTCTGGGGGATCGCACAGAGTCGGACACGACTGAAGCGACTTAGCAGCAGCAGCAGTTCCTTATACAAGCAGTCTTCTCGTCTGGGGTTCTGGAGACAAACAGGAGAGTGTTTCCATGGGAGTTGGTGGATCAGTTGTGCTGCAGTATAGGTATCCCTCACTTTTTGAAAATTTATGTCCTAAGATAATTGCTTCTTCATTTATGCCGTTTTGGATCAGGAAAGGACGCATAGGAATACCCTACTTTAGATAGTGGGGGCAGTCTCTCATCCTTTTTTTGCTCATTTCACCATTAATTTATATCCAGCTGCTTTATTCAGAATTCCCTGTAGCACAGTAAGATTATAGTGATACCTCGAAGAAAGCAAATGCTACAATGAGAAGAGACCCTTTAACTGGGAAGTAACCTTGCCACCCAGAGGTGACTCATGGTGGAGTTATTTTCATATTGTGAAATGGAGGCCTTGTTCAGCAGGCCTTCTCCTTGTAGTACAGCAGGGAAACCGAGAGTTAGATTAGGGACTGTCTGCTGTCAGCCTGCTGATATATTTGGCACTTAAGAAAGTAAATAGAACACATTTAACTTTCGGTATTATTTAAATAGTGATTGCATACTGCTTTTTTTCTTGCTAGTATGTTCTACTGTGGTCTTCCTCAAAGAAATCATTCAGTTGCACTTTTCACCGTCACCTCTACTATTGTTAGCAAATTTGTGAAGACGTCACTTCAGAGTCCCAGCTGGCACCAGTAAGAGTTTTTCTCTTAAAAATATTTGGTTAATTAGGACTTCATTTAAAACCATCGCCCCACAAGGAAGGCTTGACCGCTGCAAGACTCTCAGAGCATCCATCCATTAGCAAAGCCAGCTCTGCCCCTTGAGAGGCCAGGCCCTGGCGAGGTGAGGAGTCGGCAGCATGAGGGCCAGCCTGCTCTGTGCCTGTGGCTGGCCAAAGGGTGAGGAGCCTGCTGGCAGCCTGCTCTGTACCTGCGGCTGGCCGGAGGGTGAGGAGCGTGCGGGCATCCTGCTCTGTGCCTGCAGCCGGCTGCAGTGGGTGAGGAGCCTGCCCGCCAGCCCTGCCCGCTGTGGGTGCTCCGAGCCCAGGCTCTTGGTCCCCTTGAGTGTCCGAGGTGCTCGGTGGGGGAGAGAAGATGGCATTTGGGGCGATTCTTCCTGAAATATGTGACGATTCCACTGTGTGAAGAGACAAGTAATGGGTGTTTTCCTGGTCTCACACACGAGGTGGCCCTTCTTTGAAACTCCTGAGCGCTTTTCCTTTGCCTGCCTTCTGTTACCTCCTGAAAGCTCACCTCCCAGCCAGGGTAGGGGCGTCTGTCTGACGCAGACATGGATGGCTTGAAGGGTGGGCCTTGGTGGAAATGGGCCATTTAGATGCAATGAGAAAACACAGTCTGTTGCTGCAGTTCTCCTGATTTGGGGTCAGGGGCTTTCTTGGTGGGGGGAGGGCAGAAAGTGCATCAGGCCGGCTGTTCCTTCTGTATTATTAAATAATTAGAAGATAATTATGTTTAGCAGTTTTCAGTTACTTCTTCTCAAAGCAGTAAAGGGATTTTCCAAGAATTCAGCTAAGTGTCTTGGGAAAGCTATTCGAAACAATTAGCAGATGTGCTTCTCATTTTTGATTCTGAAATACCTTTCCCTCCAGTCTCTGCTTGGAAATTAAGGGCTTTTCAGGTTCTCTTTTTTTCTTTTTAGTAAAGGTAGAAACTTGTTTTCATGAAGCAAATTGTGAAATGTTTGCCGATTCCTAGAGCTCGGTGAGTTTTGGAAAGGGTGGTAGTCCAACCTTCCTTTTGTAACCTATGGATTTAGCGTTTCTTTGTGTTCTGCCCCAGAAGGGCCATGTGTCCAGTCTGTGGTCCCAGGAGGTGCTCAAGTGGGACGCAGCCCATGGGTGTTGAGCTCCAAGACTTTGACTTTTATCTGGGACCTGCTCTTATGTTCATGCATTATATTTCCCATCAAAATCTGTAAGTAGGCAGCTCATTGCTGTTCTAACCCCAAAATAGCACAAAAGTACATATTGGGTGTGCTGCAGGGGGTGGGACCATTTTTTGGTGAATGCCACTATTGAAATATGATAAAATGCTTTTTGTTAAGGAGGCAGCATCTCTTTTGCTGGATCAGAACCCTTGTACGGCAGGAGGAACTCAGGGCGGTGTAGCGGGGGCCCTGGGGTCAGTGTGTGCTGGGCCTTGGCAGATTGCATCTGCACTGAGTCCTAGGGACTCCACTGGCCCTTCTAAACTAGCTGGAGAAGTCCCACCAAGCGAACATCCAGCAGGTTCCTGTGGGCCTGTGCCTGGATATGGAGGTTGGTTCCTTCAGGACTTTTTCCCTCATCTCATCACCGTTAACTTGCCACACCTGCTGTGGGTGCCTGATAAGATTTCAAAAGAGAACTTTACTTTTCTCCCATTTCCCTCTTTCTGCTTTCCAAACCCAAGATGTATTACAATTTGAGCAAATCTAAAAAGCCAGTACTTAAAATTGCTGGTATTTTTATAACATACTTCTAAAGGATATACCACATGTATTATTCAACTGTTTAGAAACATTTTTTTTCTCTATATATTTAATATTCAAAAGTGTGTACTGGAAAAAATCTGCTTTTATTCCCAAGGACAGTTCTGAGAGGTGACTTGCCTGTGTCATTAGCCATATTTTACAGATAATATGACTTACGTTCTCATTCATAGTAGTCGGGTGGCTTATCCAGGCACATGCACTCAGTGGAGACAGAGGCAGGTTTGAACACTTCAGTCTTTGTAGATCTCAGGCTCTTCCTATTTGACTTCCACACATGCCAGCTGTCCTTTATGTGTATGTTTGTGTGTACCTATACACGTGTGGGAGTGTGCACCCCCCACACCTACAGACACACCACACACATGTCCTGCTCACCCACGTCTCGGGGCAGCGTGAAGACAGAGCAGCCGTGTGGGTGCTGTTAAGGTGCACGTGGGCCCACCTCCAGGTGGTCTGTGTCCCCCAGTCGGCACTCACAGAAGCCAGGACCGTGGGGGTCTGGGAATCGCCTTGTGTGGTCAAAGGCTGAGTGCGCTTCGTCCTAGGGCTTTCCGAGTCACTGCTGGGTTTATCGAGCATCGCTGCTGTGCTCACTGTGGCTTGTCTTGGCCTTGCAGGCAGGACGGCAGCACTTTCGAACCTGAGGGTCACATCTTTATGGAATAGGTGCTGGTGACAAGGGCCCTTGGGAGTGGGGACTGAACTTTACCTGCCATGGGACACATTGTGGCCAAATCCTTATTCCCACCGACTATCTGAGGCAGAGCAGCTTGGGCTGTTTGTGTGGGTTTCATGGCAATGGCAACCCACTCCAGTACTCTTGACTGGAAAATCCCATGGACGGAGGAGCTTGGTAGGCTGCTGTCCATGGGGTCGCTAGGGGTTGGACACGACTGAGTGACTTCACTTTCACTTTTCACTTTCATGCACTGGAGAAGGAAATGGCAACCCACTCCAGTGTTCTTGCCTGGAGGATCCCAGGGATAGGGAGCCTACTGGGCTGCCGTCTATGGGGTCACACAGTTGGACACGACTGAATCGACTTAGTGGCAGCAGCAGTATCACTCTGTTTCAGGAACTCTCCAGGGTGGGCGCGTTGCTCTAGGGATGCAGTCCTCATGTCTGAGGAGCAGAGAGGAAGCGTGCGGACGTCCGCCCAGAGGGCATGAGGGCGGCTTGGGCCCCTCACTCCCTGTCGCGCCTCGTCCCCTAGCACAGAGCGCAGCAGAACCAGCAGACACAGAGTGAGTGAACGAGCGAGTGAGCGAGTGAAAGGAAGATTACCCAGTGGGTCAGGCGCAGTACAGGGTTCGAGGGACCATGCAGCAGATGTACCTGAGGTACAGGAAGTGGAGGGGAAGCACAGGCCACAGAGGTGTGGCCCGGTCACCTTCCCACACCATTGACTCCCCTCTGACCACAGGCTGCTGTTTCCAGGGTCAGGGGAGGATGTGTTCCTGTGGCTCGGTCCTACCTTGTGTCAGAAACTGTCCCCCTCACAAGGGTACCTTGGCCATGAGGGCGTCAGGTGGGAGCTGACTTCTGGGCACATCCCACTGAATAGTGGCCACACCCTCCTCACATTTAAAGTGAAGTCGCTCAGTCCTTTGCGACCCCATGGATAGTAGCCTGCACCCAAACTCCTCCGTCCGTGGGATTTTCAAGGCAAGAGTGCTGGAGTGGGTTGCCATTTCCTTCTCCAGGGAATCTTCCCAACCCAGGGATCGAACCCAAGTCTCTCACATTGTGGACAGATGCTTTACCATCTGAGCCACCAGGGAAGTCTAGGAATCCTAAGGTGGAAGAAAATGTCAGGAGAGAGCCAGAGAGATGGAGCTCAGTGATTCCACTTGGCCTTGAAGGTGGAGGAGAGGTCGGCCAAGGAGGGAGTGGCCCTGGAGACTAGAAAAGGCAGGGAGACGAGTTCACCCCAGGAGCCTCCAGAATGGGAGGTGGCCCTGCTAATGCCTCGGCTCTAGCTCAGTGAGCCCAGTGCTGGGATTCTGACCTCCAGGACCTTAAGGTGATAAATTTGTGTGGCTTTAAGCCACTTTGTTTGTGTTAATATGTTACTGCTGCCAGAAGAAACTGTTTCTTGCTCCCAGGCTGTGACTCAGGGCGTCCACACGGCCCCGGCTGCAGTGAGAGAGGCCTGAGAGAGGCGGCCTCCCTGTTCCCAGCCTGGTGGTCAAGGAGCAGAGCCCAGCTCTGTGTTGCAGTGTTAAAACAGAGTGGCCTGAGCTGCAGAGATGGGCATATGCGATGTCTGTGTGGTGCACTTTGCCCGATTTCTGTTCTGTTCTCAGGAGACAAGCATCCAGATGGAGAATTCCCAAATAACTCTTGGCCCAAAAGCAACATCTTACTGACTTGAAACAGGAAAATAACTTTGAAAGTTTCCCTGATGAACAAAGACGCCTTTGTGTGTGGTACTAGCCAGAGTCAGCCACGCGCCCCAGTCATGTGGCGCATGTGTTCCCGGTGCTGGTATAAGAGTGTGCCTGAGATCCCTCCCTGTGGAACACAGGGAGGGTCTCAGCCTTTGGCCCAGGCAAGTGGTGCTGCTCGCCAGGAATGGGGGCGTGCTGCCGCGTGGCCTCTGTATCCAACATGTGGGGTTCAGAGGTCAGTAAGGGAGCATTCCCCATGGCTGTTGGAGGTGCCTCTTCCACCTGGTGGTGCAAAAGGACCTCAGCTGGGTTCGCCGGAGGTGCAGCAGTGGCAGGGTGCTTTATAGAGCGGAAAGGTGTGATTTCCTTAGAAGCAAGCTGTTCCTTTTAAAATGAGCACGTTGAGGCCTAATGAATGGGGAACTAAGGGTGAGCGGCGTTGGCTGCCTGGGAGGTGAGTCTGAGCCAGTGTTCCGAGGCTCCTCTGGAGACTGGCGCCCTGCGGAGCTGAGCTCAGTCCTGCGCCCACTCTCCAGCCCCACGGTGCAAGCATCGCCACTGTTGTCCCTCCTCTGCAGATGAGGACCCAGGCTCAGACACGCACCTGGTGGTACAACGCGAGATGCTGACCCTGGGGTTGACCCTGGGGTCCAGAAGCTGCGGCCTGGGTGGCCTAAGATCCCGGTGTGCGCAGGACGGTACGTGTGGCCGGATGCCCCCAGAGCACCTCTGTGCCCCTGGGGTCGCGGCACTCACAGGACTGCCCTCCCTGGCTGAGGGGAGGCCGTCACCCCAAAGAGTTTTCATTTGTTAAAATAAGTTCCCTAAGAGGGGACAGCTTTCCCCTTCACCCAGAGTGATGCCTACACCCTCCTGTGTGTGGCCGAAGCTCTAAGGGGGCAGGGTGAGGATAATGTGTCATCAAGTTACTCAGATACTCAGATCACAAGTGCTGACTCTACTTCTGTAAAAGCGCGTAGGCTCTGCTATTGTTGAGATACTAGGAATAAAATAAAACTGAAAAGTAGAGTTTAGTAAGGTGAGAAATAGTTAAAGTAGACATGTAGTGGTGTTTGAAATAAAATGAATTGTATTTGGACACGTAGGAAGTCTCCCCAGTGTCGCAGGGGGGCTGCCTGACAGGTGCCCTGCGCTGACAAGTCTGCATCGCTGCAGGGTCTGGGGAGGCCCTCGGGGGTGCCTGGTGCAGGTGCCAGCCAGTGGCAGGACACGCCCACTGAATGGGGTTTTGTCCCCATGATCTGGAGACTGTTCTCTTGGTGAGTGTTGGTCATCAGTCCCCTGTGGCCCAGGAGACCTGGAAGCTGTCTTCCCAGATGGGAATGGCATTCTGTGGGAAGGAGAAAAGCCTTTCTCCTCCTGCTGATGGGAACCTGCTGTGTCCTGAGCTGCCCACTCTGTGCCCGGGGCCTGCTGAGGGACGTCCGTGGGTCGGCCCTTCTCCTGACAGTGACCTGCTCAGAGGTGTCCCTGGGCCTGGGGTTGCCTGTCCCAGCTTTCCTGGCAGCTGCTCGTGCCGGCGAGAAGCCTAATACACAGGTGTGTACCCTGTGAATTTTTTCCTGAAAAATGACATTTCCGATACTAAAGTTTCAAGAGCCACTGAAGGAGTTAGGCACCTGTCCAAGGTGAGTTTGAGTGAGTGCTGCTGCCCTTTCCACCCAGGAGGGCATTGTCCTGAGGCCCAGTTGGCACATTCCAGGGACAGCAGGTGGGTTCCCTGCAGAGGACACCTGTGCAGGGCACATGTAGCTGCAGCCACACCCAGGATGCCTGCCAGGCCGGGGGTCATGTGCCCCATGGAGAGAACCAGGGTGGTCTGCGGAAGGGTGAGTACAGACTCTCTCTGAGGTGAGCCAGCCCCACATGTGCAGGGTCAGAGCCCCAACCCTGCCGTGGGAGCCCTGCGTGCCGGGTGTGGCTGTTTGCACAAGTGGGATCCGACGGCCGTGGCTGTGGCCATGTGTGTGAAGGAGCCTGTGACACTGTTCTTTGTGCCTGTTCTTTGGCTCCAGTACAAACCCTTTGCACAGGTCAAATTTTTCCCAGCGGATTTCATGACACATGACTTGAGTTAAGGAATAACATGGCTAAAGAAACATTTCCGGTTATATTGGGCAGTAATATTAGTGCTGGTACTTATCTGGCAGTCTTTGGGAAAATAAGTACTTCTATCAATAGCAGTAAAGACTGAAGCCAAAATCAGAAATCGAATTCAATGGTATTTAGACTGTTAGAGGCATAAGCAGAAGTCCAAACGCATTAACATGATTTCTGTTCCTATTTACAAGCCCTTTCAACCACAAATCACTGAGGTGGGTTGAGGGAAGACCCGTCTGTCCCTCATCTCAGGAAGCTCCGTTGGGAGTGCAGAGTCGCCACGGTTGCGTGTTCAGGACCGGACCAGCTGGCGGTCCTTTCGCTGCGTGGCCTGTGGGGGTCACCCTGAGGCGCTTGGCCTCGTGGAGCGAGCTCAGCCTTGTGACGCTGAGGTGGGGAGACCCCCAGCTGGTTCAGCTCCTTGGAGGACGTGTGCTTCTCAACTTTGCACATTTGTGTAGCATCAAAAGATATTCTGAATGTAACACGTAACCTATTCAATTTCCCAAAAAAAAAAAGAAAAAAATTTTTTTAAATAAAGATAGATGAGATGTATGTGTGTGTGTGTGTGTCTGGCTCTTTGCGACCCCATGGACTGTAGGACGCCAGGCTCCTCTGTCCATGGGATTCTCTAGGCAAGAATACTAGAGTGGGTTGTCATGCCCTCCTCCAGAGGATCTTCCTGACCCAGGGGTCGAACCTGCATCTCTTGCGTCTCCTACGTTGGCAGGTGGATTCTTTATCATTTGTGCCACTTAATTTAGTAATTCCCATTTCTTAGCATTTTTGCCCCTAGTAACCTTAAACTGGAAAGCACAGGTTACTTTAGCTTCAAGCTTCCTTTCTCTGTGTGGTTTTGGAGCAGCTCTTCCCTCTTCCAGCCATGAATCTCGGGGTGTTGGCTTCACGCCTTTTGACTCTCAGCATCTTCGTTCTTAACGTGGGTGCGGCCTGCCCTCTCAGGGCACTGCAGGCACGTCTGGTGACAGGGACCCTGCACCCATGGCACAAGGAGAAGGGGACCGTCGGCATGGCTGAGCTTGCTACGTGCTGCCCGAGGAGGGGGTTAAGTCTGTTCTGAGTTCCAGCACTGTTGCTCGTTTTCAGAAAATTATTGGGTGAAATCAGTTTCCTGAGGTTACTGCCACCATTACCGCGCCATTCCTGGAGGCAGTTGGGATCGGACTCCCAACCTGTGAGTTCCAGAGGTGTCTTCCATCACGCAAACTGCATCAAAAAAAATGTCACTGGAGCATAGTTCATATTTTAACACCCCTTCTGTTCCAGGGCTGAATCTTCTGAAGGACAGAGCTTGTTTGAGGTCATTCACTGTGCTTGCCATGACCGAGGGACGTCTGCAATAAATACATTGTGGAGAAATGTTACTGCGATGCTTTTTAGGAGAACTTTATATGGATAAGAGGTTGCTTGTATGATTCCTTATTCTCCTTGGCGGGAGAACTCGCCGTGGTGTTGGTCAGGGAATGACCCGAAAGTCTGTGCTTCTCCATAAGCCCTGGAGCAGACACCCCTGACACCATACCCCAGTGGATGGAAAAACTTCTCTAGCCTGTAGTCTCCTCGAATGTCAGACGAGGGGATTTGTCGTGAGTAAAGGCTTCTCATATTCAAAATTCAGATTCAGAGGAGGGGGGGACTCTGGTGAATCGGGGACCTGAAGTCAAACGTGTCTCCCATCCAACATGCGTGCTGGCTGGGTGGCCATGGGCCTCTGTGCGCCTGGACTGGCCTGGGTCCATCTGAGTCCATGGAGAGCGGCCCAGGCTCTTCCATAGGCACTTGGAGAAGAGCAGCCATGAGCCCTGAGTGGGTCCCACAGGGCGGAGCATCTCGGAGAGAGCCTGAGTCTGCGGGGCTGTGGGCCCTCAGCGGGGATGGTGGCATTGGTGTGTGCAGGGGGAGAGCTGACACTGGCCTCAGGCTGGTTCTCACTCACCCTGAGGCTGAGAGGAGCCTGGAGGGAGCTTCGTGCCTCCTGCTCTCCTGAGGCCTGCCTCACTGTCAGCAATGAGGACCTGCCGTCATTTTAGCAAGTAGAGCAGAGCCCAAACACGCCAACCAAGAACAGTGACCGTTCCTTCGCAGGGGCCTAGCGACCAGGGAAAGGAAGGTGGTTTAAGCAGAGAGAACTCATACCCAGAGAAACAGCTGCTAAGGAAGGGACCACAAAGAATGACTCACAGGAGCTCAGGGAGTGAACCTTCAGAGGGGAACTGGGGAGGATAGAGCTGAAGATAGGAACAAATCCTGTAAAAGTACCTAGGAGTGAACTGCACAAGAAGGCTCAAAACCTGCGTGATGACAACGGCAGTATCTCTGAAGGATGTATTCAATAAGCCAGCAGGAGGCTTCCTGTCGCCATGGATGGGAGAGTGAGTTCTCCAAGAAGAGGGTGCTTGTGTGTGTGTGTGTCTGTGAGTGGGTCTGCCTGCAAGGTTCTCTTGGAATTGAATAAAATGGCCTAAGAGTTTATAATGCCCCGATATAGCCAAGGCTTTATTTATTCATCTGCTGCCTGGCATGTGGGATCCTAGTCCCCGACCAGGGAATGAACCTACGTTCCCTCACATCAGGAGCAGAGTCCTGACCCCTGGACCACCAGGGAAGTTCCAAGATATTTTTAGGAAGATGAAGCAGGAGGGACTTTTCCCATGGTTGGTGGAACCAGGGCTGCATCATGAAACTGTCTGTGACCTGCAGGGGCCGGCACAGGCAGGGCAGGAAGCACGCGGCCTCACCAGCATGCCAGCCAGGGTCTGCCAGAGGGCTGCCTCCACGCAGGTGAGAGGGGCTCCCAGGGGGGTGTTGACCCCCACACTGTGCAGTGGATCCCAGTGTCAGAGTGTGGACAGGAGAAAGACAGGATGAACCCCTGATATGTGGCATTACATGTGAGAATTGTAGAGTGGGCATTGAAGTTCAGTGGGAAAGGACTGTTTAGTAAATAGTGTTTATCCAGTTGTGTGACTGGAGGAAACAGCCTTGGGACCCTCAGATTGTACTATATGAAAATGCAGATCAGTTTGTTTGAACACTTGGATATTAGAAAAGAACACTGCACTCACTCACTAAAACTGAAGAAGTAATATGTCCAGTCTAGGAGCATGTGGGACTTTCTCAACGGGCCTAGAAAACTCACACATTTAACTACATAAAAATTAAAACTTATATGACAAAATATATACAAGCAAATATTTTTAAAAAGTTGTTAGAGAAAATTGTTTTCTAGGTAAAAGAAAAGGGGTTAATAGTTTTAATACAAAAGCTCTCACAAATTAAGTTGTCATGAATAGAATACCAATAGGAAAAACAGCTGGAAAATAGGTAGTTAATCTCCAGAAGAGCAGGTTATGGGAGGCAGGCGGGAGCTGTAAAAAGGTAATGTGTCCTGTCTGCCTATTAGACTGGCAAGGAGGCTGCAAAGGAGGAGAACGCAGTAGCTACTTTTTACAGAAACGAGGGGGCGGGTACTCTTGGGTACCAATGGAGAAATATGGATTGTTTCAGCCTCTTAGGAAAATTGTTAAAAAACACCAGATCTCTCCCAGCTTTAAGGCATCAGCTGAAAGAATGTGGACAGTTTGCTCATTTTGTGAGAATGTCATACCAACCAGTGAATTAATGTACAAGAAATGACCTTGGAAACTCTACAGGTTCCCCCAAAGTGTTTTACATGCTTTACAAATGGGCAGTATTATTATTGAGATGAAGAGTCTTGCTCCCCACGGTCCTGATGTCTCCTGAGCTATTTTGAGACTGTCTCATGAAACTCAGAAAAGATTGCAATAGAAATGATTTGTCCAAAAAAAGTTTTGTAACTCAAGAGGTTGAGTTAAGAGGTTCCTAAGTGGTCTTGCTTTTTTAGGCATCATTGTGCTGTCACAAGCTGGCACATCCCCTGGGAAAATTCCTTCCTTCTGTGTATGCAGTGTGACATTGCAGTGAATGATCGCATGGTCCCAGCATAGTCCAGTGTGGACTGGGAAAGTCAGCAATCTTCATTCTAAAGAAGCCAGAAGCCCTGTAATCTGAGGTGAGAACAGCCAGCATCCTCTGACATTTAGTATGAAATTCCAAATCCATTAGCATGTCTCACCGAAGGAGCAGCTGTTTTGGTTTAGGGTAGAAAGGACACATTCTGGACATTACACAACAGATTTGGGTCGAGTTCCTGCTGCAGAGTTTGCCACTTTTGCTTCAGTGCTGAGTCCTCATCCATATGGTTTTCAAAATATGTTGGTTCTGTAAGGGTTTACTTAATAACCCACTTTCCTGCATGCCCATCCAGATGCCCGAAAGCAGTGGTCCTCTACCTGGGTGGTGTCCTCCTGGAGGACCTGGGCTGATGGGATCTGTGGTGATGGCCCTCTGTGGAAGGAACAGTCTGGCCCCAGACACCAGGGGAGCTGAAGCTTTGAAGCCATTGTCTCTCTCATTTTGGGCTCTTCCCTTCTCTGCCTGTTGTGTAATTGTTACGCACCAGGGTTCTTGGCCTCCTTGATCAATAGAAATTGATCCGAGGCCAGACAGGAAATTCAGCAAAGACTTTATTGGGCCCCACTAGGGGAGCGGCAAGCTGGCTCTTTATATGGTGTATTCGTGCATTGGAGAAGGAAATGGCAACCCACTCCAGTGTTCTTGCCTGGAGAATCCCAGGGACGGGGGAGCCTGGTAGGCTGCCATCTACGGGGTCACATAGAGTTGGACACGACTGAAGCGACTTAGCAGCAGCAGCAGCAGCAGCAGGGGAGCAGCAAGCTGGCTCTTTATATGGTGTGTTCAGGGGTCTGGCTAAAGGGGTGGCTTAGGTGGTTTGCCCACCTTTGCTCCCACCCCCTGCTTTTGCTCCTGGCTCTTTGAAAGTGGCAGTTGCGGGTTTTTTCTTTTTGTCTTTTTATATCTTGTCCATAATTTGCCCCAACTTCATGTATGCGGTTATTTTTAGTCCCTTATAGTTTCTTTTATTTTGTAGCTCAAGGAGACATTTGTCCAGGTGCAGGTATGGCAGCAGAGGGTCCCAGACTCCAGGCCTGTCTCATAAAGAGTCTATAATAAATTTGGGGTAATTTCAGAATCTTGAGGGGTCTTTTTAAAGTGCTGTGAACTGTCTCTGTCTTTCTTTCTCCACGCCCCAGTGCCCACTATCCCACACTGCCTCATTTGTCCACAATCTGAATAATGAATCCAGGGAAGGTTTTCTTATCCTTAAGGCACCAGGCCTTGGCACAATTATTCCATAAGATTCTTGGATCTCTTGCTGTGAACCTCCCATTGAGGGCTTGCTTCATCCTGTTTTCTCATTCATTCTGTTGCTTAAAAAAGCTTTAAAAAGTGTTGAATAGTTCTCTCCTTTGAGAGCCAAAGTAGTACTTTCCTAGGGCCATGGTTGGGAGACGTTGGTCTAGTTGGATTGCGTGTTTGGTTAGTTCTCTGGTCTTCTCTTTTTCTTGAAAATGTGTTCTGTGGAACTTTCTAGATACTTTACATTTGATTCTACCTCGACCTTGAACCGTTCGGAGGAAAAGAACACGCATTCAACTGTATGCATGCATGATGACATTTCTGGCCAACTCTATTTCTGTTGGCTTAGTAAATAAAGCACGACCTTAATTGGAGCTTGCCTTTCTTGCACAGGGGATGTTTCAGCAGTAGGAGATGTGGTAAACTGAGAGACCTGAGGCAGTCTGATGTTTGGAAAGAGCGTTCACTTTACAGGGGCTGTTCCGTGTCAGTGCCTCATACAGGATGCTGCAAGCCACCCGCTGTACTTTCTCTGTGACTCTGCACGGAGCACTGCCCGTACCGAGCCCCGCGCCCCACTCCTTAACTGCTCTGAGAAGTTGCATCTTTCTAAGTTAACACAACAAAATCCCAGCTCTTGCTTTAGTTACAAACAACAAATTAAATGTTAAATGTAACTTTTCTGTTCATTTGTAGTGTATCTGGTTTTATTAGTTAAAAAAAAAAGAAAATCCCTTCAAAAGTAACAGTAGGGAGAACATCACACCAAAATCACACAAAACTCCAACCATGGGCCTGACCCAAGGCCTGAGCCTGGCCTTGCTTTCTGCTGTGCCTCTTACTGGGGGGAGTCCTTTCTTCTGTGACGAAGGATGTACACCTGGGCACCCTCTATGGAGACCCTGGCCCAGTGCCAGGTGTCACAATTAGCTAGATCCTTCCAGAACCAGCTACTTAGTACCATGTGCAAGTATTTTTGAGGGAGGGATTTTGCAAAAACAGGGTGGGCGCCTTTGTGCAGAAGACACACACTGGGGAGCTGCCCTATTTGAAAGAGGTCTGTTGGTCCACAGCCCACAGCCTCGCTGCCAGCAGTGTGAAGTGTGCCCTGCCCAGGGCAGGAGTGCCTGTCAGAGCCGCCACGTCACCCGGAGCCGTGAGAGTGACCCTCTGCCCAGCTCTGCTCACAGCCTGCCCGCCGCCCTCAGCCCCAGGGGGAGTCACAGGGGGTCCTGCCCACCGGCCGTGTTGAGCACCAAGCCGCCCCTCCGTTTGCCCAGGCTCATTGAGGCACACTGCCCAGTTTTAGCCAAGATGACAACTTTGTGACTTTTGACTTTGGACACGGCCCCCCTGGTTGTTTGCAAATAGGCAGGTGTTTTGGCAGATAGACTGAAATGTTACTGGGTGGGGTGGTCAGACACCACATGCGTCTGAAACCGTCTGCCTGTCCACCCCCTTTCAAGCATAACAATATTTTATTGTGTTGGCCAAAAAGTTCCTTTGATATTTTAACTAAAAATAAAAGACACATTTTTCATTTTCACCAAGACCTTTATTGAAAGTCTTCACCATTTTGCTCCACTACTTTTTCTGCTGTTTTTCAGACAATGTCATAATTCTGTCTTCCCAAAACTTGTTATCTTTCTGAGCAAAGAACTGTTCCAAGTGCCTTTTACAGTCTTCCAGGGAATTGAAATTGTTTCCATTAAGAGAATTTTATAAAGACCAAAATAAATGAACATCAGAAAGTGCAACGTCTGGTGAATACTGCAGATGAATCAGAACTTCCCAGCCAAGCTGTAACAATTTTTGCCTGGTCATCAAAGAAACATGCAGTCTTGTATCCTGATGGAAGATTATGTGTTTTCTGTTAACTGTTTCTGGACACTTTTATTCGAGTGCTGCCTTCAGTTGGTCTGATTGGGAACAGTATTTCTTGGGATTAATCATTTGGTTTTCCGGAAGGAGCTTGTAATAGAGGACTTGCCTTCCAATCCGTCCATATGCACAACATCACCTTCTTTGGATGAAAATCGGCCTTAGATGTGGTTGGTGGTGGTTCATTTCGCTAGCCCCATGGTCTCTTCCATTTCACATTACTGTGAAGTATCCACTTTGCATTGCCTGTCACAGTTTGTTTTAAAAACGAACATTTTTAGGACCGTTAAGTAGAGAATCGCATGTGGAAATATGGTCAAGATTTTTTTTGATTAACTTGTGTGGAACTCAGACATCAAAGAGATGAACATAACTATGCTGTTGTAAATGATTTTCAACACTTGATTTGGATATTTTGAGTATGTCAGCTTCTCTCGCACATGGTTTAACATTGATTGTCCTCAGGGTTCTCATTGATTTGACCTCTGTCAGCTTCAACTGGTCTACCTGACCGTGGCGCATCATCCAGCTTTCGAGAAAGCTCCAGCACAAAACTTCACCAGCCATTTGTGACGTGTTCGATCAGTCACAGCACCTTCTCCATACACTGCACGAATCTTTCTTCTTTTAGCATTTCAGTTGCGTTTTTACCTTTCTTAAAATAATAAAGTGTAATATGCCAGAAAAGTTGCTTTTTTCTTCCATCTTCATTATTAAAATGGCTACATGAAAAATCAGTTTTGATAAATTTTTTTTTTAATTGCATGCTAATATGACAGCTGTCATAATTCAATCTTAACCTTTTGGACAACCCAGTATTTTCAGATCATATTGGTTTCTGTGTTGTATAATTTAAAAGATAAGAAAAAAATGAGCTTTTGGCATAGAATTTTGCCAAATTGTCTTCCTTAAGCCACCCAATTGGGCTTCTCAGGTAGCTCAGTGGGTAAAGAGTCCATCTGCAATGCAGGAGATGCAGGAGACACAGGTTCGATCCCAGGATTGGGAAGATTGCCTCGAAGAGGGCATGGCAACCCAATCCAGTATTCTTGCCTGGAGAATCCCGGGCGGGCTATGGTCCATTGGGTCGCAAAAAGTCGGACACGGCTGAAGCGACTTAGCACACACGCAAGCAGGCCACACAATTGGGTGTATTTTCAAAACCAGACCTCCCCCAGGCCTCTGGGGCCCTGGAGTTGGGCAGATGTGGTCGTCACTGTGCCTCTTTCTGGGTGTGACTTTGGACAAGCCAGTCTGTCCATCCATGAGTGAATATTAGGACTCACTACCTTCTGAGTGAGGACTGTGTGTGTTAATAAGTGCCCTGCATGCTGCTTGCTCCTGGTGAGGGCTGCACTTGGTGGGGGCTCACCTCCCCTCCTGCTGTTCTGTTGTTAGCATGATGTTAACATGATATGTTGGTGCTGACGGAAACCTGGTCTCAGCCTCCAGCTGGTGTTGGCTGAAAGCCTTGTCCCAAGCCATTGTGGAGGTGGCCCACTTCTGGAAAACATTTCCCCATCTTTCAAGAGACTGAACTCTCACTTAGCCAGGCAGGAAACATGCTCGAGTGGTAAACAGGTTTGGACAGGGAACAAGAAGGACCAGGGGTGTTTGGAATGGTGACCTTTGACCTTAGGGGCTATGCCATATTCAAGTGTGTGCCACTGGAGGTTGAGGCGCGAAAAATACAGTGACCGTGAGCACACATTTGGTGATTGTTTGTCCAGGTATGAGCACTTGGCAGTGGCAGTACAGCCTCTGAACCCCTGCCTGTGGCAGTGGGTAGGCTCCAGGGTCTTGGGCACGTGTTCATCCCTGGGCTTCCAGCCCCCTCCCTCTGCCCTGCCCGCCTGCCCAGCCCCTCGCTAGCTTCCCCTGATGGACATTCCCTCCCTCCTCACTCCTGTCTGAGCTGATACTTATCACTGTTCTTTCTAGCCAGCTCTCTCCCCCATAATCACCCTCATGGCGCCCATGGGTGGGGGTCCTGTCACCTTCATGGGAGAACCCCGAGGGCCTGTCTCTATCTACCTTGGTCTTCAGAGCATCTCCCACCAGCACACCACCATGCCTGCCAGCACTTGGACTCCGAATTGCTCCCAGCTGGACTGTGTTCCATTCCATAGCACGCCCACGCCAAGGTGAGGTCGCTGGTCACACCAAGGCTGGAGACCTGGACACCCCGTGACTGACTCCTCTAGTCATTTGTGGTGTCCAGTCATCACTTGTACAATGAAACTCCCTTGCAGGATCTCTCTTTCCTGTTTCTGTGTCCCAAGTCTTAGGATCTCTTTTGCTATCCCTTGCCTTAGCTTTGGTTTGGTCACTGCCCTTCTATCCTCTCCCTAAATTCCACTCTTTAATATAAGTAGTCCTCTTGAGGTGGGGTATGGGTTACCCTAAGATTTTTTTCATCCTTCAGGAGATAAATTCAGATGCCCCCTCTTCCAGGAGGCACTCTCAGATGGCCTAATCAAAACAAGTGTTCTTCCTCTCAGCCTTGAAATGTACTTAAAAATACAAATGAGAGAATTGTACTTTCTTCTTTAATCCCTTGTTTTCAAGTGGATCTGCTCAAATCTTAAAAACCCTCCCATCTCTTATTTTTCTTCCTCATTCTTTCCTGCCCATCCAAACCCAAGACACACTTCTTCACTGGTTGGTCTTGTTCAGGGAGAGACAAGTTTAGGGGAGGGAGACATCAAGGGAGGTGAGGGAGATGTGCTTTATCTACCCCTGTACCCCCATCGCCAGCCCCTGAGCAGCACGTGGGCATGGTGAGGTGGAAAGGACGTGGGGACTTCCCATGTGTGGTTGTGAAAAGTATATGCAATTGAATTGAAGCCAGTATTTCTTGAACATAAGAAAGTATACGGTAAGATATGGCCACATAAAGTCAGACAATGTATCATTAAGTCAAATATGTATCCAAGTTATAAGCATTACAGACTTCTCATTCATTTCCTAAATTACTGAGAAGTGGAAGAGGCAGGCATCTCCAACAGTAAGATGTCCTGGGAAGTGGGCTCCATGCATGCGGCATGGGTATTTCATGGAGACGTTTAGAACAGTGGGCAGCCTGCCTCCTGGCTCCAACTGGAATGGTCGTGTCGTGTTACAAGGGAGGAGTCACCTGCTATGCAGAATCAGAAATCATCTTCCCCTCCCTCCTCCTTCCAGCCAGGAGGACGCGTATGTTCATAAAGCCATAGGCTGGGATGGAGAGCAGGACAGTGACAGCCCGGTCTGTCCCTGTAGACGGAGGGGCAGTGGGTCACCAGGGATGTTAACTGGTTTCTCAAATTTGGAATCTATTGTCAACTTAAAAAAACAAAAAATATTCTTTTGCTGTTAGGGAAAATGGTACTCTAATAACCTAAATGCAAATCCATTTGAAAACAACACAGTAAAGATCAAAGTAAAGTTCCCTCAATTCCTACAAGTGCCTTTTAAAAAAAACTTTATCAGTTTGGTTTTATTCCTTCTCTACATTGTTACCAAGTCCAAGCTCATACTACTTGCCACAGAACAGGCCATCAAATTGAGGAATGAATTGCTGTTATTTATAAAGCGGGCAGACCAAGAAGGTGCCGGACTCCTGCCCCAAAGAACCTGAGTTAGATTTGAGGCTTCTTTTATACTAAACAAGGAAGTAAAGTCAAACATTTCCTGGTCCTGGTCAACCTCTGGAGGGGAAATGTTTGTTTCTTTCTCCCTGCAGTCATTCACAGGTGGGCCTAGTCAGGATGTTTCCTGTGAGAGCTAAACAAAGGTATTTTAGCTTAATGCTCACTATCTGGGAAGCAGGGTTTCCAGAGGTGGGCCATTATCATTTAAGCTTACAGGCAACATCTGTTTAGTGGTTAACTTGAAGCAAAAGCAATAGAATACAAAAGTTAAAGCAACAGATCCACTATGGAGTCAGATTTGTTGAAAAACCTTAGCCATTGCAGAGACAGGACCACAACTGGAGAGGGGCCATGAATGAGGCTGAACTGGTGGGAGTTCTGATACATTTCAAAGCATAAATCATTAACAGAACATTTCTGAGCAGGAGTCCTTGAATCCAAAGAGCTACATGAAAGTAACAAAGCATCTTCAGGCAAAAACATGCTTTTCAACTGCTTAAAATAATTCCTGTAAATCCTGTAACTCAGTTATCTCCTCTTATTGGAATTATTTTCTTAGTAATCTTAAAAACACAACTAGCACAAATAAATAGATTATCAGCCTAAACAACAGATCAAAAACGATGACGTGAGCTTAGAATTTTGTTTACTGCTTGTCTTTAAATAAAATTTGTCACTGGTCCCTTTAATATTTCCTTATTTCTTCACCCCTGCATTGTACTGTTTTGCACAAAAAAGGCTCAGATAAGAACTGCAAAGCTCAGCAGGACTAATAATAAACAGGGTTAACTGATTGTCCCAGAAGAGGAAAGCTAATCATAGAACAGATCTTGGAAATTATTTAACACTTTCACTTTACAGCTGAGCAAACAAGAGGCCAAGAGGTGAGGGCTTTGGTGCAGAAAAACCAGCGGCAGTGTGTCCCTCGAAGAAAAGACTCAGGCCCCGTTTCAGCTCGGTCCCCTCCCCCACTCCCCGCCCCATCTCAGAAGAATCACAGTTTCCCACCAGTGGCCCTTGAACCCTTGGGGGCAGACCCCTCAGGACACCTGAGAGAGGCACTCAGCTGATCGGAAGGACGCTTGTCATTCCCGTGGAGGGTCCCACCCCGCGTTTGTAATGGGATGATGTGGACTACATGTTTTCAGGTTTGCCCACGTTTTGATGTGTTATGCATACCCTCTGTTGGGCTCCTTCCTCTGTGGTTGGATTTTAAGCAGTCTTGCTCTGCATTCTTTTCCTGTGAGATCGTCCTTTTCTCATTTGGGCTCCCCTGGTAGCTCCGAGTTTTTCTCAGGTATACGTATTCTGAAGCTGAGTGTGGTTTTCTTGTTGGCTGCACCCTTCGAGGACTGCGCCCCTGGGCAGGGAGCCGTCTCTAGCTCCTGCCTCTGTGCAGAAGGTCAGGATTGTCTGCATTAGCTTTCTCCTGCTGTGTGATGAGTTACTATAAACCCAGCAACTGGAGACAATTCTGCTGTGTGCTGTAGAGTTTCCGGGAGCAGGATGCAGGCGCGTGCTGGCCAGGTGCTCTGCCCTGGGCCTCGCCCGGCTGCGGTCTGGGTGTTGGCCTGACATGTCTCGTCTAAGGCCTGGTCCTCTTCAGGCTCACTAGATCCTTGATGGAGTTTCGCTCAGGTGCTGGTCGGCCTGGCCCCTGCTCTTGCTGGCTGAATGCCAGTGGCCCCCTGGCTCTGGCCACGTGGCCCCTCCGTTGCTCACTGCAGTTTTCCGTCTGACTCGCCATCTCTGCTTGAGGTCCAGTGTACAGGGGTCCTATGGTTCCGTCAGGCCCACTCGATGGCCTCCCTGATAATGAGCTCGTAGCCCACTGATGGGGCACCTTCACTGCACGTGTAGGAGTGACTCCTGCGGCACCCCAGCTGACTCGGGGGACCGGCAGGGCACGCCCACTAGGGCTGCGGGTCTGGGGGCATCTCAGAATCCTGCCAGCCAATGAGGCAGCCCCTGCGCTCAGAAGGAGTATCATCGGGTACAGTGCACGGGGCCACTTGTGCAGTAAGGTGCTGTAGGCAGATGCATAGTGTCTAAACCTTGTGTCTCGGGTGGATGCCCTGGCCCCTGGCAGAGTGCAGGTGCCTGCCTGGTGGAGGTTAAAATTCAGGAGTTCGCAGGGCACCCATGGGTGGTATACACCCCTGAGACTTTTCCTGTACAGAAGGGTGGTTGCGTGTCTTGTCCACCGTAGATAGCATCCACCATGACCTGAAGAAACAGAAGCCGGTCCTAAAGCATTTAGCTGCTGCTTCTGACATCAGTGCTCTTAGGAGGCCGTGTTGCTGTATCACTGGGGTTCATTTCTCTCTTCCCTGCAGTGCTTCTCCTGTGCACAGAGGGGCCTGTGGGGCGTTGGCCTGTGCAGGAGGCTCCTGGGGCCATGCCCTGAGTCCCCTGGCCCCTGCTGCCCCCTCTTCCTGCTCTCCCGGCTGGGGGCACCCGTCCAGCGGGAGTCAGGGAATGGACATTGTCAGGTGCTGGTCTGCTCATGCTGCCGCGATGGTGCACAGACGGGGCGGCTCACACACCAGAAATTTATTCTTGTCCTATCTGGAGCTGGATGTCCCAGATAAGGCGCTGACAGGACCTCTCCCTGGCTCACCCATGGTGGTCTCTCCGTGTGCTCACATGGTCCCCCGCACACGGATGCCTAGTGTCTCCCCCTCTTAGAAGTGCTCCGTTCATGTTGGACTGGGGTCCCGCCCTGTGACCTCGTTTAGACTCAGTCACCTCTTTTAACGACTGTATGTCCAAATACAGTTGCTGGGGCTACTTACATATAATATGTATGTTATATGTATGGTATCTGTTATATATGTGTAGACATACACATGTAATATGTAACACGGTATATACATTATACAGTGTATGTTACTTTATGATGTATACGACATATCTATAATGAAAATGAGTAAGAGTGACACAGGCAGGGATGTTACCGGATCAGCGTCGGGTGCAGGCTTGGTGCTGGAGCTCCCGCTGGGGCAGTCGGCGGGGCCGTGGGGCTTGCGTGAGGAGTCTTGGTCTGCAGAGGAGAACAAGCTCTGTGCCATATTCGGCCCCAGGTGCCTCCGGAGCCTGGGTTTCCCGGGTCCCCGTGAGCTGCAGGGCCTCTCTCCTTCAGGCCCAGAGTGGCCTGATGCCGCTCGCTTTGTTCTCGTGCCTGCAGGCGTGGGGGCCGCTCCTGCCAGGACGGGCACTGAGGTCTCGCCGTTGCTGTTTCCAGGGCGGGGGTGGTGAGGGCTCCTCCAGACTCAGAGCCTCCACAGTAACTTTGAGAAGTTGCTGTTTTAAAGACATGCTCTGCTGGAGTGGGCAAGCTAATGTTCTAAGATTTCAAGGCAGATGGACAGTGACTTCGTGTTTGACGAGTTCTGTAAATGGAGCATGGTGAAGATAAATTGAGCCAGATGGGGTTCCCTGCCCTGGCCACCCATCCCCAGGGCAGGGACCCAGTCTCCCGGCAGCTGCTGTCACTCTGGGCCGCACAGCTCTCTGAGAGTGTACTGTTGCCTCAGGGACTGCACAGGGACATAACTTCTGGATACTTTCTCCAGGAAAGGACACAGGCCCTTGAGATGCCTCTGTGGCTTCTGTGGGAAGCCGACAAAGGGTCCTGAGGAGGAAGAAAGACTGAGAAGCTAATGTTAGAATGTTTCTAATGGTAGAAAGTCAAAGTCTGACCTTCAGAAGAGAAAATAGGAACACAGTTAGGTGATGTTTCGTCTCAGTCCACTGGAAGGTGGTCAGACTGTGACGGCGAGCGAGCAGTGCCCTCGGGCGGGCCGGGGGACTGTCCAGCTGGGGGACGCTCATCTGAACAGTGTCCTGGCCTTGGAGGGGATGCTGGGCCGGGAGCCCCATTGGCGGCTGCAGGCCACAACCCCCAGGGGGCGCTGTCTAGTGCTTTGGTTTTGCATTTGGCTTTTACTTTTTTTGATTTCAACAGTCACGGTTCCAAAAGTAAAAGGCATTAAGAACAAGTAATAAACATGTACAAGAAATTACAAGAAATGAGTTTCATAAATTGCAAAATAATATCTTACAATTTAGATAAGCTGGTCAAGTATTATTTGAATACACACCATGTTTGATAAAATTGCATTACCTCTCTTCCTCTTTTAATATTTGTATGTACACCTTGCATTTAGTTTTGAGGACAAAGTTGTATCTAATTTGTCTTTGTTGGCTCTGTAGCAACCAAACTACTGTGCTCATGAATTAGAGGAATGCAAGAAAACAGAGGCTTTACAACAGCTTCTTCAGTTTTCAGCACCTGGACATTTGCCATGGGTGCCCTCAGAATAAAATATAAGTCTGACACTCAGGACTGGTCGCCAGAACTCGGGAGTCAGGTGAGACCCAGACTCACTGCTGAATTGGTCTCTGAGAACTCAGCTGAGGAAAGTCACTTTATGAGACAGGGGCCACTGAGAGGGTGAGGGTGCAAGTGGAATGTGTTTTAGGGCTCTTTATTTTCCTGACAATATAGCCCAGAGGATTTTTTGATGCAGTTTCCATCATGTAGAATGATATCTTGAGATAGAGTCTTGGTTCTTTGTTTATTTATAAATGTGGACAAGACTGTCTCCAACAAACTCTTAAAATGTCCTTTGTAGGATTAATGAGCTCAATTTTCCAGAGTAAAAAATCTAAGCAGAAATATACACATAATGTTTTCATCCTGGTATCTATTAACCAATGGTAACTAACAGATGCTGAAAGCTGAGTGTGGTGGCAGTGTTCTGAGTGATTATCCACTTCATCTTGAGTGACATGGGGAAGATCCGTTTCTGTGGGCTCCATCCTGCAGATGGTGCAGAGATTCTACTATCTGTATCTGTGACTTTGTCTTGTGTCGGGACCTCATAAAAGTGAGATTGTGTAATAGTTGTCCTTTCGTGACTGACTGATTTCACTTGGCATAATGATCTCCGAGTTCATCCATTTTGTAATGAGTCAGAATTTCCTTCCTTTTCATGGCTGAATAATATTCCACTGTATTCCCTTGTGGCTCAGCTGGTAAATCTGCCTGCAATGTGGGAGACCTGGGTTCAATCCCTGGGTTGGGAAGATTCCCTGGAGAAGGAGAGGCTACTCACTCCAGTATTCTAGCCTGGAGAATTCCATGGGCTGTATAGTCTATGGGGGTCACAAAGAGTCAGACAGGACTGAGTGACTTTCACTTCACTTCATGTGGATTTATGACATTTTGCTCATCTCTTCATCTATTTTTGGGCATTTGGGTTGTTTCTACCTTTACGCTACAGGAAGTAATGCTGCTATGAACATGGGTAGGCAAATATCTATACAAGTCCCTGATTTTAGTTCTTTAGAGATACATACCTAGGAGTGGAAAATTTAGTCATTTTATTTTTTTTAATTAATTAATTTTGACCAGGTAATGGCAGTGGGATCCCAGTGACTGAACATGCAGCCTCTGCAGGGAAGTGCTGAGTCCTAACCACTGGACCACCAGGGAAGTCCCCAGTTTAACCATTTTAAAGTGAATAATTCAGTGGCATTTTGTGTGTTTAAAGTTGTGCAACCATGACCACTACCTAGTTCCAGAACGTTTTAATCACCCCAAATGGAAACCTGTACCCAGATAACTTCTCATCTCCCTAACCCCTAGAGGGTGGCAACCACGAATCCATATTCTATTGCCATGGATGCCTGTTCTAAATATTTCATGTAATTGGAATTACACTGGTTGTGGTCTTCAGAAATCTTCTTTTTAAGTGCTTCTCTTTTCAAAATAATTAATTTTTGGTCGCCCTGGGTCTTTGTTGCTGTGTGCAGACTTTCTGTAGTTGCGTCCGCAGGAGGGGAAGGTGTTCTTCATTGTGGTACATGAGCTTTTTGTTGTAGAGCACAGAAAATGGCCATGATCTTCTTGGTCATGGCACACTGGCCTAGGTTGCTCTGTGGCATGTGGAATCTTCTTGAACCAGGGATTGAACCCGTGTCCCCTGCATTGGCCGGCAGATTTTTACCTGCTGTGCCAGCAGGGGGGTTCTCAGCATTTCTTATTATGGAAATTTTCCACATGCCAGAGCGTGGCACAGAGCCTTCACCGAGCTGCGTGTGCCTGCCACCCAGATGTGGCCTCAGTTGGCCTCCGCCAGCCTTGTTAACGGCCGTCTCTTTGCCAGGGAGGAGGAGCAGTACGTGAACCGGTTCTGGAAGGAGATCCGCGTGGGAGACTTCGTGCGCCTTCGCTGCAATGAGACCATCCCCGCGGACATCCTGCTGCTGTCCTCCAGCGACCCCGACGGGCTGTGCCACATCGAGACAGCCAACCTGGATGGGGAGACCAACCTGAAGCGGCGCCAGGTGGTCCGAGGCTTCTCTGAGCTCGTAAGTGACCTGGTGCGTTCTGGCCCCAGGGACTGCATCCCACCGTGTCTCCCGCGTGGGCCTCCATGCCTCTGGGCGCGTTCATTTCCTGTGAGAGCAGGTCCGCGCCTGGGTGGGGCCGAGGGTCTGAGCGGACCTGGCGCGTTCCGGCCCGAGGACCGCGTTCCGCCGTGTCTCCCGCGTGGGCCTCCATGCCTCTGGGCGCGTTCGTTTCCTGTGAGAGCAGGTCCACGCCTGGTTGGGGGGTGGGGGAGCGAGGATCTGGGCGTTCACTTCCTGCGAGAGCAGGTCCGCGCCTGGGTGGGGCCGAGGGTCTGGGCATTCGCTTCCTGTGAAAGCAGGTCCGCGTCTGGGTGGGGCGGTCGGACTGCCCGGGGGCGGGGAGCAGTCTGGCTCTGGGAGTCTGGGTCCACTGTCCACTTCTCAGACTTGGAATGGCCTTCACGTCACTGGGAACACTTGGGCCTGGCCGACTGTTGGCGCATTTCTGCCTGTTGCTCTTGTTCTGACACAGCAGAAGTATCGACCTGGCCGCAGCATGCGGCTTAGGAATTCCTCTCCTCAGGGATGTGTCTGAGGTCACCTGCATCCATCCGGGTCCATCTGCGTTACCGTCTCTGACTGGATCCTGTCTGGGAGGAGCGTCAGTCCAGCTCAGACATGCTAGGCCTGTGAGGACTGAGAGGTAGAACCGGGGGCGGGGCCCAGCCCCGGTACTCACCAGTAGCCGGTGGCTGAAAGCTCAGAGCCCTCAGGAGGCTCCCTCTGTCGCCCTCCAGGCCTGTGCAGAGGAGACAGGGCGCCGACCTCAGGGGCTGGCAGGGAGCATGATCAGGATCATGGCGGCCCTTGTTCTGACACCCCGCTGCCTGTCTCTGTGCATGTGGGCCTTGCCATCAAGGAAGGAAGGTTTAGGAAGCACCTGAGACGATGTGCTCCTGTGTTTCAGGAAGGCCGCCACTGAGGGGCGTGGAGGGGTCTCTTCCTCTGTCGTTGCCTTGTCTTCATGAGCTCCTACAGAGGAGCCAGGCCTTAGAGTCAGCACCGAGGGGTTCTGGAGCAGTTGGCTTGTTTTATAGCCTGGGGTGTCCCTGGGGCACTGTTGGCATCTGCGGTGCAGTGTTCATCGTGCAGGGTGGCTGGGGGGTATCCCTGGCTTCCACTGTGAGTGTCCGTGCCGTTTGCCCTTGGTTGCTGTGCCCACCTCGACACATTTGCAAAGGGCCAGATGGCCTCCCACACCCTGGGGCCCTCGCCAGCCCTGGTGGCAGGACTTTCTGAGCCTGATGCTCAGTCACCTCCTGCAGACCCCAACTTCCTCACCATGGCCGGACCATTGTGCCCTTGCTTCCATCCACTACCCTGATCTCCTCGTTTCAGGCTCCTTTTGTGCCAAGAATGTTTTTGTGAGTTGCTTCAAATCTTTCTTGCAATGAGGCAAAGCATACATAAACATTAAAAATGGTATTTTTAAAAACGGGATTGTCTCCTCCCAGATCAGAAGAGTTGATGGCAGGGCTCGCTGGGCACCCTCGGGGCCCAGCACTGGCCCCTCCAGTGCGCTTCAGCTTCCTTATTGATCGTGCTCCAGGGTTTGGTAGTAAGTGCACAGGGCGAGCTTACCCTGCCCCGCATTCCCCCAGGCTCCGTGTGCCTCTGCTCTGAGGCCGCCTAACTCCCGGGCCTAACCCTGGTCCCCAAAGCCCGCAGTTTGTGAGCCCTTTCCAGGGTCCAGCCCAGCGTGGGAACCACCCCTGAGGTCAGCAAGGATGGGCTTGGATTGGAGGGAGGTGGTGACGACACAAACTCCAGCTCCATCCTGAGAAGCGGCCAGTGTGTGCAGAAGGTGCGTGTAACATAAACAGACGCACCTGAGCATCTAATGGATGAAAGCTCAGACACTGTGGGACAATCTGGTGAAACTGCAGAACTGGAGAGCAGAGTGGATCTGTTTGGATGGCGAGAGGGGCAGAGCCAGGTAGGTGCATCTCCTTGGTCAGCTCTCCTGAGTGACTTTCTTGTTTCCTATCATCTGGTTTGTTCAGCTGCTAAACTCAGTAATATCTAAAAGCCTTCTCAACCCACTTTTTTCCCAAACGAAAGCTGGAACACCTTACTATTCATTGGTGCTTTGTACAAATGTGTAATTTGTAAGATGGATTGGATGTTGAAATTCCAGGATGGCCACAGACGGATGCATCCTTAACCTACCTGCGTAGGGCCTGTGTGTGCCTGTGGAGGCCAGTGGAGCTGAGCCAAAATTAGGAACCTGAACCATTTTGATTTATTAAAAAAAAAAAGGTCTGTATTAGCACCCAGATTCTTCAACATGCACACTCTAGTCCCTATTATTAGTATATTTTTTCCCCTTTCTGTTTTTTTCTCCCCTTCTTTCCCTAATGTCCAGAGGCATTTTTCTGGTACCTGAATTTTTCTTTATACAATATTATTCTGAAATATATGAACTTCCCCATGGAAGCCTGACAATTGGAAAACCAAGGTTCAGCTGTAACGCTACAATGTCAGGAACATTTCAGTCCTGTGTATTGAGGTGAGGTTTTCACAGATGGAGTCAGCTGGCATCTCAGGCAGGTTTTGAAAAGCTTATTCCTGTCCAATACACAGTAATACTGTCCCAAGTTGATGACAGCTCTGTTAAAAGTGGAGGCCCCTAGGGGAGCTTAAATTAGAGCTATTTGAAAAACTTAGGTGAAGAATAAGAGAGGGCCTTGACAATCATGCAGGGTCTGGGTGCATCCACCAGGGTCTAGTGAGGAGGAAGAAACCACACCTGATTTAGGGCAAGTTTGATGTAAAGCAAGAATTCCCCATGGGGGTTGCACAGTAAGAAGTAAAGTGACTCCCCAGAATGCAGAAGGGCTGACAGAACAGCCAGTGGTCCTGGGGCTGAGACAGCGTCCAGGGAAGAGGCCCTGAAGCTGAACCTTGCTCTCATGGACGAGTTCGTGGCCGTCCCTTGTGGGATGGTAGGAAAGCTACTGGGGGCTGTCCCAGGGGCTCAGCCCTCACGGGAGTAGGGAAGCCTTCCGCTGAGAGGCACTGGGGCATGATGCCTGTGGGATGCCGAGGGTGGTGCCATCCGCTGAGAGGTGCTGGGCATGATAAATTCAAGATGCTGAGGCAGGTGCCATCGCTGAGAGGTGCTGGGCATGGTAACTTTGGGATGCTGGGGCAGGTGCCATCACTGAGAGGTGCTAGGCATGATGCCTTTGAGATGCAGGCCAGGTGCCATCACTGAGAGGTGCTGGGCATGATGACTTTGAGATGCCGGACAGGTGCCATCGCTGAGAGGTGCTGGGCATGATGCCTTTGAGATGCCGAACAGGTGCCATCGCCGAGAGGTGCTGGGCATGGTAACTTTTGAGATCCTGGGGCAGGTGCCATCCGCTGAGAGGAGCTGCTAGAGTTGGGTGCTGGGGATGCCCCCTCTGTGTGTGACTCCTGCTGCTGCCGTGAACGACTGCCAGAGGTGACTCTCTGGACAGCAGCTCTGGGGGTCCCAGGCCTGTGCATGAGAGGGGCTCAGGACTTGGTGCAGGGGGCAGCAGAGTGGGCTCGGGCCCCGGTCCCCTGAGCTGAGAGTCCCGGAGGCCAAATGCACTGAGCGGACTGCTGGCGCCGCCCCCATCCTTGCTGACAATGAGAAAGTGGCTCCTCTTCCCACCCTTTCCAGTTTCTGAAGTCGTTTATGAAGAGCTTGTTTGCCAGGAAGGATGCTGAGAAAGACAGAAGTGGTCCACACGCTGCAGGGTCTGGGCATTTAAGGTGGTGGGCCCAGGCCTGCTCGCCAGCAGATGCTTGACGCTGAGCAGTGAAGAGACGCCCTTGAGGGGACGGGATGGGAAAGGGCCTTCCAGAAGGCCAGGGAGGCATCCAGAAAGAGGCCGTGAACTGCATTCTGAAGGCGAGGATGGGAGGGTCTGGGAGCCAGGGAGTGTTTTAGGCAGTGACACAGGTCAGATGATGTCTCAGAGGTGGACACAGCATTGTATTTACTGAAGAGTGTTCGCCAAATCATACAGAATTCAGAGGCTGGAAGCCCAGCATGATGACAGTGAGGTGGGGTGCACGTGTGGCCTGCCCAGATCCCCGGGTCAAAGGACAGGGCTCCCGGACACCTCCAGCCACCCAGCCGTTTCGGCTCTGGAGAAGGAAATGTAGATATTGGCACTTCAAACTGAACATTTGGTTTAATGTTGGGGTCATGTAAGTTCCCTTGTGGTTAGGACTCCGTGCTTTCACTGCAGAGAGCCTGATGGTTCAGTCCCTGGTTGGGGAACTAAGATCCTGCAAACCAAAAATGAAAAAAACGAAGTTTGGATCAAACTGTCAAATTGGCATTATCCACGAAATAAAAGGGACTCCAAGGCTGACCAGGAGAAGGCAATGGCACCCCACTCCAGTACTCTTGCCTGGAAAATCCCATGGACAGAGGAGCCTGGTGGGCTGCAATCCATGGGGTTGCTAAGAGTCGGAGACGACTGAGCGACTTCACTTTCACTTTTCACTTTCATGCATTGGCGAAGGAAATGGCAACCCACTCTAGTGTTCTTGCCTGGAGAATCCCAGGGATGAGGGATCCTGGTGGGCTGCCATCTATGAGGTCACACAGAGTCAGACACGACTGAAGCGACTTAGCAGCAGCAGCAAGGCTGACCATGAGCTGTCCCAGCAACTCACATTTGTTCCAGCTTCCTGGGAGTCAGATCTTACCGGGCCTCTCCCCTTCATAGTGGTGCAAACATTTCCAAATCATATTTTTAAATATAAATTGTGAGGTAATGATGTTGTACACTTTTATAGACAAGAAGCAGAACGGGAAATCAGGAGATTCTACCAAGGCCACTCCTCCGCCGCTTGACTCGGGAGAGTCTGGCGCCCCCGGGTCTGGCTGCATGGGCTGCTCCAGCCCCGTCCATTCTGGGCGTCTCTCTCTCCATCCCGCACGTTCATTCAGGTCTTCCTTATGCTGATGATTTCACAGTGATCTTTTTTTTTTTTTTTTTACAGACTCATTTTTGTGATGTTTCATTCTTTTAGCAAACATTTCCTGAGCACCTACTATATGTTAAATGCTATTCTAGGCACCCATCAAAATAGGCAAACCTCTTTCCCCTAGTGGTGAATAAGGAAATTGCGCAGAGGTGGACCAGAGCTACTACCAGGGATAAAGCAGCAGTTGGGGCCCGCGTGCCCAGTGATGGAGTTTGGCAGAGGGTGGGGCCCCGAGGCACAGAAGGCATATTGGAGTCAGGGAAGGGCTGTCCAGGAGGGGACTTCGTGTGGGCTAGTTTCCTGGGAAAAAACGTTCCTCTGGTTTGTCTCTTGGATGGACCTGTGGGATTGTTGCCCACACCCACGGGGCCATCTGCTTCCTGCGGTGTGAAGCGCTGGTTGCAAGAACTGTAGGAAGAGCTGAACCCACGAGCCTGCCCAAGTTTGCTCTGCCCAGGCGTGTGTGGGTGTGTGCATATGTGTGTGCATGTGTGCCTGGCACGTGCTCCTGATGACATCAGTATGGAATTTCCTAGGCTGGAAAAAGTCTGAGAAGCACTACCTTAAAAAGTAGTGCTTTTTAAGTATACATATACTTAAATATACATGTGTCCATCCTCCCCCTAATGTCCAGACTGGCAGGATCCTAATCCTAAGTCAGTGATGTGGCTTTCCTGGCACTTATGCACATAGATTTGTCTAAAATCCAACCAGTATTGGGTGCCAGACTCTCAGGCAGTGACAAAGCTGAGTTTCCTTTAGGAGGGAGAGGCAGTCCTCCCCCAAGCTACTTGATAAAATTCAAGGAGCTGAGAAGGATAACCAAAATTCCAAATATGAGGAAACAAAATTAATATTTTTTGTTTCTACCTACACATGCTCCCCAAATTATCTCTATGGTAGGAAAACTAGGGGTGAAAAAGTGGTTTGTGATATAGTTCTTGCAACAAAGTTTCTTTTTCCTTAAGCTTTTCCAGTAGTCTTCAAATTAGTTACATTTTCTGCTGTGAGACTGAAGAAGGAAACCATCTGTCATCAAAGTGGAAAACAAAGACAGCTGGCTGGGTGTGTTAATTGGATCAGTGATATCAAGCCTTCACAAAAAGATTCATGGTTTTCTTTTACCATGAAGTGTAGTCATTAAGCTAATAATTTATTCTATGGGACATTTTTTTAAAAATGTTTGTCTATAAGTTGAGCTTTATTTTTATTTTTTTGAAAACTTTTTATTTTGTATTAGGCTGTAGCTGATTAAGTATTGTGATAGTTTTAGGTGAACTGTGACGGGAACTCAGCCATACAATACAAGTGTCCATTCTCCCCCAGACTCCCCTCCCATCCAGGCTGCTGCGTAACATTGAGCGGAATTCCATGTGCTGTACAGTAGGTCCTTGTCGGTTATCCATTTTAAGTATAGCATGTGTCCCTGTCCATCCCAAACTCCCTAACTATCCCTCTGCCCATCCTTTATGCAGGCAACTGTAAGTTCTCTAAGTCTGTGAGTCCCTTTCTGTTGTGTAAGTAAGTGATTTGTGTCGTTTCTTTTTAGATTGCACACATATAAAGGATGTTGTATGATATTTGTCCTTCTCTGACTTCACTCAGTACGACAATCTCTAGGTCCATCCGTGTTGCTGCAAATGGTATTATTTCATTCTTTTTAATGGCCGAGCAGTATTCCATTATATATATGTACTGTGGGACATTTTTATTCTCAAATTTAACAAGCATATACTTTTGTTAAGGGATATTAAATAGGTAAGAGGAAAGACTTTGAGAAAGAAAATTATTTTGAGAATATATTTGGACTCAAATTTTAATTCTAGCAAGTATGGATATTCAAAGCAATTCAGTTAGGTAGGTAATATCATTATCTGAGACATGCCATGTTTTATAGTATCAACCGTATTTGATTAATGGGGAATGTCAATTTGATTGTATAATAAGATGCTTTGGTTTCTAATCCTGGTGACTTTGCCATGGATTTTTTAACTTGAACCTGTGGTCTAACAAAGCAGACTTTACAGAGAGTGAAGCACTGTTATCTTAATGAAAACAGCTGAATGCCAAGAAATTGATAATATTCTGCTTATGTGGAGGATTAATCATAAAAGATCTTATTACAATATATAAAAACTTCAACATTGTATTCATTTAAATTTGTGTTTTTTGTATGGTTGGAAGTAGTTATTTCTTATTCTAGGAAAATGATAACTAAAGCTATAAGATTTTTGTTCTATTTATGGTGGTGTACAATGTGAAGTGTTTTTTGTATGTTTTCATTGAAAAAATAATTTAATCTATTTTCAGTTTTTCTAAATGTAGTTGAATTACATCAGTGATTGAAAAAAGTTTGAGGCTGTGTGTGTATGTTTCTGGAGCAGGAATTTCTTTACCAGCAGGAGCTGACAATGTGAGATCTTCCCAGTTGTCATAAGTTCCTCCTCATAAGTGAATATGGATGTGTATGTAGGTGTGTGTGTGTGTGTGTAGGCATGTATATGTGTCTGAGAGTGTGTGTGTGCAAAGTGTGTATCCCAAAGAATAAAGCCAGATGATCTGAGCATGTCCAAGTTACCACTTTTGACTGTCTTCGAGGAGAGGATAAAAAGATTCTTTCCTGGGCTGAAATGTAGTGTTCCGGCAGCATGTTGACCTACAGGAGCTCACTCCTGAGGGGCCTGGGATTTTCAGTCTGATTGTCGATCATCTCTGTTCTCTGAGTGCATTAGGCAGTGGTGCCCAGGCAGCCCCATCTCTGCACAGTGCGCGGTGAGGCAGTTTATTTCTTGATGGGGTGTCGCGCCTGCGGTCTCTCCCTTTCCCTTGTTTTCTGAGAAGAGCTCCCGACAAGAGGAAGGTCCCTGCTCCCACAACATGAGACCAGTTGCCACAGCATTTGAATGTTTTGTGTCAGCCTCCTTTTGTTTCTGAATGTTTAAGAGTCTAGTTCCTCATTTCAAATAAAAGCAAAAATAAACAAATGGGACCTAATTAAACTTAAAAGCTTTTGCACAAAGAAGGAAACTATAAGGAAGGTGAAAAGACAGCCCTCAGAATGGGAGAAAATAATAGCAAATGAAGCAACTGACAAAGAATTAATCTCAAAAATATATAAGCAGCTCATGCAGCTCAATTCCAGAATAATAAATGACCCAATCAAAAAACGGGCCAAGGAACTAAACAGACATTTCTCCAAAGAAGACATACAGATGTCTGACAAACACATGAAAAGATGGTCAACATCACTCATTATCAGAGAAATGCAAATCAAAACCACAATGAGGTACCATCTCACGCTGGTCAGAATGGTTGCAATCAAAAAGTCTACAAACAATAAATGCTGGAGAGGGTGCGGAGAAAAGGGAACCCTCTTACACTGTTGGTGGAAATACAAACTAGTACAGCCACTATGGAGAACAGTGTGGAGATTCCTTAAAAAACTGAAATAGAACTGTCATACGACCCAGCAATCCCACTACTGGGCATACACACCGAGGAAACCAGAATTGAAAGAGACACGTGTACCCCAGTGTTCATCACAGCACTGTTTACAATAGCCAGGACATGGAAGCAACCTAGATGTCTATCAGCAGATGAATGGATAAGAAAGCTGTGGTACATATACACAATGGAATACTGCTACTGCTGCTGCTAAGTCACTTCAGTCGTGTCCAACTCTGTGCGACCCCAGAGATAGCAGCCCAGCAGGCTCCCCCATCCCTGGGATTCTCCAGGCAAGAACACTGGAGTGGGTTGCCATTTCCTTCTCCAATGCATGAAAGTGAAAAGTGAAAGTGAAGTTGCTCAGTCATGTCCGACCCTCAGCAACCCCATGGACTGCAGCCTTCCAGGCCTCTCCATCCATGGGATTTTCCAGGCAAGAGTACTGGAGTGGGGTGCCATTGCCTTCTCCGAATGGAATGCTACTCAGCTATTAAAAAGAACGCATTTGAGTTCTAATGAGGTGGATGAAACTGGAGCCTATTATACAAAGTGAAGTAAGTCAGAAAGAAAAACACTAATACACATGCATTAACACATATATATGGAATTTAGAAAGATGGTAATGATGATCCTATATGCAAGACAGCAAAAGAGACTCAAATATAAAGAATAGACTTTTAGACTGTGAGAGAATGCGAGGGTGGGATGATTTGAGAGAATAGCATTGAAACATGTATATTACCATATGTGAAATAGATTGCCAGTCCAGGTTTGATGCATGAAACAGGGCGCTCAAAGCTGGTTCCCTGGGATGACCCTTTGGGAAGCAATGGGGAGGGAGGAGGGAGGGGTTTCAGGGTGGGGACACATGTACACCCACATGGCTGATTCATGTCAGTGCATGGCAAAACTACCACAATATTGTAATTAACCTCCAATTAAAATATTTTTTTTTAAAGGCAAAGAAACCAATAGGGAAATACTGCAATAATCTAGTAAAGAAATGGTAATGGCCTAAAATTAGAACAATAATTGTGAAAATGAACAAGATGAGTTATACTTAGGAAATATTTAAAGAGCAAGATCAATAAGAATTTGTGATTAATTAAATGTGGTTTATAAAAAAAAAGAGTCTAGTTCCTCACTTCAGCAACAATTATAGGGGACGTTATATAAAGCCTTCCATCTCCGTGGGCTCCTCTGTGGAAGGCAGCGCTAGGTACCTGCACTGGTGAGAGTGCTTCTGAGCGTCTGGCCCCCATGCATGTGAACAGAGCAGGGGTCTGCACCCACCTCTGCGTGGTCATCGCGGTGTCCTGTGAACCACGCCCACCGGGGTTCTTGGCCTTCCCCAGTCAAGAGAAAATTAAAAGAGGCCAGACACCAAAGTCAGGCCAGTCTTCACTGGAGCCCCTGCTGCAGCAGTGAGGGCGAGAACAAGCCACAGGCCCCTCTGCTCCCCCGAGGGGTGCAGGGCAAGCTGGTCCCAACGTTACTTCCTTTGTGGGGGTGGGGGGACGTGTCCAGGGTTCAGGCTGAAGCAGTGGCACAGGTGGTTTGCAAACCCTTCGGTGGTGCTGTGTGCAGGGGGCAGGCACAGTACCCTGCTTTTGTCCCAGCCCCATGTTTTGCTGTTGGCTCTTTAGATGTGGCAGTTGATTGGTGGTGTTTTTTTTTTTTTTTTTGGTCTTTTTGGGTCTTGTCCATAATTTGTCCCAACTGTGCATGCACACAGTTATTTTTGTAACTTATAGGTTCTTGATATTTTGTAGCTTGAGGAAACATTTGTTCAGGTGCAGGCACTGCAGCAAAGGGTCCCAGGTCCCGGCCTGTCTAACTTGCAGGGGGTCTGTCTGTAAGGGGAGGGGAGCTGTGCTACACTGTTACCCACTTGGGTGTGGATGAAACCATGCTCTTGACATCTAAACTGGGTTTAAACCATACTGAGATACACTGGGGCTTTCCCAGCAGTGCCGATGAATAACCTGTGCTGCAGAAGGCACTGGGATTCGACCTAGCGGGACTGATGGGTGTTGTCACCCAGCTGAGGTCAGGCTGAAATTTGTTGGTTTCCAGTAGAGCCGCTTGCTAGGTAGCAGCTGTGACTGGATGCCTTCCCCTCCCTGCCCCCTCCTAAAGTGTGTCATTGCAGGTGACCAGGAATCCTCCTCTCTCTTCCAGAGACTGGGCTCTGAGCTACATCTGTATGGGTTTTTGTAAGTTTAGAATTGGGCTTAAGCTTCAAAATCATTCTTTGTTGTATGCACGCACACACCTAATGCTAATGCAAACAAATATCTTTGTGTGAGTCTTGTGTCTTTGAGAAAAAAGGAAAAAATTTACTCTCACGTACTTTTGATGAGTGACTTTTCAGCAGCTCCTCCTGCCAGTGATTAGACGTGAGCCCTTTTGGGTGGTGAAGAAGGCCGGCTTCAAAGGCCTGCAGATCTAGGCTTGTTTTGGAAGGAACTTCAAATGGCTTCTTCAGTCATCTGTCCTTGGTCGAGCGTTCTGGAACCTTGACCATCAGGCGGGAAGTCTTGTGAGGACGGACTTTGTGAGGCTGCAAGGGCGAGACTGAGGGGCATCCGCCCTCAGCCCTGGAGACCCCCTGGAGGGTCCCGAGTGTGGCGTCCTGAGTGGACACTCTGCGGGCAGGCTCTGCAGGCTGAGGTGCGCAGGGAAGTTGTGCCTGCAGGGCGGGGCCCCAGAGCTCGGGTAGGACTTCGTCTCAAGCACCAGAGAGACCAGAGCCTCGGGGGGCTTGGATTCTGGGAGGGGCGCCACCCTGCACATCGTGCCCCCGGAAATCCGTGATGGCTGCCTGCCCACCTGTGGACAGGAGATGCTGGCCCCGCATACCCTGGGACCGGGGTTGCGGGGGGCCCTGTCAGTGGTCAGAGAGCTGTGACCCTTCCCGTGAGGAGCCCACCCGCACCCCCAGCCCTGCGTGGTGGTCCCAGCGGACTCTCCCCCAGCGCTTATCATATGCCAGGCCTCTCTGTCACTGCTGCTCCTGATTCTCTCGAGGGAGGTACACGGACTCCTGAGTAACCCAGATCCCCTGTGGCACACAGCGCGGCCCAGCCTCTTGGCTTAGTGTGGGCAGAGGGCAGGCGGGGTGCAGGGCTGACCCCCGGGAACCCAGGCCAGTGCTGTGGAAGGTTCCGGATGAGGAGGCCTGGGCTGTGCTCTGTGCAGCCTCTGGGTTGGTGTTGGGGGGCAGCATGCCATGCTCAGGTTGGGCAAGGTGAGTCTGGGGTCCCACAGTGGCAGTGCCATACAGGGCCCAGCTGGGCTTCCTGCCCGGTTTGGAGCATGTGCTTCTGACTCCACTCCTGTGGCTTGAGAGGCAAAAAAGATGTTTGCTTTTATTCTAAGCAGAGGCAGCTGTTTGTTCCACTGATTGCACCTTTCAGAGAAAAGGTCCACGCTGAGCTGCTGTGGCAGGAGCGGGCGGCCTGGATACCCCTCCTTCTCGTACCGGTCCCACAGCCCTGAGGAGCGCTCTGCACCTCCGCACCCCACCCACCCCCGTCACGGCCCCTCTGCGCTGTACCCAGTCTCAGGCCGGCCACCCCCGGCCGTCTCCACCCGTGCACAGGGTGCCCACTGGGCTGACCCTCCTGAGGGCAGAAAGCCACCCCGGTCTGAAGCTTCTGCAGCGCTAGGCCCGACTTCCGCTGGGATGCAGCCCCTCACGAGTTGTCACCTCCGTGGGGACACCCAGGGCCCTTCCGTGCATGCACGTGAGCTGTCCCGTGGGGTCTGTCCCGAATACATGCCTCTGAAAGAGAGCACCTCCCCTCCCCTCCCCTGCTTTCAGAACTGGGAACTCTGCCAGTGACATGCCTGGGGCGGTGGTCTCTGCAGCTCTCTTGGCCAGCACTGAACCACTTTGTACTCTGGTTGACCCAGACCCACCCTGGGGGTACATGGAACCCTAGCACTCTGCCTGCCTGGGGTAGGGGGAGGTGCTGGGCTGTTTGTGCTCCCTGAGATTCCCAGGGCCCTGAGATGAGAACACTGCCTTCCTCTCTTGCAGAGGAGGTGGTGGGTCCGGAGAGCTGGGTGGCCCCGTCCTGGCTCACGGCTGGCCCTGCAACCTCTTCCTACACCTCTGCAGCTCCGGCTCCTGTGCTCAGCCTGCGGGGGCTGGACCCACGCTCCCCAGATGGCACCTGGCGGGCCCTGCTCGCACCTTCCCGGTGCAGCAGAGGATCTGGCACGTCTCTCCCCTGAGGTCGGCCCTGGGCGTGGTGGCAGCTGCAGTGCCGGAGCGGGAGTCACAGCCAAGTGACCTTGCAGCCTTCACCCTGGCGCCCGGCTCAAAAGCCTATGGCGAGGCAGGCACTTTGGGGCATCGCCGTGAAGTTAAGGGACAGCTCCCCAGGCCCGAACCTCAGGAAGGAAGCTGATCACTGTCCCAATACCCGACTAGAATGTGCTCTGTGGTGGAGCAGCCAGGCTAAGGAAACTGCTGATGCCGAGAAGCCAGGGGCAGAACACGCGGCGTGTCTGTATGTGTCTCTCTGTACAAATGCACAGGTACAGGAGACAGAGGTGTGCACACACACTTGTATCTGGGGGCTCCATTCAAGGTTTGATTGGTGGGAGTTCTGCTGCTTTGATGTATTGGCAAAAACCTGGCCAGGTTTTTTGGGGGTCCTTGGGATGTGCCTCTTACCAGGCCATGGCCCTTGTCCCTTACTTTGCTCCAGGAGGCCTGCTTGAACACAGGGTCCTGGGCAGGCCAGTGGACGGTGACCTCTGGGGTTCTGGGGCTGCGAGAAGGCTCTGCCTCCGAAGGATCCAGGTGCTGGTGGGGAGCCAGGAGGACCACCCCACACACACACACACACACAGAGGGTGGGGTCCAGGTGCTGAGGAGGAGCTGGGAGGATCACCCTCCCCGCCCAATCACACACACACAGAGGGTGGGGTACAGGTGCTGGTGAGGAGCCGGGAGGACACTCCCCGCCCCGACACACACACACAGACGGGGGGTGGGGTCCAGGTGCTGAGGAGGAGCTGGGAGGAACACTCCCCCACCCCAACACAGAGGGGATGGGGTCCAGGCGCTGAGGAGGAGCTGGGAGGATCCCCCCCACCACCAACACACACATACACACACAGACACACACACAGGGCGTGGGGTCTAGGTGCTGATGGGGAGCCGGGAGGACCCGCAGGCGCTGAAAGGCCCCTTCTTGTGCACAGACGCGGCACTCCATGTACTGGGCACCGTGATGAAGGCAGAAAGCACCCCCACCCCCTTGGGGCTAGCAGGCTTGGTGAGCTGCGCTGTGGCTGGGGTGAAAAGCAGTCACACGAGGCTGCGGCCTGACTGAAGCGGCCAAGGTGCTGCCCACCCTCCTGGCCCAGCACCCCCTACCCTGCCCGCGCTCCCTGCCTGCCCTGTTTCCCCAAGACTCTCTAAGGAAAACCCAGTTACAGGCGAGGCAGGCAGGGCTGGGGAGGCCGACTGCAGACTCCAGCCCCTCAGGCCACAGAATAGAAGTGACGCTGACCTTCCACGGCCTGTGAAGCAGCACATGTCCTCCTGACATGCCAGCTTTTCACCCGACAGGTGGTGGCTGGCTCTCCTCACGCTGTCTTCCTGACTCAGAGGAGAGCCCTGTTCTAGGAGGGGCCATGGTCCTCAGAGGGGCTGGGAAGGAAAATGCTGTGGGCAGTTGATCCACGAAGGCGGCCTGGGCAAGCTCAGCCACAGGGAGCACTGTGGGGAGCAGGCTTTGGGTTCTGTATCTCCTGGCTGGTGACCTGAGGGTCATATAATCTCTCAGGTCTCAGTTTCAGCACCTGCAAGATGGGAACAGCATCAAGTCCTCCTCCCCTCCTGCCCCTGCCTGTGGCTGCCCTGAAGTCCTCTGAGGGGGGCATGCGCAGCCCCTGTGGGCCTCTGTGTGTAGAAGAGCCCCATAATACACCCAACAGGTCTGTCCCAAGTGGGAGACATTGCTTTGGACTCAATGAGTCCAGAGCGGCAGGAGAAAGCTGGAGAACTGAATGCTGGCGGGGGTTGTGTGGGGTCCTGAGGAGGCCTGGGTGTGGTGTGGAGTGCATGCCTGTGGGTCTGGGATGCGGGGTCTGCAGCTTTAACCTACCCCCCTGGTTCAGGAGCACAGGAGTAGGTTGGACACACAGCATCCTGGGGGCTGCTCCTGACTGCCTCACAGGGCAGGGCTACATGCTTCAGAGGGGAAGCCCCAGTTTTTAGAAGGAATCCTTGTTCACATATCGCAGCTATTGGCAAGTACTCTACAGAGGAAGGGAGGATGCTGGCCTCACATGCTGGGGACTGTTAGGGCTCTACCTGCAGCCTAGGAGCCGCGGTGCTGATCTCAGCAGATGCAACGCCCCGTGCTGCAGTGCCGACGTCATCACCAAGGTCCACAGAACCGCCAGGGCTTTCTGGAAATGTTGTTCATTGTTCAGTTGCCCAGTTGTGTCCATCTCTTTGAGACCCCATGGACTGCAGTGCTCCAGGCCTCCCTGTCTCTCACCATCTCCGGAGTTTGCCCAAGTTCATGTCCATTGCATCATTGATGCCATCCAACCATCTCATCCTCTGATGTCCTTTCTCCTTCTGCCCTCTTTCGCCCTGATCTTTCTCAGCGTCAGGGACTTTTCCCATGAGTTGGCTCTTCTCATCAGGTGACCAAAATACTGGAGCTTCAGATTCAGCGTCAGTCCTTCCAATATTCAGGATTGATTTCTTTAAGATTGACTGGTTTGATGTCCTCACTGTCCAAGGGACTCTCAGGAGTCTTTTCCAGCACCACAGTTTGAAGGCATCAGTTCTTTAGCACTCTGCCTTCTTTGTGGTTGAGCTTTTACAATTGTACATGACATCTGGGAAGACCATAATCTTGACTATATCGGCACAGTGACGTGTTTGCTTTTTAACACAGTCTAGGTTGGTCATAGCTTTCTTGCCAGGCAGCAATCATCTTCTGATTTTATGGGTGCAGTCATCATCCGTGGTGATTTTAGAGCCTAAGAAGAGGAAATCTGTCACTGCTTCTACCTTTTCCCCTTCTATTTGCCATGAAGTAATGGGGCCAGATGCCATGATCTTAATTTCTTTACTGTTTAAGCCAGCTTTTTCACTCTCTTCCTTCACCATCATCAAGAGGTTCTTTACTTCCTCTTCACTTTCTGCCATTAGAGTGGTATCATTCACACATCTGAGGTTGTTCGCTTCAACAGAACGTGAACCATGAACTTCTAGATGTTCAAGCTGGATATAGAAAAGGCAGAGGAACCAGAGATGAAATTCCCAGCATCAGTTGGATCATAGAAAAAGCAAGAGAATTCCAGAAAAACATCTACTTCTGCTTTATTGATTACGCCAAAGTCTTTGACTGTGTAGATCACAACAAACTGTGGAAAATTCTTCAAGAGATGGGAATACCAGACCTCCTACCTTACCTGCCTCCTGAGAAATCTGGTTGCAGGTCAAGACACAACACTTAGAACCAGACACGGGACAACAGACTGGTTCCAAATTGGTAAAGTAGTACATTAAGGCTGTGTATTGTCACCCTGCTAATTTAACTTATATGCAGAGTACATCGTGAGAAATGTCGGGTTGGATGAAGCACAAGCTGGGATCAAGATTGTCAGGAGAAATATCAATAACCTCAGATATGCAGATGACACTACCCTATGGCAGAAAGTGAAGAGGAACTAAAGAGCCTCTTGATAAAAGTGAAAGAGGAGAGTGAAAAAGCTGGCTTAAAACTCAATATTAAAAACTAAGATCATGGCATCCAGTCCCATCACTTCCTGGCAAATAGATGGAGAAACAGTGGAAGCAGTGGCAGACTTTATTTTCTTGGGCTCCAGAATCACTGCAAATGGTGATTGTGGCCATGAAATTAAAAGACGCTTGCTCTTTGGAAGAAAATTTATGACCAACCTAGATAGCATATTAAAAAGCAGAGACGTTACTTTGCCAACAAAGGTCTGTCTAGTCAAAGCTATGGTTTTTCCAGTAGTCATGTATGGATGTGAGAGTTGGACTATAAAGAAAGCTGAGCACCCAAAAATTGATGGTTTTGAACTGTGGCGTTGAAGATGATTCTTGAGAGTCCCTTGGACTGCAAGGAGATCCAACCAATCCATCCTAAAGGAGATCAGTCCTGAATATTCATTGGAAGGACTGATGCTAAAGATGAAGCTCCAATACTTTGGCCATCTGATGTGAAGAACTGACTCAGTAGAAAACACCCTGATACTGGGAAAGACTGAAGGTGGGAGGAGAAGGGAATGACAGGATGAGATGGTTGGATGGCATCACCAACTCAGTGGACCTGAATTTCCTGGAGTTGGTGATGTACAGGGAAGCCTGGCATGCTGCAATCCAAGGGGTCGTGAAGGGTCAGACATGACTGAGCAAGTGAACTGAACTAAAGGTTGTTGATGTTTCTCCTGCCTATCTTAATTCCAGCTTGTAACTCATTCAGTGCAGTCTTTCTCATGATGTGCTGAGCGTATAAGTTAAACAAACGAGGTGACAGCAGACAGCTCTGTCATACTCCTTTCTCAGTCCTGAACCAGTTGGATGTTCCATACAGGCAGGGTTCTAACTGTTGCTTCCTGACCTGCATACAGGTTTCTCAGGAGACAAGTAAGCTGGTCTGGTATTCCCTTCTCTTTAAGAGTTTTCCACAGTTTGTTGTGATTCACACAGTCAAAGGCTTTAGCATAGTTGATGAAACAGAAGTAGATGTTTTTCTGGAATTCCCTTGCTTTCTCTATGATCCAGCAAATGTTGGCAATTTCATCTCTGGTTCCTCTGTCTTTCCTAAACCCAGCTTGGACGTCTGGAAGTTCATGTTTCATGTAATTCTGAAGCCTAGCATGCAAGATTTTAAGCATGACTTTACTATGGGAGATGAGTGCAATTGTCCGATGGTTAGCACATTCTTTGGTACTACCCTTTTTGGGAATTGGAATAAGGACTGACCTTTTCCAGTCCTGTGGCCACTGCTAGGTCTTCCAGATTTGCTGATATATTGAGTGCAGCAGTTTGATAGCATCATCTTTTAGGGATTTTAATAGCTCTACTGGAATGCCATCACATCCACTAGCTTTATTGACAGCAGTGCTTCCTAAGACCCCCCTGACTTCACACTCCAGAATGTCTGATTGTGGGTGACTGACCACACCATCGCCTTAACCAATTCATTAAGATAGTTTTTTTTGTACAGTTCTTCCATGTATTCTTTCCATCTCTTCTTGATCTCTTCGGCATCTCTCATCTCTGGAGATGCTTCACCTCAAATCCTAGGATGGCTGTAAAGGCCAAGCTTGCAAAAGGAAAATAATCAGGAAACAAGACTTTATTTATGTCCGCAGCCTCCTCACAGGCATGTGCCAGTCATGCTGCAGAGCTATGCACTGCAGCTGGGAGTCTGGAGCTGGGAGCTCTTGGGCCGCTCGAATCTGAGGGCAGTGGCCAGTGGTTTCCAGTGTCACAGATGGGGCATCCTTGGCAGTGACCTATGTGTCTGAGCTATCGGAAGTTAAGGATGGCTAAGTTCACCAGATATGGCATCCTTGGTCCTGGAAGCCCACAGTGGACCAATGTTTACATTGGAAAAACTATCATATTTGCATGTAACTCCTTGTGTTCCTAGGTCCTGGTCCAGAGGTTGGTGGGTGGAGTCTTAAGCCAGGGAGAAATGCAGAGTACCAGGCCTGTCAGCCCCACAGAGGCAGGATCTCATTTGGACATCAATGGGGGATTCAGGTCTGAGAAGCCAAGCAGTACTGATTTACATGTGGAGGTACTTAGTTTTCTATTTTTATTTCCTCTGTTTTCCAACCCGAGTAGGAAAATAATCAGTTTCTGTGTTCCTCTTGTTCTCCTGACGGAAGCAGGTATTTCAGTAATTCACTAATTGACACTTTTTTTTTTGGAGTCACGAATACAGATCACCTTCCACAAAAGAAGTGCCGATGAGTGCCTCCAATGAGTGAATGCCAATGAGTGAACGATAGATGGCATTTCAGAGGTGCTGTTTGCACTGCTTGCTCGGTCCGTGCGCGGGAGCCCCTGCTGGCCTGACCTGCTCTGCCCTTGGCTCTGAGCAGCGCCTTCTGGGCTCAGCCCTGGCACAGCAAGTGCAGGGCCCTGGGCTTCCTGCCCTGGCCACCTATCCCTACCCTTCCCAGGCGAGGGCGCAGTCCCCGGAGTCCTGGGGCCGCTCCTCCCTGAGCCGATGCCGCTGGTCAGGGCGCCGCTTGCCCCACCTGCCTGCTGCCGCCTCCTCCGAAGGGACACTTTCTGATGCACCAGGGCTTTTTTAAAAAATTTATTTTGTATTGAAGGATAATCGCTCTACAAAATTTTGTTTTCTGTCAGACCTCAACATAGGTATACACGTGTCCCCTCCCTCCTGAATCCCCTCCCATCTCCTGCCCCATCCCACCCCTCTAGGTTGACATAGAGCCCCTGTTTGAGTTTCCTCAGACATAACAGCACATTCCCGTTGGCCACCTATTTTACATGTGGGAATGTAAGTTTCCCTGTGCTTTGAGGTGACATTCCCAGCACATCCCAGGCCTCCTTGCTTGGTGCCCCAGGTCCTCCCCGGGGTGTGCCCTGCAGTCCTGTGGGCTTCCTCTGTTCATGGTTCCCGCCTCCTTTCAGGTTCTGCCCATGGGCGGAATTTTGAATACCAGCCCTGTCCTCTGAGGCCTCCAGAAATGTTGCAACACAAGACTGTTAATACTATGTATAACAAGCATTCTTGGCTTTTAAAGTTTAGAATTTAAGGACAAGCTATAGGCAGACAGCACACCCCTGTGATCAACATGAATGCACACGTGTGTGTGTGTGTGTGTGCACACACGTGTGTGTGTGTGTGTGTGCGCGCGCACGCACGCACAGGCAGATACACAGAGACCTGCAATCTTCCCATCATGAGGTACCTGCCCCTGAAATCAGTATTATTACCAGCTAGGTCAGCTGTATCTGAAAGGTGAGCCCTTTGGCAGAGACCACCAAAGGCAGAACTGCTTACAGAAACTGTGTCCTTCCCAACTCTTGCCTCGTGTACACTGAGTGCTCTCAGGCCCGTGAGACTGTTTCTGAAAAGTGTCTTACTTAGGTCCTGGGGCTTCCCTGGTGGCTCAGATGGTAGAGAATCTGCCTGCGATGCAGGAGACCCAGGTTAAATCCCTGGGTCAGAAAGATCCCCTGGAGAAGGGCGTGGCAACCCACTCCAGTATTGTTGCCCGGAGAATCCCATGGACAGAGGAGCCTGGTGGGCTACGGTCCATGGGGTCACAAAGAGTTGGACACAACTCAGTGCCTAACACTTTTACTTTCACTAGGTCTCTGGGAGTACTCAGAAAAAGTGACAGACCCTAAATACCCTGCGTTGTATTAGGGCTCTCCAAAGCAACAGAACCAATAGGCTAGATGACAGATAGATGGATAGATAGAAGGATGCATCAGTTTCTATCTATATGTAGTCTCTTTGTCTGTCTGTCTGTGTGTCTGTCTGTCCATGTTTATATCTCTGTGTTCAGGCTCTCAGTGGGTTGGGTGATGTCCACCCACTTTGGGGGAGGCATCTGCTTTACGAGGTTCAGTGATGCAAATGCTCGTCTCGTCCAGAAATACACATCGAGAAACATGTTAATCTGGATGTCTTGTGGTCAGTCAAGTTGGCACATAAAATTTACCACCACCTGCATTCACTTCATATCTTGGGGGTTTTCCTTGGAGAGAGTGTGAACAGTAAAAAGGCAGAGGGAGGCGGTTCTAGAACTGGTGCTTCAGCCCTGACCCCTCCTTTGAGCGTGAACTCTTCTGCTTCTGACCTTGCCTGATGGCCTGGGTGAGAGGACTCTATCCCGGGGTCTCGCAGGAGGAGGTCAGGAGAGGTGGAAGGCGGTGGAGTTGTGAACAGATTCAGGGGTCAGTGATGCCGGCAGGAGGGGTGTGGGAGCATGACATGTTCTCAAGACCTTCACCAAGTCACTTTCCCCCAAGCCATTTAGAAGTGGGCATTATTGGACCCTGAGGTCTCCGAGGCCCCTCATGCCCCTGCTCTGAGACTGCCTTCCGTGACAAAAGGCAGGGATCCTGTAGTGCTGTGGGTGGAGAAACGACAGGAATGGGCAGGCAGCTGTGCCCTGGGCATGACCCATCCAGCTCCAGTGCCTGCTGGTGTGTCTGCTGGGTGCCAGGCCCCCAGCATGGCCTTTCGGGTGACCCCCAGTGACCCAGGGGGTTTGGGTCGATCGCTTCTCCCGTTTAACAAAGGCAGCAGCTGCGACAAGGGATGCTGCAACCCGTTGCCGCTCGGAGTGCGATGCGAGGCGTGATGTGCCAGGCCCTGGCCTCTGGTCGAGACAGCCCTCACCTGCCTCCTTATGCCGATCAGAGGCCCAGCTTTGTCAGGAACAGAGCAGCGGAAGGTAGACCTGGGCGGGGGAGATTTAAGTTAAACATGGGCGACATGCACCTGCATAAAGAAGCCAGCGATACGTGCTCCCTGGTGTGGCGGCTGCGGGCAGGAGCCCCTGGGCCACTTCAGAAGCCCCGGGCTCGGAAGCAGCGCTGTCAGCCCCAGTGGTGAGCTGAGCTGTTCACAGCAGAGGATGGGCGGGGATGGCATTGAATGCAAAGGCCCTGGTGGCCCAGAGGAGGGGCGCCGTGGATGTCTCGGGAGCCTCCTCCAGGAAGGAAGACCTGGGAGTCTCTGCAGGGTTCCTTCTGTGGCCCTGTCACTCCATGTGCTGTCTCCCCTCCGGGAGGGCTGCCTTGGCTGGACCCCCACGGGCCTTCACTGCCTTGCTTAGTGGGTGACCACTCACACCTGATGCCCTCTTCATTCTCAGCCGTGAGGCAGCATTACCGTCATGCCCACTTCACCTGATGGAAGCAGAAGCCTGGAAAGATGCTGTGATCTGCTGGCAGGCACTCGATTGGTGCAGGAAGACTTGGGGTTCCCATGTGGACTCTGCAAGCCCTTTGTCCTCCCAGAGGGGTCACTAATTCCCAAACTAGGTCACTCCCCCTTGTTGGTGACCAATGCCTGCAAACAGCTATGTATGCTTGTCAATTTAATTACAAGTTCAATTCTGTGTATTGGGTTGAACCATTGCTGTTGTGTGGGGCAAATTAAGACTGTACTAATGCCTTAGGGGCATCATAGAATACAGCGGATAAATATTTCAGGATGAGATTTAAAAGGAGGATAAACATTTCAGGATGAGATTGTAAAGGAGTCTCCACGGCACTTCTGGCCCTCACTTGCTGCCTGCGGTAAATCTCGCTGGAGGCCGATGCTGGTAGAGAGCCTGTGGGAGACCGGCGTCCCTGTCACTGGTGGGCCATACATGTCTGTGACAGGAGCGATCGAGACTGTGATCAGCTCCCTGCAAAAGAGGACATCTGTCTGAGTGCCACGCATCCCCTGTCTTCCTTCTGCTTTGCACCTCTCCTTGGCTTTGGTCTAGAGGAACCAGGTTCGCTACCTGACTGTGCATGTGAGGGAACCTGGCGGGGATTAAGAGCCTTGCACCACCAGCTGACTGCTCAGCAGGAGCTGAGAGTTTCCGTCCTACGCCCTAGAGGAAAGATCCAGAAGTGCCCCTGTTGCCCCCAGGGGCGGTGGGGAGCGGGGAGGACAGTTGCTGTCTGACTTCAGATCCTTGGGTAAGGAAAAGGATTCTTTTTCTTGCTCAGGTTTTTCCACCTGACGAGGGTTATGGTCAGAAGGAGAGTGAGTGTTGCTAGCCCGTTAAGTGTGTGCGTCAGTGTAAGCCCTGAGGCCGCTGCTGTTGACCTGCTTGGCGGAGGAAGGAGCGGCTCTGACACCAGTGTTTCCGGGGCGGAGGCGTGGAGGAGGCGCATGAGAGCAGCGCGCGTGGCACAGCTGTTCCTCGTCACCAGGGCCCTGTCTCCACCACTGTGAGCCCTTCACCCCACTGACCTCGGGGGCAAAAAGGAGCACGTGGAGGGCATGATGCTGTGAAGAGACTGGACTTCCTGGCTTACTCTGCGGGGCTAGCTCATGCCCGGGGGGCGTCGCTGTTTCTTCATCTGTGCCAAGTGGGTAAAAAATGCTCTTCTGGTCATGCTGTTTTAGGAACTGGAGACAAGTTAAGACCTGGTTCCTGGCATATAGCACGTCCTCAGCAAAAGAGAGGGCGCTGTTTGGGTACTAAGCAGGTCTGCGCTGTGGGTGTTCTTGAGGGTCAGAAGTGAGCGGGAGCTGAGCTAAGCCCCCGGTTACAGAAAGGTTTGGAGGGACACGGAGAGTAGGCTGAAGCTGGTGGTGGAGGCGCGGGTAGCACGACGCTTGAAGGAAGCTGGAGGGCTAGTCCCGGGGCCCAGGGACAGGGAGTTGCTGAGGGTGGCCTGGCTGGCTGTGGTCATCGGGGCTGCGTCACGCTTACCAGCTGCTGATATTCAAGAAGCGAACAAAAAAGCTCATGTTAAGTTAATGATTTAGAATTGAAATGATGCCAAGTCCCAGTGAAAATAATTTATTTCAAGAATTCCATGTACTGGGACCTTAGGCTTGTGAAAGTAAAGTCCTTGATCGGGGCAGGTTCATTTTGTTGGAGAATGAAGTAAGTGTAGTTATTTTCTTTCAGAAATAAGTTTCTCTTTTCCTAAAATGAAAAGTATCCTTAGAGAAGTCAGATGACAGTATAGTACCTAAAGGACAGGCAACTGATTAAGTGGTTATTTTTACCTACTCTATAAGACTCATGCAAAAAATTAAAAATTAGAGAAAATTAATATGCCACTAGAAAAAGAAAATCCCCAGTTTTTGCTATTTAATTATCAGTTGTAAATTCTGCCCTTTCATTTCAAAAACTGCTTCACTGAGGTGCAATCAACATATGTTATATAATATGTTAATATATTATATATATATGTTATAACATATAATATATTGCACATATATTGCACATATTTAAAGTGAACAATTTGAGTTTTGACAACATATGTATATACCAGGGAAATGATCACCACAGTCAAGTTAGTGGACATGTCGTCACTCCTAGAAGTTTTAATCTGTCTTTCCCATCCTTCCCTGAGTTCCTGGACCACCATTAATCTTTTAGTCGTTATTGATCATTTTGGATTTTCTAGAGAATTACAAATGGAATCATACAGTGTGTACTTTTTTCTGGCCTTTTCCTCTTAGTACAGATATTTTGAGATTGATCCAAGTTGCTGTGCAATAATAATTTGTCTCTCTTCATTGCCAGTAGTGTTCTTTTATGTAGATGTGTGTCAACTAGATAGATACCTTGATGCATTCATCTGTTGATAGACATTTGATTTGTTTATGGTTTTCGGTAGTTACAAATCAAGGTGCTGTGAAAGCTCACGTTTGGGTCTCTGTATGGAAATGCGCTTTCGTTTTTCTTAGATAAATAAAATACGCAGGAGTGGAGTGGCAGGATTTTGTGGTAGGTGTATGTTTAACTTCTCTGAGAACTGCTGACTACTAATTGCTTTCCCAAGTGACTGCGCCATTTTGTGTCCACATGAGCGTGTGTTAGAATTCTGGTTCCTCCACATTTGGTGTGGTGAGGGTCAGCCAATATTTTTGTTTTACTTATGCTAAAATATGTATAACATGAAAGTGTCGTTTTTGCCATTTTTTAAATGTACAATTTAATGGCATAAATTTCACTCAGTGTTCTACAAACATCACCACTATCTAGTTCCATAACTTTTCATCACCCCAGACCGAGCTCTGTAATCATTAAGCTGTCCCTTGCTATGCCCCCAGTCCTTGGAACCTTTTATCTGTCTTCTGCCTTTATAATTTATAGTCATAAAAAGGAACTTAATTCCTTTTTATGACTGTGTAATATTCCATTGTTTGTATTCAATATATAGCAGTTTCTTCATTTGCTGATGTCACTTGGGTTGTTTCTACTGTTTGGCTATGGTGAATGATGCTGCAGTGAACAGTCTGTGTTTTCATTTCTTTTGGGTTTATACTTAGACATGGAATTGCTAGGCCATGTGGTAATTGTACTGACAGAGGAGCATGGCAGGCCACAGTCCATGGGGTCACAAAGAGCCTGACACAACTGAGCACAAACACACACACACATGGTAATTCTATGTTTAGATTTCTGAGGAACCACCAAACTCTTTTTCCACAGTGACTGCAAGTTTTACATTCTCAACAGAAATGTATAGGGATTCCCATTTCTCTAGATCTTTGCCAATATTTGTTGCTTTCCTTAAAAAAAAAAATGATAGCCATCTTAGTAGGCGTGAAGCGGTATTGCATTGAGCCTCTGATTTCCGTCTTCCTAATGACCCATGATATTAAGCATCTTTTAATGTGCTTATTGACCCTTTGTATATATTCTGTGGATAGTTGTCTGCTCAAATTCTTTGCCCATTTTTTAAATAGGTGATTATTTTTGTTTCCCAGTTTTGATTTGCATATTCTGGATATTAAACCTTTATCAGATGTATGATTGCAAATACTTCCTTTTACTCTGTAGGTTGTCTTTTCAGTTCAATGATAATGTTCTTTCATTTACAAATTTTAAAATTTTGATGAAGTCCATTTTATCAGTCTTTTCTTCTCTTGCTTGTTCTTTTGTTATCATATCTAAGAATCCATTGCCAAATGTAAGATTGGGAAGAATTATCCCATGTTTTCTTCTAAGAATGTTATGGTCTTATTCTTCTATTTAGATCACTGATCCCTTTTGAGTTAATTTTTGTATGCAGTATGACTTAGGGGTCCAACTTCTTTTTTTTTTTTTTTTTGCATGAGGACACCCAGCACCATCTACTGAAGAGATGAAGAGACCAGTTTTTCATATTGGATGAATTGGGCATTCATTTCAAAAAGTATTTGACCTTACATACAAGGGTTTATTTCTGGACTTTCCATTCTGTTGGTCTGTTAGTCTGCCTTTATGCCAGTAGTAAGCTTTGAAATAGGGATGTGTGAATCCTTCAACTTCATTCTTCTTAAGGTTGTTTTGGTTATGTGGCATTCCTTGTGATTCCACATAAATCTGAAAGTTGACTTTTCCATTTCCGCAAAAAAGGTTGTTGGGATTTTGACAGAGACTAAATTATGTCCATAGATCACTTAGGTTAGGCATCTTAACAATATTAAGTCAACAATGTTTTGTATTTTTCACTATACAAATCTTTCATCTCCTTGGTTAAATTTATTCCCAGATATTTTATCCTTTTACATATTGTTTTATTAATTTCTTTTTCAGAATGTTTTTCCCTAGTGTATAGAAACAGCTGGCTTTTGTGTGTTGAACTTGTACTGTGTGACTTTGCTGAATTTATTAGCTATAGTACTTGAGGATTCCTTGAGACTTTCTGTGTATAGGATCATATCATAGGTTACTTTCCTAATAGATACAGGGCTGTTCAGGTTACCTGTTTCTTCAGTGAGTATTGGTAGTTTGTGTCCTTTAAGGAATTACCCCTTTTTATGTAATTTGTTGAATTTATTGACAAGCTTTCATACTTGCTCAATCCTAATACAGGTAATTTGTGTTTCTTTTATCAGTCCAGTTAGAAGTTTATCAGTTTTACTAAGGCTCTCAAAGAACAGTCCTTTGATTTCAACTATTATTCTCTATTGTTTTTCCTTTTCTTTGTAACTGATTTCCAATTTGATCTTCATCACTATCTTTCGCTTACTTTGTTTGGCAAGGTTCACTGTAAGGTCACTGAGTTGAAAACATTCATTTCTTTTTTTAATTAATTAATTTTTTAATGAAACAGATGAATATTTTTCATGATAAAAGGTAAAATTCACAAAGAAGGTAGATATATTAAACCACCAGACACCTTAACAACAAAGAAACAAAGATAGATAAAGCAAAAATCAGAAGAAATACAAGAGAAAGAAAAAATATGTAATCATAGTAAGACATTAACCTTTCTCTGAGAATATTTTATCAAGTACAGAAAAAAATAAGAACAAGAGCATCTTGAATGATGTCATTAATAATTTAAATATATATTTATTTTTAATTATGTATATTAATCATATCCTACACAAATATATTTGAAATTTTATATCTTATATATTATAATTAGATGTCCATAGGACATTTAAAGTAAAATTCATTTTTTGTGTGTGTGACTCAGTTATACATATGCACATATATTAGTTTTTAAATTATTTTCCATTATAGGTATTACAAGATATTGACTATATTTACCCTATACCATAAACTGTTGCTGCTTGTTGCGTATCTTTTTAAGTTAGAAATCTGATAGTCTATTCATATTAAGTGAAACAAGTGGAATCAAAATGTCATAAAATTTTTAGTTAGGCAAAATTTCATAAGTTCTCTAAATATATGTTATACATATTATTTATATATATGCATACAAAAGCTTTTCTATTATGCTTGATAAAGGCTTGAGAAAGAACATCAAAAGAAGAGATGGAGAAATTGGAAAGCATAAACTAAATGAAATGATATCACTGGATATGAAATAGAAAAAGTGAAACAACTATAAAAGTAAAAGATCCTCATATAGTCCGGTTGTTTTTAAATGTGGCTGCTCATTAAAAACATATCTGGAGCTCTGGCCCCCCAAAAACAATACCTGGACATTTGTATTTTTCAACAAATTCCCAGATAATTCTGATATGCATCTGGATTTTATAAAGTGATTATAGGTTTTATAGATGATTATAGGATTTTATACAGTGATTAATGGTAGTTTTGGTGATATAAAATTCTACAATTTTTCTGTTGACCAATTGTGATACAATAATATTAAGTGAGTGATAGTTATGTAATCCCAATGTCGCAGGAAGGGGGACCCCCTTCTATGGCCCGGAAGTGGGCTCTTGTCAGTGCTCGGAAATGAACATGTGTCGAGGAGACACATGCGCTGACACAGCAAGATTTTATTGGGAAAGGGCCCCCAGGTGGAGAGCGGTAGGGTGAGGGGACCCAGGAGAACTTCTCTGCCATATGACTCATGGTCTCAGGTTTTACGGTGATGGGATTAGTTTCTGGGTTTGTCTTTGGCCTGTCATATGACTCAGAGTCCTTCCTGGTGGTGCACGCATCGCAGCCAAGATGGACGCTAGCAAGAAGGATTCTGGGAGGTGGTCGGACACGTGGTGTCTCCTTTTGACCTTTCCCAAAGTCTTCTGGTTGGTGGTGGCTTATTAGTTTGTGTTCCTTACCATTGTGGTTATCTGGGTCGTGAAGATCTTTTTTGTACAGTTCTTCTGTGTATTTTTGCCACCTCTTCTTAATATCTTCTGCTTCTGTTAGGTCCATACCATTTCTGTCCTTTATTGAGCCCATCTTTGCATAAAATGTTCCCTTGGTATCTCTAATTTTCTTTCTGTTGTTTTCCTCTATTTGCATTGATCACTGAGGAAGGCTCTCTTATCTCTCCTTGCTATTCTTTGGAACTCTGCATTCAAATGGGTATATCTTTCCTTTTCTCCTTTGCCTTAACCTTCTCTTCTTTACTCAGCTATTTCTAAGGCCTCCTCAGACAACCATTTGCCTTTTTGCATTTATTTTTCTTGGGGATGATTTTGATCACTGACTCCTGTACAATGTGATGAACCTCCGTCTGTAGTTCTTCAGGCACTCTGTCTATCAGATCTATAGATCTGATACTATGGATGGAGGTTTGTATGGTGGGAGGACTTTGAAGAACAGAGTCCAATTCTTTGGCCACCTAATGTGAAGAACTGACTCATTGGAAAAGACTGTGATGCTGGGAAAGATTGAAGGCCGGAGGACAAGGCGTTGACAGAGGATGAGATGGTTGAATGGCATCATCAACTCAATGGACATGAATTTGAACAAACTCCAGGAGATAGTGAAGGGCAGGGAAGCCTAGTGTGTTGCGGTCCATGGGGTCGCAGAGTTGGATATGACTGAGTGATTAAACTGAACTGATTCCTTACCATGACCTCCTGTCATAAGACAACTCTTGCAAATGGTTACTATGGTGCCTGGCCAGGGAGGACAGGTTTCAACAGTGTACTTCTCCTAACAACACCCCTCCACCACCCACCCTCCCCAGAGACTTCTTGGAAACTGGGGCGGAGGTCTCTTTCTTCTGTAACTTCTTCCTGCTGTGCATGGGCGTAGGCCTGCCTAGCAGAGCATAGAGTTTGGAGAATAGACAATTGGAAGTATTCCTGAATTCCAAGTCCTAGATACGAGTCTTGTATGATTAAAATCTCAATCTCTTGGTCTGCCATTTTGGTGTAACAGACCCAATTAGAAGTAGTTGGAGGAGTAACAACTGGAATCTTAATAAGTGAAAGTAAGTGAAATAAGTGAAAGTCACTCAGTCATGTCTGACTCTTTGTGACCCCATAGCTATAGTCCATGGAATTCTCCAGGCCAGAATACTGGAGTGGTAGCCTTTCCCTCCTCCAGGGGATCTTCCCAACCCAGAGATGGAACCTAGGTCTCCCACATTGCAGGTGGATTCTTTATCAGCTGAGCCAGGATACTGGAGTGGGTAGCCTATCCCTTATCCAGTGGATCTTCCCAACCCAGGGAACGAACCCAGGGATCTCCAGGGGATCTACCCAACCCAGGGATCAAACCCAGGTCTCCCACATGGCAGGCAGGTTCTTTACCAGCTGAGCCACAAGGAAAGCCCAGAATCTTAATAGACAAAATAAATGTCATTTCTTTTCACAAGAATAGGCGTGAAACCCAGTCTGGACCTGGCACTTTGGGGAGAATTGTAGTCAGTTGCCTGGTTTTATAAAAAGTAAGGCTGCAGTTAGCAGCTGCCTGCAGACATTGTTTTGAGAATGTCTGTGGCATCCAAGCCTGACATGACTCAGAAAGCAAGTATTGCTTTAGCAGACGAGTATTGCTAGGCTGAAATTACACCCATAGTTCAAGGTCTAGTCTGAAATTACACCCATGGAATCACCTAGTTATTTTCTGGGATGTCTGAACCGTAGCTACTCTATTTTGACTTTTAATTATCAAATTCTCCTTAATAGCCAAAGTAGATGTCACCATTAATGATGTCAGTGTTTCTCTAGGTATGAGAAGATATAAGAATTTGGACTCATAAAATCTCCTGAAAAGATCTATCTACCTGCAGGCATGTTCTGCCAGTTTCTCCCAGAGCAGAGTGCCTCATTCCTGATTTCCACCCTGAACTCCTTTCAGAGGAGTTGAAGGTCAGCACCTGCAGGGGCCATGATTTAATCTTTGTAGAGGTAGATGGCAAGTGTCCGTTTTCAGTTGGCAGACCCCCTTCTTGATTAAACTTGACCATGATTTTAAGGGGGGCATTTCATGACCATTTGATCCCATGGTGCTGAGAATGTCTGTTCTCAACTCTGGCAGAGGTTTTGCTGACAAGCCACTCAATGTGCTGTTATTGGACTAGGCCATAAAGCAGTATCTAAAATTCTCTGGACCACCTGTCTTACTAGCCTCTTGGTCCAGGAAAACATTCCCTCTTGTTGCTTCTTCCCATATCTAGAGTTACACCATTAACATCATCAATCTCATATGGAACTATATATTATTTTATCAGAGGCCTCAGTCACACGTTTGTCAGTGTAAGAAGCAGCAGTTTTGTAAAACAGGTGAAATACAAATAACATAGCAAGCAGTATTAGTAAAGTCATAAGTAAGAATTAAGCTAAGAACTTCGATCAGATGTAGCCCAGTATATCTCAGGTCATCTGACTTAGTCTATTCTATATGAATCTTTATCTTCCAGAGAAATTATATATTGGCACTGTCTATAAGTCACATAGCCTGGTTTCCTAGTGTTACTAGACTGATTATCCTTAGTATGATTTAATTGTTTCCAACATAGAGGAGACTTTAAAACTAAATTACCATAGCCTGGTGTTATCTATATAAATCCATCCAGTAATTGTGGGCGATTTTTTCCTTTACTGAAACTTTGCTTGTTGCTCTGATTGAGCTTGAGTAATATAAGAAAAGGGAGAAGGGAATGGCACACCACTTCAGTATTCTTGCCTTGAGAACCCCATGAACAGTACGAAAAGGCAAAATCATAGGATACTGAAAGAGGAACTCCCCAGGTCAGTAGATGCCCAATATGCTACTGGAGATCAGTGCAGAAATAACTCCAGAAAGACTGAAGGGATGGAGCCATAGCAAAAACAATACCCAGTTGTGGATGTGACTGGTGATAGAAGCAAGGTCCGATGCTGTAAAGAGCAATATTGCATAGGAACCTGGAATGTCAAGTCCATGAATCAAGGCAAATTGGAAGTGGTCAAACAAGAGATGGCAAGAGTGAATGTTGACATTCTAGGAATCAGCGAACTCAAATGGACTGGAATGGGTGAATTTAACTCAGATGACCATTATATCTACTACTGCGGGCAGGAATCCCTCAGAAGAAATGGAGTAGCCATTATGGTCAACAAAAGAGTCTGAAATGCAGTACTTGGACGCAATCTCAAAAATGACAGAATGATCTCTGTTTGTTTCCAAGGCAAACCATTCAGTATCACAGTAATCCAAGTCTGTGCCCCAACCACTAATGCTGAAGAAGCTGAAGGTGAACGGTTCTATGAAAACCTACAAGATCTTTTAGAACTAACACCCAAAAAAGACGTCCTTTTCATTATAGGGGACTGGAATGCAAAAGTAGGAAGTCAAGAAACTTTGCCTGGAGTAACAGGCAAATTTGGCCTTGGAATATGGAATGAAGCAGGGCAAAAACTAATAGAGTTTTGCCAAGAAAATGCACTGGTCGTAACAAACACCCTCTTTCAACAACACAAGAGAAGACTCTACACGTGGACATGACCAGATGGTCAACACCGAAATCAGATTGATTATGTTCTTTGCAGCGAAAGATGGAGAAGCTCTATACACTCAACAAAAACAAGACCAGGAGCTGACTGTGGCTCAGATCATGAACTCCTTATTACCAAATTCAGACTGAAATTGAAGAAAGTAGGGAAAACCACTAGACCATTCAGGTATGACCTAAATCAAATCCCTTATGATTATACAGTGGAAGTGAGAAATAGACTTAAGGGCCTAGATCTGATAGATAGAGTGCCTGATGAACTACGGAATGAGGTTCATGACATTGTACACAAGACAGGGATCAAGACCATCCCCATGGAAAAGAAATGCAGAAAAGCAAAATGGCTGTCTGGGGAGGCCTTACAAATAGCTGTGAAAAGAAGAGAAGTGAAAAGCAAAGGAGAAAAGGAAAAATGTAAGCATCTGAATGCAGAGTTCCAAAGAATAGCAAGAAGAGATAAGAAAGCCTTCTTCAGTGATCAATGCAAAGAAATAGAGGAAAACAACAGAATGGGAAAGACTAGAGATCTCTTCAAGAAAATTAGAGATACCAAGGGAACATTTCATGCAAAGATGGGCTTGATAAAGGACAGAAATGGTATGGACCTAACAGAAGCAGAAGATATTAAGAAGCAATGGCAAAAATACACAGAAGAACTGTACAAAAAAGATCTTCATGACCCAGATAATCACGATGGTGTGATCACTGACCTAGAGCCAGACATCCTGGAATGTGAAGTCAAGTGGGCCTTAGAAAGCATCATTACAAACAAAGCTAGTGGAAGTGATGGCATTCCAGTTGAGCTATTCCAAGTCCTGAAAGATGATGCTGTGAAAGTGCTGCACTCAATATGCCAGCAAATTTGGAAAACTCAGCAGTGGCCACAGGACTGGAAAAGGTCAGTTTGCATTCCAATCCCAAAGAAAGGCAATGCCAAAGAATGCTCAAACTCCTGCACAATTGCACTCATCTCACATGCTAGTAAAGTAATGCTCAAAATTCTCCAAGCCAGGCTTCAGCAATACGTGAACCGTGAACTTCCTGATGTTCAAGCTGGTTTTAGAAAAGGCAGAGGAAGCAGAGATCAAATTGCCAACATCCACTGGATCATGGAAAAAGCAAGAGAGTTCCAGAAAAACATCTATTTCTGCTTTATTGACTATGCCAAAGCCTTTGACTGTGTGGATCACAATAAACTGTGGAAAATTCTTCAAGAGATGGGAATACCAGACCACCTGATCTGCCTCTTGAGAAATCTGTATGCAGGTCAGGAAGCAACAGTTAGAACTGGACAAGGAACAACAGACTGGTTCCAAATAGGAAAAGGAGTACGTCAAGGCTGTATATTGTCACCCTGCTTATTTAACTTCTATGCAGAGTACATCATGAGAAATGCTGGACTGGAAGAAGCACAAGCTGGAATCAAGATTGCCAGGAGAAATATCAATAACCTCAGATATGCAGATGAGACCACCCTTAGGGCAGAAAGTGAAGAGGAACTCAAAAGCCTCTTGATAAAAGTGAAAGTGGAGAGTGAAAAGGTTGGCTTAAAGCTCAACATTCAGAAAACGAAGATTATGCCATCCGGTTCCATCACTTTATGACAAATAGATGGGGAAACAGTGGAAACAGTGTCAGATTTTATTTTGGGGGGCTCTGAAATCACTGCAGATGGTGACTGCAGCCATGAAATTAAAAGACGCTTACTCCTTGGAAGGAAAGTTATGACCAACCTAGATAGCCTATTCAAAAGCAGAGACATTACTTTGCCAACAAAAGTCCGTCTAGTCAAGGCTATGGTTTTTCCTGTGGTCATGTATGGATGTGAGAGTTGGACTGTGAAGAAGGCTGAGCGCCGAAGAATTGATGCTTTTGAACTGTGGTGTTGGAGAAGACTCTTGAGAGTCCCTTGGACTGCAAGGAGATCCAATCAGTCCCTTCTGAAGGAGATCAGCCCTGGGATTTCTTTGGAGGGAATGATGCTGAAGCTGAAACTCCAGTACTTTGGCCACCTCATGGGAAGAGCTGACTCATTGGAAAAGACTCTGATGCTGGGAGGGATTGGGGGCAAGAGGAGAAGGGGACGCCAGAGGATGAGATGGTTGGTAGGCATCACTGACTCGATGGACGTGAGTCTGAGTGAACTCTGGGAGTTGGTGATGGACAGGGAGGCCTGGTGTGCTGCGATTCATGGGGTTGCAAAGAGTCGGACACGACTGAGCGACTGAACTGAACTGAACTGAATATAAGAAAACTCAAATTTATGGCCAGAGTTGGAGTAGGCATTATTAGTTGGCAAGGTGAGGGGATCCCACCTAGTAATATCAATAGTGACCTGAATGTGATTACAATTTTTCTTTTTAAGTAAATTTTCTTGGGGCCAACCAGTTTGAGCCTGAGAGTAGAGAAATTCACCAAGGGACCCAGAACTAGACACAGGTAATTGTATTGATTTCTAAAACTTGCATAGAATCAGGCCTATGATAGAAAAGCATTTGATTTATTGCAAAGGTCCAGGAAGTCAAGAAAACATTGCAGATGATAATATGAATCAGGTCCAGAATCTTGGGCAAATTGTCTACCTCTAATGTCATCTTCTTCCCGTCCTGATATAGTGCAATTTCTCCTGTTTGAGCATCATTTTAAGGTATGATCAGGTCAGCTGTCCTCTGTATAGAATAGTCTAGTGTAGGGGCCTTTGGAAGTGGGAATTAATCCAAGGGTCAATTTCCCTTCAATTTTACTGTGCATGAGCCAGTTAAGAGTGTCTGATAAAAAGGTTCTTCCATCCAGGCTGGAGACAGCCCCTTAAATTATGTCTTTTTCCAGTCCTGATTGCAGGTCATAAGGCATCTGATCTTTATCTAAAGATAGATTACTGAGATAAGCTTCAGAAACAAACTTAGGGTGTTCTTTAAGAATTCAATTAAATTTAACCTTAGTATCACATAATAGCAAAGAACTATCCAAGAAATGAGTCTTACTAGATACAAACCTCCATTAACAAACTGGGATTTAACATTTATTGAAACATCTTTTTCTTCCTAAAATTACCCTAATTTTTATCAAATATAACCATATTAGGGCTAGTTTGTTTGCAAAGTGGATCTGCTCTCAATAAATTTGGCCTGATGATTTGTATAACCATTTAATTGATCATAGACTTTTTGCTTTGCTGAAACTTTTGAGTTTCAGATTGAACTTTTAAAATAAAACAAGGCTGGGAAAGTCATGTCAAAGGCTTATCACAGATTTCTCCTATCAAATTGAGGTGAAGTCTTCCCTTTTCAAGGTTTCAAAAATTCCCTGAGATTTCTATACCTGTTAGTGAGATAACCTTCCTAACTCATCTGATAAAAGTTACTGGGAACCTAAGAGTTTCTAATCTCTGGAAGAGTCAGATAGAAAATATAGTTGTTTTAATTTGTTTATAACATATAATTTTACCAAATTACTGGCATAACTAGTTTTAGGGAAAGGTTTTCCCTACTCCTGGAAAACACAGATTCAAACCTGTAATTTTACAGCTAGAAACCATAAAAGTTATAAGCATTTTCACTGGTTTATTCAGTCTTTTTGTTGACTTTTGTGAAGTCATCAAGTTTCCCATTAGACTACCAGGACTCCCATTAGACTATCAGAATGTTAGGAACTCCATATAACTTCTAGGATATCTATATTTGAAATATTTACCATACATTATAACCTGAGAGGATTTATTACTTATTTGATAATATTTCCCTTATAACCAACCAAATAAACATGATTAGTTTAATATCTCTCTTTGGGATGTTTCAGCGGTCCTCTGAAGAATCCCAAAGTTAGCTAGAGGTCAAAGAACTTCCACAGAATTCGATTTAAGAAGTTTTGTCAAAAGAATCAATCAAAAGTTTTTAGAATATTTGGTCAGATTTAGTCAGTGCTGATGAGTGTATCACTTAGCTTGCTGCTGTGTCACCATGGGCCTATATCCTGAGGCTCAAGGTCCAGTGAAAGTCAACTCTGCTATCTTGGACCTAGTTGGCTCTGAAGTCGATTCCACTATCTTGGATCTAGTTGGTTCTAACCATTTTTCATATGGCTGTGTCATTCCTAACAAAATCCAGTTATCCAACTAATTGTGATCCAATTTTAGAAAATCCTGATCATGCATAACTCTTCAAGTATTTTTTTCATACCTTCTTCTACTGAAAACACATCTTAGTTTCCCTGAAGTATTTTCCATAATGAGGGACATTTCTTGTTGACAAATTTGTAACAAAAAGTCTTACTTGACCTCTAGTAAACCTAGGTACAACAGAAGTATTATTGGTGGTTCTAAAGACATGTTTATGTTCACTTCATTTCAGTTGCTCTGTCATGTCCGACTCTGTGACCCCATGGACTGCAGCACGCCAGGCCTTCCCATCCATCACCAGTTCTCAGAGCTTGCTCAAACTCGTGTCCATTGAGTCAGTGATGCCATCCAACCATCTCATCCTCTCGTTCCCTTCTCCTCCCACCTTCAATCTTTCCCGGCATCAGGGTCTCTTGCAATGAGTCAGTTCTTCCCATCAGGTGGCCAAAGCATTGGAGTTTCAGCTTCAGCATCAGTCCTTCCAGTGAATATTCAGGACTGATTTCCTTTAGGATGGACTGGTTGTATCTCCTTGCAGTCCAAGGGACTCTCAAGAGTCTTCTCCAACACCACAGTTCAAAAGCATCAATTCTGCGACGCTCAGCCTTCTTTATGGTCCAACTCTCACATCCATACGTGACTACTGGAAAACCATAGCCTTGACTAGGTGGACCTTTGTCAGCAAAGTAATGTCTCTGCTTTTCAATATGCTGTCTAGGTTGGTCATAACTTTCCTTCCAAGGAGTAAGCGTCTTTTAATTTCATGGCTGCAGTCAACATCTGCAGTGATTTTGGAGCCCAAAAAACTAAAATCTGTCACTGTTTCCCCATCGATTTGCCATGAAGTGATGGGACTGGATGCCATGATTTTAGTGTTCTGAATGTTGAGTTTTAAGCCAACTTTTTCACTCTCCTCTATCACTTTCATGTCTGTGTTACCAGGTATTAATTTAATGATATTGAGTACGGTGCCCTGTTCCTGTCCTTATTGGTTATCTTTTTTTTTTTTTTTTCCTGAGGAACTTATTTTTATTTATTTATTTTTTTAAAATTTTATTTTATTTTTAAACTTTACATAATTGTATTAGTTTTGCCAAATATCAAAATGAATCCGCCACAGGTATACATGTGTTCCCCATCCTGAACCCTCCTCCCTCCTCCCTATTGTAGTGTGTATATTTTAATCCCAGACTCCTAATTTATCCCATCCTTTCCCCTTTGGTAAATCTAAATTTGTTTTCTGTGTCTGTGAGTCTCTGTTTTGTAAATGAGTTCATTTGTATCTTTTTCTTTTTTTTTAGATTTCACATACAAATGATATTATATGGTATTTGTCTCTCTCTGTCTGGTTTACTTCACTTAGTATGATAATCTCCAGATCCATCCATATTGATACAGATGACATTATTCTGTTCTTTTTATGGCTGAGTAATATTCCATTGTATGTATGACACCCATCTACTTTATCCATTCATCTGCTGATGGACACTTAGGTTGCTATTGTGTCTTAGCTTTTGTATTAATAAATAATGCTGCTATGACCATTGGGGTGCATGTATATTTTTGAATTATAGCTTTCTCCAGATATATGCCTGTGAGTGGGATTGCTGGATCATCTGGTAACTATTTTTAGCTTCAGGATCATTGTAAATGTGGTGATTTAAAATCCCTATAAGCCTGATCCTAGTCTTGTTTTTGTTGGTTCTTATTGCATGATGCCTTATCTTGTGTTATGATTGATTATCTCTGAGTATGTGTCTGACATTGTATTTGGAAATTTGTTTTTTATAAATCATTTGAGGACCAGTGTTTTATATATGTGTGTGTGTATAGATATAGATATAGATATAGATATAGATATTTTTTTTTTAAGTGAGACTCTGTTTTGTTCATTATCTAAGAGTTCCCACAATCTGAAATGACCTCAGTCCAATGCTAGGTGTTGATATTTTCTGGGCCACCCAGTTGACTCTAACCTGGGGAGCAGTTTGCTCAAAGGCTTGCTCTTTCTTCTGGTTCATTCTCTTTCTCTAGGGATCCATGCCCTTCTATTGGCAAATTCTGTGGTGGTGGAAAAAGAACCCCCAAGAGATGCCCAAGTCTTAATCCCCTGAACCTGGAAATATGTCGTGTTATATGACAAAGGGAAATTAAAATTGCTAATGGGATTAAATTGGTTAATCAGCTGTCCCTGAGGTGGGGACAGTATTGCTAATTATCCTAAACTATTAAGGCAGGCTCCTCATAATCACAGGAGCCTTTAGAAGTAAAAGAGAAGGCAGGACAGTGAAATCAGATGCGGCATGAGAGAAGCTGTGCGTATAGGAATAGGGGCGGCCTCTGGAAGCTGGAAGAAGAGCAGCAGCAGCTTCTCTCCTGAAGCCTCTAGAAGGATCACAGCCCTCTGGACTCCTTGGCTTTAGCTCAGTGAGGCTCCTTTCCAACACATGATCTCCAGACCTGGAAGAGAGCACATTTGTTCCAGCAGAAGAAGGAAACTGCCTCAGGCCCTCCACTCACCACCGGTGTCCCTAGCTCCACTTGAGACCAGAAACTCCCCTGAGGAAAAGGAGGCCCCAAAGATCAGTCTCAACTCCCCAGATTTTCATCTTTTCTAGATTTGATTCTGCTTCACCTTCTTGTTTAACCTCTGACACCTTTGGGCAGACGTTTTTTATATTTTGGCCTGTGTTTCTGTTTGCTCCAAGCTGGACATTTGGTCTAAATTGCCTATCTTTCAAGTTGGACTTTTTTTTTTTTCCATGAATTCCAGTGAGTGTACTGGTCTGGTTGTGCTTTAGAATCCCACATTTCTGCTGCCCTTTTGGTCATTTCCCAGGTTAGTGCAAGGGCTCCTGAGCTGGCCTCTTTTTATGTGCTCCATCCTGATTTTCTTTAACACCAGCAGTATGACTCTCTCCTAACATGGTTCTGCTTGGGAGCCACCCTCAGGACCCACTTGCTTGTAAATGCACCCCAGGCTTCGGTTCCCTGCATGCTGCCCTGTGAGGGGTGAGTGCCTCACATCACCCGTCACCTACGGTGATGTAAGTGGGACAGGAGGCCCATGGGCGGTGTGGATGAAAGATATCACCTGCCATACCAGTAAACAAAGGGCTGGTGCAACCAGCAAGCCATTAACTGGGGGCGGCGGACCCAGGGGAACCCAGGATGAAAACAGTGCTTGCCCTGCAGCCACCCCCGTGTCCACCCCACGGGTGCCCCCGAGGAAACCTCAGCATGCGAAAGCCCAGGATGCTTAGCTGAGCTGTGTATCTCAGGAACCATTTCAGTGAGCCCAGACACTTGTATTTTTCTCATACATAGAAAAACACTAAATTCCTTAACTTGAGATTTCTGGTTTTCTTTTGATGTTTTGACTCTCTTATTTCAAAAACTACTATATATCCTGGCCTCCCCACTCCACCTCTTCAGAAAAATTTCTCAGCGTTATCTGAGATGCTGTGTCCTAGCCTTAAAGTCTTCAGACTATCTGCCAAATAAACCATAACTCTCAACTTTTGCAAAATGCCAGGCTGGATGAATCACAAGCTGGAATCATGATTGCCAGGAGAAATATCAACAACCGCAAACATGCAGATAATACCACTGTAATGGCAGAAAGTGAAGAAGAACTAAAGAGCCTCTTTTTGAGGGTAAAAGAGAGGCATGAAAAACCTGGCTTGAAACTTAACATTCGAAAAATGAAGATCATGTTATCTTAGTTATCTCATGGCAAATAGAAGGGGAAAATGTGGAAGCAGTGACAGATTTTCTTTGGGGGGCTCTAAAATTACTGCAGACCATGACTGCAGCCATGAAATTAAAAGACACTTGCTCCTTTAGAAGGAAAACTATGACAAACTTAGATAGCATATTAAAAAAACAGAGACATCTCTTTGCTGGCAAAGGTCCATCTAGTCGAAGCTGTGGTTTCCCCAGTAGTCATGTATGGATGTAAGAGTTGGACCATAAAGAAGGCCAAGCACCAAAGAATTGATGCTTTTGGACTGTGGTGTTGGAGAAGACACTTGAGAGTCCCTTGGACTGCAAGGAGATCCAACCAGTCCATCCTAAAGGAAACCCTTCTGAATATTCATTGGAAGGACTGATGCTGAAGCTGAAGCTCCAATACTTTGGCCACCTGATGTGAAGAACTGACTCATTGGAAGAGACCCTGATGCTGGGAAGGATTGAAGGTGGGAGGAGAAGGGGACGAGAGGATGAGATGGTTGGATGGCATCACTGACTCATTGGACGTGAATTTGACCAAACTCTGGAAGACAGTGGAAGACAGAGGAGCCTGGTGTGCTGCAGTCCATGGGGTCGTAAACAGATGGACACGACTTAGCAACTGAACGGCAACAACTCAACGTCTACCTTGTGCATTTTTTTTCAGTCCACGTTGGAAAATGAGACTAGCCTGTCAGCGGGCAGAACAGATCACCTCGGTAGCGCCAATTCAGATGTGTTTCATGTGGTAGCACCATGTTGAATTACATACAGTTTCTTTTAAGAGGGCTATTTTAAAGAACAGCCCTCATTTAGGTTTCGAAGTTGGTTTTCTATAAAAGCAACTCTATCGCTTAACTGTCTGAAGGCATAGCCACCAGCCCTTAGATACTCTTAACACGTTTGATAAAAGAAGAAAATGCAGCTCTGCTGGCAGTGACAGCCTACAGTGACTGCATGGAGCATTTGTGGTGAGAGGGAAAGAAGCGCTTTTGATTTTGAGACTTCAGACTGAAACCCAGCACTCTGAGCCTCTGCACTTGGCCTAAAGCTTTGAGGCTTTTTGAATGTGAACCAGCAAGGAGGCCAGGGGACAGAGGATGAAAGGGGGGAAGGGAGGGGGGGGCTGACTCTTGCACTTTTAAGTCAGATTTAACAAATGAAAGGCTTCCCAAAAGCCTTCATGTCTTTGTCATGAAAGACAAAGGGAGGTCCCCTTGATCTCAGGGCAGGTACTTGTGGCAGGAAAATTTGCAATTAGAAAAAGAAGGCAGCAGCCCGGACAGGCCTGGATCAGGTCTTTATCAGCTGGCAAAGACACTGAGCTCAGGGAGCTTCCTGAGAGGCCCGCTGAGGCCCCCCTGACGCCTGTGTGCTGTCATCTGTTTCCCTGGAGACGCTGGGGGTCAGGAGCTGCGGTGGCCTCAGAAAAGCTGCTGCGTGCGGGACCGCCCGCCATCCAGGGTCGCTCACAGGCTGCTGTTCCAGCCTCCCTGTGCACTTACGTATCTGGGACGTGTTCAATGATTTAGTCACACTACTGCAATCACAGATTAGCTACTTAAACATGTTTTGTCATCATTTCTGTAGTTTCTGTTTGTATTGGGCATAAACTCGCAGAGTTACACTGAATATACGAAACAAATTGGAGAGAAGTTTCTTTGGTTAGAATCATACATTTGACTTCTCCTGCCCCCAGGACCAGAGTGCCTTTGGTTTCATTCTCGTTTTTAGTTGTTTAATAAAAACTGATCCATCAGGGTGATCCTGCTGTGTGCCAGAGGACACTGTGGTAGACAATTTCTTTTTCATTTCAGGCTGATTGAAACTATTGATTTGGCAGTCCAGTCTTTGCAGTAAATAAGTAAATTCATTCATTCATCCCCTCATTCAGTATTGGGCTATCTGCCTTCTTTTAATGCCTGAAGCACTGACAGGTACTGAAAATGGAAAGCAGGAGCTGGCATAATTATTCATTCATTTGGGTTAAATGCTTTGCCTGAATTAATGCAGGTATTGTTCACCAATTGTCCGTAAGGAAGCAGCCAGATTATAGGCTATGAAGAAGTCTTTTGATATTGCTTCTAACTGAAATACTTGTAGAAGTATTTCACCTCTCCATGTCTATATTCACACTTGTAGAAGAGGGACGGCTTTCCAGAACACAGAGAGGTGCCCCAGGCCTCCTGCCAGCCCTATCTGCCACAACAACAGGTGCGGGATGTCTGGTAGGCAAGGGGTCCAGGCCTCCAAGGACTCAGCAGGGAGCACTGGGTCTGTTTGGAAGTTTGTGATATGGGAGATCCTTGAAGAAGAAGCATCTGTCACCTCTGGGCTGTGTGTTCATCAGGCCCCGTGCTGGTCTGGAGGAAACAGAACTGTCCTCAGAGAATCCGAGGGCTCAGAAGGAGCCGGTGTTGGGGGGCACACAAGCTCAGGGCAGCAGCAGTTGCCTGCCCAGCCTCGGCCAGGGGACCGTCACCTCCTGGAGCGCCGGGGTGGAGTTCGGTGGGGGCACAGAAAGCCACGTGGAATTGCGTGGGCCTCCCCCAGGCCCCTGAGTGTAGGAATGGCTTTTGGGACGTGTGGGGGCAGCTGGCAGGGTCGCCTGGAGCCCCCCGGGCAGAACGTGGCTGCTGCGTGGAGGTGCAGACCTTGCCGTGCAGGGCAGCAGCCGTATAGAGGGACCGGCCTTTGAAGGCCACCGCGGGGCAGTGATGTTGGAGCTCAAGGTGGAGGGGACCCCCTTGTGTGCAGGAGCCTTGTGACAGGACACAGCAAAAGGCATCTTCAGGACAGAGTCCCAGAGGCAGAAAACAGAGAGAGCCTTGTACACATGCCCGCATCTGGGCTCCGAGCTCCGTGTGCCCTCTCCCCTGTGTGCCCGTGTCTGGGCTCCATGTGCCCTCTCCCCTGAGTGCCCGTGTCTGGGCTCCGTGTGCCCTCTCCCCTGTGTGCCTGCGTCTGGGCTCTGGGCTCCGTGTGCCCTCTCCCCTGAGTGCCCACATCTGGGCTCTGGGCTCCATGTGCCCTCTCCCCTTGTGCTCGCATCTGGGCTCCCTGTGCCCTCTCCCCTGTGTGCCTGCATCTGGGCTCCGTGTGCCCTCTCCCCTGAGTGCCCATGTCTGGGCTCCCTTTGCCCTCTCCCCTGTATGCCTGCGTCTGGGCTCCGTGTGCCCTCTCCCCTGTGTGCCCATGTCTGGGCTCCCTGTACCCTCTCCTCTGTGTGCCCACGTCTGGGCTCCGTGTGCCCTCTTCCCTGTGTGCCCACATCCGGCTCCTTGTGCCCTCTCCCCTGAGTGCCCGCGTGTGGGCTCCCTGTGCCCTCTCCCCTGTATGCCTACATCTGGGCTCCATGTGCCCTCTCCCCTGTATGCCTGTGTCTGGGCTCCGTGTGCCCTCTTCCCTGTATGCCTGTGTCTGGGCTCCGTGTGCCCTCTCCCCTGTGTGCCCGCGTCCGGCTCCGTGTGTCCTCTCCCCTGTGTGCCTGCATCTGGGCTCCCTGTGCCCTCTCCCCGTGTGCCCACGTCTGGGCTCCGTGTGCCCTCTCCCCTGTGTGCCCGCGTCCGGCTCCGTGTGCCCTCTCCCCTGTGTGCCCGCATCTGGGCTCCCTGTGCCCTCTCCCCTGTATGCCTGCGTCTGGGCTCCGTGTGCCCTCTCCCCTGTGTGCCCGCGTCTGGCTCTGTGTGCCCTCTCCCCTGTGTGCCCGCGTCTGGGCTCCCTGTGCCCTCTCCCGTGTGCCCGCGTCTGGGCTCCATGTGCCCTCTCCCCTGTGAGCCCGCGTTTGGGCTCCGTGTGCTCTCTCCCCTGTGTGCCCGCGTCTGGGCTCCCTTGTGCCCTCTCCCTTGTGTGCCCGCATCTGGGCTCTGTGTGCCCTCTCCCCTGTGTGCCCGCATCCGGCTCCTTGTGCTCTCTCCCCCGTGTGCCCACGTCTGGGCTCCGGGCTCTGGGTGTCCTCTCATCTGCCTCCTTTGGAACCACACTGCCCAGAAACCAAGGCACACATCCTCACTCCAGAAGCTCCAGGGCGAGAGCCAGGCAGGGCTCCTGCTTGGACACGTGCTTATCCCAACAGCATACCAATGTAAACTGTATAAAGAACTTCTTTTATGATAAAATATTATGTGTCTGCTTCAGTGGACTATAAATGCCCTTTTGCAGACATCACTGCTTCTGTTTTAAGGTGGAAAATATCGATGTTTACTTGTATGGAATACTCACTAGTGATTCATTTAACGCATTTAGGAATCTCAGTATGGATAAGAGAATCTTCCTGATGAAGCAGGCGTTCATTCAGTGACTGCTCTGGGCACTGCTGAGTCAGACCCTGACTCCCCTGTGGGGTTGACCTGGAACGTGGCCCCAGAGGTACCTGGTTGGCCTGAGAGGGCGCCAGGCGTCAGGGACTCGGGAGGGTCTGCAGGGAGGGGAAGGCGCACTCTCTGGGTGAGCTGGGTCACTAGGCTCTCCGATGCCCCAGTTTCTAGGGAATGCAAGCTCAAAGGCAGGGCCCAGGACTCTGCCCGCATCACTGCCCTGCCTTCCTTTCCACCTAATGAGGTCAAATCACTTGGTCCAAAGAAGCTTGGAAAATGTTTGAGGTAGAAACTGTAAGCATAAGCTGCTTGCTGGGATGTGGAGACTGTGCGGTGAGTGATGGCAACACACTTGGCAGAGGCGTGGGTGCGCTGGGCCCCAGCGCGAGGAGTGGGCGGCCGAGGGCTGCGGCGTGACCCCATGCTGACCACGCTGCTCCTGCAGTGCGCCGCTGCAGTGGGGGGGAGGGCGGTTAGAAGCACCTCTGCAGTCGTGGACCTGTGATTCCACAGGTCTCTAGAGACCTTGAGAGCCGAGTCTAAATGCCAGGAGGCCCGCAGTTCTTAATCAGAAGAACCAGGGGTAGATTCTAGGGCTCCTGATTTTTTTTTGCTTCAGTTTTGAGTGAATGGTACTAACTCTGCATCCTAGGGCATTGCTGAAGATGGAAAGGGGGTACATTTAATTGACACATGTTTTTGAAAACATTAAAACTTTAAGGCATGTTTGGCAATTTCTGTCGAACCAATTGTACACTTTTTGGCTTATGCATATTCATATATGTATATATGTCATCTTTATACATATACATAACTACATCATCTTTTTTTATTAGTGCAAGGCAGTCTTGGCAAGGCTGCTGAGCTGGATGTCTGAGACGCTGAGGAGCCTCCCTCAGTCACCCCCCAGCCACGTGACCGTGGGCATGGTCCTTCATCACCGCACATTAAAAATGGTTTGAAAATGGACCTCACTGTGGTGCTGTGAGGGGTGGTGAACAGCGTTTAGCATAGTACTCGGCATTTAGTGAGCTATCAGACGCTGCGGCTGTAACTGATGACGATGATAACGACACCAGTGGTGTATGTGTAGAGGTGTCTGCGGTGACTTAAGCATGAGGTGCTCTACGTTTGTGCTGAAATTCTGGATTTCTGAGCTAGGTGTTACTTGATGATTCATCTCTTTGTTCACAGTCAGGTCTTGGTGTCTGTTTATATTTGCTTTCTTTAAACTTTTTATTGTGGTAAAACATATATAATACAAAATTTACCATTTTTGTCTTTTTTATTTTTAAGGTAGAGCCTCTTTGTTATGTTGAACTTTTTGTTTTTTGGCCACGCCACGGGCTTGTGGGATCTTAGTCCCCTGACATGCCCCCACGGTGAGAGTGCAGAGTCCTAACTGGACCTCCAGCGAATTCCCCCATTGTAGCCGTTTTTGAATGTGCAGTTCTGTGATATGAAGCACATTCAGTCTTGTGCAGTGACCGCCCCCCCCATCCATCTCCAGAACTTTTTCACCTTCCCCATTTTAAAAATATGGAGTTAGCATGTGTGGCATAGAGTGGTGGACTGGACCTTCTGTCCTTGCTCTGGGGCTGGACCAACAGGAGCTTGGCTGGTAGGTGGCTTGGGCACCACCTTGAACCCAGTTTGGCAGGAAGTAGATGGGTAAATGAGTGGGTGGAGAGAGAAATAAATACATTTCTTACATGGGAGTATTAAGAGATTGCCAGTTAAGTTGGAAACAATCAAGGTAAGTAGAATTTTCTCATCCAAAAGATGTGTTCTGGACACAAACTCTTTTTAAATGGGAAAGTCAAAGATGGGCTCTATATTATATTGGTTTGTTAGGGCTACAGAGTGGCCCAAACAACAAATTTATTTTCTCGCAGTGGTGGAGGCCACAGAGTCCAAGGTCGAGGCGTCCACAGCGATGCTCTCTTTGAAACTCCTCTCCCTGGTTTGTAGATGGGTGTCTCCTCCCTCTTTCTTTTCAGTCATCCCTCAACACATGTACACGTGCATGCGTGCATGTGTGTGTGTGCGCGCACGCGCATGTGTCCACAATGCTGGCAGATTCCCTCTTCTTAGCAGTACACCAGGCAGATCGCATGAGGGATGAGGGCTCACCCTAATGATCCCATTTTACCTTACTTAACTTTGTAAAGACCCTGTGTCCAAATGCAGCCACATTCTGGGGTACTAGGGATTAGGACTTCAACATGTGGATTCTGGGGATGGGAGTGAGGAGACACAGTTCAACCCAGAACAGTCTCTGCAGATCCCTCCACGTCTAGAAACCCTCCCCAACAAGCAGACGAAGGCAGGTATCCCGTGGCCTGGGCACACACATTCCCCAGGGCACAGGCTTATTGGTAGAACGTTACAAAGGCAGCTCTGACGCTCCAGAGACAGAATGTTCTAGTCTCTGAGCCATGCACGTTACATTTTTCTTCGAGAGAAAGAATCATAAACAGAGACAGAGTATTTTAAGTCCGCCCTCCCTGTCTGCCAAGAATAACCCTGGTGTGCTGGGGAACTCACCCTCTTCAGGGCCGTCCTGGGCGTTGCATCGGCAGAGGTCTGCTCTGGAAAAGGCAACTGCCTGGCTTCAGGAGGATCCACAAGGCCTGAAATAAATACACTCCTCCAAGCATAGCCGTACTCTGGAGCAGAGCCAGAGGGCATTTCAGTCCACGGGGAGAGGCGCCCATAGCTAATGAAACTTCAAGAAGAGTCTTTCAAGCAGCGCTTTCTTTTCAGCTGTGGAATCGAGCTACTACTGTGTAAACAGTCACAGCCTGGAAAACAGTCGGGCTGACTTTTGAGTCACTACCTTCACAGCTATCTTCTCTGCCAAGTGGGGGGTGCTGTTGTGCTGGAGTAACCGTTACCTGGGAGGGGGGTCACCAGTGTTTCTACCATTCCTCTGATGTTTAGCCAGTTACCCTTTTTTGTGATGCTAGGCTTGCGTGAGCCAAGACAGATCTGTTGTTTTTTTTTAACCACGTGGTGACACTTGATGGATAAAAGAGAATGGCCAGTCTGATCCAAGCAAGCTGGTTTTAAAACTCTGTAGATGGGCCTCAGTAGTTTACACTGGAGGTGTGTCCCAGTGTCTCTCGTTCGCTGCCTGCCACCCACCCTTCTTGCCCGTTCCCTCTCCGCACGCATCTCTCCACACGAGCCAGGCCTCGCTTCATCTCTCGCTGCCAGACTCTAAGTGAAGGGCTTCCTTTGTGATGAGCTCTCACTTTTTCATTAAGCAGGATAAAGAAATTATTGGCTTACACACTGATTATTTAAATGTTTGCCCCCAGATATCTGTGAAGAATGTTTAGAGCATGTTGAGGAAATGATATTTTTATTCTAAGCTCCTGTTTTTCAGATGGAAGCTGCTTCTCCGAATCCGTGTAGAAAGTTGGAAGGTGGGGCTTTGTCTCAAGAAACTCAACTCATCCCTGCCCTCTTCTACCATATATGCTTAATTTACATTAAAGCTGCAGTGCTGTGGGCTCACTGACAGCTGTCGTTCACTATAGAAACAAAAAGGCACGGGCCAAGCACTGTGTGGGTGTGTGTGCACGCGCGGGGGTACGTGCACAGGTTACAAACGCAGAGTCCTTCATGAAATGCTGCTGCTGTGGGTGGGAGACCAAGAAGCAAGTGACTTTTAGATGGACAAGGCTGACCCCAGATCTCTCTAATGTGTACATGCTATTATTTTAGGTCTCCGAATTCAATCCTTTGACGTTCACCAGCATAATCGAGTGTGAGAAGCCCAACAACGACCTGACTAGGTTCCGTGGGTGCATGTGAGTATCGGACCTCTGCCTGGGCTTACCCTTCTGTTTGACACACGATATGAGTGTGTACAGTCGACCCTTGAGCAGCTTGCGGTGTGGGGTGCCAACCCCTGCCAGTGTCCATGGTGGATTGAGGACCTGCCAGGGTACCAAAACCACGGATTTTTAAGTCCCATAGTCTGCCCTCTGGATCTGTACTTGCGTGTCTGTGGATTTAGCCAAGCTTGGATGATGTAATACTGTGTTTGCGGAAAAAACCCTGCGGATAAGTGGAGCCACACAGCTCAAACCCATGTTGTGGGACGGCCCACGGTGTATAGTATAACACAGCGTGTGTCTGTGTGTGAGTGCAGCCTTTCAGGACTACTGCCCTGTCCCTGAGCTCACGGGGCTGCTTGACAGGAGTCTGTCGGCCGTGGACGCTGGTCAGATCCCCTCCGTCCAGCAGCCTGGGAAGGTGAGGGGGTGAGAAACACGGTGACTGCACGTGACCCCATAAGTGGAAGCACAGACGCCAGGCAGAAGGAGCCTGCCTGGGAGGTCATGTCTTCATTCATACTCTCAGCCATTGAACAAGTATCTGCTGAGCACCTACTATGTGCTAGGCCCTTTTTAAGGCTCCAGGGATAATGCAGTGAACTGAAAACAAATTATTTCACTGTAGTCAGGGGAACACAGAGACATAAACAAAATTAAAAGTCCTCAAGCATGTTAAATAGATAGTCCAGCTCCTTGCTCCAAAACAGAGAGACAAGAAAGGTAGATGAATGACATGGGATCAGCTGCCTGGTGGTCTTTGTTGAAGCTGGGCTGGGGGCTGTCCGGGGGAAGTAAGTGCCACCCTTGTGCTTCTGCGAATGGTTGGAAATTCCTGTAATTGTGTTAATAGTTGTGCAGGCTGCGTACAGGCGGCGTGAGGAAAAGGGAGGTGGGAGAGAACAGGGAGTCGCATGGACTTGTGGAGCTGGCGGGGGTGCCCCGCTGGGGCGCAGCTGTGTGGACCCAAGCCGGGGGCCGCAGGTGTGATGCAGGGAGCTGGGGCCTCCCGCAGCATCCAGCTCTGCGGGGCCAGCTGCTCAGGATGCTGCTTAGAGGCTGAGGCGCAGCGTGGCCGCCACAGACACGTAGGCGGGGCTGGAGCTCTGCTCCTGGAGGGGCTCCACTGCAAGAGCTTTTGGCATGAGTTCGAGGCCTCTGCTTCGCTGACACGTCCCGCATCATTGCCTGTGTGCGTGCAGTGGGCTCCCCGTCTTGTTGGGGGTGATGGGGGAGTCAGTGAATGAAAAGTGTGCACCATAAAGGGCAGGAGATGTTCACGCCTGCTGAAACTGCCCGTGCTTGCCTGTTCTGCCCTGAGGATCAACCAGAACTTGGAAGTGTTAGATCACCCCTTAAAACAACTGGTTAAAGGAGGGCAAAACTGTTAAGAAAAATCCTAAAATGTCAGCTGTAAAATTTAGGGGCAGATATTCAGGCCTCCGTCTGAAAGCGGTCTTGTGTGGGTTTCCCAGCCCCTGTGTGTACCGCCCACCCCTAGCCCCAGACTTTGTACATGTCACACCATCCTTGGCACCACCCCAAAATCTCCAGGGCCTGGCGGGCAGAACAGAGCAGACCCTGCAGTGAAGGAGGTGGGGGCAGCCTCTAGGGAGAACATTCTGAGGGTATTCTTGCTGATGGGTAACTTTTGGTGATAACTCTGACCTCCTTCTCCAGGCTGTATCGTGGCCGGTGCCCTCCTGCTATGCGGGGTGTCAGGCACCCTGTGGTCAGACCACCCCCCACACAATTGTTGCCTGCCCAAGACTGGGACTGGAGCTGGAGGGGCTTCAGTCCCTAGTCAACAGCTCTCGGTTCTGCCCTTGGGAGCTCCGTCTGTGTTTGTTGGTTGTTGCTCGGTTGCTCAGTCATGTCTGAGTCTCTGCAACGTCATGGACTGCGGCACGCCAGGCTTCCCTGTCCTTCTCCATCTCCAGGAGCTTGCTCAGACTCATTGAGTCAATGATACCAGCCAACCATCTCATCCTCTGTTGTCCCCTTCTCCTCCTGCCTTTAGTCTTTCCCAGCATCAGGGTCTTTTTCCAATGAGTCAGTTCTTTGCATTAGGTGGCCAAAGGATTAGAGCTTCAGCTTCAGCATCAGTCCTTCCAATGGATATTCAGAGTTTATTTCCTTTAAGATGGACTGGTTTTATCTCCTTGCCATCCAAGGGACCCTCAAGAGTCTTCTCCAACACCATTTCAAAAACATCAATTCTTGGGCACTTAGCCTTCTTAATGGTCCAACTCTCACATCCATACATGACTCCTGGAAAAACCACAGCTTTGACTATGTGGACTTTTGCTGGCAAAGTATCTCTGCTTTTTAATACCTCTGTGTTAAACAGGGATATTAACTACATCTGGCTTTTACTGAGGCTGGCAGACTCTGGACCCCATGCTTTCCAGCAAGACAGTGCCGGTGAACTACTCTACTTTATTCATCTGTATAATGGGGAGAATCCAGGAGGCCCTTGTGTCATGGGTGCAAAGCTTTGTCAATTTAGTATGTGGAAAGCTTTCAGAAGGGGGTGGTGCTTAATAAACATTGGCCACTATTATGGTCATTGCTTCTGGGTTAATGCCGTTGTAGGATAGAGCAGGGAGAGCCCAGTTAGCAGGAAGGCTGAGGGGAGAACTCAAATACTCCCTGGGAAGGAAGATCCAGTGGACGAGCAGGCCGGCAGGAGGGCTTGTCTCCTATGTGAGGATCAGGGAAGAGACTGGTGGAGGAGAGATTGGGAGTTGGGATTCCCTGCACGTGAGGAGCTGGCGAGTTCAACTGGTGGAATGACCCAACTGATAGAAAAAATGCATATGATAACAGTTCGGGGAGTAGGAGCTGGATTTACAGGTTTGAGGAGCCTCTGTAGATTGTGTTTGAAGATGGAGATACAGCAGACCAGCGTGGGTCAAGGTCAGAGGGCACGAGAGGAAGGGTACAGATGGCGGTTCCCACAGCCCGGAGCAGGGGCCGGGGATGCCCATTCAAGCGCAGTGTGGTGAGAGAAGCACCGGAGCCCGACTCGGGAGGAAGGCGGCCATGCGCGGACTCTGTGGGAGCCCGGGAGTGAGGGCCCGCCCCGCTGTGGGGGCTGATGACGAGACGGAGGAGGACTTCTGTTTCAACCACTCTTTCTAGAAACGGGTCTCGAAAAGGAAGGGCCGAGCCGGGAATGAAAGCCTCAAAAAAAGAAGAGGGACACTTTGTAGGGAGAGAGAAATAACAAAGGCTGGGTGGAGATCTCCAGGGGCCCTCCATGGGCGGGGACTGCGGTGACCCGGGAGGGCGTGTCCTGCGGCCCTCGCCCACCTGCAGCCCGAGCACCGCCCCCGCGCCGGCCCCGGCGGCCTTTCTCGGGAAGACGCCTCCAGAGGACCAGCCCCAGCGGCCTCGTTCTCGGGAAGATATCTCCAGTGGACGGCGCCGCACCCGCCGCCAGGCTGACTCAGCTGCCCAGACGGACGCCTCCAGCAGGCACTCACGCGTCTTCCTCGCTGGCGCCGCCCGGTTACTTGGCAAGGGCGGCCCCCCTCAGGGACCTCTCCCGCTCTGGTCCAGCCCTGTTACCCTGTCACGCTTTTTCTCACTTTTCCCAACAGGCCGTCCTGCCCGCGGCTTCCACCAGAGCCTGGCCTGCTCGGGTCCTGAGTACCTAGACCGCCCCTGCAGCTGCGCCTTGCTCTCTCTACTGGGCAGTATTTGGGGTTTGCTACAAGGAAGTCAGGGTGCAGATGGGACCCTCTCATGGATAGGCCTGTCCAGCCGGGGCTCTGGGGCTGGCTGTTGGCAGCGGTGTGTTGAAAACGCCTCCCTCTGTGACTCGGGCGGAGGTCTGCAGGAAGAGTGCTGGGGAGCGGGAGGCAGCTGAGCAGGGCCTCGGAGAGGGGCCTGGGCCCAGGTCCTGAGTCCTCCTCCAGATCCTGAGCCCTCCGCCAAGCAGAAGGGAGGGAGAGGGCCTCCGCCCGCCTCTGGCCCTGACGCTCAGGCTTGGGGCTGCCCTGGGCTGGATGGAGAGCTGCGGCTTAGCCTCAGGTCCAGAGCAGCTGCGGAGCCAGTTCCCTGGTTTGCTGGCTCTCGTTGTCTGCCCCTGGCGGCCTGCCTTCGGCCGGCCTCAGCTGCCGCCCGGTAACCCCACTCAGGCCACCAGGCAGGCCAGTGGGTTTCACTCTTAATCCAAATGTAAAACCTTAGCTGTTTGCAGCTGGAGAACTAACCTTGCTTAAGATTGTACCAAGACTTCTCCAGACAGTCCCAGCTCATCCCCTTCCCCTTAGGAAAGTTATCCTGTGTTTCTGAACCTTGGCTTCCAGCAAATTCTGGACAGAACAGTGGCTGACAATGGAGTGAAAGACCCGATGTGAATCGAAGCACTTCGTGCCAGAGGGCGGGGTCAGCCATGCTGTGTGGTCCCTTTGGTGTGAAATGCCTGCAGTAGGGAACATCTTTAAAGGCAAAAAGGGGATTTGTGGTTTGCCAGGGTTGGACATGGGGGAGGAATGGGGGGTGACTGCCAATGGGTATAGGGTTTCTTTCTGATGAAAACATTCTAAAATTAGCTGGTGGGGATTACTGAAAAACTCTGTGAATATACCAAAAAACCTGGGCTGTACACTTAAATGGATGAATTTCACAGTATATGAAACATAGCTCAGGCTGTTAAAAGCGTTAGGTACCTCTTTACTCCAGTGTGCTTTAACGCCCACTGGCTTTTATAACTCTATTTTTTGGTTTTGGCTGTGCTGGGTCTCACTGCCATGCAGGCTTCCCTTCAGTTTTGGAGGAGGGGAGCTTCTCTCTCATTGCGCTGTGTGGACACCTCCCTGCAGTGCCTTCTCCTGTCACAGAGCACAGGCTGTAGAGCACTGAGGCTCAGTAGCTGCGACACGGGTTTAGTTGCTCTGCAGCATGTGGCATCTTCCTGGGTCGGGGATCACACCTGTGTCTTCTGCATTGGCAGGCGGGTGTTCTTTACCACTGAGCCACCAGGGAAGCCCCTGCTCATTGACCTGAATGCAGTCCCTTTAGCTGTGAATGCATGCTCAGTTGCTCAGTCTTGTCTGACACTTTGCAACCTCATGACTGTAAGCCGCCAAGCTTCTCTGTCCATGGGATTGTCCAGGCAAGAATACTGGAGTGGGTTGCCATTTTTTTCTCCCGGGGATCTTCCCAACCCAGGGACCGAACCCACTTCTCACGCGTCTCCTGCCCTGCAAGTGGATTACTACTGTGACAGCTGGGAAGCCCCGTCCCTCTAGTGAAGCACTTACGAAATCCTCAGAGAGAGGAGCTGGAAATACCACCACTGCCCACCTCTTCCACTGCCCTGGGCCCTGGCAGCCCAGAGAGTTGCTGTGGATGTAGACTCTGGCCATGAGGGCACCCCGCTCCTCTCGCCCAACAGCTCTAGGGCAGAGTCATGGTGGCCTTTGAAGACACTGGTTAACCATTTTCACTTACTCCTAACGAATGAATAAAACAGAGAGGTGAGTTGGTTTTGTCTTCTGATTCAAGGTTCCGTTTCCAGCTGTAAAGCTGGGCCCTGTTTCTTGTCCTAAGTCCTCCGTGAAGCGGGTTCCGGGGTCCCTGCCTGCAGGCCACAGAGCCTGCGTGACCACGGGGGACCTCAGAATACTGGCCGCCACCCAGGAGCTCTTCTGCGTGGCTCAGATTAAGCGTTAAAGGGTGTGACTCTTTGCTTGGGCTGATGTGGACTGGGCAGGTTAAACCACAGAAACATACTGTCTCATGGTTCTGGAGGCTGGAAGCCTGAGATCCGAGTGTTAGTGGGACTGGCGACTCCCGAATTCCCTCTCCGGAGCGTGCAGACGCCCACCTTCTCCCTGTGTCCCCACACCGCCTTCACCTCTGTGTTTGTCCGACTCTGCATCCGAATCTGTTCCTCTTATAGAGACAGCAGGCCTGTGGGGGTGGGCCCCACCCATATGCCCCCATTTTAACTTAATCGTCTCTTTAAAGACCTGACTCCAAGTGCAGTATTCTGAGATACTGGGGTTAGGACATGAACAAACGAATTCTGGGGGAGAACACACGTCAGCCCATAAAAAAGAGCTGCTGAGGGCAGTGTGCTGGGCTCATGTTGTCGTGTGCATCTTCCCAGAGTCAGCCTGAGCCTGCGGGACCCTGCCACCCTCTGCAGGGACTTTCCCCCTCCAGAGACCGAGGCAGCCCTTTTGCTACCAAGCACCTGCCAAGTGACACCATTCTCCAGCCTTTCTCCCCTTCTGACGCAGGGTCATCGCTCAGAGTACAGTCCTCATCGTCACTGTGGGCGGCCGGGAGCTGTAAACAGGCCAATGAACCCGCTGAGATCAGTTCTGGTCTGACATGGTCTCATTAGAAAGCACAGCAGTTGCTAAAAGGTGTAGGTCATGTCAAAGGAAGCTTAATGGAATAAGTGCCTTTTTCTTGTTTCTGTTGAGTTCATCTCTTGTTCTGAATAAACGTAACTGGTTTGGTTTAGATGAAATGTCCTTGGCTGCTGTTCTGAGGAGTGGTTTCCATGCCTGGCTGTTGCAGAGAGAACCGTGGTGGTGGAGCTGGGTTTGATGTGTGACATCTCCCACGTGCGGGTCTCTTGACACCTTAGCTGGCACTGAGGTCTCAAGTCTTGAATCTCTTTTTAAAGTGAAACTTTACTCTGTTCTGGAATTGCCACAAGGAGGGTATTACACAGGGTTGGTTGCCCATGGGTCTGCACATTATTTTGCATGACTTCTGCAGAAACTGATGCTGTGATGGTAAATACCAGGTTTGCAGGAAATGTGTCCCACAGCATGTGCTTTGGCCTTATCTTTATTGTGTAGCTTCTTTTCTTCACTGTGAAATATTTTGATTTTCCTGGTTGTGAAGAACGTGGATTGTGTTTGACACATCCCTCATGCAGGTGACCAGGGACTGAAGTGGCAGGAAGTACTGTTTGCACCAGGAAAAGACCTTATGGGCTCCGTTTCACCTTGTTCCTCTCCAGAGCAGCTCTTTTCCTGGTCAGTGGGCACTGTGCTAGGAGCTGTGGGAAGGATGGTACTTGCAGGGGTCCTTGATTGGCCTCAGTACCTCAGAGAAGGAGGCGGGGCTGGGGGTGGGCAGGAGGACTGGAGAGGCCTGTCCACCTAGGCTGTGAGCGGGTGGCTTCCTGGAAGGCGGGGGCTACTGCCTGGTTGATGGAGGTCAGGCTGCGCCCCTGCTCGAGTTCTGGAAGCCTCCAGAGCCTCCCCTTGCGACCCATTCATCAGGCTCCTGGGACCCCCTCCATGCCAGCATAGGACAGTCTTGGCTAACAGGGCTGAGGGTGTGCCTGCCATTAATGGGTCAAGAAGATGAATTTAAAAAGCAGTTGCTTGAACTTTGTATAGTCTCTGAATCTAAATAACTCATGCTCTGTCGCTCAGCATGTCTGACTCTTTGCGACTCTGTGGACTGTGGCCCACCAGGTCCTCCATTCATGGGATTCTTCAGGCAGGAATACTGGAGAGGGTTGCCATTTTCTCCTCCAGGGGATCTTCCCAACCCAGGGATCGAACGCACATCTCAGGTGTCTCCTTGCATTGGCAGATGGATTCTTTACCACTGAGCCACCTGGGAAGCCCAATAAACCAAATTTAAAAATTGTCTCATGGAATTTATCACATCAAATTTAACATGTTGATGTTTCTAATGACTTTTTATAAGAAGAACAGAATGTAGACATTATTGTTGAAACCAATGTGATCCCTTTTTCTAGAGAAATATTTGTACTTTGTGATAATATGAGGTGTACTGTTGAGCAGTGTTCTCTGTGGTGAGTAGGCCGTGGGCAGAGCCCACCTGTCAGGGTCTTCCTAGGCAAGCTTCCTACCTTGGGCCCCAGTCTGGGCTCTGCCCGCTCTAACTGTGGCCAGTCTCTGTGGTGACAAGCCTACAGTAGCCCTGCTTCCAATTCTGATGTGTGGATCTTTCCCACATCAGGCAGTTCTGTGACATCAGCCGGCTATCCCACAGTCTAACTCAATTCTGACACCACGCAGGGAGAGTATCAGATCCCATGGGTAACAGGCTCAGTCCTGTGTGTCAGGAACAGCCAGGCTCAAAGACCAAGTATTGCAACAGCGGACATTCCTAATGCTCTTATCACTTAGGAAATTACAAGAATTTTGGGAGCTCTTTGCCAGGTACTGGGGCTAAATATTAGAATAAAAGGTTATTCTAGCAGTCCTGTTTACAAAGGTGTTAGGAACCCTGTGTCAGGAACCAGGAGCAGAGACAAAATTATACATACCTTATTATTCCACAAAGCCCATGGGCAAAGTAAATGAACAAACATCAGGCTCTGGGGAGGCTTCTAGAAGTTTGTGTAGCCCCACCTCCGCTCTTTCCGAGACCCACTGGGCCCCTCCGCACCTCCCCTCTGCAGCGCCCAGCCTAGGCCTGCCTTCCCTGGTGGTACTGCTTGAGTAGTGAGCACCCTCCTGACCCATGCCAACTGTTCCCTGACAGCATACATGACAATGGCAAAAAGGCTGGACTCTACAAAGAAAACCTGCTGCTTCGAGGCTGCGCCCTCCGAAACACGGAAGCCGTCGTCGGCATCGTCATCTATGCAGGTGGGTGCTGCGTGTCCCCCGTCTGGCACAGGCGCTGGCTTGCCACAGTGGGCTGGATGTTCCTGGACATGGCTCCCTGATTGTTTTGTTCTGTTCCTGATTATCAAAGTAGCATAAACCCATTGCAGGAAACCAGGAGAACAGAAGCAAAATGTTTAATAATATCTGGACCGGGAGTGTTCTTAGCATGTTAGCCAGTTTCTTTCTCTGCATCTCCCCAAGGTGGTCACACGTTTGAGATGCATTGTGGAACCCGGTTTTCTGACTGAGCTTGTCCCTTGCGGATCGCTGGATGGCAGCCTCCTTCAGTCCATCTGTCCGCACTGGCCCTGACGCGTCGCTGTCCTCTGTCTGCCCCGCAGGACACGAGACCAAGGCTCTGCTGAACAACAGTGGCCCCCGCTACAAGCGCAGCCGGCTGGAGAGGCAGATGAACTGTGACGTGCTCTGGTGTGTCCTGCTCCTCATCTGCATGTCTCTGTTCTCAGCCATCGGTAAGTCTCCCTGGAGGGCCGTGAGGAGCGGGCCTTGCTGGATGGCCCCCAGGCATGCCTGCCGGGCACGCCGCGTCTGTCTCCTTCTGACGTGGTGCTCCAATTGATACACGTTTGTCCCAGGCTGGGCCTTGGGGTGTTTGTCCCAGTGAGGCCACATGGAGACGCCTCAGTGCATGAGCTTGGCAAAGCGTGTTTTTGGAATGGGCAATTTCTTGGGTGGAAGGACAGCCTAATCACGTCTACTGTAATGATTCCAGTGGAAAAAGTGACACTGACCTTCTGATAGCAGGAATAAAGAGCAGTAGAAGCACAAATTCTACTAAAAGGGACTCTGGGAAAACAGGGCAAACGTTATTTGCGTTCTGAAAGGGGCTAGCAGTTAGGCTGAGAGTGGACTGTTGCACCTGTGGCCTCGCGTGGCCTCCAGACCTTACCTGCCTGGGGCCGCCTGGCAGGTAAGCATGTGGTGCCTCCAGGCAAATGATCGTTGTGCCCCTGCTCAGCTGCCACTGTGCCCAGGTGTGACGGGTTTCAGAGCCTATTAAAGGCACAGGTGTGTGGGCACAAAAGGGCTCTGTCATCAGCTGGGCATGGTGAGATCATGTGTGTTGCCATTGGCTTCTCAGTCTGTTGGACTTCCCTGGTGGCTCAGATGGTAAAACATCTGCCTGCAATGCAGGAGACTTGGGTTTCATCCCTGGGTCAGGAAGATCCCCTGGAGGAAGGAATGGCAACTCACTCCAGTACCCTTGCCTGGAGAATTCCCTGGATGGAGTCCATGGGATCCCGAAGAGTCAGACACGACTGAGCGACTTCACTGGTTCTCAGTCTGTGAGCTGTGAATTTTGAATCTCCAAGCAGGGACAACAGGCAGTATTCTGAGCCTACCAGCGTGTTGCAAGACACATGTTAGGAAACTCGTCTCTGGAGTTCCTCACTGGCAGCTGCCCGCGCACACCCAGTTCCCACATCGTGACCATGTGCTGTTCGGTGCCAGCGGCGGGGAAGGTCCAGGGCAGAGTCCCAGTCCCAGGGCCTGCCTTCCAGCACTCTAATCGCGGTGCCAACAGTACCATGGGCTTTGCTTTCTTAGGTGGCCAGTCGGGCTCACAAAGCCCAGTGTGCTTATGTTGAGTGACAGTCCTAAAGTGCTGCTGTGACTTGGACTAGCACTACTCTTATTTCTCTATTGGGTGGATGACGTTTCTCTTTGAATTTTGCTACAGGACATGGACTGTGGGTGCAGCGCTATCAAGAGAAGAAATCATTGTTTGATGTCCCTGAGTCTGATGGCACCTCTTTATCCCCAGTCCCAGCTGCAGTTTACTCGTTTTTGACCATGATAATAGTTTTGCAGGTAACAATACTAAGTTCCGTATGCCAGCTGGTTTACCTTTCTGGTGAGAACTTCAAGTCACCGTAGTCTTCTAAGACCTTCCTACAGATTCTGCATCTGTGAGGAGCACAGATTCACCTGATGAATGTGTTGCCTTTTGTGTTCCGCCCGACTTATCTAAAGAACCTTTTCTGGGGTGCTTTTCAAGTTAAAATTCTCCTTTACTGTTCTTAAGATTCTTAGGTTCTGAGGGGTTGGTTTTTTGATCAGTGTTTTTTTTCAATCAGTTACTTCTTTGGAAAGCCCATGTTTTATTTTAGAATAATTTTAACATCAACAGACTAGTTACAAAAAATAGTACAGAGAGTTCTCACGTGCCCCTCACCAAATGTGTCCTAATGTAAGTGTATTACATTTCCATGGTACACAATCAAAACTGAGAAGCCAGCTTTAAGACTGCCACGAACAAGATTCCAAACATTATTTAGCTTCTACTGGTCTTTCCACCAGAGAAGGCAATGGCACCCCACTCCAGTACTCTTGCCTGGAAAATCCAATGGACGGACGAGCCTGGTAGGCTGCAGTCCATGGGGTCGCTAGGAGTCGGACACGACTGAGCAACTTCACTTTCACTTTTCACTTTCATGCATTGGAGAAGGAAATGGCAGCCCACTCCACTGTTCTTGCCTGGAGAATCCCAGGGACAGGGGAGCCTGGTGGGCTGCCGTCTCTGGGGTCGCACAGAGTCGGACACGACTGAAGCGACTTAGCAGCAGCAGCAGCAGTCTTTCCACTGAGGTGCTTTTTCTTTTCCAGGAGTCATTTCAGGATATCACATTGCAGTTTGCAGCACTGGTTATTATTATTGTTGTTGTTGTTATCGTTAGTTCCCCTGCCTCCTGAACAAGTCCTCGTCATTAACTGAGAAACTATGGCCCACAGGCCTCTGGGAGTGGCAGGGGCAGCAAGCATCTCTGCCATCCTCCTTAGGGAGACGGAGTGAGCAGAAGGTTTAGCCTTTGACTTAAAGGCGGGCTCTGCTGTCTTTTTTACATGTGCTTCACACAACGGGCAATAGTCTTATCTAACTTTCCAAATTAGTCTCCTTTTATGGATGCAAATTTTGTTCTAGCCTTGAGTTAGTACTGTAGTAGGCGTTGCATTTACATATGCTTAAGTTACCCAAAGAACCCAGTTAGTCGGGATGTGATAGTTTGAACCCGTAAGTATCAGCATAATACAGTTACTGCACAAATAAAGACAAAATTGAACGTTGGTTTTATGAAGGTTATTCTTGAATTGTCAAAGCATAACTGTAACTGTTCTTCTCCAAGCCTCTTGCCTCTGCTCTGTATTGTCCGAGATCACAGAGACTGTCCTCCAGCACAGAACCCGCCTCTGAAAAGACTGTCTCTCCTGAACGGTGGGGTGTGTCTGCGGCACGGGCAGCTCCTGCCATGGGGAGCCCCGGCTCAGCCTGGGTGTGAGGTGACTTTGCTTTTGAGGACTCTGACTGTGCCATCTGTTTTGTTTCTCTCTCTCCTTCCCCAGCTTCTCTCACGTGCAACTTAGTAATACGAAAATGCTTGCTTCTATACAAGCCCTGGTTTCCATGCTCCCAGACATGACAGTGGATTTCCTCTCTGTGGCACCATAGGCTGCCCTAGTTTAAACTCTTTGCCAATACTCTAATAGTCTAACAATACTGACTCTAAGCCAGCCTGTTTAAGCTCTGAAAGGTATAGTATAGTCCCTACTTACTTGCAGTTATAGTTATTTGTCATTTTAATTGAAAACAAAATCCCCAGCTTGCAGGTCCTCACTGTCATTCATTCTGTGTGCTTTGTCTCCTAGGTTTTGATCCCTATTTCCTTGTACGTTTCTATCGAAATTGTTAAAGTATGCCAAGTGTACTTCATTAACCAGGATATAGAACTATACGACGAGGAAACAGACTCGCAGCTGCAGTGCCGAGCTCTGAACATCACGGAAGACCTAGGGCAGATACAGTATATCTTCTCAGATAAAACGGGCACTTTAACTGAGAATAAGATGGTTTTCCGAAGATGCACTGTGTCTGGCATAGAATATTCTCATGATGCAAATGGTGAGTCTGGGGACAGAGCTTCCGTCTGGGCAGGACCAGAGAGCTATCAGAGCTGCATGCCTGTGTGCTTGTGTGTGCGTGTATACACACACAGAGAGCTTCAGGGATGATGATTTTGAGGGGAGAATAAAACAGAAAGGCTGTCAAAGCAACTCTGGATCATCATCTACAGAAACGCCCTCTTTTCAGTGCTGATGGAACCCTGCTCCCTGCACTGTCTGGTGTGGTGGGTATCTGCATATACATTCATTTTCTGCCAGACAAGCAGAACCAAGGAGGGAAACTTTGAGGAACTCACATCAGAGGCACTTGGTTTCTTTCATACCAAGAGGCAAAGAGATGTTTCCTTTGCCACCCATCAATTTCCTTGTTATCAGCTGAAAATGCTCAGCAGAGTATTGGGCAGTCTATGCTGTGTTCTTTCCAATGAAATACAATGTCCCAGAGAGAAGTGTCATCTCTCTTTGGAATTTGGGCAGTCAGTTCCTCCTCCCACCTGCTTTCTCATCCTTGGTTGCCTCCCTCCATCCTCTCTGAATGCACAAGGGAGTCATCTGATTCCTATGTCGAGGAGTGACTGCAGCTCGCCACCCATCTGAATCAGGAAAGTGTCCCCATGCCACAGAAGTGTCTTTGGGGCCATCATGTTTCCCTGAGAGGGGGCACCTGCTCTGCAAGCAAGACTCCCCTTCGTCCCTGGAACGGCATCTCAGAACATCAAAGAAACCCTGCCACAGAAACAGAAGCAGATACAGAACAGGGGGACAACATGGAGGCATAGGAAGCTGTTCTTTAGGGGCGTTTGGTGGGAAAGATCTGTTGGAAGCATGAGATTTTTGTGACTTATAAAATCAAGAATTATGATATTCATCATATTCTGCATGTTAAAATGAATCATATAACAGAAGGCATAGCTCAGTTCAGTCACTCAGTTGTGTCCAACTCTTTGCAACCCCATGGACTGCAGCACACAAGGTTTCCCTGTCCATCACCAACTCCCGGAGTTTATTCAAACTCATGTCCATAGATTCAGTGATGCCATCCAACCACCTCATCCTTTGTCATCCCCTTCTCCTCCAGCCTTCAGTCTTTCCCAGGATGGGGTTTTTCCCAATGAGTTAAGTTCTTCGCATCATGTGGCCAAAGTATTGGAGTTTCAGCTTCACTAACAGTCCTTCCAATGAATATTCAGGACTGATTTCCTTTAGGGTAGACTGGTTGGATCTCCTTGCAGTCCAAGGGACTCTCAATAGTCTTCTCCAACACCACAGTTCAAAAGCATCAGTTCTTTAGCACTCAGCTTTCTTTATATTCCAACTCTTACATCCATACATGACCCCTGGAAAAACCATAACCTTGACCAGATGGACCTTTGTTGGCAAATTAATCTCTCTGCTTTTTAATATGCTGTCTAGGTTGGTCATAGCTTTTCTTCCAAGGAGCAAGCATCTTTTAATTTCATGACTGCAGTCACTATCTGCAGTGATTTTGGAGCCCAAGAAAATACAGTCTCTCAGCATTTCCATTCTTTCCCCATCTATTTGCCATGAAGTGATGGGACTGGGTGCCATGATCTTAGTTTTCTGAATGTTGAGCTTTAAGCCAACTTTTTCACTCTCCTCTTTCATCAAGAGGCTCTTGAGTTCTTCTTCACTTTCTGCCATAAGGGTGGTGTCATCTGCATATCTGAGGTAAATGATATTTCTCCTGGCAATTTTGATTCCAGCTTCTGCTCCAGCCTGGCATTTCACATGATGTATTCTGCATGTAAGTTAAATAAGCAGGATGACAATATACAGCCTTTCCCAATTTGGGAACATTGCCTTGTTCCATGTCTTGTTCTAACTGTTGCTTCTTGACCTGCATACAGATTTCTCAGGAGACAGGTCAGGTGGTCTGGTATTCCCCTCTCTTTCAGAATTTTTCACAGTTTGTTGTGATCCACACAGTCAAAGGCTTTGGTGTAGTCAATGAAGCAAAAGTAGATGTTTCCCTGGAACTCTCTTGCTTTTTTGATGGTCCAGCGGATGTTGTCAATTTGATCTCTGGTTCCTCTGCCTTTTCTAAATCCAACTTGAACATCTGGAAACTCACAGTTCATGTACTGTTGAAGCCTGGCTTGGAGAATTTTGAGCATTACTTTGCTAGCGTGAGATGAATGGAATTGTGTGGTAGTTTAAGCATTCTTTGGCATTTCCTTTCTTTGGGATTGGAATGAAAACTGACCTTTTCAGTCCTATGGCCACTGCTGTGTTTTCCACATTTGCTGGCATAGTGAGTGCAGCACTTTAACAGCAGCATCTTTTAGGATTTGAAATAGGTCAACTGGAATTTCATCACTTCCACTAGCTTTGTTTCTAGTGATGCTTCCTAAGGCCCACTTGACTTCACATTCCAGGATGTCTGGCTCTAGGCGAGTGATCACACCATCATGATTTTCTGGGTCATGAAGATCTTTTTTGTATAGTTCTGTGTATTCTTGCCACCTCTTCTTAATATCTTCTGCTTCTGTTAGGTCCGTACCATTTCTATCCTTTATTGAGCCTATCTTTGCATGAAATGTTCCCTTGGTATCTCTAATTTTCTTGAAGAGATCTCTGGTCTTTCCCATTCTATTGTTTTCCTCTATTTCTTTGCATTTGTCTCTGAGGAAGGCTTTCTTCTCTCTCCTTGCTATTCTTTGGAACTCTGCATTCCAATGGGTATATCTTTCCTTTTCTCCATTGCCTTTAGCGTCTCTTCTTTTCTCAGCTATTTGTAATGCCTCATCAGACAACCATTTTGCCTTTTTGCATTTCTTTTTCTTAGAGATGGTCTTGATCACTGCCTCCTGTACAATGTCACAAACCTCTTTCTATAGTTCTTCAGGCACTCTGTCTTTCATATCTAATACGTTGAATATATTTGTCACTTTCACTGTAAGGAATTTGATTTAGGTCATACCTGAATGGTCTAGTGGTTTTCCCTACTTTCTTCAATTTAAGTCTGATTTTGGCAATAAAGAGTTCATGATCTGAGCCACAGTCAGCTCCTTGTCTAGTTTTTCCTGACTGTATAGAGCTTTTCCATCTTTGTCTGCAAAGAATATAATCAGTCTGATTTTGGTATTGATTATCTGGTCGTGTCCATGTATAGAGTTGTCTATTGTGTTGTTGAAAGAGGGTGTTCTCTTGGCAAAACTCTGTTAACCTTTGGCCAGCTTCATTTTGTATTCCAAGGCCAAATTTGCCTGTTACTCCAGGTAGTTCTTGACTTCCTACTTTTGCATTCCAGTCCCCTGTAATGAAGAGGACTTTTTTTGGGGGGTGTTAGTTCTAGGATATCTTATAGGTCTTCTAAGAACCTTTCAACTTCAGCTTCTTCAGCATTACTGGTCAGGGCATAAACTTGGATTGCTAGGACATTGAATGTTTTGCCTTGGAAATGAACAGAGATGATTCTTTCATTTTTGAGATTGCATCCACCTACTGCATTTCAGACTCTTCTGTTGACTATGATGGCTACTCAATTTCTTCTAAGGGATTCCTGCCCACAGTAGTAGATATAATGGTCATCTGAGTTAAATTCACCCATTCCAGTCCATTTTAGTTCACTGATTCCTTAAATGTCAATGTTCACTCTTGCCATCTCCTGTTTGACCACTTCCAATTTACCTTGATTCATGGACCTAACATTCTAGGTTCCTATGCAGTATTGTTCTTTACAGCATCAGACTTTACTTCCATCACCAGTCACATCCACAAGTGGGTGTTGTTTTCACTTTGGCTCCATCTCTTCATTCTTTCTGGAGTTGCTTCTCCACTGATCTCCAGTAGCATACTGGGCACCTGCCAACATGGGGAGTTCATCTTTCAGTGTCACATGTTTTTGCCTTTTAGACTGTTCATGGGGTTCTCAAGAATACTGAAGTGGTTTGCATTCCCTTCTCCAGTGGACCACGTTTTCCCAGAACTCTTCACCATGACCTGTCTATCATGGGTGACCCTACTGGTCTGGCTCATAGTTTTCTTGAGCTAGACAAGGCTGTGGTCCATGTGATCAGTTTGGTTAGTTTTCTGCAATTGTGGTTTTAATTCTGTCTGCCCTCTAATGGGTAAGGGTAAGAGGCTTATGGAAGTTTATAGAAGGCATAGAAACATATCCAATTTGTTTAATGTTTTATTTGCCACCCGATAATTAATGGTCAGGAACAGTGTCCCATCCACCCACCTGCCTCTTTCTCTGACTTGTCCTTTCCTGGACTCCTCAGACTTGTGCAGAACAGCTTGGAGTCCTAAAAGCAGAACTCAGCCTGGTTGTGAAGGACTCAGAGGACCAGTTCTAAAGTCAGCCATTAATCTGGAACTGGGGCTCTGAGAGCAGAATTCCACATAAGATTACAGAAGGATTTTGAGAGTTGTCAGATGCTTACAATAAAACCAGAGCAGTCCATCACCCCAGAAGACACAGGAAAGCATTTCCGGGGAAGGTAGAAACAGCCAGGTGTATCTGAAGTGTGTTTCAAGAAGAGCAATGATCAGTGACCCCTGGGGCCAACATCTCCCTTAGTGGGTGCTGCCATGGTCTAACGTCTCAGATCAGTAAAATGAATTCAGGTCAGTTTGGCTCTGAGCAATGAGCCCAGCTCACATGTACTTGAACTGGCCACACAGACCATAGGTGCATCCCTCTCTACCTTGTGTCCTGGTGACAGTGCAGGACGAGGGTCAAGTGTCAGCTGCCTCTTGTCCCCATCTTCCCTAAGGACCTTGAGGGCCTCACCGAAGCCACTGCTGCCTGTGGCAGACACAGACACATCAGCGGTGGCCTGAGGGACGGCCACTCTCAGGCTAATATCTACCACTGCTGTGGGAGCGTGGGCAGGCCAGTGTGCCCCGGGAGGCTGACACCACACTCGTAGTTTCCAAGCCCAGGAACTGGACAGGCCCGGTCCTGGCTTTGCCCTTCCCTGCCACCCTCTCAGCACCACGCCACCAGGTGGCCGCGGTGTGGGCTCAGAGGCAGTGTGTGCAGGAGTCTTTTCCTGGGATTAGGAGCTCCTGAAGTGGAATCCTGGGGTTGGCAGTTATACGGCCAGGCAGCCATGGGCAGGTGACTTCCCTTTCCTTCAGTTGCTGAAGTTCAGACTGTTGCTGAACTTCAACAACAGTTGAAGTTGCTCAGTTGCTCAGTCATGTCCGACTCTTTGTGACCCCATGGACTGCAGCACACTCAGACTCATGTCCATCGAGTGACTGATGCCATCCAACCATCTCATCATGATCTGTTGTCCCCTTCTCCTCCCGCCTTCAATCTTTCCTAGCATCACAGTCTTTTCCAGTGAGTCAGCACTTCGCATCAGGTGGCCAGAGTATTGGAGCTTCAGCTTCAGCATGAGTCCTTCCAATGAGTGTTCAGGACTGGTTTCCTTTAGAATAAACTAGTTGGATCCCTTTCCTTATCTCTAAAAAGTCTTCCCAAGGAAGATGCTGAGTTCAGGGCCTGACCCGCATGACAGCCCATGCCCTGGCAAGCCCAGATGGGGTCGCCTCTCTCAGCTCCTCACACAGGCCGCCCCCAGCTGCCACCCCACACCAGGCCTGCCCTGGACGCCCTTAGTGGTTGCTTGTGTTGGTCCCTGTGATGCTCTCCTGCTGCTTGTCCATGATGGAAGACGCAGAGCTAACTAGGTAAAGCTGAGAAGTGTTGAGAGCCCGTGTTGGCAAGCAGCGGCGCGGTGCATTTCCCTCTGATTCACAGCAGCCCTGGCAGCTTCAGGGACTCTTGCTCCCTGCTGGGGAGCGCTGCCTGCTGGGGGGAGCTCAGGGAGCATTCGTCCTGGCTGGGCAAGCCCAGGAGGGTGTGAGCCTCCCCAGTGGGAAGTGCGCATCCTCATGGGGTGAGTACAGCGCCCACTCCCCACCCGACTCTGAGCAAGGAGCCTCCTCAGGAGAGCACCCTCGGCACAGCCCCAGAATTGCTATTTCTGCTTAACCACAAGGCAGGTGCTCAAGGTATGATCTATCCTGACGGTACCAGTGAGCAGGTGTCCCAGTGGTCTCGGGATGAAGGTCCAAGCCTGGAGCCCAGCTCCTCTGTGGGTCTTCCAGCCCTCCTGCCCACCCAACCCATTCACACTGGGGCTCTGTTGAACAGAGGGGCCGTGTGTGACTCCACCCACATCTGACTTTCTGTGGGATGGGACGGCCTCTGTGCCATCATGGATGGGACGTGAGCTTTGCAACCTGAGGGCCTGAGCGACATCCTCACCCCTGCATCCTGTGACCTTAATGAGCCAAGACTCTGTCTTCTCGTCTGTGAAGTAGAGTTGAGAACGTAAGCCCCGTGGGTTCACTGAAGGTACATGTAAATGAGAACAGCCCTCATCCCTCAGTGGAAACCCCTGTCAAATGTGGTCTCACCATCATAAAGAAGAGGGAGAGGGCCTGGGGACACCCAGCGTGTGCCTCGTTGAAACCCAAATCCCTCAGTTTCATGCCTGGCCTCCCCACGAAGTGTGACTTGGTGTCCCTCTCTCCACAGCCCAGCGTCTGGCCAGGTACCAGGAGGCAGACTCAGAGGAGGAGGAGGTGGTTCCCAGAGGGGGCTCGCTGCCCCTGCGAGGGGGCACCGGGGGCCACCCGAGCGCCCGAGCTGCCCACCAGAGCCAGAGCAGCAGGGCGCACCGGCGCACGGGCAGCCGCGCGGAGGCCCGGCGCGTCAGCATGCTGACCGAGCTCACAGCCTTCAGCAGCCCCATGGTGAGTCCTCCTGCCCTCCTGTGACCGCCCCCTGTCACCGAAGGCATCTGCTCTTGCATGTGGGGTTTCCTCTGTTCAGTCAGGGAGTGTTTTTCTGGCCAGTGTCTTCTCCCCACTCCACGGAATCTTTCCTGAAGCACTGACACAGCAGACTTCTCAGGCTGGGAACCGCAAGTGACCCCTAGGGTGGGGGACACAAAGGAAGTCTGTCCTGCCCTACGAGATGAATACAACAGCAGGGCGAGATGACAGCTCTGAAAAAACCCAAGTTTAAGAAAAAGAGTTTGAATTAGATGAGCCCAAATCCATCCCTTGCCTTGTCAGCCGCCCAAACATTTATGGACCATTCTCTGGTAGGGAAATTTCCCGAAGTGCATGTGACAACCTCTGAAAGATCCTTTCAGTGAGGGAGAATCCGTTCTGCTCATGTATGGTGGCCTTACTCTTTTATGTTCTTGGAAACCTGTACAGAAGGTGCCACAGAGGTCACCTAGACTCGTGGTAGACTTGTGGTCACTGGTGGGTGGGTTTGCATGGGGTATGTGACACAGAGCTCTCACCCCAGGCAGGAGGGAGACTATGATGGAAATCTCTCCCAGCCTTTGCTGATACCAATTTTGGAGGCAGTATGGGTCAGAAATATATGAAATGTTCCCAAAAAGTCAGACACGACTTGGCACCTAAACAACAACTCTTTGACCTAGGTAGTTACTGATTTAGTGAATAATTTCTGTGCATAGAAGCTTATTAGTGTGTCATTTACATCAATAAAACAGTGAAGAAATATACCCAGTGATAAAGGAATGGTCAAGTAAATTATGTCTCTTTTGAAGCTGTTAAAAAATATGTTTTCAAAAGGCTGTTAAAGGCCTGGTAAAGTTGAGGCGATATAATGTTTTTGTAGAAATGGAAACTGCCATTTACATATAAAGTATTTTGATTAAAACGTGAATCTATAGAAAAAAAGACAAAGGAAAAGCAGAGAAGAATGTTTTTCAAAAAGTATACATTACTATGAGGTGGTGTAATAGAGACCTGCTATATTTTCCCTATGATTCTCTTATTTCTCCAAATATTTCTGAGTAAGATATGTTACTTTGTAATATATATTCTTGGAGGTATTTTTATAAACAACATATATACCTTATATATAAAAATATATGCATTTCAGTTTATTTGTAGACTGTATATTCTTACACAATTAAGATGATATATAATTTGTCATTATAAAGTGATGGGTATGTGTGAGGTGCAGGTCTGTTTACAGCTTCTGGTAAAATCGAGGTGCCCTAAATAGTCAAGCTCCAAAAGAGCAGTGGGCCAGTCCCTGGATCAGACTGACCCCCGGCCTCTGTGTCCTCCTCAGGAGAAGGACGTAACGCCCGACCCCAAGCTGCTGGAGAAGGTGCATGAGTGCGGCAGGTGCCTGGCCTCTGCGAGGCATCAGGAGCACCCGCTGGACCACCTCTCGCCCGAGCTGTCTGACATTTTTGACTTCTTCATTGCGCTCACCATCTGCAACACAGTGGTGGTCACGTCCCCGGATCAGCCACGACAAAAGGCAAGTTCGGGAGCTTCCGTCCTGGAAGCCCACAGAGGCCTGGGCCTGGATGCGGTGTCTGTCTTCCTGAGAGGGAGCCTGGGTCACTGCGCACCACTCTCAGCTTTTGGGGGTGCACTGAGGGCTTCAGACGGGGCACACCAGCCCCACAGCTCTGTGGGGACATCCCCAGACTGTGGTGGGCAGACGCCAGGATTGTGGTCAAGAGGAAGAGGACAGCCAGCCAGAGATGGCTACCAAGCCTGGGGTGAGACAGGGACAGAGAGTCCAGGCGGGGCTTAAGGTGGGGGTGCTGGCTGCCTCCGTGCTGACCACAGCCTCAGTGTGCAGAGGACAGGCTGGGGCTCAGGGAGGAGCTGCCTGGACTTGAAACCATCACTATAAACCAGTCCCCTCCTGTGTCTCAGACTCCCCTTCTGCGGTGTGGGGGCGATGGCTGGGATTTAGGGAAAGGTCTCAAAGTAGGGTTTGGCACACAGGAAACATCTGTGATGCTAACAAAGGTTGTTAAAACACTAGCGTTCAGAAAGTGGTTGAGAATCAGTGGTAAGTTACTAAAGGTGGTGGAAACATAACAACACCCAAGTTGGATTTTGTTTGGGTTAACATCAAGATTTTCTCCAAAGAGAGGAGCGTTTCATGTGTGAAAGGTGCCTCTTTGAGCCAAGCACTCCTCCAGGTGGACCCGGAGGGAGGGTGCACCTAAGCATGGCTGAGTGTGTACAGCCAAACAACTCTAAGTGGACACACGTGAAGGTTCTTGGGTGAGATGCACGCCGTAGGCCTGTCTCCTGACGTCGCCCCCGACTCTCCCAGGCCCCTTCCTCAGTCCACCCTGCCAGCAGGTTATGCTGGTGAAGCCGCTGGGGGTGACAAAGGGAGAACAAGGACCTCTTGCTTCTGTGGCGGCGGCAGCATGTTTGGCAGCAGTGGGACCCCTCCAGGCTCTTCTCACACCTCACTCACCTGGGGAAGCCCCAGGGGCCCAGTGGGTCTCAAGCAAACGGGCTCTGCCACTGAGAGACCACAGGCTTATGCTGCCAGCCTTGGATGGGGTAGCTTCCTGCTGGTGCTCAGCTGTCAGCAGCGTCCGCATCCCATGGGGCCCTTCCTCCACCTTCCTCAGCTCCTCTGGAGCACTGTGCTGAAGAGGCATCTGGTTTCTAGGCTAGACCCTACTTGACTGACCCAGGTGTTGTTGCAGTTACCGAGTAAGTAAGAGAAACTCCGTGACTGAACAGTGTTGTGCCCACGGTCACATATGGAGCACATGGAGCTCACATGGAGCATGAGCTCCATGCAGGGAGCAGACTCCTCAGACTGCATGTGAACGTGTCTCTAGGAAAGATTCTTTGGGGTTTGGGAAATACTGTGTAAACTTAAATTTTTTATGGACGTAATTCCAAAGGAATGTCTAAATTTTGTTAAATGATTTTTTTAATTGGAAAAAAAAAAAAGGCAAGGTTTGTTCCAGGCAGTGGGAGGCCCACTTCTGGGAAGTTTCTGAAGAGCAAGGGAACTGCCGTAAGGGGACAGTTCCGAAGTCTAGTCTTGGGCATCACGGGCCACCCAGTGCCCAGTGCCTACACTACAATCAGTCACATTTTGAAAGAATGCATGTGGCAGAACCTGTGTTGAGGTGCCGGGGAGAGCCAAGGGGTGGTCTCAAGGAAGACATGCTGGCTCTGGTTGCAGTTTTCAGAGGGAAATGGGAAATCCACGTTCAGCACCCCCTGGGGAATTGGAGGGCAGCCCTGTAGGGGCTGGGGTGAGGCCTCTGGGGAGATGCCTCACCTACCTTCTGATTTCTGCCCTGCCAGGTGAGGGTGCGCTTCGAGCTCAAGTCCCCAGTGAAGACCATCGAAGATTTCCTCCGGAGGTTCACGCCCAGTCGCCTGACTTTGGGCAGCAGCAGCGTCGGGAGCGCGAGCATGGCCGCCAAGTCTGCGCCCAAGGCCAGCCTTCTGTCCACTCTGGCCAACGACGGCGCGCTGCTGAGGCTGGAGGAGAGGCTGGGCCCCGGGGCCCCGCGCCTAGCCAGCAACGGCTACAGCAGCGCGGCCGACAACTGGGCTGCAGAGCAATCCGCGATGGGGCCAGAGCCCGGGCCGGAGCTGCGCTACGAGGCCGAGAGTCCCGACGAGGCGGCGCTCGTGCACGCCGCCCGCGCCTACAGCTGCGCCCTCGTGGGCCGGCTGCACGACCAGGTGTCAGTGGAGCTGCCCCACCTGGGCAGGCTCACCTTCGAGCTCCTGCACACGCTGGGCTTCGACTCCATCCGGAAAAGGATGTCGGTGGTGATCAGGCACCCCCTCACGGATGAGATCAACGTGTACACCAAGGGCGCCGACTCGGTGGTCATGGACCTCCTGCTGCCCTGCTCCACAGGTACCTGTGCCCGCGGGCAGCTCCCCGCTACCGCGGTTCCTGAGAAACCAGCCCCTCCCCACAGCGGAGCTTCGCCTCTCTGGGGGGCCTTTTCCTGCTGTCAAGGGTTTGGGCTAGAATGGAGGGTGGGGGAGGATCCAGCGGATGGGGAGCTTTGGAGCCTGAACTTGCCTCAGAAGTTCAGGTCTGAACTTCCTGCGGGTGAGGCCCTGCATCAGGTCTGGCTCTGGGGATGAAGATTAAGAGCGTTTAGACTAGAAGCCCCAAGAGGCTCCTTTCTGCCTCTCATTGCCTGGACCTGGGGCATCTGTGAGGCCCCGGCCATGATTTTTAGCCATCTGTGGGGTGACTTCAGCCCGCAGTGGGGGCTGCTGGCCTCGGGAAAACTTTGGGCCAATAAGCTTCATCTTGGCCTCTTTTGCACTAGTTTGACTGAGTCCAAGCTCGCTCTGCTCACCGCACGACAGGCCAATGAATGCAAAAGAGGAGATGTGGAGGCAAGGGTTATGACTTTATTCAGAAAGCTGGCAGACCAAGAAGATGGCAGACTAATGTCTCAAAATAATCGTGTTGTTGGGGCCTGGATGCCAGGTTTTCTTATAGAACCAGAGAGAGAAGCAGTAAGGAACTAAAGTCGAAAGGCAGAATAGAGAGAGAGAGGAGAAGAAGAGAAGTTTAAAGGGCCATTAGTCTTGCAAAATGTCTCTGAGAATGGCCAGTATCTGGGAAGGGATGTGTTAATCTCTTGTTCCTTGTGTCCATTCACCGGTGGGCAGGGTCAGATTATCTCTCTTGAGCTGAACAAAGACACTAGTTTACCAGTCAGGCAGAGGGGCAGGGTCCTCTGGAGCCAGGCCATTATGTATGATTTTAACAGCAAAGCAACAAAAAGCAAGTCAAAGAAGTAGTTCCAACATGAAGTTAGAATTGACTCTTCTCTGCAACACTATAGACTTCCATGTTACATTGAGGTTGAAAAAGAGTAGTTCAGAAACCACTGTTATAGAAGGTAGAACTTTGTTTAGCAGACGACTTGCAGAGGAGCTTCCCAGACCTCTCCACATGGTCCTGCAGCCCCAGTGTAGCCTTCCTGTTTGCACCAGCCTCCTCCTTGGGTCTCTGGGAGTCATTAACCACAGATGAGAAACAGAGCCTTCCATACATTGTACCATGGAGCAAACAGATCAAATCACGGTGGTGCCCAAACCATGACATTGAAGGGGGCACCTGAAAAATAAGGAGTTTCTGTGGATCTCTGCCTTCCTCTGGGAATTTCCAAGCAGTGTGCCCTTCACATAGGTTTGGATAGGTCATAGCTACATACAGATGCCAGGCAATTTAAAATTCAGGATATTCGGAGCCCCCAGTGGTTTTTCAAGAAAAGGGATGGCTCTGAGGTGGTCCTGAAGTTATCAGTGACACCTTGACGTTGTGCATAAATCGTTCTGCTTTCACTGTGGGTGTAGGGTGGGCGGGGTATGGAGCAGAGCAGTCCTGTATATGGCCAGGCTGCTCTACTTTGTGCACGTGATAAAGTGAGGGGGGCATGGGAGTGTCCAATACCTTCTTCAGAGAGCTCACAGAACTTTTACATAAAAAGCACATGGAGGCTCAGCTGACTGTGGATGGGCACTGTGCCGTATTCGCAGGATGTGGCTGCATCTCACCTGCCCTGGCAGTACGTTATGTGGGATCGGGTAGCAAGCAGGGACTCCACCCACCCGTTACCTACAGATCTCTGTTCAAATCCCAAGTCTACATTATGGGCTGGGGTGACCCTGGACATGTCACTCTCCCTGTGCCTCTTTTCCCGTCTGTACAAAGGAAATCAGGATGCTGACCTCCCAGGAACCCCTGTCCAGGCTCCAGTACAGTGTCTGGTGTGTTCCAGGTATAAAGTATAAGCTGGATCCCTTCCCTTCTCTCTGGTTTCTTTTTCTTAAGGTTCACTTACCTGAGGTTCAGTCCACGTATCACTTTGTGGAGATGTTGTGATGACTCCACCTCCTCCGAGGGCGGGTGTAGAGGAGGGGGGATGGGCAAGGTGTGGCAGTCACCACTTCTCCCTGCTGGGCTGGGGGCCTTCAGCCTGCACAGAAACATGTCAGTGTGGTGTGTAACCTCACCCCCGTCCAGGGCATCCTGGGTCCCCAGTGCCCACCCTGCCTTCTCTCACGCTAGTTTTGTTTGGGCCACTGTAGCTAACAGCAGCATCACAGCCCCTGCTCCTTCCCTGGTGTGCAAGCTTCCCCTCGCCCTTTGGACAGCTCAAGCACTTTGTTAGTGTTAATTCCAGAGTCTCTTGGTTAGACGTGTCCTTGCTCAAATTATAGACAGAATCTGGAATAATACTATCACAATAACAGGAGTAAATGGATTTTACAGGAGTAAATAACAGGAGTTATTCAAGATTAACATGACATTCAATGTCATCTTTTCAGGAAATATATATTCCTAAGCAAAGCAATGTAGGACAGTGTTTTCCTTTTTTTCACTCTTTTTTCATTATTGCCCCCTTAAGGAGTCTTTTTAGATTTTTTTTTTCTAACTATTCCTCCATTTTAATGCCATGGATATGCTATATATTTATTTATGTACTATACATATATCTGTGCTTTATTTGTAATATGATTTTCCCCCTCAAGGGACCAGTCTTTGGTCTGTTAAGGGGACTGTCTTCTCCATGGAGAGCACAGATCTAGAAGGTTAAGAGTGTTTCTCCCAGGTCCTATATCAGAGAGCTGACTGGGCCTGTAGTCAGCTTTCCCCAGGGAGGCAGATTCTCAACCACCAAACTGCCAGGGAAGTCCTAGATTTCTTTTTTTTTCCCCAGTAGTGTTAAGTGTATTCATCCAACATTATCTTAGAGATCAGATAACTAGCCTACTAATGAAACAAATATACTAGTAAATGCAGTATTGCATTTGAATACAAGCTTATAGGCAGTTAGAAACATTCCACATATTTACAAGCAAGGGCAACCATGGCATGTATTCCTCAGAGTATGTAGAATTATCTAGGTTTTACCTGACAAGTTTCTCTCATTATTACAGCAAAAGTCTTCTAAATCACTGTATAAATTAGGACGTTATGTTGATCTACCTTGCACAGATCCTCAACTAATGAAACAAAGTTCAGATAGTTTTAAAGGCAAGTCAAATAATATTTTTCATTGTGGAAAATATTGTATTCTATGAATCAGTGTACAAACACTGCAAAATAATACTGTAAACCATAGACTATTATATTACTAGTCTTTTGAAAAATATTTCTGTAAATAGATCATGAAACAATTTTAAGTTCTAGACACTTGAAGCATTTTTTTTAATGTTTTGCATATGCTTTCTATATGATCAAGGCTTTATGTAAAACGTCTGACTTTCAGAAATTCAAAAGGATTTCTGTATATAAGTAAACACCTTGTGTTTTTAGGATGATAAATTTTTTTTTCTATGTTATAAATTGATTACTCTTCATGAGGTTTTGTTATGTGAAATTCTCATTTCAACACGTGATATTAAAAATAGCCAAAACTACGATGAGTTTCTTTTTATTTTTTTATTTTAATTTTTTCTTAATATATATATTTATTGAAATATAGTTGAATTAAGTGTTTCAAGTGTGCAGCAAGGTGATTCAGTTATACACATATATTATCTTTGAAATTATTTTCCATTATAGGTATTATAAGATATTGACTATAGTTCCCTGTGCTATACAGTAAACCTTTATTGCTTGTTGAATATCTATTTTTTTAAATTAGAAATCTAGCATTCTATTCATACTAAGTCAAACAAGTGAAATCAAAATGTCGTACATTTTTTAGGCAAAAATTTGAAGTTTTCTATAATATGTATATTATACATATTATTTATATATATGTATACAAAAGCTTTTCTATTATACTTGATAAAGGCTTAAAAAGAACACACAAAAAGAAGAGATGGAGAAATTGGAAAACATAAACTAAAATGAAATGGAAGCACTGACTATGAAATAGAAAAAGTAAAACAAACTGGATAAAAGTAAAATATCGTATAGCCAAGTTGTTTTTAAACATGACTGCTCACTAGAAACATATCTGGAGCTCTGGAGAAAAAAAAAAAAAGCAATACCTGACCATTTGTATTTTTTGAAAAATTTCCAGATAATTCTGATATGCATCTGGACTTTAAAAAGTGATTACAGGTTTTTCTATTAAATGATAGTTTTGGTGATATTGAGTTCTATTATTTTTCTGTTGACCAATTATGATACAGTGGTGTTAGGTGAGATAGTTACTTGATCACAATAGTGAAAGATGTTTATTAGTTATCACATTCAATAGCCAGACAAAAAATTTTTATTTTAATTTTTTCTTAATATATATATTTCTTGAAATTATTAACGTAACAATATAAACATGATTAACTTCACAATATAAAATAATTACGTACAGTTTGGGGGATCAAAGTGATGTGATAAGTGCATGCATGTACATACAAGTTTTCATCCGCCCAGCCAGTCTGTGTCTTTTGGTTGGTACATTTAATTCATTACATTGAAGAAAATTTAATTTAATTTTAATAATTTAATTTAATATGTATGATCTTATTAGCATTTTCTTAATTGTTTTGGATTTATTTTGTGTAGGTCTTTTCCATGTCCTGTGTTTGCTACATAGAGAAGTTCTTTTAGCATTTGTTATGAGTTCAGTTCAGTTTAGTTCAGTTCAGTCGCTCAGTTGTGTCCGACTCTTTGCAACCCCATGAATCGCAGCACCCCAAGCCTCCCTGTCCATCACCAACTCCCGGAGTTCACTCAGACTCACATCCATCGAGTCAGTGATGCCATCCAGCCATCTCATCCTCTGTCGTCCCCTTCTCCTCCTGCCCCCAATCCCTCCCAGCATCAGAGTCTTTTCCAATGAGTCAACTCTTTGCATGAAGTGGCCAAAATACTGGAGTTTCAGCTTTACCATCATTCCTTCCAAAGAAATCCCAGGGCTGATCTCCTTCAGAATGGACTGGTTGGATCTCCTCGCAGTCCAAGGGACTCTCAAGAGTCTTCTCCAACACCACAGTTCAAAAGCATCAATTCTTCAGTGCTCAGCCTTCTTCACAGTCCAACTCTCACATCCATACATGACCACAGGAAAAACCATAGCCTTGAATAGCCGGACCTTTGTTGGCAAAGTTATGTCTCTGCTTTTGAATACGCTATCTAGGTTGGTCATAACTTTCCTTCCAAGGAGTAAGCGTCTTTTAATTTCATGGCTGCAGTCACCATCTGCAGTGATTTTGGAGCCCCAAAAAATAAAGTCTGACACTTTACATCGTTTCCCCGTCTATTTCCCATGAAGTGATGGGAACGGATGCCATGATCTTTGTTTTCTGAATGTTGAGCTTTAAGCCAACTTTTTCACTCTCCATTTTCACTTTTATCAAGAGGCTTTTGAGTTCCTCTTCACTTTCTGCCATAAGGGTGGTGTCATCTGCATATCTGAGGTTATTGATATTTCTCCCGGCAATCTGGATTCCAGCTTGTGTTTCTTCCAGCCCAGCGTTTCTCATGATGTACTCTGCATATAAGTTAAATAAGCAGGGTGATAATATACAGCCTTGACGTACTCCTTTTCCTATTTGGAACCAGTCTGTTGTTTCATGTCCAGTTCTAACTGTTGCTTCCTGACCTACGTACAGATTTCTCAAGAGGCAGGTCAGGTGGTCTGGTATTCCCATCTCTTGAAGAATTTTCCACAGTTTATTGTGATCCACACAGAAATAGATGTTTTTCTGGAACTCTCTTGCTTTTTCCATGATCCAGTGGATGTTGGCAATTTGATCTCTGGTTCCTGTGCCTTTTCTAAAACCAGCTTGAACATCAGGAAGTTCACGGTTCACGTATTGCTGAAGCCTGGCTTGAAGAATTTTGAGCATTACTTTACTCGCATGTGAGATGAGTGCAATTGTGCAGTAGTTTGAGCATTCTTTGGCATTGCCTTTCTTTGGGATTGGAATGCAAACTGACCTTTTCCAGTCCTGTGGCCACTGCTGAGTTTTCCAAATTTGCTGGCATATTGAGTGCAGCACTTTCACAGCATCATCTTTCAGGATTTGAAATAGCTCAACTGGAATTCCATCACCTCCACTAGTTTTGTTCATAGTGATGCTTTCTAAGGCCCACTTGACTTCACATTCCAGGATGTCTGGCTCTAGGTGAGTGATCATACCATCGTGATTATCTTGGTCGTGAAGATCTTTTTTGTACAGTTCTTCTGTGTATTCTTGCCACCTCTTCTTAATATCTTCTGCTTCTGTTAGGTCCATAGCATTTCTGTCCTTTATCGAGCCCATCTTTGTATGAAATGTTCCCTTGGTATCTCTAATTTTCTTGAAGAGATCTCTAGTCTTTCCCATTCTATTATTTTCCTCTATTTCATTGCACTGATCGCTGAGGAAGGCTTTCTTATCTCTCCTTGCTATTCTTTGGAACTCTGCATTCAGATGCTTATATCTTTCCTTTTCTCCTTTGCTTTTCACTTCTCTTCACAGCTATTTGTTAGGCCTCCTCATACAGCCATTTGGCTTTTTCGCATTTCTTTTCCATGGGGATGGTCTTGATCCCTGTCTCCTGCACAATGTCAGGAACCTCATTCCATAGTTCATCAGGCACTCTATCAGATCTAGTCCCTTAAATCTATTTCTCACTTCCACTATATAATCATAAGGGATTTGGTTTAGGTCATACCTGAATGGTCTAGTGGTTTTCCCTACTTTCTTCAATTTCAGTCTGAATTTGGCAATAAGGAGTTCATGGTCTGAGCCACAGTCAGCTCCTGGTCTTGTTTTTGCTGACTGTATAGAGCTTCTCCATCTTTGGCTGCAAAGAATATAATCAGTCTGATTTCGGTATTGACCATCTGGTGATGTCCATGTGCAGAGTCTTCTCTTATGTTGTTGAAAGAGGGTGTTTGCTATGACCAGTGCGTTTTCTTGGCAAAACTCTTATTAGTCTTTGCCCTGCTTCATTCCATATTCCAAGGCCAAATTTGCCTGTTACTCCAGGTATTTCTTGACTTCCTACTCTTGCATTCCAGTCCCCTGTAATGAAAAGGACATCTTTTTTGGGTGTTAGTTCTAAAAGGTCTTGTAGGTCTTCATAGAACTGTTCAACTTCAGTTTCTTCAGCGTTACTGGTTGGGGCATAGACTTGGATTACTGTGATATTGAATGGTTTGCTTTGGAAACGAACAGAGATCATTCATGTCATTATTGTGATTGCATCCAAGTACTGCATTTCAGACTCTTTTGTTGACCGTGATGGCTACTCCATTTCTTCTAAGGGATTCCTGCCCGCAGTAGTAGATACAATGGTCATCTGAGTTAAATTCACCCATTCCAGTCCATTTTAGTTCACTGATCCCTAGAATGTTGATGTTCACTCTTGCCATCTCTTGTTTGACCACTTCCAATTTGCCTTGATTCATGGACCTGACATTCCACGTTCCTATGCAATATTGCTCTTTACAGCATAGGACCTTGCTTCTATCACCAGTCACATCCACAGCTGGGTATTGTTTTTGCTTTGGCTCCATCCCTTCATTCTTTCTGGAGTTATTTCTCCACTGATGTCCAGTAGCATATTGGGCCCCTACTGACCTGGGGAGTTCCTCTTTCAGTATCCTATGATTTTGCCTTTTTGTACTGTTCATGGGGTTCTCAAAGCAAGAATACTGAAGTGGTTTGCCATTCCCTTCTCCAGTGGACCACATTCTGTCAGACCTCTCCACCATGATCCCCCCCGTCTTGGGTGGCCCCACAGGGCATGGCTTAGTTTCATTGAGTTAGACAAGGCTGTGGTCCTAGTGTGATTAGATTGACTAGTTTTCTGTGATTATTGTTTGAGTGTGTCTGCCCTCTGATGCCGTCTTGCAACACCTACCATCTTACTTGAGTTTCTCTTACCTTGGACATGAGTATCTCTTCATGGCTGCTCCAGCAAAGCGGAGCCGCTGCTCCTTACCTTGGACCAGGGGTATCTCCTCACCACCACCCCTGCTGACCTTGAATGTGGAATAGCCCCTCTAGGCCCTCCTGCGCCCCTGCAGCTACCGCTCCTTGAACATGTTATAAAGCTGGTGCTAAATTCTCTTAACGTTTGCTTGTCTGGAAAGTTTTCAGTTTCCCCATCAAATCTGAACAAGAGTCTTGCTGGGTAGAGTATTCTTGGTAGTAGGTTCTTCCCTTTCATCAGTTTAAATATATCGTGTGATTCCCTTCTGGCTTGTAGAGTTTCTGTTCAGAAATCAGCTGGTATCTTGATGGGAGTTCCCTTGAACGTTATTTGTCATTTCTCCCCTATTGCATTTAATATTTTGTATTTGTCTTTAATTTTTGTCAGTTTGATTACTGTGTGTCTCAGTGTGTTCATCCTTGGGTTCATCCTTCCTGGGACTCTCTCTGCTTCCTGGACTTGGTTGACTGTTTCCTTTCCCATGTTAGGGACATTTTTAGCTATTACCTCTTCAAATATTTTCTCAGGTCCTTTTTCTCTTCTCCTACTGGGACCCCCTAGACTGCAAATGGTGGCACATTTAATGCTGTTTCAGAGGTCTCTTAGGTGGTCTACATATTTTTTTTTTCATTCTTTCTTCTATATTCTGTTCTGTGACAGTGATTTCCACCATTCTTTCTTCCGGGTCATTTTTCCATTCTTCTGCCTCTTATTCTGCTCTTGATTCCTTCTAGCATATTATTCATCCCTGTTTGTATGTTCTTTAGTTCTTCTAAGTGTTTGGTAACATTTCTTCCATCTGCTCGGTCTTTGAGATCCTGCATCATCTACACTATCATTACTCTGAATTCTTTTTCTGGAAGGTTGCCTATTTCCACTTTATTTAGTTGTTTTTCTGGGTTTTTTTCTTGTCCCTTCATCTGGGATATAACTCTCTGCTTTTTCATGCTGATTCACTTTCTGTGATGTGGTTTTTGTTTCAGTTACTCTGGTTCTGTGCTTCTTGCTTCTTCTGTCTGCCCTCTGATGGAAGCAGCTGAGGCTTGTGTGAGCTTCCTGATGGGAGGGACTGGTGGTGGGAAAAACTGGGTCTTGCTCTGGTGGGCAGGCCCTTGCTCTAAGCTGCAATCCAAGAATCTGCTGATGGGTGGGGTTTCACTCCCTCCCTGGTAGTTGTTTGGCCTGAGATAACCCAGCCCTCTTTACAGGCTCCATGGTAGGGAGAACTCCAAGAGGGTTTACGCCAAGGGGGCCCTTCCTGGCCTGATGCTGCTGGAGCCCCCAGCCCTGTGGGGAGCCCCTGCTGACTCATGCCTCCACAGAAGACCCTCCAACACTAGCAGGTAGTTTTGGTTCAGTCCCCTTTGGGGTCACTGCTCCTTTCCCCTGTGTCTTGGTGCATGCAAGATTCTGCTCATGCCCTCTAAGACTGCAGTCTCTGTTTCCCCCAGTCCTGTGCAAGTCCTATAGTCAAATCCCGCTGGCCTCCAAGGTCAGATTCCATGGGGATCCCCAGTCCCTTTGTCAGATCCCCAGGCTGGGAAACCTGATGTGGGGTTCAGAACCTTCACAGCAGTGAGAGAACTTCTATGATATTGTTCTCTAGTTGGTGGGTCACCCATCTGGCAGGTATGGGATTTGATTTTATTGTGATTGTGCCCCTCCTCCCATCTCACTGTGCTTTCTTCTTTGTCTTTGGATGTGGGATGTCTTTTTTTAGTGGGTTCCAGCATCCTCCTGTCAATGGTTGTTCAACAGCTAGTTGCAATTTGGGTGCTCTCCCAGGAGGAGATGAGTGCACATCCTTTTCCTCTGCCGGCTTGAACCAGAAGTCTGACGAGGTTCTTTTTAAAATAACGTCTAACTTTAAGTTCTATATTGAACGTGTATACTATTGACAAGTAGTAAAACAGGTGCTTGCTAAATCTAGTGGTGCACATGTTTTCTGGGCACCTCTTACTGGAAGTGTTGGAGTAAATCATAATGAAAGGTTACTCCTGTGACATTCCTGCCTAATTAATTGGAACAAAATTCTGGCCAGCATTCCACTTGGAGCCAGCTACAGTGAGACAGAATGGGGAGGGCCACTGACTCCGTAACACACTCATACTCTTATCATGCACAAAGTAAAGCGTCTTCTGACTTCTCACTAACAGTTATTAACCCGAGAACACATTGGAGTTAAGAAGGTGTATGTCACTTTGCCATGGATTCCACAGTGGTAAGGCTCAGGATTAGCACTTCTGCAGTCTGGTAATAAACAGCCAGGTCTGTTCTGCACCTGGATCTACAGAAAACAGGAAAGGGTGAATGTTTGGAAATCTCTTACTAGCTGATAGCTAATTTCATACCTTTTTCAAAATTATGGTTAAAGAAAACAACATAACATTAGTTTACCATCTTAACCAGTTTTGAGTGTACAATTCAGTAGTGTTGAGTATATTCGCATTGGTGTGCAGCAGGTCTCCAGGAATTTTCATCTTGCAAAACTGAAGCTCTGTATAGCTCCTTCCTCCCCTGCTCCCCAGCCCCTGGCAACCAGCTTTCTACTTGCTGGCTCTCTGAGCTTGGTTGTTTTGTGATGTTGTGTTGTGTTAGTCGCTCAGTCATGTCTGACTCTTTGCAACCCCATGGATGGTAGCCCACCAGTCTCCTGTTTGTGGGATTCTCCAGGCAAGAATACTGGAGTGAGCTGCCATTCAGACTTGAAAATGCAGCTCTTTTCTCTCCCTGGATGGGAAGAGTTCCCAACTAGACCCTGATGGTGCTGAGCTCTCAGCTGTGGAAACCTCAGCAGTGACCGTCACTACAGACTGATTTCAGCAGGCCTGGCATCTGAGAGAACCAGGGCATTCCACTGGGCTCTGTTCTCACTCATTTTTTTTTTTTTTTCTCCTACTTCCAACTTAGATGACGCCAGAGGGAGGCATCAAATGAAGATCCGCAGCAAGACCCAGAATTACCTCAACTTGTATGCGGTGGAGGGCCTGCGCACCTTGTGCATTGCCAAGAGGGTGAGTAGGCAGCTCCACGGAGGGGCAGAGCCAGCAGCGGGGCACGGCCCACGCGCTCATCAGCGGGTCTCACCCAGGTTCTGAGTAAGGAAGAGTATGCCTGTTGGCTGCAGAGCCACTTGGAAGCAGAATCCTCTGTGGACAACCGGGAGGAGCTCCTCTTTCAGTCCGCCATTCGCCTGGAGACGAATCTACATTTGTTGGGTAATTATGTTCTCGAGCCGGCTGGTGTCCTGTAGGGCGGGGTGGAGTTTGCAGCATCCCGGGCAGAGAGGTACCCTGGCTCTAGTCCACAGCAGCTCTGCACACACTGGTCTTCATTAAGTACCCCGCTGGTCTGACACTGGGCTTCCCTTGTGGCCCAGCAGTAAAAAGCCACCTGCAATGCAGGAGACCTAGGTTGGATTTGTGGGTCTAGAAGATCCCCTGGAGAAGGAAGTGACAACCCACTCCAGTATTCTTGCCTGGGAAATCCCGTGGACAGAGGAGCCTGGTGGGCTACAGTCCAGAGGGCTGCAGCAGAGTCAGACATGACTTAGTGACTAAACAACAAAACAACTGGTCTGACATTAGCACACCCCCCGGGCGGGGCTATGCTCCATTGAACATTCTCCTCTCTGGTCAGTTTTTGGGTGATTCCCTGTGCCACCTTTCTGGGCACCATGTCAGACTTTCCTCCCCTAAAACCCTGCTTTCCCACCAAAAATAGAGATAAGAAGCAAGGTTTCTCAACAACTGATGCTTAAAATGGTCCCTCCATCCCAGGAACAATCAGAAACTGTTGGACTCAGACAGGGCTGCCTTTTATACATAAAAGTCAACTCTCTCATATCTTTCAATATAAAGGCACTAATCCCATTCATGAGGGCTCACTCTCATGACCTAATTGCCTCCCAAAGGCCCCAGATGCTAGTGCCATTACCCTGGGGATTAGGGCATCAACCTATGGACTTTTAGGAGGGACACAGACATTTCAGACCATAGCAGCATCCCAGCACAGGGAACAGCATGCATAAAAGAGAAAGGCAAGGCTGACAAGGAGGCCTCAGGCAATGCTGCACTTCTAAAAGAAAGATGGAGACCATCTCACCAAGCTGGAATCAGGAAAACCAGGCTGGCCTAGAGGACACTTTTCTGCACTAAGTGGTGTATTTTTCCTAAAATACTGAGACTTGCATGGGAAAAATCTGCTCCTTAATTTTTATGTTTGTGGAAAAAGCATATTCAGGATAATGTTGCTTTCAACAAATAATGGGCCTCTGTGGTCTGTTTCAACAGCTAATGGTAAACACTGTTGAGAGCCATCACTGTGGGCTCATTTACCAGAAGCTTTCTGCAGGATGGATAAGCTTGAAAACTTTTCATCCCTCTGGGTATGGTCATTCTCACCATCTGCCCACAAGCTTTATTTCCAAGCTATCTGTAAGTTATAAGTTCACTGCATGTTAGGAAGCCTTGGAGGTGTTCTGTTCAGTGTCCAGAGAATTAATGTTTAGTGCTCCCAGCTGTCCCTATTGTATGGAGTCAAGAGTTGGTGAAGGTACCCCCATATCCTGAATGAGGAATCACCCCAGTGCTTCCAAAGAAGATGGACCTCAGCAGGGTCCAGTCTTCAGGGTGGGGCCAGCACCTCTGCTGAGCTGGAGTGTAGTATTCATGCTGGTCAGGGCAGGGGCCCGGAAGCAGGGCCTCACCTACACTGGTACCTTTGAGCAGGTGCCACCGGGATTGAAGACCGCCTGCAGGATGGAGTGCCCGAAACCATTGCTAAACTGCGTCAAGCAGGTCTGCAGATTTGGGTTCTCACCGGCGACAAACAGGAAACGGCCGTTAACATCGCTCATGCCTGCAAACTTCTGGACCATGACGAGGAAGTCATCACCCTGAATGCTGAATCCCAGGTAGGTGGATGTTAGGGAGCCTGCTTTGCCGAGGCAAACCACACACCTCTCTGCCCCAGAGAGGAGCAGGAAGAAATGCCTTCCATTTCTGGCACTTGCTGTGAGGTGGGCCTTTGTTCTTCACCTCTGTTTATACCTGTGTTGTGTTTCTTATTGTCTTGGAAGATGTGGGATTTGCTGGGACTTCTCAGGAACACTTCTGAGCTTTATAATGCAGAGTTCAACCAGCTTTTTCCTGAGCTACTGTCCAGCCAGCAGTATCAGAGTGTCTCATGAGGTCTCATGGAGCGAGGGCAGCTGTCCATTCGGCATTGGCATTCCCAAGACAGCACGTGTTATCTCATTAATGCCCCAGTAGGACTTGGGTTGTCATTCCTCACCTCTTGACTGAAATCCCCCCATGTAGAGGGTGAGTCTCCTCCCACAGGCTCTTCCAGAGTGACTCTTCTTTGGAACATCTTCTCCAAGGGATGAGGAAGTCCAGCCTTCATGGGTCATGCTTTATGGATCATGTAGGTATCACACGTAAGATGTGCCTTATCACAGAGTTTTCACCTTTGTTTTCTCCTAAAAGGTTTATAGTGTAGCATCTCACCTTTAGACACAATCTGTTTTGTGTAGAATTTTGTGTAATGTATGAGGTTTACATCAAACTGTGTTTTTCTGCATGTAGCTGGCCAGTTATTCAGGAACTGTTTGTGGACAGTTTGTCTTTTCTCCACTAAATTGTTAAAAACCTTTGTTAAACCTTTGTTGAAAATCAGTTGCTCCTATTTGTTGTGTGTCTATTTTTAGATTTCTATTATTTTCCATACCTGTATCTATCCCTTCTTCAATACCATACTGTCTTGTGAGTTTTTAAATAAGTCTTAAAATAGGCATTATTTTGTTTAATCTTTAATACAATTTTCTGTTGATGGGCAGGCTGTGTTCCCTCTCTGTTGTTTGACCTGAGGCCAAACTATGGTGGAGGTGATGAAAGATAATAGCTACCTCCTTCAAAAGGCCCCCTGCATGCACTGCTGCACTCAGTGCCCCCATCAACAGAAAATTGGATTAAAGGTTTACTGAGCATGGCCCTGCCCATCACAACAAGACCCAGTTTCCCCCTCAGTCTCTCCCATCAGGAACCTTCCATAAGCCTCTTATCCTTCTCCATCAGAGGGCAGATTAACCAATCTATTAAAACTACCAAGCCTTGTCAAACCCAAGGAAACAATGAGAACACTGTGTAGGGCCGCTCAAAATGCGCAGGACATGGTGAAGAGTTCTGACAAAACGTGGTTCAAGGAGAAGGGAATGGCAAACCACTTCAGCATTCTTGCCTTGAGAACCCCATGAACAGTATGAAAAGGCAAAATGATAGGACACTGAAAGATGAACTCCCCAGGTCAGTAGGTGCCCAACATGTTACTACTAGAAATCAGTGGAGAAATAACTCGAGAAAGAATGAAGAGACAGAGCCAAAGCAAAAACAACACCCAATTGTGGATGACTTGTGATGGAAGTAAAGTCCAATGCTATAAAGAGCAGTATTGCATAGGAATCTGGAATGTTAGGTCCATGAAATTGGAAGTGGTCAAACAGGAGATGGCAAGAGTGAACGTCGACATTTTAGGAGTTAGTGAACTAAAATGGACTGTAATGGATGAATTTAACTCAGATGACCATTATATCTACTACTGTGAGCAAGAATCCTTTAGAAGAAATGGAGTATCCATCATAGTCAACAAAAGAGTCCAAAATGCAGTACTTGGATACAGTCTCAAAAATGACAGAATGATCTCTGTTCGTTTCCAAGGCAAACCATTCAATACCACAGTAATCCAAATTTCTGCCCCGACCAGTAATGTTGAAGAAGCTTAAGTTGAATGGTTCTATGAATACCTATAACACCTTCTAGAACTAACACCCAAAAAAGATGTCCTTTTCATTATAGGGGACTGGAATGCAAAAGTAGGAAGTCAAGAGCTACCTGGATTAACAGGCAAATTTGGCCTTAAGTACAGAATGAAGCAGGTCAAAAGCTAACAGAGTTTTACCAAGAGAATGCCCTTGTCATAGCAAACACCTTCCAAAAACACAAGAGAAGACTCTACACGTGGACATCACCAGATGGTCAACACTGAAATCAGATTGATTATATTCTCTGCAGCTAAAGATGGAGAAGCTCTATACAGTCAGCAAAAACAAGACCAGGAACTGACTGTGGCTCAGACCATGAACTCCTTATTGCCAAATTCAGACTTAAATTGAAGAAAGTAGGGAAAACCACTAGACCATTCAGGAATGACCTAAAGCAAATCCCTTACAACTGTACAGTGGAAGTGACAAATAGTTTCAAGGGATTAAATCTGATAGTACCTGAAGAACTATGGAAAGAGGTTCGTGACATCGTACAGGAGGCAGTGATCAAGACCATCCCCAAGAAAAAGAAATGCAAAAGGCAAAATGGTTGTCTGATGAGGCCTTACAAATACCTGAGAAAAGAAGAGAAGCTAAAGACAAGGGAGAAAAGGAAAGATAAACCCATTGGAATTCAGAGTTCCAAAGAATAGCAAGGAGAGAGAAGAAAGCCTTCTTCAGTGATCAGTGCAAAGAAATAGAGGAAAACAACAGACTGGGAAAGACTAGAGATCTCTTCAAGAAAATCAGAGATACCAAGGGAACGTCGGGCATAATAAAGGACAGAAATGGTAGGGATCTAACAGAAGCAGAAGATATTAAGAAGAGGTGGCAAGAATACACAGAAGAACTATACAAAAAAGATCTTCATGACCCAGATAACCACAATGATGTGATCACTCACCTGGAGCCAGACATCCTGGAATGCAAAGTCAAGTGGGCCTTAGGAAACATCATTGCGAACAAAGCTAGTGGAGGTGATGGAATTCCAGTTGACCTATTTCAAATCCTAAAAGATTTTGCTGTGAAAGTGCTGCACTCAAAATGCCAGCAAATCTGGAAAACTCATCAGTGGCCACAGGACTGGAAAAGGTCAGTTTTCATTCCACTCCCAAAGAAACACAATGCCAAAGAATGCTCAAACTACTGCACAATTGCACTCATTTCACATGATAGCAAAGTAATGCTCAAAATTCTCCAAGCCAGGCTTCAACAGTAGATGAACCAAGAACTTCCATATGTTCAAGCTAGTTTTAGAAAAGGCAGAGGAACCAGAGATCAAATTGCTAACATCCGTTGGATCATTGAAAAAGCAAGAGAATTCCAGAAAGATATCTACTTTTGCTTTATTGACTATGCCAAAGCGTTTGACTGTGTGGACCACAGCAAACTGTGGAAAATTCTGAAAGAGCTGGGAATACCAGGCCACCTGACCTGCCTCCTGAGAAATCTGTATGCAGGTCAGGAAGCAACAGTTAGAACTAGACACGGAGCAACAGACTGGTCCCAAATCGGTAAAGGAGTACATCAAGGCTGTATATTGTCACCCTGCTTATTTAACTTCTATGCAGAGTACATCATGAGAATTGCTGGGCTGGATGAAGCACAAGCTGGAATCAAGATTGCCGGGAAAAATATCAATAACCTCAGATAGGCAGATGATACCACCCTTATGGCAGAGAGAAGTGAAAGAGGAGGGTGAGAAAGTTGGCTTAAAACTCAACATTCAGAAAACTAAGATCATGGCATCCAGTTCCATCACTTCTTGGTAAATAGATAGGGAAACAGTGGAAACAGTGACAGACTTTATTTGGGGGGCTCCAAAATCACTGTAGATGGTGACTGCAACCATGAAATTAGAAGACACTTGTTCCTTGGAAGAAAAGCTATGACAAACCTAGGCAACATATTAAAAAGCAAAGCTTATTACTTTGCCAGCAAAGGTCCGTCTAGTCAAGGCTATGGTTTTTCCAGTGGTCATGTATGGATGTGAGAGTTGGACTGTGAAGAAAGCTGAGTGCTGAAGAATTGATGCTTTTGAACTGTGGTGTTGGAGAAGACTCTTGAGAGTCCCTTGGACTGCAAGGAGATCCAACCAGTCCGTCCTAAAGGAGATCAGTCCTGGGTGTTCATTGGAAGGACTGCTGTTGAAGCTGAAACTCCAATACTCTGGCCACCTCATGCGAAGAGTTAACAGTTAACTCACTGGAAAAGACCCTGATGCTGGGAAAGATTGAAGGCAGGAGGAGAAGAGGAAGAAATGGTTGGATGGCATCACCTAATCTATGGATATGAGTTTGAGTAAGTTCCAGGAGTTGGCGATGGACAGGGAAACCTGATGTGCTGTAGTCCATGGGGTCACAAAGAGTTGGACACATCTGAGCAATTGAACTGAACTGATTTTGTTTAATTTCCAAGTCTTTGGAGTTTTCCTATTGGCTTTCTGTTATCAATTTCTATTTTATACCTGTTCTGTTGATTTCTGTCCATTCTTGTCATAGAATATGCTTTTTTTTTTTCAGTTTTTTTAAATTATTTTTTTGACAGATAATTGCTTTACAGAATTTTTCTGTTTTCTGTCAAACCTCAACATGAATCAGCCATAAGTATACATATATCCCCTCCCATTTGAGCCTCCCTCCCATCTCTCTCCCCTCTAGGTTGATACAGAGCCCCTGTTTGAGTTTCCTGAGACATACAATAAATTCCTGTTGGTTATCTATTTTACATATGGTAATGTAAGTTTCCATGTTAATCTTTCCATACATCTCACCCTCTCCGCCCCTCTCCCCATGCCCATAAGTCTGTTCTCTACATCTGTTTCTCCATTGCTGCCCTGTAAATAGATTCTAACCATTTTTCTAGATTCCATATATGTGCATTAGAATATGATATTTATCTTTCTCTTTCTGACTCACTTCAGTCTGTATAATAGGTTCTGGGTTCATCCACCTCATCAGAACTGACTCAAATGTGTTCTTTTTTATGGCTGAGTAATACTTCACTGTGTAGAATGTGCTTTTTATTCTTTTATATTCATTTTTTAATGACCCAGGGTGTGGTCTTTCTTGGTGAATGTTCATATGCACATGGAAAGAATGTATGTTCTGTAATGTTGTTGGCTGGTGGGTCAATTAACTCCTGTTGAGAGATGGTACTTCTTCTATAATAAGAATTGGAAAACTGCCTTATGCCTCAAATCCAGCCTACTGCCTGTTTTTATGGTGCTGTATTTGAACACAGCCTTCTCTGTGTTTTAATATACAATCTTAGGCTGTGTTCATGCTATAATGGCAGTGTTGAGTAGTTGTCACAGAGACTGAATGACCTGAAAAGCCTGAAATAATTTATTCTGTCCCCAAATGGTCACTCCATATATTTTGATTTCTGTTTGCATAGCATGCTTTGTTTGATCCTTCTGTTTTTAATCTACCTGTAGCATTACATTTGAAATGAAGCATTGTAATGTAATGTGGCATTACATTTGGACAATAGGTCATGTTTTCATATATTCAGACAATTCCTTTTAACTGGTATGCTTAGATCATTTACATTTATTCTAATTATCAATATGTTTGGATGCAAGTCTACTATTTTATCTTTTGTTTTATTATTCTGTTTTTTATTTTTCCATTCCTTTTTCTACCTTCTTTTGAGCTATTTGAACATTTTTTTAGTATTCCATTTTAATTTATCTTATGTTTTGACATCACTTAACTTTTTTAGTGTATTTACTAGGCTTATACTATGCATATTGGAGAAGGAAATGACAACCCACTCCAGTGTTCTTGCCTGGAGAATCCTAGGGACAGGGGAGCCTGGTGGGCTGCCGTCTATGGGGTCGCACAGAGTCAGACACGACTGAAGTGACTTAGCAACAGCAGCAGCATACTATGCGTATGTAAGTTGTCAGTCTACTTCATTCCAATCAGTGGAATGAAGAAATCTTATCACTCCATGTTTCCCTCAACTCTTCCCCCTAATGTAGCTATCTTATATATTACAGTTGCATATATTGAAATCCTCATCAGATGATATATACTTTTTCATTTCAATCTAAAAGCAGATTTTTAAAGACATCAAGAGGAAAAGAATGGTCTGTTATATTTACTTAAGTTAGATTATATTTATTTAAATTATATTTACAATTTTTGCTGCTCTTCTTACATTTCCATTGTTTCAAGTTTCCTTGTGGCACAATTCCCCTTTCCTAGGGGGAACTTCTATTTTTTAAAACTTTATAGTGGGGTACAGCTGATTAATAAACAATATGATAACTTCAGGTGAACAGCAAAGGGACTTAGCCATGCATATACACACATCCATTCTCCCCAAATGCCCCTCCCATCCAAGCTGTCACATAACATTGCACAGAGGTCCATGTGCTATACAATAGGTCCTTGTTGGTTATCCATTTTAAATACAGCAGTGTGTACAAGCCTATCCCAAACTCCCGAACTTCATCTGTTTTTTAGAGTGGGTCCACTGCTGGCAGATGCTCCTGCTTTTCTTCATCAGAGAATGTCTTATTTCACCACAGTACCCAGTGAGAAATCAGCAGTCATTTGAATCATAGCTAGTGAAGCATTATCTGGCTGCTTTCCAGTGTTTTTCTTTAGTTTTAGGCAGCTTCATTATGATATGTTTGGGCATCGATTTCTTTTGATTTATACTCTGGTATTTGCTAAGCTTCTTGAATCTTTGGGGCTGTGTCTCTCACCAGATTTGTTAAGTTTTCAGCCATTATTTCTTCAAACACTTTTTCTGCAGTGCACTTTCTCCTCTTCTTCTCAAAGACTGATGACATGTCTTTTGATATTTTCTCAAGGGTCCCACAGGCACTCTTCAGTTTTTAATTTTTTTTCTCTCGTTCAAATTGGATAATTTCTCTTGTCTTTGAGGTCACTGGCTTTTGTTTCTGTTATTTCTGTTCTGCCATTGAGCTCACTCAATGGGTTTTTTTAATAAACTTTTTATATAGAATGGTTTTAAATTTACCAAAAGAATTGTGAAGATAGTACTGTTTCACCTACACCTAATTTTGCCTATTATTAACATCTTTGCAATTAATAAATGGAGATTGGTATACAGTTGCTACTAAAGTCTGTGCTATATTCAGATTGTCTTAATCTTCATCTTATTGTCCTTTTTATTTTCCAGAATCTCATTCGGGACCCACATTACATTTAGTTGCCATGTCTCCTCAGGTTCTTACTGGCTACAATAGTTTCTCAGGCTTTCTTCTGGACGACCTTGACAGTTTTGAGGATAGATACAGTTAGATGTTTTGTAGAATGTCTTATATGGGGAATTGTCTGATGTCTCTCTCTTGATTAAAGTTACGAGCTTTGGGGAAGAAGACCACAGACAAAAGGTCATTTTCTTCATTTCGTCACATCATGTCAAGAGCATATTCTATCAACATGGCGTATTACTGTGGATGTTAATTTTGTCTGGTTTTTTCCACCATAAGCCAATTCTTTTCACCCATTTCACACTGTCCTCTTTGAAAGAAAGTCATTGTGCATATTCCCACTTACAGAATGTGAGGTTATAATACCCCTCCTTGAGCACAGAGAAATTACATAAATTATTTATGTAATCCAATGATGGATACATAAGTGGAATCCAGTGAGCTTTACATTTTGATTAATGTGTTTTGGGGGTTCTGAAATTTGTATTTAATTATTCTTTACATCTTACCTTTTTTGCTGAGACTTTCTATTCATTTCTAGAATTATTTCTTACTTCTTGGAATCCTTTTTAATGACTGTTTCACAGTCTCTCTCAGATAATTCCAGTGTATGTGTCATCTTGGCATTGACTTTGGTAGATTTTCTTTTTCCACAGCACTGAGAATTTCCTAGCTCTTTATCTGCTGATAAATTTGGAGTTGCATTGTGGGTATTTTAAATGGCACTCTGAAAGTAAAAGTGACAGTTGCTCAGTCGTGTCTGACTCTTTGCAACGCCATGGACTATACAGTCTGTGGAATTCTCCAGGCCAGAATACTGGAGTAGGTAGCCTTTCCCTTCTCCAGGGGATCTTCCCAACCCAGTAATTAAACCGGGATCTCCTGCACTGCAGGCAGATTCTTTACCAGCTGAGCCACAAGAGAAGCCCAAGAATACTGGAGTGGGTAGCCTATCCCTTCTCCAGGGGATCTTTCTAACCCAGGAATCGAACAGGGATCTCCTGCATTGCAGGTGGATTCTTTATCAACTGAGCTATCACGGAAGCCCCAGATGGCCCTCTGGTCACTTTAAATTCTATGGAGAATGTGTATTTTTTTAAGGCCGGTAACCAGTCCTCTTGGGTGCAGGCTGCAGGCTCCAAACAGCCTGGGGGTGTTGGGTTCAGTGTCGCTTTTGTTTAGCCTTTGCCAAGCTGTTAGAATCTGTCTCATATTTTTGCCCAGCTCCTGACTCCTAACAATGTTCCACTACTTTCTGATTCTCTGGGACTCCCTCTGGCTGAAAGGCGAGTGTTTGAGTTGCCTTGATCTGCTTTGTGTCTCAGCACTGACTTCCGGGGCCAAGGTGGTGGTCGGACAGACAGAAGGAGGGCAGCGGCCGCCTTGCCGTCGGGGCCGCAGTTGGTCTGAGAAGAGGGACGCCTCCCTTAGCCCTCGGCGACAGGCGGCCCTGCCACCGTGGCTGTTCCTGCTGCTGCCCTGGAGCAGAGTCGCCTGGCGCTGCGTTCAAGAGAATCGAGGAAAATAAATAAAAATGGGGTTTCCTCCCTCTGCCCTGAGCACGGAAAGTTCTCTTTTCTGGTTTTCAAGCCAGAAGTAGAGGTCTTCTCCTTGCACTGGAGCTTTCTTGTCCCGCTTCCAGCTTCTGTCCAGACGTCCGCGTGCTTAGAGTACCGGTCTCCTTCCCCAGCCTGACCACTGCCGTTTACTCTGAGTCCTCAGCGCCACTCGGTGACTCTGTCCGGGTGCCACCGCGGGCTTCCGGGGTGGGGGCAGGATCCGCTTGTTCCGTTCTGCCTTGCCAGGGCTTTGTGCTAGGACCTGAGCGTCCGGATTGGTCTTGCTGTGGGGACCCGCCTTCTCCGTAAAGCCTTCCTGGGCACCGCCAACCCCCCAGCCCCACCCTAGAGCAAGGCTCCCCCCGCCCCGTATCCGGCACACTGTGCATTCTGCTCAGTGACTTGCTGTGGTCATGGGGTTATGCGTGTGTCCCGCACAGTGACTTGCTGTGGTCGTGGGGTTATGTGTGTGTCCCACTTCTTGGCCCATCACCCAAAGTCAGTGGCTGCATCTTTTCAGGCTTCTGTTCTGCGTCTCGCCCACTTTTCTCAATATAAAGCGTGCTCAGTAAGTGCTTATCGGAAACACCTGATTCCCACAGTGCCATGTGTGAAGCTGCTCACTAACCTGGGTCTCTCTGTCCATGGAGGAGCAGGAACCAGTGGAGTTCCTGGAGTTTATTCATTCTTAAAAACACTTGTCCCTCCCATGCCTCTGTGCCTTGACCCTGCAGTCTCCCCAGGAAGTTTCCCTATCCTTTCTGGGATTCAGATACAGCTTTGGAAGGGTACTGCCAATTCAAAGCCTCAGAAATCAGGCTTTTTTTCCCCTGGTTAACTGGACAGCTTAAAGAGACTCTGATTACACTTCTTTTGAAGCTAATCACAGCAGAAGCTCTTCTTGGTAGCTCACTAGAAAACAAGAAGTTCTGAGTAAGGGCCTCTGAGGACCGTGGGGAAGTGCCTGGAAAGCTCCCATGGCCTGACCAGCTAGCAGTTCCACCACAGTCTGGCTAGGCCTCCCAAAGTGAAGATTCTCTGTGCTTAGCTCTACGCGGTATAATGGAATCAAGTAGAATCCTAATAGGAACCCTAAACCCACCCAGACTCTTTCATGCTGAAAGTCGACCACTTCCCCTGACTTTCCAGGTGCAGGAGGGTGCCCTTCTGGGCCAGGACTGCAGCCTGGGTCCCGGCAGAGTCTCAGATGTGTCGCTGGGGTGATATGGATGAGTGACCCGTGCATTCCTCTTCTGTCCACTTCAGGAGGCGTGCGAGGCCCTGCTGGACCAGTGCCTGCGCTATGTGCAGTCCCGCAGCCCCCAGAGGACCGCTGGCAGCCTCAGCGTGGGCTTCGCCCCTCTCTGTCCACCCTCCGAAGCCACTGCCTCTGGCCCCAGCCTCGTGATCGATGGGAGAAGTCTGGCCTACGCCCTCCAGAAGAACCTGGAGGACAAATTCCTCTTCCTTGCTAAGCAGTGCCGGTCTGTCCTTTGCTGTCGCTCAACCCCCCTGCAGAAGAGCATGGTGGTGAAACTGGTCAGGAGCAAGCTCAAGGCCATGACCCTGGCCATAGGCAAGTATCCAGGCTGGACAGCCTCCTCCTGTGCAGCTGCCTCCCCTTGAAGCATCTTGAATTTCCTACCCCTTCCATACTATACTCTAGGGTGGGAAAACGCTTTCTTTCTCTTTTTCCTATTTATAAAATCACACTCTGTGCAATAAAATTGGCAGTCTGTTCCAAATATAAAGCTTGGATTTGAAAGCCACAAAATACACTAGCAACAGATATAGCTACATATTATGAAGTCAGTAATTCAGTGTCAAATTAAAAAGTTAGAGCTTCTTACTGTCTCCGGGGAGACAGGAGAGTCCTGTCCTGTGGCTTTGGCCTCAGCAGAGGCCTGCACTCTAAGCCTGACCCCAGGCCAGCTTAGGAAGAAGGCCCTTTGTAGGTGCTTCTGATGGCCGTGAGCCACCTGGGGTCCAACTTCATCATGCTTCAGGACCCAGAGACTCCATGGTGATCGGAATTCTCATCACTTCTTGTCTGCTGAACTTTGCTTCAAGTGTTAGTCACTCAGTTGTGTCCGACTCTTTGTGACCATATGGACTACAGCCCGCCAGTGGACAGGCTCCTCTGTCCATGGGATTCTCCAGGCAAGAGTACTGGAGTGGGTTGTCATTTCCTTCTCCAGGGGATCTTCCCCACCCAGGCATCGAACCCAGGTCTCCTGCATTGTCAGGCTGATTCTTTACCATCTGAGCCACCTGGGAGATGATATTGTTTCAAGACCAGCATCTAATTTTAAAACATTCCTCCTAAGCTCTGAATAGTTGCTGAATTTTGCATCATTTCCTTAAGGACTGTGTGTCTGATGGTGGCTTTTCCTTGCAGACTGCTGGCCTGGCAAGCCTCCTAGGCTCCTCTCCAGTCTGCACCCACACCCACCTGTCTCCTCACCCACTCTGATTGAAGTCCAGTCTCCAGGGAGGTTCAGGGACGTGGCAGCCCCACCTGCTGGGGAGAGCTGGGAGAGACTGCAGGTAGCCTAGGAAAAGGGGTGGTCCCCAGGATTCCCTGATATCAAATAGTTTGGTCTTCCTGCATATAGAATGCACACCTAAATGAGAGCTTGCTCTGAAATAAAGCTTCCTCACCAATCAGTATTAATTACCATATTTTCTACAGGAGGTCTGTGGTAGCCCCCCACCCTTGGTGATGTAGGAATTGCCACCCTGTCACCTCATCAGGATAGTTGAGGCTGGTGATGGCCTTAGCATGGTTGTCATGGAGATGGACCTGCACATCCCCAGGGCATGGTAACTGCTGAGGGGGGTGAGGTGTGTTCACCCACAGCCACTTGGTTCCAGCTGAGATAAGACAGGCAGATCTTCTAGGATGGCCCCTCTTCAGGGAGGCTGTCTCAGGACCACCTTTGCCCTCATGTGCCCAGACAGGCCTTTAGGTCTCTCTGAGCAGGTGTTGGAGGCAAAAGCTGAGGAGTTTGAGTCTGGTTCTGCACCCTCACTGGTAACTTTGCTCCTCTGTGCTCCAGCCTCAACTGTAACATGAGGTCAGCATCCCCCAGTGGGCCGGGTGTGAGACCCTGAACATGATACAGCATATTCTCACTGCCTGGTCAGGGCCTGGCTCACTCAGCCTCCATATCACTGGTGTGTGACATTCACTTAGGAAACTGGGAAAAGAAAAAGGCTGGTTAGAAAGAAAAAACAAAACAGAATCTCAAAAGGGAAAGGAAAGGTAAAGACCCATCAATTTTTAGTTTATTTCTTTCTATGAGTTAAGGCATAAATATGACCTAGACCTGGATACCTAGCAATTAATAATCCCGAGAGCATCATTGCCCACACATCTCATTTTAAATGGGACATTCTGAGAAGAGTTGCAGAGGTTATTGCTTCACAGAATTTCAGTTGGGCAAATACTGATTCTCCAGGTTGGGCCCTGTGCAGTAAAGAACAGAGGAATCACAGAGGAAAGACATCCTTCTGAGTCACTCTGACTTTATATACCTATACTTCTTAAGTGTTTGAAATGGGGGAGGTATTCTGTGATGTGGGCCCTTCTGCCACCCTGTTCCAAGAACAGTCATTCTCACAGAATGATAATGACTTTAAGTCTCCGGTTGTCTTTCCCCAAAGATGTTAAGAGCTCTGACCCTGTGCTCCTACACACTTTCTATCAGCAATTTGACTAAATACATAGATGGTCTCATTAATTACATGCTTAGAGAGCCCAAGGGTGGGCACAGTAATTAACAAGCTAGCCAGACTTGAGTGTGCAAACAGAGTTCCACAGTTGCTGGGCAGAATTTAACCTCCTTTGTGCAGTTTAGAAAACCACTCACAGGAGTATGAATAGAAGTAGCCTTGACTGCCGTGTGACAAAGCCTAGAGTGGGTCAGGAAGTAACAGTGAAGGTGGTAATCCTATTTTGTGCTAGATGCCCCGTGAAGGGCTCTACTGGTGTCTGAGCCAGTAGCTTGGAACGTGTCCTAACTGGAAAGGGGCGCTGGCTGCTGCTTTCTCAGATTCTTCCTGGTGTGACTGGTGGGTCCAAGCCTCCCACCAGGTTTGCTCTGACTGCATAACCCAGCTCCCCTGGGGCAGGGGCTGCACTGCCTCTTCCTCAGTCCTCCCTAGGACCCTCCACAGTTTGCAGCTCACACCAGAGTCCCAAGAAGATCCACCAAGCCTGTTTAATCATGTACATCTCAGCTCATGATTCTCCCTGCCTGTGCTGTTCTAGGAGACGGAGCCAATGACGTCAGCATGATCCAGGTGGCAGACGTGGGCGTGGGAATTTCAGGCCAGGAGGGCATGCAGGTAAGGACGGGGCTGTCCTGGGCAACCAAAGGGCTCCCACTGTGAGCCGCGCTGGCCTCCCTGTGAGCCGTCCTGCAGAGCTGAAGGCTTGGATCTTAGTACAGCTGGTGCTCACCTGCTGCTAAGCCGGCAGTAGACCAGGTGGCACGTGGCTCTTCATGTTAGTGAAGCCGTGCAGTGAATATGCCTGTCAGTCTGTTTCTCTGGAAAGGTGGCCTGTAGTGGATCGTCTCTGCAAGGCACTTTTTATTGCTCCTGAACATCAGTGATACCATGGGCTTTACTATAGGACTGTTGTGTCTTGGTGTCACCATGAAGATGGAGGAAAGCCGTCCTCACTCATGTGAAAATTCATCTCTGTGTTTCTCATGTGCCATTGTGTTGGTTCTCCTCACGTGATCCAGATGATGAATAAATGGGTTCATTATAAATGTACTTCTTTGGGATGTAGCAGTTCTACATTTGATTAAGTTTGAATCACAGTATTTTTAACTTGGTGGAAACTTTTGGGAACAGTCTATCCAGTTGTCTTCTTTTAAAAATCAAGACGTTGTTCACTCTTTGGTCATCAGTTGTTCATTGATGTATTCACCCTGTAACTAGCTTTTGAGCACACATATGTGCCATGCTTGTGCAGGTTCATTGATTTTCTCACTTGACACTGAAATCACAGTTTGCTGGAAATTCCTGAGCTAGAAGCACAGTTGCTCCATCCTGGGCTCCTCCTCAGCACATAACTCTCCTGTGTCTCGTCTGACCTGGGTTATGTTACTATACATGTTTTCTTCCTCCATAAAACTGAAAATGGAACCCAGTTGGGACTCATCCTTGCCCCTCCTCCCAGTGACATCACATGCCGCCACTGCTGGTAAGTCGCTTCAGTTGTGTCCAACTCTTTGCAAGCCCATAGACGGCAGCCCACCAGGCTCCTCCATCCCTGGGATTCTCCAGGCAAGAACACTGGAGTGGGTTGCCGTTTCCTTCTCCAATGCATGAAAGTGAAAAGTGAAAGTGAAGTTGCTCAGTCGTGTCCGACTCCTAGCGACCTCATGGACTGCAGCCTACAAGGCTCCTCTGTCCATGAGATTTTCCAGTCAAGAGTACTGGAATGCGTTGTCGTTGCCTTCTCTGTGACATCACATGGGGGAGCTCAAAAATGTCTATTGAATGAATGAGAAAAATAGTTAATTCCATCTGATTTTTTCAGCATGGCCTCCTTTGCACTCATTTCCTAGGATGAAAACCTACCCAGGGCAGTGCTTGTAAACCACACGTGCAGAGAAATGCAGCCAGTCCACTTTGTATCAGGGTCTCTAAGATTGAGCATGCTGGTGAGGAAGGGCATGAGCTGTATCCACTGGAGGGCCTCAGGGCAGGAGCTAGAGGATTCAGTGAGCCATGAAGGAGGTGTGGGGATCAGCCAGACTGTAGGGGATCTTACTGAGACTTAGCTTTGAGTGGACATGACTTGTATTTACTTGAAGCTCCAGTACTGTTGCCCGGAAAATCCCATGGATGGAGGAGCCAGGTAGGCTGCAGTCCATGGGGTCGCTAAGAGTCGGACACGACTAAGGGACTTCACTTTCACTTTTCACTTCCATGCATTGGAGAAGGAAATGGCAACCCATTCCAGTGTTCTTGCCTGGAGAATCCCATGGACGGAAAAGCCTGGTAGGCTGCAGTCCATGGGGTCGCACAGAGTCCGACATGACTGAAGCGACTTAGCAGCAGCAGCAGCAGCATACTTCTTTATTGAGGGCGCATCATGTAAAGTGATGGTAAGACTCGACATGTTCTCCTACTGTTCTAAGGGCTCAGGTTCCCCAGGGAATGTGGCCCCGCTTGCTTGTTAGTCAGTCCAGTAAGCAAGGGGACGTTGTGCGGAGCTCCCTGGAAGACACACTGTGTGGGGCGCTGTGGCTGTAGGGACCCGAGGAGTCCAAGCTGAGTGTCTGAGGTAAAGTGATGGTAGTTGCAGTTCCCCAGCTCATCCTGGGTGGAAAAGGTGTCCCAGGCAGGGGAACAGAAAGGACCAAGGAAATTCTGTCGCTCTGAGACACCCAGTCTTTGAGGAGTCATCTGGTCAACCATGTTTGTTGAGCACCCCATGGGTGCTGACTGGGAACCAGGGCTGTGGGTGATCACAGTGTCTACCATGCAGGGTCTCATGGAATATTCAGAAAGATCAGAAAGGGAAGATAGAAAAGTATTCTAACTTACACCAGGGGTCATAATTGAGTTGTCGTGAGTGCTGTGAAAGAGCAACATGAGTTTCCCTGCTGAGGATGTGACAGGAGGCTCTGCACAGCTGGGAACACTGGAGAGGCCACCGTGATTGGGGGAGTGAGTGGTGTGTTCAGGGTGTGGAGGCAGGAAGCTAGGTCGCAGGGTGGCGGAAAGGCCAGCGGGGCCTGGAAGGAGGGGCATACCTGCGGTTCTCAAGGTCGGGGCTGCTTCCCAAACAGCCCCGGGGCTTCTCCTTAACTCTGACTCAACATTAGCCCTTCAGTGTTAGGACATTGAAGACAGGGACCACATGTGACGGTATCTGTCTCCAAGTCTGTGTCTGGCAACTGGAGGGTCTTAATACATGATTTTTGAGAGGATGAATTGTGGAATAAACGAAGGAAGAAAAGATGCACAAAACCCTTAAGGCTCCCACATGTTGACAGGAAGAGGGGTAAAGATACCGTTTGCTTTCAGATCCTTACTTCTGGGTTCAGAAAGCAGACATTCTAAGGCTTCATTTTTTTCTGTCATGTGTAATGATGTTTCTCTGTTTCGCAAATGGGACAGTATCATCACCTGCTCTTTTCTAAGTGATATTTAAGGGAAGCCTGTAAAATTTGAAAAGCAGACTTAAATGTTTGTGTGGAATAAACTTCAAAGATAAGCAAAAATGTATCTTTGACATTTTCGTGGATTTTTCCCCAAAATAATAAAATTCATTCCCAAATAATGATGTATTCCAAGTTATTTTGGACACAGACATTGTCATTAGGATGGACTGTCTGGCTCAGTTAGTTTAATTGTATAGAATGTGGTGCTCAGTAAGGTAAAGGCAAGCTTCCTCCCCCGGGCTCTTTCCTGTCTGCAGAGGAAGCCTGCTGTCCATCCCACTGTCCTTTCAGACGATGTCCAGTGCCCTACAGTGGGAATCCTGAGACTGGGCTGATTGGCAGGCAGGGTAGCCATGGGCCTGGCCTTGCTCATCACCCGTGGCTCTTGTGGAGAATGACCCAGAGGACACCTCGCAGGACAGCTGTCTGTCTGTTCCTGAGGCATACCTAAGGGGCAGCTTTGGTTCATCTTTGGGTTGGGATCCTAAGATGATTTAGATGAATAAAACATCAGAGAGTGGGAAAAAGCAGGGAAATTTCATACATCTCCATATTTTTTTTTAATTTGCTTAAAAAAAAAAGCATGGGAAAGAAAAAGCAAAAACTTTACAAATCCATCAGTTACATATATTTGAAATCTTAAATATGTCCTCTAGAGCAGTATCCCTAAACTACAGTGTAGTCGGTATTGGATTTTTCTTAAATGCAAGCATTCATCCTGGAGACAGTGGTAACAGCCAGCTCAGGCTGGATTTCTGCATCCCCATTGCGCCTTGTGTTTGGGGGGAGTTAAGATGGACCTCAGGCACAGTGAAGCAGCAGCAACAACTGGCACTCTCTCCCTCTCAAGGCAGTGATGGCCAGCGACTTCGCGGTGCCCAAGTTCCGATACCTCGAGAGGCTCTTGATCGTTCACGGACATTGGTGCTATTCCCGGCTTGCCAACATGGTGCTGTACTTCTTCTACAAAAACACAGTATGTATTTGATGCCAGTGTCGAGGATTTTTGATGTGAAATCCATGAGATTCACAGGACTGTTAACTGAACGTGGTCTGCAGGCCATCCCACAGCCTCCCGTTGGTTCCACCCCACTTGGCTTCTGTGGATTTTTCCCAGGCCTGGTCTGCCTTTGCACCCTCAGTCTCAGAAGTCTTAACTCACTTGCTGCTCTGAGCATGGAAACAGGTAGATCCAAGGAGGAAGTCCACTTGCAGCTTTATAATAAGTAGAGTGACCGTGGGGTCCGGGGGTTTGCATGAAGTCCTCAGTCAGTGAGTGATCGAGGCTCCTTTCTGCCTCCACCCAGCCAACTCCAGTTTCCAGGCCCTTTACTGCTCTGTCCCTGTCTCTCTCAGGAATGGTCTCCTGAGGTGCCCACAGACAGGATGCTCTGATTGGTGCCCTCTCAAAGCACATGGGCTCATCTGATGAGTGGAAGTGTGGTTGGCAGTCCTGGGTCAGCATGAGAGGACTCAGCTGGGCTGTGACCCTGATGATAAGCAGGCTGTTGAGATTGCCCACTGTCTTCGAGAAGCCTTTCCTCATCCCCCTGGCCGCCATGAGTGTACATATGCCTATGGCTACATCGTTGCTTCTGTGTTCATTCATCAACCACAGGCGTCATCATGTTTTACCACAGTTTCCTATTCAGGAAACTTCCGCACTAGACACTGACACTCCTCTACAACTCTGCTACACTCTACTACACACCGAGCCCGCTGCACCATCTCAATAAATACATAAATAAAATACTTTTGCTTATAAATCTAGGATTACAGAACCAGTCAATGAGGTAGTGAAATGGTAAAAATTTTATTGTGAGCTAAACTGATTTCATAGCAGTTTGTTTATTCAGATACAAATGGACTTTGATATAGCAATTATGACATTGAAGCTTTGGGCCCAGATTTAATGAAGTAGAAATAAATGGCAAAAATCACGCCCACCCTGGGCCAGCAAGAGGGGGCTGCCACCCTCTGTGCTGGCAGGTAGATGCCCCTCAGGCCCGCTCATTCTGTATTTGACCTTTCAGGCTGTGCGCAGACCTGCTTGGCTCAGGACAGTTCTGTTTCTTCAGGGACTCTGATTCAGGGCCCTGGTCTATTTCCTGCTGACCCTAACATTTAATTCTTAGTTCCTTCACTACTGTGTCCTTGGCAGACAGCTGTGTGGCAGCAATAGCCTCCAGGATGGACCACATGGCCATCTTAGGACCCTACCCTACTTGTGAGGTATAGACACTCTGCTGAGAACTTGCTGGATTGCTGCTTGTCCCTCTTGCCTCTGATACGAGGCAAGGAGACAAAGTAAGTAAACTCTTGGGGTAGCTGACTCTTCAGAGTAGTCCTGTAGATCTGCCCTGCTGGATCCATAGCTCCAAAGTCAAGAGCATGTCTAATTTTATAGGTTAGGTCCTGGAAATTAATTCAGATTGGGTTCTGCCTGGGACACAGTCCATGCAGGGCTGTGCTGTGCTGTGCTATGCTGTCCCTGACCTCATCAGATCCCCTTGCTACTGACTCCCTGGCATTGCCTCCCCAGCACCTACCCCTCCTCGCAGAGTTGCAAACCGAGAGGCTCCCAGCCCCCGAAGGTGTAGGTGGTGCTTTGAGTAAAGGTGAGTGGGGCTGGGCAGGCTGGAATCCCAGCCCCGTTTCTCTCAGTCATTAGCTGTGCAATCTGGAGCAAGTTATTTGCCTCCTTTGGGTTTTGTTTTTTTTTTTTTATCTGAAAACAAAACAGAACATAGGAATTGAACTCTGCTCTCTGTAATTCCTAACAAAAACTTCTCAGACTGAGGGGGAGGCATTCAATATTTCAGTTGCAGAAGAGACCCAGAGTGGCTACCGGAATGGACAGTGCCTCCTGTCTGCTGCAGCAAATCTGCCCTCGGGAAAGGGCAAGGAAGGAGATACTAAGTCACCTCAGTCGTGTCCGACTCTGTGCAGCCCCATAGACGGCAGCCCACCAGGCTCCCCCGTCCCTGGGATTCTCCAGGCAAGAACACTGGAGTGGGCTGCCGTTTCCTTCTCCAATGCATGAAAGTGAAAAGTGAAAGTGAAGTCACTCAGTCGTGTCTGACTCTTAGTGACCCCATGGATTGCAGCCTAACAGGCTCCTCCGTCCATGGGATTTTCCAAGCAAGAGTACTGGAGTGGGGTGCCATTGCCTTCTCCGAAGGAAGGAGAAGGGGCCTCTTTTTATTCTGTGTCAGATTCAAGGCCTCTGTGAACAGGCACTTAATCTACTTGAGAAGTTCAGAAATAATCACTGTGCCTCCCAAATTGAGAAATTCATTTATTTTCAGAATAAGTTCGCCTGCCTTCCAGTAAGGAGTAGAGAAGGAAAGTTTCCATAGCAACAGTGGTTTGAGAAGGCTTTGGGTACTACATGAAAAAAAAAAAAATCTCAATTATCTAAGTACTTTTTCTCCTCTTTGACTCCACTTGCTTACTGATGAGTCACTAGGCTGCACCTGAGGAGATAGACAAGCCATAAGCAAGTGTGGGTATGAAAAAAGGAAGAAAGTTAGTGAAGAAGCCAAGTTTGTCAATTTTCAGGGTGGAGGGGAAGAGTTGCATTAGGGCAAAGACTGAAACAAGGTTTGGAAGATCTGGGTCACTAGAGGTGTTACCAGTGTAGACTGTCTTTTTTTCCTGATCATTGGAACAAGCCATTTTTTAGGTCAAGAAACGTCTCTGAGATCTAGCTCAAAGAGGTTAAGTGACTGCCTCAAGGTCAGAAATGTGCACAGCAGCAGCTCCAGAACCCACCCCAAGGCCACTGTCTGCGGTGTCCAGCAGAGAATTTTCTTCCAGCGTGGCTCCTCCAGGCCAAGACCCCCGAGTGGTTGATCAAGATGGGTTTGTTACTCATTCAGTGACCACTGTCCAGTCATTTGACACCTTGGACCTTAGTTTCCTTTCCTGTAAATGGGGTGAGCACGCCGGCCCTGCTTGAGCCTCAGACGAAGGAAATAGCTGTTCTCCTGACAGTAGCAACCACAGATGACGCTGATGAGCATCTCAGCATATAGGGAGCTCTTGTGAGTGCTTCAAGGTGCGTTAGTCATTAATTCTCACTACAGCCCACAGCTGAGTACCGCTGGTGTGCCCGTGTCATGGACAAGGTCACTGAGGCAGAACGGCTAAATTATCTGTGCCAGCTTGCATAGCTAGTAAGTGTCAGAATGCCTTGCAGTCGCTAAGCTGCCAGCGCCACCGCCCCCCCCATGTAGTATCAGGATGTTCAGTAACAGTGGGAAGAGGCTCACCCAGGTCCTCACGCTGGGCATGGGAGGAGGTTCCTCCACCTCTCTGGACCTCGCTTTCCTGTTTGGGATAGCCGTAGGGACCAGCACGAATGCCTGTAGCTCACCCTGACGGCAGAGTACCCGGCAGAGGCCAGGGCTCAGTCACAGTCGCGATTACCACCCTGTGTGTGTGCCTCCTCCCCTCCACTGAAGTCAGTAACTGTACACTGTCCTCATTAAAGAGAGGAAGGCAGCATCCAGGGTGTGGTCCCAGAGGAGCACAGGGAAAGAAGCCTGGCAGTGGGTGATATACCCGGCTGGCCCTCTTGACGTGAGCCACCCTAGACTCTGCCAGAGCTTTATTTTGTTTTCTTATGATCTGTGGCCTTTTGACCACAAGACGGCATCCCTCCGAGGGCTATTGGTGGGAATCCCCAGCTGCTGTTGCTGCCCTTTGGATGCTGGAGGGATGCAGGAGGGGAGGGAGAGACAGGGCACCAAGGTGAGAGCCGTTTCTGGAGACAGTCTCCGAGCACAGATTCAGTCTTTCCAGCCAGACTCGGTGAGCCTCTTGGCCGCCTGGGACAGGAGTCCACGAGATGGCTCTCAGCCCCCTGGGATGGCAGTCAAGGGAGTCCGCCGGGCGGCTTTTGGTTGCCTGGGACGGGAATCATGGGAGCCCGAGGGCAGCTCTTGGGCCCCTGGGATGGGAGTCCGCGGGCAAATGAGAATTGCCATCCCACCCTTCCTTTGACCACAGATGTTCGTCGGCCTCCTGTTCTGGTTCCAGTTCTACTGTGGCTTCTCTGCATCTGCCATGATTGATCAGTGGTACCTGATATTCTTTAACCTGCTCTTCTCGTCACTCCCCCAGCTCGTGACTGGGGTGCTGGACAAGGATGTGCCAGCCGATGTGCTGCTTGCCGAGCCGCAGCTCTACCGGAGCGGCCAGAACATGGAGGTGAGCCCCGGCCTGTGCTGCCCTTTCCGTGGACACCCTGGGCAGACAGAGCAGGGGAGATACCGTATGAGATCACTCAGGTGTGGAATCCACTTCTTAAAAATGATACAAATGCACTTGTTTACAAAACAGATTCACTGGTTTTGAAAACAAACTTTTGTTACCGAAGGAGAAATACGGCATGGAGGGGTAAATTGGGAGCTTGGGACCTTAACATACACATACTATTATATATAAAACAGATCACCAGCAAGGCCTACTGTGTAGCACAGGGAATTCTACTTGGTATTCTGTAATAACCTATGGGGGTGAAGGATCTGAAGAAGAATGTGTGTGTGTGTGTGTGTGTGTGTGTGTGTATATAAAACAGAATTTCTTTGCTGTATACCTGAAACTTAACACAACATTGTACAACATTGTACAACTATACTCCAATATAATTTTAAAAATAAAATCTTCTAAAAAAAATGGACACTGGAGGAGTTAAAACTCTAGAATCTGACCAGTGAGAGGAAAACAATGAATTCTGTCTATAGAATTTGACAATGGATTTAAGTAGAAAGAGTTGATTGGTTGTGATGGTATCAGAGGTGTATATATGGGCCCAAACTCATCAAAATGTTTACATTAAAACTGTGTATAGTTTCTATATATCAGTTTACCTAAAGCTTACTTAAAAAAAGAGAGAAAAGACTTTTTTAAAACTATGCGTGCATGTGTGCTAAGTTGTTACAGTCATGTCGGACTCTTTGCAACATTATGGACTATATGACCTGCCAAGGTCTACAGGACTCTGTCCCTGGGATTCTCCAGGCAAAATACTGGAGTGGGTTGCCATGCCCTCTTCCAGGGGCTCTTCCCTCACCCAGGATCGAACCCACAGCTCTGTGTCTCCTGCACTGGCAGGCGGGTTCTTTACCACTAGAGCCACCTGGGAAGCTGTTATGAAAGTATACCAAGGTGAAAACTGTCTTTACACTAAGAGGTTCCAGGAGCCCAAGGAAAGCCCATTTGAAATCCAAGTCAAGGACATGTGGGATGACTGTAGGAAGAGCAGGGATTTTTCTAAAACATCCCCAAAAGAAATGTGATTTCCTTTGAATAGGGATTAATGAGAAGATAAACCCATAGGGAAACCCTGGGAAAACCAAGTGAACACAAACAGATAATGTAAAAACATGTTTCCATCAATACACTGCATAGATTAGCATGCTGACTCCCAGCTGTCCCTGCTGGTCAGTAAAGAAAGCCACATCAGTGCTTCTCTTGGGCTGATTGGAATTATACATGTGCCCAGGGAATAGAGCCCTGCATCTCCCACAGTGGTCTATAAATAATTCAGAACTGATTTACTGAAGTGCTGACTTCCCACTGGGCTTCCCAGGTGGCACAGTGGTAAAGAATCCACCTGCTAATGCAGGAAACACAGGAGATAAGGGTTCAATCCCTGGGTGGAAAAGATCCCCTAGAGTTGGAACTGGCAGTCCTCTCCAGTATTCTTGCCTGGAAAATTCCCTGGACAGAGGAGCCCAGAAGTCTGCAGTTCGTGGGATGGCAAAGAGTCAGACACAGCTGAAGTCAGACTTCCTATGGGCAGCCTGGGACGGGGGCTCCTGAGGGTCAGGTAGATGAGGGTCTCTGCTCATCACCTGGAGGCACGCGTGTACTCAGCCAGGTCTCACCTCCTGGGTGAGTTTGTTCTGGGGACTAACAGGAAGGGGCTGCCTTTCCTCAATGCTTGGTAAACCCTCGTCTTATCTGCTCTGAGTGTCCTGTGGGCCAGTGCTCGCTCTTGCAGCTCAGAATTCAGCAGGGTCAGATACAGACGTGGGCACCCAGACAAGGAAGACTTGATTAGTCCATTTCAAAGTCATTTTTGCCTTTTCTATGCAGCTAAGTGATTTTAACATTAGGAGACATCCGTGATTTAATGTTAAAACAACTCATGTTTAAGAAACATTCTAGGGGGTCCACCAACAGAGGGAAGCAAAGCCCTGGCAAAGTAGAAGGACTCAGGTTGGAGAGGCTGCCCGAATTGCATGCTCTAGTCCCTGGCTTAGGGAAATTTCTCGTGGGATTTTAGAATGCATTTCCTCTTTTTCCTGTTGTAATGGGCCTTGCAGACCCAGAGGCTGTCAGTGACCGACTCAGCCTCAAGGGCCCTTGTGAGCCTTTCCGTAGTGTTTTTCCACCAAGCCCCAGCCCTCGGGACCTCCCTGTCCAAGGCCTGAGTTAGCAAGTGTCCCTGGGGTGCCCGGCTTGTGCCTTCACAAGCCCCGGGGGGGACTGGAAAACCGTGTGAAGGGATGAGGCCGTCCCTGTAATCCCTGTGCTTGTTCTTGTGTCTCAGGAATATCGGCCTCGCACATTCTGGCTAAACATGGCCGATGCTGCCTTCCAGAGCCTCGTGTGCTTTTTCATTCCCTACCTGGTAAGTTGGGCCCTGGCCAGGCCTTTCCCGCCAGCTTCATCCAGTGACATGCAGACAGATGACCCCGCTGTCTTTCAGGCCTACTACGACTCCGACACAGACATCTTCACCTGGGGCACCCCCATCACTGCCGTCGCCCTGTTCACATTCCTCCTGCACCTGGGCATCGAGACCAAGACCTGGGTGAGAACCGTGGGACTGATGCAGAAGGGGGCTGGTCTGTGAGCCCTCACTGACATGCCCAGTCCGTTAGCTTGAGCAGGGTTTTGCAAAGCCAGCCTCTCTGTGATGAGAACAAACCGGGTTCCCGGGCTGGTCACATGGACCCAAGCCTGGGTTGGGGGCAGCTCCAGCCTAAGCCCGTGCCTGTCCTAGGCAGCACTGGGCTCCTGCCCACCCAAGCCCCTCAACCCAGCTCTGCTTAACCCTCCTTCCCCTGGCCCCTAGCTTCCATCGCCCAGCCTGTGTTCACGCTGACCCGCCCTGTTCCCACTGTGCCCTCTGAGAACACTGCGCCTGCTCCAGGAGGACCGGTGCACTTTTGTTGAAACAGAAGCCCTGTTTTTCTCTTTACCCCACAGACCTGGCTCAACTGGACGGCTTGTGGCTTCAGTGTCGTTTTATTTTTCACCGTGGCTTTGATTTACAACGCTTCCTGTGCGACGTGCTACCCTCCCTCCAACCCCTACTGGACCATGCAGACGCTAATGGGCGACCCCGTGTTTTACTCCATTTGTCTGCTAGCGCCCGTGGCTGCTCTGCTGCCCAGGTAGGTGTCCGGGACAGTGGGCTTCTGGCCCCACATGGGCTCGGAAAACACTGTCTTTGCTGTGCTCCTGCACCATTCGAATCTCAGAAGCTCAAAGGCTTCGCGGCAGCAGTAGCTGACTGTGTTCTGTATGTTCTTTCCAGGTTGTTTTTCAAAGCCCTGCAGGGGACCCTTTTCCCTACCCCACTGCAGCTGGGACGCCAGTTAGCCAAGCGGTCCCCTGGGAAATTCAGGGCTCCCAGAGAGACCTCTGCTCAGGGGCATATCCCAGAAGAAGCAAGGACCAAGCCACCAGGACAGAGGAGCGTCAGTGTGGCGCGGTCCGTCTCACGGGACTGCAGCTCACAGGTGTCTCAGGGCACATGGCAGCCGGCCTGCTCCCCCGAGGCTGGTGGGGAGCCCAGCGCGGTGGACATGGGCATGCCATGGAGAGAGGGCACTCTGCCGGACAGGCTGGACAGTCAGCCCTCACGGTCCTCCTCACCAGGGCCAGTGGCCGTGGAGGGCTGTCCAGGGGGCTCCAGGATGAAACCCATGAGCGCCAGCCGGCCAGCCCCCCTGCCATCCGTCTTCAGCGTGCCCGGCCTCAGCTCCCTCAACTGGATGTCCTCGCTGTCTCTGGTCAGCGGGCTGGGCAGCGTCCTGCAGTTCTCCCGGAGCGGTCTGCCCATGGACAAGCGCGACAGTGATTTCCTGCCCGGCTCCGCGCCGCCCGACCAGGACCTGTGTGACTTGAGCGGGCAGACCACAGACTGCTTCTAGGATCCCCTTCCAAGAAGCGCGGCTGGCAATGCAGAGGGAAAACCTTGAAATGCTCTTTTTTTTTTTTTTGAAAGATGTTAATATTATTTATGTTTATTATTTGCACAGAGTTCTAGTGAGGTATATTTTATATATTTCCGAGGCTGACACAGGAAATGAAAGGTACCGAAAAAAGAAAGTTTATTTTTTAAAAATTTTAAGTAGAGTATACTGAAAAGAAAAATAAGAGCTTTATCTTATATAAAAATTTAAAGAAGGGTGACACTTGAAAAGGTGTGTTTATATTTATTTTTTCATCTCATTTTATTAAAGAAAATGTGGTCTGTTTGGTTTGCTTCAGTATGTGTGACCTTTGCTTTCCCTGAGTGTAAACATGTATGAGCACAGTGAACCCCGGGGGGGTAGTGTGGATGGGGTGGGGGGAGGTGACGGGCACACACGCGGCTTTGGCAGAGATCTCACTGTCTGTCTGTCAGTCCCACTGCTAGGAGGGTTGGATCTCTGCTTCACCAGGAAAGGGAAATTGAGAATTCTGGGATAGCAGACACACACAGAATTCATTCCAACATTCATTTCTATGCAGGCATTTGGTAAAGATCACCTGTAGGTGTTATAATTCATATGTAGGTTCTTGCCTGTTAAAATCATAATAAGCAATAAACAGCCTTCACTTTGCAAAGAGATAAGTCCAGTTGCCACTTTTGTGTGATGTTATTAATATGTTACCTAATGTTACTAAAGACCTGTTCATGTGCCCAATACGCAGGCAGGCCAAACAAACCAAAATGTTGGAGTTTGGAGTAGAGAAATGTTTACTGCCAGACCAAGCAAAGAGATCAGGTGGCTTGTGCTCAAAAATACCATGAACACCCCTAAGGATTTCCACAAAACGTGTTTAAAGGCCACGTGAGGAAGGGGCATCCCAGGGTCTGTGATCAGCTGTGACAATTCCCTAATTGGTTGATGGTGATCAGTCCTTAGGTGCCAGAAAGTCTGGAGGCTCATGGTCATCAAGCAGTTCATTTCTTCCATCTGGTGGTGGTTCCAGCATCTGAAAAACTCAGGAAATATGCATCAGATACTATTATCTAAGTACTTCAGAGAGGAGCTACAGCAGAGGATATGGGGAGGGGTCCATCCCAGGAAGACCCCGTAGGGTCCTGCTCTTTGCTGCACTAACAGAACATGTTCTGAGTACTCTGGGACACTTCTTCATGGCAGGTTCTTTTAGATTCCATGAAGGAAACAGCTGGGTGACATGCAGGCTGCACACTGGGACACTGACACGGGCTATACCTGCACCAGCATCAGCACCTACAAGACGCTTCCTGCCAAGAGGCTGGGCTTTTTACCTTTTTGTCTTATGAGTCACTACTGCCATCTCTCTAAACAGAGAGAAAGGGAAGGAAGAGATGATAAGAATTTGAGGCAGCTATGTAGTATTTCCTCTTCAGAACCTTCTCTTTGGCTCTGCAGCCACTGTGAGTTGCCTGCTTGCTCAGCTCTGGGGCGTGAAGTGAGCAAGATGTGCTCCTGCTCAGGGCCCCCTGGAGCTTGTTCCCAGAGCAGCGGTGTGCAGAGGTTGGAGGATCTCAAGACTATGCAGTTTCTGAGCATAGCATGCCAGGTAGAATGGCATTTCCAGTGTATGTGGCTCATTGCACAAGGCAGAAAACATGCCTCATCTGATCAGATGGAAAGGAAGATGGCTCGTCTGCAAGGCCAGAGAAGTGGGCCCCCAGGCAACTGGACACCCAACTCAGACCTCGGTTTCCCCTTCCTTCCGGTGCTCAGCTCTCTGAGGACAGCGCGATCCCGAGGCTGGCTCTGTTCCTCGTGATAACATGGCTAGAACCATCCCAGGACAAGTGCTCACATCGTGCTCCAGAGGGGAGAAGGCGTCACTCTCCACATACTGAGCAGACATGGTTTTCTGGACCTCTCCCGGGTTGCAGGACAGTCTTAAGCCAGTTACTGGCAAATTGTGGGGAATGTCCTGATGGGCTCCAGGCTGGAGCTAGGAGAGAGGTCAGCTTCCCTACAGCTACCAGGGCTGCCTATGTGGATACTCAGTAATATCTGAGTCTGTTAGAGGGGTAAGAGAGGAGAGGAAGGGGAGGGATTTCAGCGGCCATCAATGCCCAGGACTGCAAGTGATCCCGTTTCACCCATCCCCACCCCCATGCCTGAGGTTACTTGATCTGTTTTTGGAGCAACACATATGAAAAGAATTTCCTTGGGAAGATGCACAACTCTACTGTTTCCTCAATTAAGGATTGTTAGTACAAAGTACAAGAAGAACTGAAGTGAAGTCTCTTAGTCGTGTCCAACTCTGCGACCCCATGGACTGTAGCCTACCAGGCTCCTCCATCCATGGGATTTTCCAGGCAAGAGTACTGGAGTGGATTGCCATTTCCTTCTCCAGGGGATCTTCCCGACCCAGGGATCGAACCTGGGTCTCCTGCATTGTAGGCAGACTCTTTACCATCTGAGCCACCAGTATCTGAGAGTTCAAAATCTCAACTTCCAGATTTTTCTGCCCTCAGAATTGCCTTCTTTCCAAAGACATCTTACCGTGACTTCTCTGGTGGAGCAGTGGGTAAAAATCCATCTGTGATGCAGGGAACATGGGTTTGATCCTTAGTCTGAAAAGATGCCACAAACTAGAGCAACTGAACGCATGCACCACAACTGCCTGAAGCCTGTGTGCCCAGAACCTGTGCTTCACCACAACAGAAGGCACCACAGTGAGAAGCCAGCACCCCGAAACAAAGAGTCGCCCTGCTCACCGCGACTAGAGGAAGCCCCCACAAAGCAGCAAAGAGCCAGCAGAGCCAAAAATAAAGACGTTTTACCTCCATAGATACTTCCTCCTGGGAAATGGAATGATCCAGAAAGTGTGTGACTATGCCTATCAAGGCCATTTCAGAGGAAAAAGCATCATAAAGGGCATTGGCTGTTAGCTGCCCAAAGGATAAGGAATGTTTCTAGAAGCCTACAATCAGTTCAGTTGCTCAGTCGTGTCTGAATCTTTGCGACCCCATGAATCGCAGCACGCCAGGCCTCCCTGCTGGTGCTGCTACTAAGTCGCTTCAGTCGTGTCTGACTCTGTGCAACCCCATAGACGGCAGCCCACCAGGCTCTGCCGTCCCCGGGATTCTCCAGGCAAGAACACCGGAGTGGGTCGCCATTTCCCTCTCCCATGCATGAAAGCGAAAGTGAAAGTAAAGTCACTCAGTCGCAACCCCATGGACTGCAGCCCACCAGGCTCCTCTGTCCATGGGATTTTCCAGGCAAGAGTACTGGAATGGGGTGCCACCTCCCTGTCCATCACCAACTCCCAGAGCCCACTCAGACTCATGTCCAACGAGTCAGTGATGCCATCCAGCCATCTCATCCTCTGTCGTCCCTTTCTCTTCCTGCCCCCAATCCCTCCCAGCATCAGAGTCTTTTCCAATGAGTCAACTCCTCGAATGAGGTAGCCAAAGTACTGGAGTTTCAGCTTTAGCATCATTCCTTCCAAAGAAATCCCAGGGCTGATATCCTTCAGAATGGACTGGTTGGATCTCCTTGCAGTCCAAGGGACTCTCAAGGGAAGCAATAATACATTGCAAATAGCTAAGTTTGATCTCAAATAATCATCCTAGAGATGAACTCCATGATTATCTCAAAAGAGCCCTGGGAGGATTTCGCTGGTGGTCCAGTGGTTACGAATATGCCTACTAATGCAGGAGGCCTGGGTTCCATCCCTGGTGAGGGGAGATCCCACATGCTGCAGAGCAACTAGGCCCATGTATCACAGCTACTGAGCCTGTGCTCTGGAGCCCTTGTGCCACAACTACTGAGCCCACATGCTACAACTACCGGAGCCTGCATGCCTCGAACCTGTGCTCTGCAGAAAGAGAAGCCACCCCAGTGAGAAGCCTGTGTGCTCAACGGAGAGTAGCCCCTGCTTGTCGAACCTGGAGAAAACCCTCTGGCAGCGACGAAGACCCAGTGCAGCCAGAAATAAATAAATTAATAAATAAAGAGTCCTAGGAAATACATGTCATGTCACCCAATCCTATTCACAAATCCAAAATGAGGCTGCCTCTGCTCTTAGTGACAAAATGGCTGGACCAAGTGTTTGACATTGTCCTGTCGGACTCTGACCCCTTGAACTGTAGCCTGCCAGGCTCCTCCATCCATGGGGATTCTCCAGGCAAGAATACTGGAGTTGCTATGCCCTCCTCTAGGGGATCCTCCCAACCCAGGAGTCAAACCCAGGTCTCCTGCACTGCAGACAGATTCTTTACTGTCTGAGCCAAACCAATTTTAAGTTCTTGGAGGTCAGATCTTATGTCATTCTCACCTTACACCCTCGACACTAGCACAGAACCTAACTCTTAGAACGCACTCAAGAAATGTTTGATGACTCCAAGTACTAACGTTTATGCTAAAACACTAAAGGCATTCCTTTAGAAAGTTAGAAACAAAGGAAAGTTTCCTGTTATAATCCAGTATTATTTAATATTTCCTGGAATTTTGAGGTAATGCAATAAGATATGAACTTTTAAAAAGAATGAATATTGGAATTAGAGGCCAAATTATCACTCCTTACACATATTGAAACTGTGCACCTCAGATGCAACTTGAACCCACCGGCCAGGACTTGAAGCCAGCCAAAACCGAGACTGGGACTTCAACCCACCGTGTGTGTTGAAATCACACACCTGGTCTCAGGACTTACTGAAGCTTGGGTTCTTTAATGTCTCATTGCAGAAAGAATTCAGTGAAACACAAAGTGATAGGTAAGAAGTGGATTTATTTAAAAAGATACACATTCCATCGCAAAAGGTGAAAATGGCCTTGGGAGAAATAAACTTCCCAGACAGAGAGTGGGCCATCTCAGAAGAAAAAGACCCCAAAATATGGAGTGATTAATTTTTATAGGCTGAGTTGGAGGATTATTCCAACTATTTGGGGGAAGAGGCAGGAATTTCCAGGAATTGGGCCACTGCACACTTTGTGAGCTTTTATGGTCAGCCTGGAAACTGTCGTAGTGTTAGTGCGTGTATCATTTAGCTGATGTGTTACAGTGAGCGTATAGTGAGGCTCAGAGTCTACTGGACGTTGAATCTTCCACCATCTTGGACCTAGTTAGTTCTAACTAGTTAATTTCCTCAATGTCATGCTTTTAAAGGTTGTACCCTGCCCCCTTCCCTCGTCTTTCATCCCCCTCTCAGAAATTTTACTCCCATATTCTTGTGGAAAGTAGAGGGTTAACAGTCTATCTTCTTTAACTACTTCAAGTCTGATGAGTACATCAATCCTACTGGTCAGGGAGTAAAAATCTCTGGATGACTGATCTAGGGATCCCCGGGCAAGACAGCTACTTGTTTTAAGTCTATGTGGGCTGGAATCCTTTCATAGCCATCTTGATATGCAACTGTTACAACTGTTTCCTTAGCCTTCTTATGAATCTTCTTGATGATGAAGCACTTTTTGTAACAGCATCAGAGTACAAAAATAGCATCTATAAACCACAAAAAACTTAAAAGATAGAGCTAAATACCTGATTACAGTATAATCTATAAAAGAAACTTGGTTGCAATAACCAGAATTATGAATGATTACATTTAAATTAACACACCCAATAATCCTAGTTAAATGTATTTCTTTGAGATACCTTAGGAGCTCTCTAACGCATCCCAAAGTTAACTGAAAATCAAAAGAACTTTGATTAAAATTCGACATTTGGGAAGTTTGTCAAAAAGTCTTCAAAAACTTGGTTAAATAAGATCATAAGTCACTATGAAAAATACTTATTTTTTAACCAAAGTTAGAAGAGCTCTCAAAAGCAAATACGGACAACTTAAATTAACATAGTCTCTTATCAAAAACAGCATTTCAAAAGAACTTTGGAGAAACCAAATTCAGTTTTGCCCCAGCTCTGTCCCAACAAAATCCATCTGCCCATCTAAATTTAATCCAATCTTAGAAAATCCAGATCATGCACAATTCTTTTTTCAGTATTTCTCTTATTCCTCACACCTTCTTTTATTGAAAACATACATTTTGCTATCCTTATATGCTTATTTCACACGAAGTTACTTTTCTGGATGACAAATTTGCAACAGGAATAACAAACTTGACCTTCAGTAAACCTAGATACAGCAGAAGTATTACACTTAACATTATTGATGTTCAGTTGCTCAATCGTGTCCCACTCTTTTCGACCCCATGGACCTATGCCAGGCTTCCTTGTCCTTCACCATCTCCCAGATCTTGCTCAAACTCATGTCCGTTGAGTCAGTGATGCCATCCAACCATATTATCCTCTTTTGTCCCCTTCTCCTCCTGCCTTCAATCTTGCCCAGCATCAGGGACTTTTCTAAGGCGTCAGTTCTTCGCATCAGGTGGCCAAAGTATTGGAGCTTCAGCTTCAGCATCTGTCCTTCCAATGAATATTTAGGACTGATTTCCTTCAGGATTGACTGGTTGGATCTCCTTGCAGTCTGAGGGATTCTCAAGAGTCTTCTCCAACACCACAGCTCAAAAGCATCAATTCTTTGGTGTTCAGCCTTCCTTATGGTCCAACTCTAACATGCACACAAGACTACTGGAAAAGCCATAGCTTTGACTAGACAGACCTTTATCAGCAAAGTAATGTCTCTGCTTTTTTATACACTGTCTAGATTTGTCATAGTTTTCTTCCAAAGAGCAAGCATCTTTTAATTTTGTGGCTGCAGTCACTATCTGCAGTGATTTTGGAGCGCAAGCAAATAAAGTCTGTCACTGTTTCCATTGTTTCCCCATCTATTTGCCATGAAGTGATGGGACTAGTCTATGCTAAAGCCTTTGTGTGGATCACAATGAACTGTGGAAAATTCTTAAAGAGATGGGAATACCAGACCACTTTATCTGCCTCCTGAGAAACCTGTATGCAGGTCAAGAAGCAACAGTTAGAACCAGACATGGAACAATGGACTGCACACTTAACATTGATACTATGTAAAAATGTTAATCAAACTACCAATCTTAAGCTGGCTTTAATATTGATATCAGTTCAGTACTGAGTATTTCCCAGATCTCATGAACCTGAAATTAATTTTGGCTGGTTTTCTTTATATTTATGAGTATTTATGTAATATAAGGATTTAACTTTAAACCCAATTAAATAGAGCTGTTTTATCAATTTTGGCAATACTTCACTTCTATACCGCATATACAGATAAGTACAAATAAAGACCTCATTATCTACCCTATAGCTCAGTCAGTAAAGAATCTGTCTGCAACACAGGAGACCTGGATTCGATTCCTGGGTTAGGAAGATTGCCTGGAGAAGGAAATGGCAACCTACTCCAGTATTCTTGCCTGGAGAATCCCATGGGCAGAGGAGCCTAGCAGGCTACAGCCCATGGGGTCACAAGAGTCGGACATGACTTAGTGACTAAACCAAACCAAACCAAACCAAAGACCTCATTACTCCCATCTCAAAATTTCAGCCTTGAGTCATGTACAAAAATGTAAAACCCATCAGTTACAAAAGAGATTGCATTCAAATTGGGCAGATGGAACAAATCAAGGTCACCTGTCTAAGATGACTAAACTCTTTTTATCAATGTTTACAGAAAAGATACTTAGAATTTCTATTTATCCTTGACAAGTCAAATTCTAAATTACTCTCCTTTTCAAAATTTGTATTTTAAAATATGGTGGAGATAAAGTTTCCTGTAGAAGACCAGGTAGAACATTTGTGTCTCAAATACACAGGCAAATCCTCCTAGGATGGCTTTTGTACACTTACAGCCAGAAAAATAAAATTTTTCTTTTCTTTTTTTTCCCCCCTCAAACAATTAGGTTACCAACTCAGCAATATCAAATGACTGACACATTCATTAATTTACATCATAATGTTTTATAGCTTCCCCTCTAAATTTTTATCAGGCTCGAAATATCAGCTATGGTTAATTTAGTTACATTAAGCACTTCCCATTTTGGTAATCTATTTACAAACACTTTTGAGCATCTTATCCACTTTAAGAAATATCTGCTTTATATTTAAATACTCTATAGCCCTTTTAAATTTAATAAACACCACCTGGATATCTCTGGCCAGGCCCAGAAACTTGATATTCCATACTTCAGAGTGTACTAAAGCTTCCATTTCAGCTCCAGATTTAATCTGTTGCTTTCTACTTTCTGTTAGAGTCATTTGGTGGTGAGAGTGTTTTCCTTGCCCTTTAAGAAGCAGAGTGGCCCCTAACTTAGATAATAAATCTCTTCCCATTAAAGGGGTGGGAAAATCAGACACAAAGACAAAAGTCTGTAAAAACAGCTATCTATTACTGAAAACTGAATAAACCAATTGAAACAAATCTGCAATCCTGAAGTGTATGGCCCAGAGCGGGTATTGGTCAGGATTGATATGGCCTGACCCATTTCAGACCCAAGGCTGAGGTGATGTCTTTTTACATGCTATCCAAGAGTTACTCTTATGTCAAAATCCACCATACAATTTGGTCAAGATTTGCTCTTAGAATTTTAGATGATATCCCTTCCAAGGTAATCTCTTAACCAGATGCTACTGTCTGAAAAATTGCCACAAAGGAATGATGCAGAAGGTACTCTCTGTGGTGTCACCAATGAGCAGGAGCTAGCCTAGCTTCAAATTCAGGAATAAAGGGTCAGCACCTGTCAATAAAAAGTATATCTTGGCAGCCATACAGGTCTTCTTGGTTTAAGAAAAGAAAGAAGAAAATGAAACAGGAATAAATATAGAATATAAGAGGGAAAAACCTCAGAGTCAAGGAGAAGAGTATAGATTATCAAATCCTGCAGCAACAATGCTGTCTGGGACCTGCTGTGGGATGTACTCAAGCACAGCCATTCCATACATCTTTCTACAGCAAGCCTTGCCAATTGCCATCTTTCCTCTACTTAGTATCTAGGTTTCCAGTCAGAGGCCAAAGCATTCGGGGTTGACCAGTGCATCAAAAATGGGCAAACCCTGGCAGAGCATCCTCCACAGTACACCTGGTTCTTGGTGTCCCATTAGCCTTTCTAGGACCAAGACCTAACTCTCAACATTTTCTTACCTTATCACTGTCCATTCGTGGTTGCCAGCTGAAACCATGCACCTCAGATGAGGCTTGAACCCATGGGTTGGGACTCAAATTTGGCCGTGACTCAGACCTGGACTTGAATCCACTATCTTTTCATTGAAATCACACACCTAGTCTCAGGACTTATTGAAGTTCAGGTTCTTTATGTCTCTTGGCAGAAAGAATTCAGTGAGACATGGAGTGATATGTAAGAAGGGATTTATTTAGAGAGAAACACATTCCATGCACAGAATGCAGCTTGTATCAGAAGATGACAGTCCCCCTGGAAGAAACACACTCCCCAGACAGAGTGTGGACCATTTCAGAAGGCAAGAGCCCCCCAAATATGGTTTGGTTAGTGTTTATGGGCTGGGTAATCTCATAGGTTAGCGAGTGCCAACTAGTTCAGAAAAGGGGCAGGGATTTCCAGGAATTGGGCCACTGCCCACTTTTTTATCTTTTATGATCAGCCTCGGCACTATCCAGGCACCTGTAATTGTGTCCTTAGCTTATGCTAACTTATTACAGTGAAAGTATAATGAGGCTTAAGGTCTGCTGCTGCTGCTGCTAAGTTGCTTCAGTCGTGTCCGACTCTTTGCGACCCCATAGACAGCAGCCCCCCAGGCTCCCCCATCCCTGGGATTCTCCAGGCAAGAACACTGGAGTGGGTTGCCATTTCCCTTTCCAATGCATGAAAGTGAAAAGTGAAAGTGAAGTCTCTCAGTCATGCCCTACTCTTAGCGACCCCATGGACTGCAGCCTACCAGGCTCCTCCTTCCATGGGATTTTCCAGGCAAGAGTACTGGAGTGGGGTGCCATTGCCTTCTCCGACTACTGGAAGTTAAATCTTTTCCTGTCCTGGATCTAGTTCATTCTAACCAGTTTTTATCATGACCTATGGCTATGTCATTCTTTTAAAGGTTGGGCTCTGCCCCTCTCTCCTGTTTCAATATGGCTGTATGCCCCCAAAATTCAAATAAATGAACTAGAAGGTTCTCAGGACTAATAAGAGGAAGCAATACATGGACTAACTATGAGGGGAAAGTTAGTTCAGTCACTCAGTTGTGTCTGACTCTTTGTGACCCCATGGACTGCATGCAGCACGCCAGGCTTCCCTGTCCATCACCCACACCCAGAGCTTGCTCAAACTCATGTCCATTGACTTGGGGATGCCATCCAACCATCTTGCCCTCTGTCATCCCCTTCTCTTCCTGCCTTCAATCTTTCCCAGCATCTGGGTCTTTTCCAATGAGTCAGTTCTTCACATCACCTTGAGGAGAGAAAAAAAAAAAACCTCACTTTTCTATAGAACATAATGAGGGAAAGGAAAAGTTCTCATTGACCAATACAACACTAACACTGACACAAATTTAAATGTCTAAGAATATTCCCATTAAGTATAAAGACAATCTACTAGAGCTTAGGAAGACATTAATCAAAGTCTTAACTATGAAGATTTGCCTCATTTCTAGGTTAGAAAACCAAGGATCATAAAAGTATTGCATTTCAAACACAATTCACACAGCCTTTAAAAATGTTTAGTTTTTTTTTTTTCTTTTCCTTGTTTAGGTATTTTTGAAACTAATGTGAGAAATACACTCACTGGCCCCAAACCAAGGGATGGACTCAGAGACACAAAGCACAACGAAAGCAAGACTTCAATGACAGTCTTTTCAAGATCGGGTGTCTGGCAGGCACAACCTAGGCACACCCAGGTTGGGTACAACAAGCCATTTATTCCCCAACATGCAGGTCCCTCCCCTCAGTTCCTCATTGGCTGAGTACTATGGGGTGTACAATCTTTCCGAACATTGCCTACGTTTCATTATTTCCTTATAAGGTATCCTTTTTTCTCCCTTCCCAACCTACATCTACATTTTTCAACAAAGACTTTCTTGCTGGTTTATTCCTTCCCTCAGTATCCTGTTTGTTTAGGGACCCTCCTGGTACATGAACTGGGTCACATATGCAAGTTGTTAGGCAAGTTTAGAGCCTAATGACTTTAGGACACAGGCAATGGCTGGAGTCCTATCTCTTTAGGATCCAGTGTGATCTCCCTCTCCCAACCTCAACTTTATCTAGAGTCCAGGCCTCAATTTTATCTAGAGTCCAGGCTTCAACTTTGTCTAGAAAATGGACCACTTCAAGTTTCTATTTCTTACAATTAATAGAATGGATCTAGAGTTTTTCAGCGGAGAAGGCAATAGCACCCCACTCCAGTACTCTTGCCTGGAAAATCCCGTGGACGGAGGAGCCTAGTAGGCTGCAGTCCATGGGGTCACTAAGAGTCGGACATGACTAAGCAACTTCACTTTCACTTTTCACTTACATGCATTGGAGAAGGAAATGGCAACCCACTCCAGTGTTCTTGCCTGGAGAATCCTGGGGACGGGGAGCCTGGTGGGCTGCAGTTTATGGGGTCGCACAGAGTCGGACACGACTCAAGTGACTTAGCAGCAGAGTTTTTTAGGGAAAAATATCAAAGAATATTCTACAAAATAAAAGTAATGGAGGGAACAAATAGTAAAATATAAAGTGCTGATATTTAAAATAGTGTAAAAGTAATTCAGAAAAATGTACATAAACAGAACTGACTAGAAATGACAGAAATGTACCCTGTTATATGCAATAAGTTAATGGATGGTTTAAGAAAGGATCAATAACCAATGAGAAAGAGAAATGGATACTAAGTCTCACTGGTAACTGGTCAACAATGTGGAAAAATAATTTATTCTTATGTCCATATCAATAAATTCCACATAAATTTAAAATTGTGAGGTCAAACCACGGTAAACTTGGAAGGAATTTAAATCACCCATCCTCAGACTTCTGAAGAGAGAGCCCATGGACATGTGTGGCAGGTCCTGAGATCTTGCCTGCCCTGTGGCGAGGGCACTTGCCAGCTTCCTTTTCCCGTAGGCCCGCTGAGCCTCAGCAGAGCCCCACATAGCTCCTTTCTCAGCCTTCTTGATTTAACATTTGTCCATTTTAGATTTGCAAACACTGTTCAATATTATTATCTGGCACCTGGACTGTTCAGGATACTGCCCCTACAGACATCCCTTAGGCTTACTGTGATATTGTGATTTATAATAAGACAGGTATTTGGTCTTCCTCCTGTTCCTAACACCTAGCTCCTAAAACTCTTGAAATTTCCTGTGAAGAGAGCAATAAGGTATTTTTGTTACGCTTCTTTGCTGGATCCCAAGGTTAGGAAGTCTGTTGTGGAACCTAGAACTTTCTCAACAGTGCAAGAATTTCTTTGGTATAATTGTTCTCCAGTTTGTGGATCACCCACACAGTGGTTCTATAGTGGGGCTAATGGCGACCTCCTCTGAGAGGACTAAGGCCACGTGCCACATCACCCAGGACTGCTGCTGCCCTGTCCCCATGGCAGGCCACTGCTGGCCCATGTCTCTGCAGGAGACCCTCAAACACTCAAAGGCAGGTCTGGCTCAGTCTGTTGTGGGAGTCACCTCTCCTTTCCCTGGGTTCTGGTGACACAAGATTTTGTTTGTGCCCTCCAAGCATCTTGGCAAGTATGAGGTTTGATATTAAATGTGATTGCACCCCTCCTACCATCTTGATGCGGCTTCTCCTTGGCCCTTATACATGGGGTATCTTTAGTGGGTTCCACATTCTCCTGTCGATGGTTGTTCAGCAACTATTTGTGATTTTGGTGTTCTCACAGGAGAAGGTCAGTGCACGTCCTTCTATTCTGCCATCTTAGTATCATATGCACTGGGAAACCAAAATGTCCATGTGACTTGCTTTATTATGATACTCACTTTATTGCAGTGGTCTGGAGCCAAATCCACAACGTCTCCAAGGTCTGTCTGTATTTTACATATTGCAAAAGAATACACAAACATCTGAGCAAGTCTCTAATATTAAAGCTAGAGCTCAAAAGAACAGAGGAAGGCATACTGAGACCATTTACCTCAGATTTGGACTTGAACCCAACCAAACTCCTGCATGGGATTTGAATCCATGTGGCTTGGACTCAACCCAGCCAAAACCCATGGTGCCTGGATTCAGGACCTAATGAAGTTCAGGTTCTTAATATCTCATCGCAGAAAGAATTTATCAAGGTACAAAGTGATAGGTAAGAAGTGATTTATTCAGATTCAGAGAGAAACATACTTCACAGACAAAGTGTGGCCCATCACAGAGGGTGAGTGCAGCCATGAAGTGTGTCATGGTTAGTTTTTATGGGCTGGGTAATTTCATAGGCTAATGAGTGAGAGGATTATTCCAACTATTTGGGAAAAGGGGCGGAGACTTCCAGGAATTGGGCCACTGCCCACTCCTTGGTTTTTGATAGTGCCTCTGAGAAGGCAATGGCACCCCACTCCAGTACTCTTGCCTGGAAAATCCCATGGGCGGAGGAGCCTGGTGAGCTGCAGTCCATGGGGTCACTAGGAGTCAGACACGATTGAGCGACTTCATTTTCACTTTTCACTTTCATGCACTGGAGAAGGAAATGGCAACCCACTCCAGTGTTCTTGCCTGGAGAATCCCAGGGACGGGGGAGCCTGGTGGGCTGCCGTCTATGGGGCTGCACAGAGTCCGACACGACTGAAGCGACTTAGCAGCAGCAGCAGCGGAACTGTCCTGGTGCCTCTGGGTGTGTCATTTAGCTTGCTGACTGAGGATCAAGGTCTATTCAGAATGGAGTTGTCTGTCATCCTGGATCCATTTGATTCTAATCAGTTAATGTTGTGTCCTTGGTCTATGTCATTCTTTGAAAGTTGTGCCCCTTCCCTCCTGTTTCAATACTATCCCTAGAAAGACTGTCCATCTATGAGAAATAACAAGCTGTGATTAAAGGAATCAAAAAAAGGAAAGAGGTTTTAAAAATGAAAAGTGTGATAACAAATTTTAAAACTCCAATAAGTAGGTAAAGTCAATGAAATATCCTAGAAAATATTGATAGGTTTAAAATATAAAGATGAAAATAGGAGAGAAAAGAGAAGAAAACTAAGGCTTAAATGTCAGAGGTAAAACACCTGACCACTAGGTGTCAATAGAATAAAATAAGAAACTTTGTCCCAGTCATAAAAAAGGAATGAATTTGAGTCAGTTGAAATGAGGTGGATGAACCTAGAGCTTATTATCAGAGTGAAGTAAGTCAGAAAAAGAAAAACAATTATTGTATACTAACACATTTATGTGGAGAAGGCAATGGCAACCCACTCCAGTACTCTTGCCTGGAAAATCCCACAGCGGAGGAGACTGGTAGGCTGCAGTCCATGGGGTCACTAGGAGTCAGACAAGACTGAGGGGCTTCACTTTCACTTTTCACTTGCATGCGTTAGAGAAGGAAATGGCAACCCGCTCCAGTATTCTTGCCTGGAGAATCCCAGGGACGGGGAAGTCTGGTGGGCAGCTGTCTATGGGGTTGCAAAGAGTCGGACACGACTGAAGCGACTTAGCCGCAGCAGCAGCAACACATATATGTATGGATGTGAGAGTTGGACTATAAAGAAAGCTCAGCACTGAAGAACTGATGCTTTTGAACTGTGGCGTTGGAGAAGACTCTTGAGAGTCCCTTGGACTGCAAGGAGATCCAACCTGTCAATCCTAAAGAAAATCAGTCCTGAATATTCATTGGAAGGACTCATTCTGAAGTTGAAAACCCAATACTTTGGCCACCTGATGCGAAAAGCTGACTCATTTGTAAAGACCCTGATGCTGGGAGGGACTGAAGGCAGGAGGAGAAGGGGGAAACAGAGGATGAGATGGTTGGATGGCATCACTGACTCAATGGACATGAGTTTGAGCAAGCTCTTGGAGTTGGTGATGCGCAGGGAGGCCTGGCGTGCTGCTGTCCAGGGGGTCGCAAAGAGTCGGCCATGACTGAGTGACTGAACTGAATGCATATATATGGAATCTAGAAAGATGGCGCTGATGAACCTATGTGCAGGGCAGCAGTGCAGACACAGACACAGAGAGCAGACATGTAGACACAGCTGGGGAAGGAGAGGGGGTGAACCGAGAGACTGGCACTGAAACACACACACCACCATGTATAAAACTAGATGGCCAGCGGAAACTTGCGGTGTGACACAGGGAGCTCCAATCTGGTGCTCTCTGACAGCCCAGAGTGTGGCACGGGGTGGGAGCTGCACGGGGGCTTCAGGACACATATGTACACCTGTGGTTGATTCCTGCTGATATATGGCAGAAACCAACACAATATTGTAAAGCAATTATCCTCCAATAAAAATAAATTAATTTTAAAAATGGAAGGGACATGAGGATTCTCATAGACTGTTGGTGGGACTATAAATTGGTGCAGTTACTATGGAGAACGGTATGGAGGTTTCTTAAAAAAAACTAAAAATAGTGCTACCATATGATCCAGCAATCCCACTCCTGGGCATATATCTGAAGAAAATCATAATTCAAAAAGATAAATATGTGTGTGTGTGTATATATATATATATATATATGTAATACTGGAGTGGGTAGCCATTCCCTTCTCCAGGGGATCTTCCCAACCCAGGGACTGAACCCAGGTCTCCTGCATTGCAGGCAGATTCTTTACCAGCTAAGCCACCCGGGAAGCCCAAGAATACTGGAGTGGGTAGCCTATCCCTTCTCCAGCAGATCTTCCAGACTCAGGAATCAAACTGGGGTCTCCTGCATTGCAGGCAGATTCTTTACTCTGGTAGCAGAGCTACCCAGAGAAGCCCAGATATATATATAATGGAATATTACTCAAGTATAAAAAAGGCAAAATAATGCCATTTGCAGCAATATGGAGGGACATAGAGATTATCCCACTAAATGAAGTAAATTGGACAAATACAAATATATGAGATCACTTATATAATGGAATCTACAAAAATGATACAAATGAACTTGCTTACATAACAGAAAGAGACTCACAGACATAGAACACAAACTTATTTTTACCAAACAGGAGAGGCAGGTAGGAGGAAGGATAATCTAGGAGGCTGAGATAAACATATACATACTACTATACATAAAATAGACAATCAACAGAAAAAGAAAGTGAAAGTTGCTCAGTCTTGTCCCACTCTTTGCGACCCCATGAACTGTAGCATGCCAAGCTTCCCTGTCCTTCACCAACTCTCAGAGCTTGCTCAAACTCATGTCCATCGAGTCAGTGATGCCATACATCAGTTTCATCCTGCTGTCCCCTTCTCCTCCTGCCTTCAGTCTTTCCCAGTATAAGGTATAGTTCAGGCTGAGGCAGAAAAGAAGGAGAGATGACCTCAACGGAGGTAGGTTACCCATATTCAGGCAACGAGGGGTGACAGTCAGCCTAACAACCAGGCTGAGCATGAGAGGGATCAGGGAGGCTTCATGTTTAAAGGGACATGTGTGGAACTGATAAGGGAAAGAGTAGTCAGGCGGGATGTTTGGGGTAATCTTTAGTTGTGATGGCATTTGTAGTTGAACAGGAGGTGGGAGGTTTTGGGCAGGGGGTGATAAGTCCTCTGGGCAGGGGGTGATAAGCCCCAGGTAGATGCAACAGGCCCAGAGCATCAGGGTGGGACTTAAATTTCGTTTTTTTTTTTCCCCTCCGAAGTTAGATGATTCAGCAAGGGCCTTTGAGACCATTGTTTTCTTTTCTAGGCCCAAAGACTCCTTCACCCAGCATCAGGGTCTTTTATAATGAGTCAGTTCTTTGCATCAGGTGGCCAAAGTATTGGAGTTTCAGCTTCAGCATCAGTCCTTCCAATGAATATTCAGGACTGATTTCCTTTAGGATGGACTGGTTGGATGTCCTTGCAGTCCAAGGGAATCTCCAGAGTCTTCATACCACAGTTCAAAAGCATCAATTCTTTTGTGCTCGGCTTTCTTTATAGTCCAACTATACCATCCATGGGAGAAGGCGATGGCACCCCACTCCAGTACTCTTGCCTGGAAAATCCCATGGATGGAGGAGCCTGGTAGGCTGCAGTCCATGGGGTTGCTAAGAGTCAGACACAACTGAGCAACTTCACTTTCACTTTTCACTTTCATGCACTGGAGAAGGAAATGGCAACCCACTCCAGTGTTCTTGCCTGGAGAAGCCCAGGGACAGGGGAGCGTGGTGGGCTGCCGTCTATGGGGTCACACAGAGTCGGACACGACTGAAGCGACTTAGCAGCAGCAGCAGCATACTGTCCATGAAGTTCTCCAGGCCAGAACACTGGAGTGGTAGCCTTTCCCTTATCCAGGGGATTCTTCCCAACCAGGGAGCGAATCCAGGTCTCCTGCATTGCAGGCAGATTCTTTACCAGCTGAGTCACAAGGAAAGCCCAAGAAAACTGGAGTGGATAGCCTGTCCCTTCTCCAGCAGATCTTCCTGACCCAGGAATCAAAGTGGGGTCTTTTGAATTGCAGGCTGATTCTTTACCAACTGAGCTATCAGGAAAGCCCAACTAGGACCTACTTTATAGCATGAGGAGCTCTACTTAGTATTTTGCAATAACCTATGTGGGAAAAGAATCTGAAAAGAAATATGTATTATATATAACTGAATCGCTGTGCTATATACACCTAAAATTGACACAATATTGTAAATCAACTATACTTCAGTTAAAAAATATTTTTAATCTGAATTTTTGCAAAAGTCATTTTTAAAAAAAGAAGAGACATGAATTTTCAGGTTGAAACTATTTATTATGTTCTTAGAAAAGTACAGAAAGATTACCAACATGAGTCATATCAGTAGAAAACTTTACCACCTTAGCTGTAAACGGAAGGATGTAAACATCTCCAGAGAGGGGGGAATAAAAATGAGTCATTGAAAAAGATTGAATACAAGGATAGCCCCAAACTTCTAAACAGCAGCATAGAGAGCTAGAAAGCAAGGAGGGGGTGCTTTCCAAATTCCAGCGGAAAATTATTTCAACATTTGAATTTCATGACCAGTCAAACCATTAATCAATTATGAGTGAAAATAAGAGCTGAAAGATCAAACAAAGTACCTCCCTTACACTCTTGCTAGGAATACTACCGAGAGGATTCCAGACAAAAAAGGAATCAGTGAAAACGAGACATCTGACGCAGGAAGTGGGAGGTGGGGGACTCCAGGGGGAGCGGGGGAAGGCCCGGGGCAGTTGTGCAGCCTCGAGAGGCAGCAGGATGGGTCTGCTTCCAGGGAGCAGAACAGCGGGGGAGCGGTGTGCGGGAAACAGGCAAACCACAGCAAAACAAGCCCTGGCTCCAGGCATTTCCCATCACTGCACTGGGCAGTTTCTCATGATGCTGCTATCAGGCTCCCAGAACTTTGGCTTTGGTGCTCTTGAGTCGCTGAGTGGTGTCTGACATTTTTGCAACCCTATAGACTGTAGCCCACCAGACCCCTCAGTGCATGGGACCTCTCAGGCAAGCATATTGGAGTGAGCTGTCATTTCCTGACTCAGTGACTAAACAACAACAACCTTGGCTTACAAAACTCCTAACATTCCTGAATATTTAATCATTAGCTCTCTCAGCTGCTAGAAGCTGGTACCAGCACATTGCTGAACTGATAAATCACCAGTTTGTAATTGCGTGGAAAATAGTATGCAGAGGCATTAGACTGTCCTGTCAGATAGAACAGAATGAACTCAGGACAGAGCTACAGAGAGTAAAGTCAAGTGAAAAATAAGCAATTATTAATTCCAAGAAATTATATATATATATATGTTTTTTTTTAATTAGAGGATAATTGTTTTACAATATTGCCATGGTTTTTGCCATACCCAGTGTGAATCAGCAGTAGGTGTACATATGTCCCCTCCCTACTGAACTCCCCTTCTGCCTCCCTCCCCAGCCCACCCAGCTAGGATTTCACAGAGCACTGGCAACGATTTTTAAGTTATACAAGAGGAATGGTGCTTCCCTAGGAGCACAGTGGGCTCAGTGTTCATAAGAGAATGTTAACAGTAAAATAAGATGAAACAGAAATGACAACAGACAGGAAGAATGGGAGCAAGACAGCTATATATATGCTAAGTTCGTGTTTCCTGTCAGGCAACGGTTGGATAATGCTTTGCTGTTGCTGCTGTTTAGTCACTAAGTCGTGTCTGACTCTTTTGCAACCCCGTGGACCATTGACCACCAGGCTCCTCTGTCCATGGGATTTTCCAGGCAAGAATACTAGAGTGGGTTGTCATATCCTTCTCCAGGGGATCTTTGCAACCCAAGGATTGACCCTGCATCTCCTGCATTGGCAGGCAGACTCCTTACCAATGAGCCACCTGGGAAGCCCTGGATAATGCTTAGAGGAATAAATAAGTAGCAATGTAGCAATATGAGCATTTTTATTGGTTCAGAGAAGCAGTGTTGAAAGTGGTTACATTTGCAGAGTCCAACCTCACTTCCCTGGTGGCTCAGACGGTAAACTGTCTGCCTACAATGCGGGAGACCCGGGTTTGATCCCTGGGTTGGGAAGATTCCCTGGAGAAAGAAATGGCAACCCACTCCAGTATTCTTGCCTGGAGAATCCCATGGATAGAGGAGCCTGGTGGGCTGTAGTTCATGGGGTCGCAAAGAGTCGGACATGACTGAGCGACTTCACTAACCTCATGTAGACAGGGAGGCTTTCTTAAAACCTCCTGCTTTTAAGCGCTATTCACAGTAGCCAAGATGTGCAAACAGCCACATCTTTTATGTTCATTGACAGATGAATGGATAAAGAAGATGTGATATATATATATAGAATATTACTCATAAGGAGTAATAAGGAATGTTACTCAAGAAGGAGTAGTTTCCTTTGTGTACATATATAGAAGATGTGGTACATACAAAGGAAGTGGTACAAAACCACTAGGCCAGCCTGGTACGACTTAAATCAAATCCTTTATGAATATACAGTGGAGGTGATGAATAGATTCAAAGGATTAGTTCTAGTTCTAGTAAACAGCATGTCTGAAGAACTATGGACAGAGGTTCATAATATGGTATAGCAGGCAGCAAACAAAGCCATCCCAAAGAAAAAGAAATACAAGAAGGCAGAGAAATTGTCTGAGAAAGCTTTGCAAATAGCTAAGGAAAGAAGAGAAGTGAAAAGCAAGAGAGAAAGGGAAAGGTACCTCAATTAAATGCAGAGTTTCAGAGAATAGCAAGGAGAGACAAGACAATAAACAATGCAAAGAAACAGAGGAGAAAAACAGAAAGGGTAAGAGATCTTGAAGAGATCTGTTCAAGAAAATTGGAAATATCAAAGGAACACTTCATCCCAAGATGGGCACAATAAAGGACAGAAGTGCTAAAGACTTAACAGAAGCAGAAAAGATCAAGAAGGGATGGAAAGGATACACAGAAGAACTGTACAAAAAAAGATCTTAATGAGCAGGATAACCACGAGGGTGTAGTCTCTCACTCTGAGCCAGACATTTTGGAGTGTGAAGTCAAGGGGGCCTTAGGAAGTACTGCTGCCAATAAAGCTATCGGAGGTGATGGAATTCCAGCAGAGCTATTTAAAATCTTAAAAGATGATGCTATTAAAGTGCTACACTCACTATGTCAGCAAACTTGGAAAACCAGCAGTGGCCACACAACTGGAAAAGGTCAGTCCTCATCCCAATTCCCAAGAAGGGCAGTACTAAAGAATGCTCACAGCACTGAACAACTGCACTCATCTCCCAGGCTAGTGGGCTTCCCAGCTAGTGCTAGTGGTAAAGAACCTGCCTACCAATGCAGGAGACGTAAGAGATACATGTTCAATCCCTGGGTCAGGAAGATCCCCTGAAAGAGGATATGGCCAATCACTCCAGTATTCTTGCCTGGAGAAGCCCACAGACAGAGGAGCCTGGCAGTCCATAGGATCACAAAAAGTAGGACACAACTGAGGCAACTCAGCATGCATCCATGCACATGCTAATAAAGTTATATTCAAAATCCTCCAAGCTAGGCTTCAGCATTATGTAATCCAAGAAATTCCAGATATTCAAGTTGAGTTTAGAAAAGGCAGAGGAACCAGAAATCAAATTACCAACATTCACTAGATCATAGAGAAATCAAGGGAATTCCAGAAAAACATCTACCTCTGTTTCATTGACTATGCTAAAACCTTTGATTGTGTGGATCATAACGAACTGTGGGAAACTCTTAAAGAGATGGGAATACCAGACCATCTTACCTGTCTCCTGAGAAACCTGTATGTGGGTCAAGAAGCAACAGTTAGGAGATCCAAGATGGCAGAGGAGTAGGCAGATGTGCAGCACATCTCTCTCCACGGATGCACCAGGAATATACCTCCAGACACAGAAGATCTTGCAGAACACCATCTGAGAGCGGACAAGAGGACTTGACCACCAGAAAAGAGTATACAGAACCACACAAAACTTGGCAAGACAAAGGAATGAGGACAAAGAAGAGGAGAGTGAGTAGGACTGGATCTGCACCTGTTGGGGGAGGTGAAGCAGGGGTCAGATTCCCATATTGGGGCATCTGTTTGGGATACAGGTGGATCATTTGAGGCTGTTGGAGCGTGACGCAGCTGATCTGTGACAATCTGAATGGAATCACACATTTAATCTTAGCCACAGCCATACATACTCTGGACAGGGACACGACTCCCCTAGAAAACTCAGTGGCTGGGAGTTGGAGCATAGAGATTAGAGAGCAATCCCGGGCAAGTTCTGCTGTTGACTGTGGGGAGACGGCCCTAGGGGACCTGAGGGAGGTGACAGCAGTGGGGAAAGCTTGTGAGGGAAAGCCAGGCAGAATGGAGGCAGGGCGATTCTGCTGAGTCACACACTGTGGGGGGGCCAGCAGTCTAGTCTCTCTCTCCCCACACGTCAGCACCTGGCAGCCAAAAGACCCCAGAGAGGGAGGTCCTTTAAGCACCTGAAGGGCCAAGCAATAGAGAAGAACTCCAGCCAGGGTGGACCTTTAAGTGTTTGATGTGCTGAACAAAAGAGGACCCCAGCTAGGGGGCCCTGTAAGTGCCTGAACAGGCCTAGCAACAGAGAAGGACCAGCCAAAGAGGCCCTCTGATTGCCAGCTTCCAGAGTCTAGTCGGTCAGCTGGTAAAGAATCTGTCTGCAATGCGGAAGAACTGGGTTTGATCCCTGGGTGGGGAAGATCCCCTGGAGAAGGGAATGGCTACCCACTCCGGTATTCTGGCCTAGAGAATTCCATGGACTGTATAGTCCATGGGGTTGCAAAGAGTCAGATATGACTGAGCAACCTTCACAGAGGCTAGAAAAAGACTCAAATAGCTCCTGTGGCTGAGGCAGTTGGTGTCCCTGCACACTTGTCACCCTAGGGTAACTATGATCCAAGAAGCTCTGCCACCTTTATGCTCAGTCCTGCCTGGGGCAGAGCTGCCAGAAGCTAGAAAAAAAACATAATAGCACCATACCTAGTGTAACAATAGCCACCAGCATCCCTGTATATCTGGCATTGCCAGGGTCCCATGATCCGAGCTCCTATGACACCTCCATGCTTGATCCCCCCTGGGACAGAGCAGCCAGAGGCTAGAAAAAACCCTAAGAGGATAATATCTCCTACTATCCTAGCCGCCAGCTTCCCTGAGTACCTGGTGCTGCCAGGACCCCTGTGATCCAAGCAGCTTCACCACCTTCACGCCTGGTCCTCCCAGGCGCAAACCCAAGTCCTCCAGGGCAGCCTCAGGAGCAATCCCCTGTGGACGACTCACACATAGAAGTGGCAGTAAAACCACAATTGATACCCAGGGGGAGTGTGACTAAGGAAGAGAACCCCAAATATTTGAATAGTGGTACAGTTCAGTTCAGTTCAGTTGCTCAGTCATGTCTAACTCTGTGTGACCCTATGAACCACAGCACGCCAGGCCTCCCTGTCCATCACCAACTGTCGGAGTCCACCCAAACCCATGTCCATTGAATCGATGATGCCATCCAACCATCTCATTCTCTGTTGTCCCCTTCTCCTCCTGCCCTCAATCTTTCCCAGCTTCAGAGTCTTTTCCAATGAGTCAGCTCTTTGCATCAGGTGGCCAAAATATTGGAGTTTCAGCCTCAACATCAGTCCTTCCAATGAATACCCAGGATGATCTCTTTTAGGATGGACTGGTTGGATTTCCTTGCAGTCCAAGACTCTCAAGAGTCTTCTCCAACACCACAGTTCAAAAGCATCAATTCTTCAGTGCTCAGCTTTCTTTATAGTCCAACTCTCACATCCATACATGACCACTGAAAAAACCATAGCCTTGATTAGATGGACCTTTGTAGGCAAAGTAATGTCTCTGCTTTTTAATACGCTGTTTAGGTTGGTTATAACTTTCCTTCCAAGGAGTAAGCGTCTTTGAATTTCATGGCAGCAGTCGCCATCTGCAGTGATTTTGGAGCCCAGAAATATAAAGTCAGCCACTGTTTCCACTGTTTTCCCATCTATCTGCCATGAAGTGATGGGACCAGAGCCAAGATCTTAGTTTTCTGAATGTTGAGCTTTAAGCCAACTTTTTCACTCTCCTCTTTCACTTTCATCAAGAGCCTCATGAGTTCTTCACTTTCTGCCATAAGGATGGTGTCATCTGCATATCTGAGGTTATTGATATTTCTCCTAGCAATCTTGATTCCAGCTTGTGCTTCATCCAGCCCAGCGTGTCTCATGATGTACTCTGCATAGAAGTTAAATAAGCAGGGTGACAATATACAGCCTTGGCGTACTCCTTTTCCTATTTGGAACCAGTCTGTTGTTTCATGTCCAGTTCTAACTGTTGCTTCCTGACCTACATACAGGTTTCTCAAGAGGCAGGTCAGGTGGTCTGGTATTCCCATAACTTTCAGAATTTTCCACAGTCTGTTGTGATCCACACAGTCAAAGGCTTTGGCATAGTCATTAAAGCAGAAATAGATATTTTTCTGGAACTCTCTTGGTTTTTCAATGGTCCATCAGATGTTGTCAATTTGATCTCTGGTTCCTCTGCCTTTTCTAAAACCAGTTTGAACATCTGGAAGTTCACGGTTCACATATTGCTGAAGTCTGGCTTGGAGAATGTTAAGCATTACTTTAGTAGGGTGTGAGATGAGTGCAGTTGTGTGGTAGTTTGAGCATTCTTTGGCATTGCCTTTCTTTGGGATTGGAATGAAAACTGACCTTTTCCAGTCCTGTGGCCACTGCTGAGTTTTCCAAATTTGCTGGCATATTGAGTGCAGCACTTTCACAGCATCATCTTTCAGGATTTGAAAGAGCTCAACTGAAATTCTATCACCTCTACTAGCTTTGTTTGTAGTGATGCTTCTTAAGGCCCACTTGACTTCACATTCCAGGATGTCTGGCTCTAGGTGAGTGATCACACCATCATGATTATCTAGGTCGTGAAGATCTTTTTTGTACAGTTCTTCTGTGTATTCTTGCCACCTCTTCTTAATAGCGTCTACTTCTGTTAGATCCCTACCATTTCTATCCTTTATTGAGCCTATCTTTGCATGAAATGTTCCCTTGGTATCTCTAATTTTCTTGAAGAGATCTCTAGTCTTTCCCATTCTCTTGTTTTCCTCTATTTCTTTGCATTGATTGCTGAGGAAGGCTTTCTTATCTCTCCTTGCTATTCTTTGGAACTCTGCATTCAGATGCTTATATCTTTCCTTTTCTCCTTTGTTTTTTTCTTCCCTTCTTTTCACAGCTATTTGTAAGTCCTCCTCAGAGAGCCATTTGGCTTTTTTGAGTTTCTTTTCCATGGGGATGGTCTTGACCCCTGTCTCGTGTACAATGTCACAAACCTCTGTTCATAGTTCATCAGGCACTCTGTCTATCGGATCTAGTCCCTTAAATCTGTTTCTCACTTCCACTATATAGTCATAAGGGATTTGATTTAGGTCATACCTGAATGGTCTAGTGGTTTTCCCTACTTTCTTCAATTTCAGTCTGAATTTGGCAATTAGGAGTTCATGATCTGAGCCACAGTTAGCTCCCGGTCTTGTTTTTGATGACTGTATAGAGCTTCTCCATCCTTGGCTGCAAAGAATATAATCAATTTGATTTCGGTGTTGACCATCTGGTGATGTCCATGTGTAGAGTCTTCTCTACACATAGTTGGAAGAGGGTGGTTGCTATGACCAGTTTGTTATCTTGGCAGAAATCTATTAGCCTTTGCCCTGCTTCATTCTTTACTCCAAGGCCAAATTTTCCTGTTACTCCAGGTGTTTCTTGACTTCCTATTTTTGCATTGCAGTCCCCTATGATGAAAAGGACATCTTTTTTGGATGTTAGTTCTAAAACATCTTGTAGGTCTTCATAGAACTGTTAAACTTCAGCTTCTTCGGCATTACTGGTCGGGACATAGACTTGAGTTACTGTGATATGGAATGGTTTGCCTTGGAAATGAACAGAGATCATTCTTTCGTTTTTGAGATAGCATCCAAGTACTGCATTTCCGACTCTTTTGTTGACTACAATGGCTACTTCATTTCTTCGAAAGGATTCCTGCCCGCAGTAGTAGATATAATGGTCATCTGAGTTAAATTCACCCATTCCAGTCCATCTTAGTTCTCAGATTCCTAGAATGTGGATGTTCACTCTTGTCATCTTCTGTTTGACCACTTCCAATTTGCCTTGATTCATGGACCTAACATTTCTGGTTCCTATGCAATATTGCTCTTTATAGCATTGAATCTTGCTTAGATTTGATGGTACAAATTGCAGATTAAATCCACACAATAATCTAGGCAGACTTTCTGTCTATGGAATATGTAAAAGGATAATGAGAGTTCTGGAAAAAGAAAATGAACTAGCACTGGCAGATGTGGACATTAAAGGCAAGAATAAGCAGAAGTCAGTTCAGTTCAGTCACTCAGTCGTGTCCGACTATTTGCAGTCTCATGGACTGCAACACACCAGGCCTCTCTGTCCATCACCAACTCCCAGAGCTTGCTCAAACTCATGGTCATCAAGACAGTGATACCATTCAACTATCTGACCCTTTGTTGTCCCCTTCTCCTCCTGCCTTTTATCTTTCCCAGCATCAGGGTCTTTGCCAATGAGTCAGTTCTTCCCATCAAGTGACCAAAGTATTGGAGTTTCAGCTTCAACATTACTCCTTCCAATAAATCTTCAGGATTGCTTTCTTAAGATTGACTGGTTTGATCTCTTTGCAGTCCAAGGGACTCTCAAGAGTCTTCTCCAACACCACAGTTCAAAAGCAACAATTCTTCAGTGCTCCGCTTTCTTTAAAGTCCAACCCTCACATCCATATATGGCTACTGGAAAAACCATAAGCTTGACTAGACGGACATTTGTTGGCAAAGTAATGTCTCTGGTTTTAAATATGCTGTCTAGGTTGACCATAGCTTTTCTTCCAAGGAGTAAGTGTCTTTTAATTTCATGGCTGCAGTCACCATCGGCAGTGATTTTGGAGCTCAAGAAAGTAAAGCATCTCACTGTTTCCATTGTTTCCCCATCGATTTGCCATGAAGTGATGGGACGGGTTGCCACAATCTTAGTTTTCTGAATGCTGAGTTTTAAGCCAACATTTTCATTCTCCTCTTTCACTTTCATCAAGAGGCTCTTTAGTTCTTCTTCAGTTTTTGCCATAAGGGTGGTGTGATCTGCATATCCGAGGTTACTGACATTTCCCCTGGCAATCCTGATTCAGCTTGTGCTTCATCCAGTCCACCATTTCTCATGATGTACTCTGCATATAAGTTAAATAAGCAGGTTGACAATATACGGCCTTAACATACTTCTTTCCGATTTGGAACCATTCCATTGTTCCTTGTCCCATTCTAACTGTTGCTTCTTGACCTGCATACAGATCTCTCAGGAGGCAGGTAAGGTGTTCTAGTATTCCTGTATCTTTCAGAATTTTCCAGTTTGTTGTGATCCACACAGTCAAAGGCCTTGGCATAGTCAATAAAGCAAAAGTAGATGTTTTTCTAGAATTCTCTTGCTTTTTTGCTGATCCAATGAATGTTGTTAATTTGATCTCTGGTTCCTCTGCCTTTTCTAAATCCAGTTTGAACATCTGGAAGTTCACAGTTCATGTACTGTTGAAGCCTGGTTGGAGAATTTTGAGCATTACTTACTAGCATGTGAGATGAGTGTAATTGTGTGGCAGTTTGAGCATTTTTTGGCATTGCCTCTCTTTGGGATTGGATTGAAAACTGACCTTTTCCAGTCCTGTGGCCACTGCTGAGTTTTCCAAATTTGCTGGAATATTAGGTGCAGCACTCTAACATCATCTTTTAGGCTTTGAAATAGCTCAGCTGGAATTCCATCACCTCCACTGGCTTTGTTCATAGTGATGCTTCCTAAGGCCCACTCACTTGACTTCACATTCCAGGATGTCTGGCTCTAGGTGAGTGATCACACCATCATGATTATCTGGATCATGAAGATTTTTTTGTCCAGTTCTTCTGTGTATTCATGCCACCTCTTCTTAATGTCTTCTGCTTCTGTTAGGTCCCTACCATTTCTGTCCTTTATTGAGCTCATCTTTGCCTGACATGTTCCTTGGTATCTCTAATTTTCTTGAAGAGATCTCTAGTCTTTCCCATTCTATTGTTTTCCTCTATTTCTTTACACTGATCACCGAGGAAAGCTTTCTTCTCTCTCCTTGCTATTCTTTGGAACTCTGCATTCCAATGGATATATCTTTCTCTTTCTCCTTTGTCTTTAGCTTCTCTTCTTTTCTCAGGTATTTGCAAGGTCTCCCTAAGTCTTCATTCATTTTACCTTTTTCCAGTTTTTTTACTTGGGGATGGTCTTGATCACTGCCTCCTGTACAATGTCATGAACCTCTCTGTCCATAGTTCTTCAGGCACTCTATCAGACCTAATTCCTTGAATCTATTTGTCACTTCTACTGTATAATCATATGGGATCTGATAAGGTCATACCTGAATTGCTTAGTGGTTTCCCCTACTTTCTTCAGTTTAAGTCTGAATTTTACAAGGAACTCATGATCTGAGCCACAGTCAGTTCCTGGTCTTGTTTTTGCTGACTGTATAGAGCTTCTCCATCTGAGGCTACAAAGAATATAATCAATCTGATTTCAGTATTGACCATCTGGTGATATCCATGTGCAAAATCGCCCCTTATGTTGTTGGAAGAGTTTTTTTTTTTTTTTTGACTAGTGCATTCTCTTGGTAAAACTCTGTTAGCTTTTTCCCTGCTTCATTTTGTACTCCAAGAGCAAATTTGCTGTTTCTCCAGATATCTCTTAACTTCCCACTTTTGCATTCCAGTCCCCTATGATGAAAAGGACATCATTTTTTTTCTTTTCTTTTATGGTATTAGTTATATAATGTCTTGTAGGTCTTCATAGAACTGTTCAACTTCAGCTTCTCGAACATTAGTAGTTGGGGCATAGATTTGGATTACTGTGATATTGAATGTTTTGCCTTGGAAACTAACAGATCGTTCTGTCATTTTTGCGGTTGAACTAAAGCATTTTATTTGTGACTCTTTTGTTGACTGTGAGGGCTACTCCATTTCTTCTAAGGGATTCTTGCCCATAGTAGTAGATATAATGGTCATCTGAATTAGATTTGTCTGCTCACGTCCATTTTAGTTCACTGATTCCTAAAATATTGATGTTCACTCCTGAAAGTGACAGTCACTCAGTTATGTCTGACTCTGTGCGACTCCATGGACTATACAATCCAGGGAATGCTCCAGGGCAGAACACTGGAGTGGGTAGACTTTCCTTTCTCTAGTGGATCTTCCCAACCCAGGAATTGAACCAGGTCTCCCTCATTGCAGGCTATCCATCTCCTATTTGACCACTTTCAATTTACCTTGATTCATGGACCTAACATTCCTGGTTCCTATGCAATATCATTCTTTACAGCATCAAACTTTACTTCCATCACCAGTCATATCCACAACTGGGTACTGTTTTTGCTTTGGTTCCGTCTCTTCACTCTTTGTGGAGCTATTTCTCTACTCTTCTCCAGTAGCATATTGGGCACCTACTGACCTGGAAAGTTTATCTTTCAGTGTCATGTCTTTTGCCTTTTCATACTGTTCATGGGGTTCTCAGGGCTTCCCAGGTGGCCCAGTAGTAAAAAAGAATCCGCCTGCCAATGAGGAGGCGCAAGAGACACTGGTTCGATCCCTGGGTCCAGAAGATACCCTGGAGAAGGAAATGGCAACCCACTCCAGTATTCTTGTCTAGAAAATTCCATGGACAGAGGAGCCTAGTGGGCTACACAAAAGAGTAGAACTCTTTTGGAGGAGTTCTACTCCTCGCAAAGAGTCAAACACGACTGAGTGACTGAGCACGCACATGGGGTTCTCAAGGCAAGAATGCTGACATGGTTTTCCATTCCTTTCTCCAGCGGACCATATTTTGTCAGAATTCTCCACCATCTTGGGTGGCCCTATATGGCATAACTCATAGTTTCATTGGGTTAGACAAGGCTGTGATCCATGTGATCAGTTTGGTTAGTTTTCTGTGATTGTGGTTTTCATTCTGTCTGTCCTCTGATGGATAAGGATAAGAAGCTTGTGGAAGCTTCCTGATGGGAGGAACTGGCTGCGGGGGAATCTGGGTCTTGTTCTAATGGATGGGGCCATGTTCAGTAAATCTTTAATCCAGTTTCTGTTGATGGGTGGGGCTCTGTTCCTTCCCTGTTGTTTGGCCTGGGGATGAACTATGGCAGGGGTAATGGCAACCTCCTTCTAAAGGGCTTATGCCAGCACTGCTGTAGTCAGTGCCCCTGACCCTGCGGCAGGCCACTGTCAACCCACGCCTCTGCCAGAGACTCCTGGACACTCACAGGCAAGTCTGGCTCAGTCTCTTGTGGGTTCACTGCTCCTTTCTCCTGGGTCCTGTTTCCCATAAGGTTTTGTTTGTGCCCTCCAGAAGACCGTTTCCCAGTCCTGTGGAAGTTCTGTAATCAAATCCTAGTGGCCTCCAAGGTCAAATTCCCTGGGGGTTCTCAGACCCTTTGCTGGATCCTCTGGTTGGGAAATCTGTTGTGGGTCCTAGAAATTTGAAAACATTCCAAGAACTTCTTTGGTATAATTGTGCTCCAATTTGTGCGTTGTGTGCTCGGTGGCTCTAATGTGGGGCTGATGGCAACCTCCTCCAAGAGGACTTACACCACACCCTGAGCCTCCCAGGTCTGCTGCAGCCACTGCTGACCCATGCCAATGTAGGAGACACTCAAACACTCAAAGGCAGGTCTGGCTCAGTCTCTGTGGGGTCTCTGGGTCCTGGTGTGCACAAGGTTTTGTTTGAGCCCTCTCAGCATCTCTGGCAGGTATGATGTTTGATTCTAAATGCAATTTCACCCCTCCTAGCCCCATCTTAATGGGGCTTCTCTTTTACCCTTGGATGTGGGGTATCTTTTTTTGGTGGGATCCAACGTTCTCCTGTTGATGGTTGTTCAGCAGCAAGTTGCAGTTTTGGAGTTCTTACAGGAGAAGATGAGCACACAACCTTCTACTTGGCCATTACTCCTCTACAGGGATGTGGGTCCCCTAGAAAGTGCAGTGGCTGGGAGCTGGAGTGTAGGGATTGTGGAGGAATCCTGGGGCAAGGGCTGCTGTTGACTGTGGAGAGATGGACGAAAGTGATGTGAGGGAAGAGACTGTGGTGGGAAATGCCTGTGGAGGAAATCCTGGCAGCATGGAAGCAAGGAGATACTGCTGAGTCATGTGTGGGGGATGGAGCCATCACCATAATTAACAAGATAATGTCAATCATGGAGGGATGCTCAACATCACTAATCACTAGGGAAATGCAAATCAAAACCACAATGAGATATCATGACATACCCCCTATGAAGGCTAGTATCAAAATAAAGCATAAAACAATAGTTATTGGCAAGGATGTGTAAAAACTGAAATGTTTGTGCACTAATGTAGGAATGTAAAATGCTACAGCCAACGTGGAAAATAGTATGACGATTTCTAAAAAAAAAACAAAAAACACAAAAAAACTAACCGTAATTATACCCAAAACGGTTGAAAACAGGGACTCAAACAGGTATTTATGCACTCATGTTCATAGTAGCATTATTCACAATAGTCAAAAGGTGGAAGCAACCCAAGTGTCCATCAGTAACATCAAAAGATGAATGGATAAGCAAAATATACAATGGAATATTTAGTTCGGTTCAGTTCAGCTCCTAGTCGTGTCTGACTCTTTGAGACCCCATGGACTGTAGCACGCCAGGCTTCCCTGTCCATCACCAACTCCCAGAGCTTGTTCAAACTTATGTCCATTGACTTGGTGATGCCATCCAACCATATTATCCTCTGTTGTCCCTTTCTACTTCTGCCTTCAATCTTTCCCAGCATCAGCATCTTTTCCAAGGAGACAGTTCTTCACATAAGGTGCCCAAAGTATTGGAGTTTCAGCTTCAGAGTCAGTCCTTCCAATGAATACTCAGGACTGATTTCCTTTAGGATGGACTGGTTTGACCTCCAGGTAGTCCATGAATGGAATATTATTCAGCCTTAAAATAGAAGGAAATTCTGATGCATTCCTTATATTATGGATAAATTTTGTAGTCATTATGCTAGGTGAGATAAGGCAGACACAAAAGGACAAATACCTTATGGTCCCAGTTATGTGAGGTACTTAAGAGTAGTCAAATTCATAGAGACAGAAAGTAAGAGAAGCACTACTGCGGGAGGGGAGAAAGGGCAGTTATTTAATGGGTGCAGAGTTTCAGCTCAGGATGATAAAAATGTCCTGTAACACTATGTTTCATAGTTAACTGAAGATGATTTTTTATAATAGGCAAATATCATTTTGATCTTTGACATCAGAACATCAGCATCATCTCACACCAGGAAGCATAGCTATGTCCCTGAGGTTTTTACCACATTTTTAAAAGTAAGGGTACACATCCACTGGCTTCCTGGTGATAAAAATGCTAGGTTTTTTAAACATGTGCAATTTGATCAAGCATTTACAGGCAGATTCAGTAAAAGGATCTCCATGTGTGGAATACCTTGAAAATTTCAATATTTTTAGAGATTGCCCAAAATTCTCTTCTTTGGCCTCTTCTGATTGAATCACACCTTGGGAGTAAGGCTGAAAAGAACATATTAAAAAAAAATTTTTTTTTGTATTTTATTTTATTTTTTAACTTTACAATATTGTATTGGTTTTGCCAAATATCAACATGAATCCACCACAGGTATACACGTGTTCCCCACCCTGAACCCTCCTCCCTCCTCCCTCCCAATACCATCCCTCTGGGTCGTCCCAGTGCACCAGCCCCAAGCATCCAGTATCGTGCATCGAACCTGGACTGGCGACTCGCTTCATATATGATGTTATACATGTTTCAATGCCATTCTCCCAAATCATCCCACCCTCTCCCTCTCCCACAGAGTTCAAAAGACTGTTCTATACATCAGTGTCTCTTTTGCTGTCTCGTATACAGGATTATTGTTACCATCTTTCTAAATTCCATATATATGCGTTAGTATACTGTATTGGTGTTTTTCTTTCTGGCTTACTTCACTCTGTATAATAGGCTCCAGTTTCATCCACCTCATTAGAACTGATTCAAATGTATTCTTTTTAATGGTGGAGTAATACTCCATTGTGTATATGTACCGCAGCTTTCTTATCCATTCATCTGCTGATGGGCATCTAGGTTGCTTCCATGTCCTGGCTATTATAAACAGTGCTGCGGTGAACATTGGGGTACACGTGTCTCTTTCAATTCTGGTTTCCTCAGTGTGTATGCCCAGCAAAGAACATATATATATATATTTTTTTTTAAAGGAAATATAACTTTACATTCCACCGTGTGAAAAGGGGGGTGTGATACTTGGCTACACGTAAAAAAAATGCAGTTTCATGTTTATCCCTTTAAAGGTGCATTCTTAAACATGACCTGCTGGAGGTGCCTGTGTGTGCTCTGCCTGACCTGGAGAGACCAGCCTGCAGCCTTAGTCCCTGCACCCTGGCCTTCCGCCCTGCACATTCCAGATCCACTGGAAGGCACTGGAGTTGAATAGAAAACCCTGGCATTCAGTGTTTTCTCAAGTGCCAGTCAGAATAAACCAAATTCCTTGATATACAACATTTCTTCTGGGCTGTGCACAGGGCACTCCTAAGCCTCTCAGTCCCCTGGGTGAAAACTCCCGCCTGAATGAGAAGCACGGACTACTGTGAGCCTGGATGTCTCATGAGGAGCCTTTCTGCTTCTCTGTGCAACCTCTCCGCTAGCCATCCTGCAAAGGAGTCAGGGTAACTGCCCCCTCTTGGGTGGCCCCCTTGTTCTTTCCTTCTGCTCTGAGGGGTCCCCAAAAGTGGCCAGGTACAAAAATCAGAGACCCAACCTGACGCTGTAGAAAGATTTCTTTAAATAAGGATGTACTCCTTAAGTTAATAGTCCCATATTTTTGCGGGAAAAAAAAATGTTTACAGATATGCTATATATGCTTACAGATATTATAATCACCTTTTATAAATTATTTCCATACATTCTCAATCTATTATGTACTGCAGAATACTAAGCATGTTTCAGGAAAGTAATGGGGAGGGAATATACCTGGGGAGGTTTTTATTAATTCTCCCCCATACACCTCTCCCACACACACACAGCAGTGAGAGCGCTATAGTGTGATTTTAATTCCACTGTTTAAATGGCAATGGTGTTTATTTGATTCTCTTGAGACACGGGCCTAAAAGTCTGTGAGTTTTCATAGTTTTCACTCTGGTTTTCATAGTTAAGTGTAAGTGAGAAGCAACCCTCTGTATTCCCAGCACTAAGTATATTTTACACACATTTTTCATTTCTATCGAATCTCTAAAGCTTTGGAGGCAGTGACTGGTTGTGGGGTAAGAGTAGGGACCCAGGTCCATTAGATCAGTCACGTCAGGTGACACCTACACATTTCAAAACTAAGTTAGGTAACATCCTCAAATACTGCTTATAAAGTAGATATCTATCTAACTGGTTTCTATAGATGGACTACCTTATCTCTCACAAAAGACTGTGAAGTATATTCTGATTTTTTTTTTTTTCCTTTTCTAGATGAGGAAAATTGAGGCCAGAGGAAGGTTATCAACAACAGCAGGTGGGAGAGCTGGGATCTGAGCCCAGGAGATAGACTATGGTATTCTGGCTGAGGAAAAGCTGGAAAAATATTAACTAATTTCCACTTAGAAGTTAAGCATGCTACTTTTATTTGTACATAGACAAACCAAGTTAACTCTCCAAAGTGGATTTGTTGTTGTTGTTCAGCCGCTCAGTCGTGTCTGACTCTTTTCGACCCCATGGACTTCCCTGGGGTCACCAGGGACAAGAGGCTTCCCTGTCCATCACCAACTCCCAGAGCTTGCTCAAACTCATGTCCATTGAGTCGGTGATGCCATCCACCCATCTCACCCTCTGTCGTCCCCTTCTCCTCCTGCCTTCAATCTTTCCCAGCATCAGAGTCTTTTCCAATGAGTCAGCTCTTTACATGATGTGGCCAAAGTACTGGAGTTTCAGCCTCAGAATCAGTCCTTCCAATGAATATTCAGGATTGATTTCCTTTAGGATGGACTGGGTGGATCTCCTTGCTGTCCAAGGGACTCTCAAGAGTCTCCTCCAACACCACAGTTCAAACGCATCAATTCTTCAGTGCTCAGCCTTCTTTATGGTCCAACTCTCACATCCATACATGACTACTGGAAACACCATAGCTTTGACTAGACACCTTTGCCAGCAAAATAATGTCTCTGCTTTTCAATACACTGTCTAGGTTTGCCATAGCTTTTCTTCCAAGGAATAAGCGTCTTTTAATTTCATGGTCGAAGTCACCATCTGCAGACCCTCCAGAGATGCTTGGAGGATGCAAACAAAACCTTGTGTGTACTAGGACCAAGGGAAAGGAGCAGTGACTGCCACAAGAGGCTAAGCCAGACCTGCCTGAGAGTGTTTTGAGTGTCTCCTGTGGAGGGACGAGTCAGCGGTGACCTGCACGGGGACAGGGGTTCTGGCTGCAGCAGACCAGGGAGGCGTGGCATGTGGCATCAGTCCTCTTGAAGGAGGTCACTACTAGCTCCACCATAGAGCCTCCGAGCAGACAACCCACAAACGGGGGAATGATTTTACCAAAGAAGTTCATACACTGTTGTAAAAGTTCTAGGGCCCACAACAGATTTCCTAACCTGGGAATCCAGCAAAAGGACTCAGAACTCCCAGGGAAACAGACTCTTGGAGGGCACAGCAAAGCCTTGTGAGCACCAGGACCCAGAAAAAAAGGAGCAGTGACCCCACAAGAGACTGAGCCATACTTGCCTGAGCATCCAGGAGTCTCTGGCAGAGGTGTGGGTCAACAGTGGCCTGCTGTGGGGTCAGGGGAACTGACTACAACAGTCCTGGGAGCCTTGGCATGCTGGCATGAGGCCTTTTGAAGGAGGTTGACATTATTGCTGTTACCCCACCACAGTTTGGCCTCAGGTCAAACTACAGGGAGTGAACACAGCTCTCCCATTAGCAGAAAATTGGATTAAAGATTTACTGAGCATGGGCCTGACCACAGAGCAACACCCAGTTTTACCCACAGCCAGTCCCTCCCACCAGGAAGCTTTCACAATCCTCTTACCCTCACCCATCAGAGGGCAGACAGAATGAAAACCACAATCACAGAAAACTAACCAAACTGGTCATATGGACCACAACCTTGTCTAACCAAATGAAACTCTGAGCCATGCTGTGTAGGGCCACCAAGATGGATGGGTCATGGAGGAGAGTTCTGACAAAATTGGTCCCCTGGAGAAGTGAATGGCAAAGCACTTTAGTATCCTTGCCTTGAAAACCCCATGAACAGTATGAAAAGACAAAGAGATAAGACACTGAAAGATGAACTCCCCAGGTCGGTAAGTACCCAATATGCTACTGGAGATCAGTGGAGAAATAACTCCAGAAGGAATGAAGAGGCTGAGCCAAAGCAGAAACAACACCCAGTTGTGGAAAGTAAATTAAAATAATTTAATTACTTTTTATACAATGGAATGTTGCTCAGCCAAAAGAAGAATGAAATGATGCCATTTGCACCAACGTGAATGGACCTAGACATATTCATGCTAAGTGAAGTAAGTCAGACAGAGAAAGATCATTATCATATGATATACTTACATGTGGAATCTAAACATGATACAAGTGAACTTATTTACAAAACAGAAATAGGCCCATGGACACAGAGAATAAATTATGGTTACCAAAGGAGAAGGATAGCAGGGCAGACAAATTAGGAGTTTGGGAATACTATATGTACACTACTATATATAAAATAGATAAACCACAAGAACATAACTGTATAGAAGAGAGAACTATACTCAATATTTTGTAATAGCATAAATTGGAAAAGAATCAGAAAAATAATAGATATATATGTATAACTAAATCATTTTGCTATACACCAGAAACTAATACAATATTATAAATCAGCTGTGTGTGTGTGTGTGTGTGTGTGTTAGTTGCTCAGTCATGCCAGACCCTTTGTGACCCATGGACTGTAGCCTGCCAGCCTCTGTTCATGGGATTTTTCAGGCACAAATACTGGAGTGAGTTTCCATTGCCTTCTCCAAGCTCTCTTTCCAACCCAGGAATTGAACCCACGTCTCCTGTGTTTCCTGAATTGCAGGCAGATTCTTTATCCGCTGAGCCATTGGGGAAGCCAATACAATGTTGCAAATCAAATATACTTCAATAAAAAAAGTTAATTTTATTTGTACATAGAACAAGTTTATTTTCCAAAGTAGATAAAGTAAATTAAAATAATTTAAAGGTAATACTTTAAAGGGTTCCTCAGTGGCTCCTGGTCACCAGAAAGACCAAACCATGCTTAGAAGCTTGGAATTTTTCCATCCTACACCCTCACTTCTCTAGAGAGGATAGAGGGGCTGGAAATGGAGTTAAAATTGATTCTGCCTACATGAGGAAGCCTCCATAAAAATTCCTAAAGTATGGTGTTTGGAGAACTTGTGGGTTGGTGAACATATCTGTGTACTGGGAGGGTAATGCACCCCAGGCTCACAAGACAAAATCTCCTGTGCTCGGGACGCTCCCAGAACTCGCTGGGAGTATTTCTTCATCAGGCTGTTTATCTATATCCTTTCTCATGTGCTTTAATACACTGACATAAGCGAGTGTTCCCCCGAGTTCCATGAGCTGCTCACTCTAGCAAATTCATTAAATGAGGAGGGGGTTGTGGGAACTTCTGACTGTAGCCCAATGGGACAGAAGTTGTGGGCAACCTGGGAACCCACTGCTTGGGATTGGCACCTGAAATGGGGATGGTCTTGTTGAACTGAGCCCTTCACCCGTGGGCTCTGATGCTATCTCCTGGTATATGGGGTCATGTAGGATACCACATACTGAGTTAAGCTGTAGGACACTCAACTGGTGTTTCAAAGTTGCTTGGTAAGGGGAAACCCATATGTATGGTGACTGGAAGCCCCAGATGTGACATTATCTGCATGGGGGGTACAGGAGACATGCAGGAAGGAAAGGTTGGGTGTTTTCCTAACATGATAAGATGTGCTCCTTATTAATGTATTAAATAAGCTGGCACCCAGTTTAATAACTCCAGGAGTTCTGCAGAACTGATGTTTGTATCAATATTTCATGATAATTATACCAACCATGGCTGTAGTTGGGCTTCCCTGGTAACTCAGATGGTAAAGAATCCGCCTGCAGTGTGGAAGATCTGGATTCAATCCCCAGGTTGGGAAGATCCCCTGGAGGAGGGCATGGCAACCCACTCCAGCATTCTTGCCTGGAGAAGCCTCATGGACAGGGAAGCCTGGCAGGCTACAGTCCATGGAGTTGCAAAGAGTTGGACATGACTGAGCGACTAAGCACATAGCACACCAACCATAATGTAAATGGAAATAGCTAATTGTTATTGGGCAAAAAAATGGGGTTGCCAAATAAAATACAGTATTGCCAGTTAAATGTGAATTTCAGATAAAAAACAAATAATTTTTAAACATAAAATATGTCCCAAATATTGTATGGGATCTACTTTTACTTAAAAAAATTATTTTGTTTACAGAAGTCTACTGTATGGCACAGGAAACTATATTCAACTTCTTGTAATAACCTAAAATGGAAAAGAATCTGGAAAACATTCTTATATATATAAGAAACATATACATATTTGTAGAACTGAATCACTTTGCTGTATACCAGAAATAGATACAACATTGTAAATTAAATATACTTCAATTTTAAAAAAGACCAAAAGCCACATACACATGTTGCTTATCTGTAGTTCAGATTTAACCCCGCTCTGCTCCTCTCCACTGCCTTGGTGTCTGGGACTCCATTGCTGGGACTGTAGGCCCCCCTCCTCCTGGGAATGAGGGCAGCCCTGGGAAAGCTGAACTTCAGGGTCTCTTCTGCCAACCACATTGCACCTCGCAGGAACTTGATGAGCCCACTGTCTTGTTTGGTGGCCTTCACCTTTGGCTCCCTCACTCAACTCAAAGGATGTGCACCTTCCTTTCCAACTAAAAACTGGGCAAGGGGCAGAGGGTTATGTTATTTATGTTTAAATAATTTCCCTGATAGCTCAGTTGGTACAAAATCTGCCTGCAATGCCGGAGACCCCAGTTCGATTCCTGGGTTAGGAAGATCTGCTGGAGAAGGGAAAGGCTACCTACTCCAGTATTCTGGCCTGGAGAATTCCATGGACTGTATAGCCCATGGGGTCACAAAGAGCTGGACACGACTGGGTGACTTTCACTTTCAACTTTTAAACGTAAGTATGTCCCAAATACTTACGGGTGGGGTGGGTGCTCTTTTTCTCTCCCAGTCTGGCTCTCCCACGACTGGTCCTGGACCTGGGAAGGGGGCTACGGGAATCTTTAGGATGTATCCTAATCACCCTGCTGCCTTGCTCAAGAGGTGAAGTGCACTCTCCTAGGGATCCTGACCTCAAACGAAAGGGACTTCAAAGGTGCAGAACTTTAAGGTAAATCTGAAGACTTAATGTTTAGGTTTTGTAAAATGTCTCTGTTACATATATGTGAAGCAAAAGAAAACTCGGCAGGCACATGAGGGAGGAATACTTTGCTGAGTTAGAGGAAGGATATATTCCTGAAGTCTTTTTTCCTGCCTTCCTCTCTGCCTCTCCTGTTACCCCAGGTCTTGTGAATGACAGAATTTAGTGTAAAGGCCACCCGTCACCCTTGGCATGCTAAGGTATAAAGGAAGAGAATTTAAAAGCATATCCTAAGAACACAATAATAAAACATCACTAGTGAACAAGATAACGATAGATTCACTATCACCCCATGAGTGTCCAAATGTATTACAAAGAAACACATTTATGGGAGTAAAATCACAACTGGCTGTTGAACAACCATCTACTGGAGGACACTGGAACCCACGAGAAAAAAGTTACCCCACGTCCAAAGGTGAACCACTAACTGGAGAACAATAATTCCAAAGAAGTTCTCCCACTGTAGTGAAGGTTAGGAACCCCAGGTCAGGCTTCCCAGCCTGGGGACCCAAAAAAGGGACTGGGCATCCCCAGGGAATTTGACCTTAAAGGCCAATGGGATTTGATTACAAGACTTCTGCAGGACTGGGGGAAACAGACTCCAGTCTTGGTGGGCACAAACAAACCCTTGTGCACACCAAGACTCAAGGAAAGGAGCAGTGTCTCCACAGGAGACTGAACCAAAACTACCTACTAGAGTTGGAGGGTCTCCTGTGGAGGCATGGGTTGGAAGGGGCTCACCATGGGGACAGAGGGACTGACAACAGCAGTCTGGGAAGGTTCCCTATGGTGTAAACCCTCTCAGAGGTTGCCATCAACCCAGCCATAGAGCCCACTGATACCAGGGCTGGGTCGCCTCAAGCCAAAACACTATTAGGGAGGAAGCGCAACCCCACCCATCAACAGATAATTGAATTAAAATTTTACTGAGAAAGCCCTTAGTTTGAACATTCTTTGGCATTGCCTTTCTTTGGGATTGGAATGAAAACTGACTTTTTCCAGTCCTGGAGCCACTGCTGAGTTTTCCAAACTTGCTGGCATAAGGTGCAGCACTTTCACAACATCATCTTTTAGGATTTGAAATAGCTCAACTGGAATTTCATCACCTCCACTAGCTTTGTTTGTAGTGATGCTTCCTAAGGCCCACTTGACTTCCCACTGTAGGATGTCTGGCTCTAGATGAGTCATCACATCATCATGGTTATCTGAGTCATGAAGATCTTTTTTGTATAGTTCTTCTGTGTATTATTGCCACTTTGTCTTAATATCTTCTGCTTCTGTTAGGTCCATACCATTTCTGTCCTTTATTGAGCCCATTTTTGCATGAAATGTTCCCTTGGTATCTCTAATTTTCTTGAAGAGATCTCTAGTCTTTCCCATTCTATTGTTTTCCTCTCTTTCTTTGCATTTGTCTCTGAGGAAGTCTTTCTTATCTCTCCTTGCTATTCTTTGGAACTCTGAATTCAAATGGGTATATCTTTCCTTTGTTCCTTTGCCTTTAGCTTCTCTTCTTTTCTCAGGTATTTGTAAGGCCTCCTCAAAAACCATTTTGCCTTTTTGCATTTCTTTTTCTTGGGGATGGGCTTGATCACTGCCTCCTATACAATGACACGGAAACTCCGTCCAACAATATGTGAACCGTGAACTTCCAGATGTTCAAGGTGGATTTAGAAATGGCAGAGGAATCAGAGATCAAATTGAAAACATCTACTGGATCATCAAAAAAGCAAGTGAGTTCCAGAAAAACATCTACTTCTGCTTTATTGACTACGCCAAAGCCTTTGACTGTGTGGATTACAACAAACTGTGGAAAATTCTTAAGAGATGGTAATACCAGACCACATTACCTGCCTCCTGAGAAATCTGTATGCAGGTCAAGAAGCAACAGTTAGAACTGGACATGGAACAACAGACTGGTTCCAAATTGGGAAAGGAGTACGTCAAGGCTGAATATTGTCACCCTGCTTATTTAACTTATATGCAGAGTACATCATGTGAAATGATGCACTAGAAGAAGCACAATCTGGAATTGAGATTGCCTGGAGAAATATCAATAACCTCAGATATGCAGATGACACCACCCTTATGACAGAAAGTGAAGAAGGACTAAAGAACCTCTTGATGAAAGTGAAAGAGAGAAAAGTTGGCTTAAGGGATGGGATGGGGAGGGAGTTGGAAGGGGGATTCAGGATGGGGGAACACATGTACATCCATGGCTGATTCATGTCAATGTATGGCAAAAGACACCACAATATTGTAATTAGCCTCCAATTAAAATAAATTAAATAATTTTTTTTAAAAACTGACTTAAAACTCAACATTCAGAAAACTAAGATCATGGCATCTGGTCCCATCACTTCATGGCAACTCACTGGGGAAACAATGGAAACAGTGACAGATGTTATTTTGGCGGGCTCCAAAATCACTGCAGATGGTGATTGCAGCCATGAAATTACAAGATGCTTGCTGCTTGGAAGAAAAGCTATGACCAATCTAGACAGCATATTGAAAAGCAGAGACATTACTTTGTCAACAAAGGTCCATCTAGTCAAAGCTATGGTTTTTCCAGTGGTCATGTATGGATGTAAGAGTTGAACTATAAAGAAAGCTGAGCACCAAAGGATGATGCTTTTGAACTGTGGTGTTGGAGAAGACTCTTTAGAATCCCTTGGACAGCAAGGAGATCAGACGAGTCAATCTTAAAGGAAATCAGTCCTGAATATTCATTGGAAGGACTGACGCTGAAGCTAAAACTCCAATACTTTGGCCACATGATATAAAGAGCTGACTCATTGGAAAAGACGCTGATGCTGGGAAAGATTGAAGGCAGGAGGAGAGGGGGACGATAGAGGATAAGATGGTTGAATCACATCACTGACTCAATGGGCATGAGTTTGAGTAAGCTCTGGAAGTTGGTGATGGACAGAGAAGACTGGCGTGCAGCAGTCCATGGGATCACAAAGAGTTGGACACAACTGAGCGACTGAACTGAAGACCTTGATGAATTACTCTTTGACTTAAGGGAATGTTGTGGCTCTTTTGTTCCTCTATCCAGACCACTAACACTTTATCCATCTAAGTGATAAGGCTGTGTGGTTTTCTTACTATTTGTGTATTCACTGGAACAGTGCTTTTAACCTCTCTTAAGAACTTTTCCTGTGCATTTACAACTTGGCTAACTGTTTAGCATAAGAGGTCTACTACTTCTTGGCCTATATTGGATTTTGGCATGCCTTTCTCAGTAAGCTTAATCATTTCTAGCTTTTGATTTGAAGTGAAACATGCAACTCTTCTTTCACTTGAACACTTAGAGGCCATTGTAAAGTTGTTAACTGGCCTAATTTCAATACTGTTGTGTCTTAGGAAATAAGGATGCCTGAGGAGAAGGAGAGAAATGGAAACAGCTGGTCAACAGAGCAGTCAGAACACACATAACATTTATTAATTAAATTTGCTGTCTTATGTGACTATATTTCAAGGTCCCTCCTACAAAAAAGAATTATAACTGTAACATCAAGATCACTGACCACAGATCACCATAATATATATAATTTTAAAAGATTTGAAATATTGCTAGAATTACCAAAAGTGACAGAGGCAAGAAGTGAGGAAATGCTATTGGAAAAAATGACATCTAAGACTTACTTGATACAGGGTTGTCACAAACCTTCAATTTGTAAAAAATGCACTTATCTATGAAACACAAAAAGCAAAGTGCAATAAAAGAAGACCTGCACATAAATCACTGAAGATCTGGTGGGAGCTAACAAGGTTCTCCTTAAGCTGATTGAGCCGACACCTTACTGTTTCAGAGGAGCCTCTGACTCAGAGACACTGTATGTTTTCATGCCAAGGCTATTTCACTTCCACAGAAAAGAAACATCTAGCCTGTTTTCTTCTTTCTCTTTTTTATGTTCAGTTTTTCTCTTTATTGACTCCCTTTCCTCTGAAAATGTGCTTATCCCCCTCATTCCCTCAAGCTCTTCTTGCCTCTTTCTCCTCTTACGTTATATTTCGAAAATCTTCCTTGGAGACAGACACTAAGTTTGCAAAGACAGCACAACACAGTCCCCATTTACAGTGCAGCACAGAAGCCAGAGCCAGACGATGATGCCAGACGGGGTGGGGACGCCTATACAGATGGTCACACAGGCCTCCAGAGCCAGGCGATGATGCCAGACAGGATGGGAACACCCATTCAGATGGTCACACGGGCCTCTAGAGCCAGGCAATGATTCCAGACGGGGTGGGAATGCCCATACAGTTGGTCACACGGGTCCAGAGCCAAGCAATGATTCCAGACGGGGTGGGAACGCCCATAGAGGTGGTCACACAGGCTTCCAGAGCCAGGCGATGATTCCAGATGGGGTGGGAACACCCATGCAGATGGTCACACGGGTCCAGAACCAGGTGATGATCCCAGACGGGGTGGGAACACCCATAGAGGTGGTCACACGGGCCTCCAGAGCCAGGTGATGATTCCAGATGGGGTGGGAACACTCATACAGACAGTCACACGGGACTCCAGAGCCAGGTGATGATGCCAGACGGGGTGGAAATGCCCATACTGGTGGTCACACAGGCCTCCAGAGCCAGACGATGATTCCAGATGGGATGGGAACACCCATTCAGATGGTCACATGGGCCCCCAGAACCAGGCAATGATTCCAGATGTGGTGGGAACACCCATAGAGGTGGTCACACGGGCCTCCAGAGCCAAGTGATGATTCCAGACAGGTTGGGAATGCCTGTACAGATGGTAACACAGGCCTCCAGAGCCAGGCGATGGTTCCAGACGGGGTGGGAACGCCCGTACAGATGGTCATACAGGCCTCCAGAGCCAGTTGTTGATTCCAGACGTGGTGGACATGCCCATACAGATGATCACATGGGCCCCTAGCACCAGGCAATGATTCTAGACAGGGTGGGAAAGCCCGTACAGACAGTCACATGGGCATCCAGAGCCAGGTGATGTTCCAGACATGGTGGGAAAGCCCATACAGACAGTCACACGGGCATCCAGAGTGAGGTGATGATTCCAGATGGGGTGAGATTGCCTGTACAGATGGTCACACAGGCCTCCAGAGTGAGGTGATGATGCCAGATGGGGTGGGAACACCCATACAGATGGTCACATGGGTCCAGAGCCAGGTAATGATGCCAGACGGGGTGGGAACGCCCATACAGACGGTCATACGGGCCTCCAGAATCAGGTGATGATTCCAGATGGGGTGGTAATGCCCGTACAGATGGTCACATGGGCCTCCAGAGCCAGGTGATGATTCCAGACATGGTGGAAACGCCTGTACAGGTGGTGACACAGGCCTCCAGAGCTAGATAATGCTCCAGATGGGGTGGGAATGCCCGTCCAGGTGGTCACACAGGCCTCCAGAAGCAAGACCAGCTGAGGGAAACGGGTGCAAGTGGCCTGGAGAGGACTGTGTGAAGGAAAGTTCTAGAGAGAGATGCTCTGCGAGGTGATTTGGGAGAGTAAGGAAGCAGGGACTCTCCGAGGAGTGAGAAGAGCCTGCTCAGAATCCTCTGAAGAACCTCAGGATTTTTGCTATGTCTGCCTCCAACCCTGCACTGAAATCACTCTTGCAAATATACCGAGAATTAATCATTGGCCAAGTGGAAGTTTTTTCAGGTCTATTTCTGCAGACTCCCCAGCAGGCTGAAGGGTAGGCTGGGCCCTGCTTCCGAGAGGCCTTGCCCCCTCAGCGTCCTGGGTGCTCTTCCCTGCTCTCTTCTTGCCAGCTTGCTTCTGAGTCTCCTCAAGTGCAGTGCCCTCCTCCTCGGCCCCACCAACGGCCAGCCCTTCAGCTCCCACCAAGATGACTGGACTGACGGCGAGGTGCCTCACCCTCCAGGAGGGGTGTGAGGGCCTGGGCACCCCAGCCTGGCTTCTCCCATGATGCTCTGCTCCACCAACAACCTGTCCTGGAGCCTTTCACTCTGTCAACTCACAGGGTGAGGTTTTCACCGAATCCCATTCACTTTACCTCAGGAATGTCTCTCAAAGCCATCATTATTTCTCCACTTGGCATCACAGGAGATGTGGAGATTTCCTCCCTATCTGCTGTCACCAGGACACCAGCAGAATTATCTTTCTGAAACACAATTCTGGTGTCTCTTCCCTGTCTTAAAGGACATCCCACAGCAGAGTTCAATCTATGGAATGTGGTTGAGCAGGCCCTTTGAGCCATCCACATGGTTTCAGACATGTATGAAGGGCCGGGTAACCTCATGGTTTGGGAGACAGAATGTGAGGGGAAGGGAGCAGGTCAGCTCAGCAGACCAGCCCCCAGGGAAAACCCGTGACGCATGCATCCCCCTCAGGTGTGACCACTCTGCCTCCTGACTGCATCCTGTTATCAGTGCTTCAGGCCGAGGTTCCACCACTGAAGGAGACACTGCCCGCAGAGCCCATGCCAGTGAGGTAGATGTTACCAAGAGGGATACAAAAACCTTGCTGTTTTAAGCCCCTGCAATCCTCAAGATGTTACTCGGTATAGCCCAGCCTGTCCCAATAGACACATCAAAGAAAAAACAGAGCTGGACAGCAGTTAAATGGTAAAATTAGGTTTTACTCAGGAGCTATGGCAAGAAGGGAAAGGAGACATCAGTACAGAACCAGGTGCACTTCTGAATATAGCACAGCCAAGGGCCTGTTGGGGTCAGAGGACGCAGTTACTAACAGGAAACAAGGGTGGGGAAATGCTAGCGAAACCAGCCTTATAGATCCTTGCTGAGGGCAGGCCAGATAAAGGAGAAGTCCTTGGGAGGTGCGTGTGTGGGGTGGGGAGGTGAGAAATCTGGTGATATTTCAAGTGTGACCAGGTGTTAACTGACCGATCAGTCACCTTACTGAAATCCGGCCCTTAGGATCATGCCAAAGGGAGGGCCTAGTTGAAGAAGAGCTCAGAGTTGCCGACGGGAGTTTGCCCAAGCAGAGGCTATCAGTACGCCTTGTTCCCCACCAGTAACACTGGTCAGCCTTGCTCTGTTCTCCTCTGGTAAAGTCCTTCTCCCTCTGCGTGTCATTTCTCCCCTTGAAAGTCCCATGACAGTTGAGCCTCCTTGCAGTAACATCACCCCTTGTGCACACTTCACAGGGCACTTATCATTCTGAATTCCAGTGAGCTGCTTCCTGACTGTGTAACCCTGTCCCCGCAACCCTCGCCAAGAACCCTTCTCCTACCAGCCCTCGAAGGGCTTCCAAGTATAAGAAGTCCTCTTCATAAACACCATCTCAAAGCCTCTGCTCAAAAGTTTCTATTCCATCCAATTTTGCTGATCAACTTCTGAAGCCTTCCTCAATTAACTTCTGGAAATTTGTAGTCAGTCTAAAACTTGCCACCAAGTAAATTGTTTTTACTTTCAAACAAATTGAAAGTATTAAAAAAAAGAAACCTGGGCTTACATAATGGATTGTTGAAGGGAGGAAACATGATGTACATACAGTTGTTTTCTTCACCGGAAGTTCTTTTTGGAAGCTTTCAAGGCTCTTGCGACACACGGCCTGACAGCTCTGTGAGGGGATGGAATGCATTTACTCCTTCTTGCTTCCAGGCAGCTAGCACAGGGCCCAAGGTAGAGCAGGTGCTCAGCTGACATTCTCTGAACTGAATTTAGTGAGTACGAAAAAAGTGCCTATGATAATAAAAGTCTTGCTTCCTTTTCACTCCTAACAGCTCTGTCCTGAGCAAAGTCTTTTTTATTCTTCAACTTCTGGAACCAAATACAGGGAGGGCACTCTCTATTTGTCTTGAAAATGGTGTACTGAGTGCCTTTGGGAGCTACAATAAAAGAAGGAAAAAGAGGGAAGGTGGGGGAGGAGGGGAAGGGAAAGGGGAAGAGGGAGGGAAGAGAGACAGAAGACGATGCTGACAATAATGCACAACAGAAAGCTGAGGGGAAAGTGTTAAGCATCACTGCCCAGGCCGACACATCTCACGGCCTGGGCTCTGATGTGCAGGGCCTTCATTATCTACAGCCCTGTAGGGACCTGGGAGCCAGTGCTCCCACCGCAGTGATGACGGGGACAGGCAGGGGCAGCCAGACAGCTGGCCCAAGATTGAGGCCCTGAGTGGGAGCCTGGGCAGCCTGACCCAGGGAGCACACTCTGTAGCTCTGACTCCTCCCCTGCTCCAGAAATGGGGCTATGGTTACCAGGTTCTGGCTTCCATCTGGGGGTTCCAGTCTGCAGTGAAGAGGCTGCTGTGAAGCCTCATCATGGTGGAAGTTGGCTCACCCACCCATCTCTGAGGAAGGAGAAAGGCTGGTGCCATGACTCCTTTGAACTTCCGTGCCTGTAGCCAACCTCCCTCATCCCCCTGCCCCATCCCCACCCCCGCTGCAGGCCAGCCTGCTCCAGCTGGTCCTGGGGTGGTTGGCAGAACTTGTTCTAAACCCAGGGGCCAAGACTTGCGGTAATCCGTGGAACTGAGGAGAAGCAAGTGGTCACTCCCAAATTTTGCTTTTACTGAGGTATACTTTTCATACAATAAAATGAACAGATTTTAATGAACAGTTCTTTACTTTTTTGTAAAGACATAACCATACTCTGGAGGTCCCCACTTGCCTACCCTTATCACTGAACAAATTTCTGTCACTGAAGGTTAATATTGTCTATTCTTGAATCTCAGTTTGGTGTCTGAATTCTTATCAATGTAACATTTTGAGGTTTATCCATGTTGCTAATGTGTATCAATAATGCTATTCTTGTTGCTGGTTTGTGTTCCATCCCAGGATTCTGTCATCAGTTCTCTCAATGATGAACATTTAGGACTTTTCTGGTTTGAAGCTATGATAAACAACCTGGCTAGAAATATTCCTGTGCAGCTCTTATTAGGAGTGTGTATTTTTATTTCTCTTAGGTCAGTACCAATGTGGTGACACTACTGAGAGATGGGGTGATAGGGTAAGAAACCATCAAACTGCTTTCCAGAGGGGTTGTACCATTTCACACTCTCACCAGTAGTGTGTTAGTTTCCAGGCTGATCTCAATCCTAGCCAGATTTTGGAGTTATCAGTCTTTTCAACTTTAGACATTCTAGTGGTGTGAAGTGGTATCTCATGGTGTCATTGACATTTTACTGATATGTATGATATTGACCTCCTATTTGTGTGTTCAGTGGTTATTTGTTTACTACCTTGTATAAAGTATTTATTCAAGTCTTTTGCTTAATTTTCAAAAGAGAAATTAAGTTCTTTATCATTGAGTTGTCATAGTTCTTTATATATTCTGGATAAAAGTTCTTTGTCAAATATGTATTATAAATATTTCATCTCCATCTGGGTCTTGTCTTCTTTGTGGCTCAGCTGGTAAAGAATCTGCCTGCAATGTGGGAGACCTGGGTTTGATCCCTGGGTTGGGAAGATCCCCTGGAGAACGGAAAGGTTATCCACTCCAGTATTCTAGTGTGGAGACTTCCATGAACTGTATAGTCCATGGGGTCACAAATAGTTAGACACCATAGAAAAGAAATGCAAAAAAGCAAAATGGCTCTCTGAGGAGGCCTTACAAATAGCTGTGAAAAGAAGAGAAGTGAAAAGCAAAGGAGAAAAGGAAGGATATAAACATCTGAATGCAGAGTTCCAAAGAATAGCAAGAAGAGATAAGAAAGCCTTCTTCAGCGATCAATGCAAAGAAATAGAGGAAAACAACAGAATGGGAAAGACTAGGGATCTCTTCAAGAAAATCAGAGATACCAAAGGAATATTTTATGCAAAGATGAGCTCGATAAAGGACAGAAATGGTATGGACCTAACAGAAGCAGAAGATATTAAGAAGGGGTGGCAAGAATACACAGAAGAACTGTACAAAAAAGATCTTCGTGACCCAGATAATCACAATGGTGTGATCACTGATCTAGAGCCAGACATCCTGGAATGTGAAGTCAAGTGGGCCTTAGAAAGCATCACTATGAACAAAGCTAGTGGAGGTGATGGCATTCCAGTTGAGCTATTCCAAATCCTGAAAGATGATGCTGTAAAAGTGCTGCACTCAATATGCCAGCAAATTTGGAAAACTCAGCAGTGGCCATAGGACTGGAAAAGGTCAGTTTTCATTCCAATCCCAAAGAAAGGCAATGCCAAAGAATGCTCAAACTACCGCACAATTGCAGTCATCTCACACGCTAGTAAAGTAATGCTCAAAATTCTCCAAGCCAGGCTTCAGCAATATGTGAACTGTGAACTTCTGGATGTTCAAGCTGGTTTTAGAAAAGGCAGAAGAACCAGAGATCAAATTGCCAACATCTGCTGGATCATCAAAAAAGCAAGAGAGTTCCAGAAAAACATCTATTTCTGCTTTATTGACCATGCCAAAGCCTTTGACTGTGTGGATCACAATAAACTGTGGAAAATTCTGAAAGAGATGGGAACACCAGACCACCTGATCTGCCTCTTGAGAAATCTGTATGCAGGTCAGGAAGCAACAGTTAGAACTGGGCATGGAACAACAGACTGGTTCCAAATAGGAAAAGGAGTTCGTCAAGGCTGTATATTGTCACCTTGTTTATTTAACTTATATGCAGAGTACATCATGAGAAACGCTGGACCGGAAGAAACACAAGCTGGAACCAAGATTGCCGGGAGAAATATCAATAACCTCAGATATGCAGATGACACCACCCTTATGGCAGAAAGTGAAGAGGAACTAAAAAGCCTCTTGATGAAAGTGAAAGTGGAGAGTGAAAAAGTTGGCTTAAAGCTCAACATTCAGAAAACTAAGATCATGCCATCTGGTTCCATCACTTCATGGGAAATAGATGGGGAAACAGTGGAAACAGTGGCAGACTTTATTTTTCTGGGCTCCAAAATCACTACAGATGGTGACTGCAGCCATGAAATTAAAAGACACTTACTCCTTGCAAGGAAAGTTATGACCAACCTAGATAGCATATTCAAAAGCAGAGACATTACTTTGCCAACAAAGGTTCATCTAGTCAAGGCTATGGTTTTTCCTGTGGTCGTGTATGGATGTGAGAGTTGGACTGTGAAGAAGGCTGAGCGCTGAAGAATTGATGCTTTTGAACTGTGGTGTTGGAGAAGACTCTTGAGAGTCCCTTGGACTGCAAGGAGATCCAACCAGTCCATCCTAAAGGAGATCAGCCCTGGGATTTCTTTGGAAGGAATGATGCTAAAGCTGAAAATCCAGGACTTTGGCCATCTCATGTGAAGAGTTGACTCATTGGAAAAGACTCTGATGCTTGGAGGGATTGGGGGCAAAAGGAGAAGGGGACGACAGAGGATGAGATGGCTGGATGGCATCACTGACTCGATGGACGTGAGTCTGAGTGAACTCCGGGAGTTGGTGATGGACAGGGAGGCCTGGCGTGCTGCAATTCATGGGGTTGCAAAGAGTCGGACACGACTGAGCCACTGATCTGGTCCGATCTGATCTGAGCGACTTTTACTTCACAGTTACAGTTTTTGCCTCTTTGAAACATTTGTGCTTTCAAACAGGGGCAAGAGCAAGGGCCACTTTGCTTCTAGCCTCTAGCCCCTGTGATCCAGTGGCTTGGACTCTTGGTTTCCATCCAGGTTACCAAGGTTTAACTTCTAGGCAGGGAACGAAGATCTCTCTTCAGGACTGCTCACTGCTCTCCCTCTGAGATCACTCCCACTGGACTGGTAAACTCGGACAGTCTGGAGTTAAGTGGGGAGGATTCCCCTGGGAGGAGGGGTTTGGTGGGGAGAGAAGGCACTGTGGCAGACAGAGCATATTCTTGGCTATTGTATCTCTAGTACACAGAGATGACAAGATCTGAGAGACACTTGCAGAAATCACAAGGAACTCTAGAAACTGGACCGAATCCCAGAGGGAAGGGGGAGTTCATTTGACATCAGTGGTCTGCCACAAATGATGGACTTGATTTCTCCTGAATGCCGTGTTCCTTGAACTAAAGTGTTGAATAAACAAGTCCCCATTCAAGATTATTGAGATTGAGGACAGTGAAATTCAGTTTTTGATTTTGTTTTTAGTGTGGGAAACACAGAGAGAACTTCACAGGAATATACCCACAATACTACTGTGTTGAGACCTGTCCCTGACTGCGGGTTCAGAAGGCCTCTTGGCTTTGACCACTGGGACCTGGAGAGGATGGAGCTCAGGAGAGTTCTCCAAAAGAACACTGCCATGGGTCCATCTCAGTGTTTCAGGAGAAGGTCCACAGGCCAAACGGAAGAGGAGCTAAGGACTGCAGTGTCTTCATGGTGAGCTGTGGACAGCTTGTGGCATCTTCTTTGTCTCATCATCATCCGTAACTTTCCGTACGATCACTGAACCTTGCTGTTGGTTTGCAGATCTCTTTTCTCCAAGGCTTGCATTTGATTGGAAGGAAAAAGCTAGGGTGGATAAACATCTTCATATTCCTTCTTGGGCTTTTGCAGATGAACACATGTGTATCAAGAAAGGCCATCACTCCCTTCTCCCTGACCTTTCCTGGGTGGGCCTTCTCTCTCTGAGAGGAGAGATGGTTTAGGACAGAAGCCATTTCCTGAGAGGCACTGTAGAAAAAACAAGTCCTTTGAGTCCTTGCTTTGATTCCTGCAAGTGGTGTGATTTTGTGTGAGTTACTTAACACAGATGTCATGATGTATTCCCATCCATAAATCAGAAGTAATTATATCTTTACCTGTTCAGGAGAATTACTATAAGGATGAAATGAAATAATTTGGAGATGGACTGTTTCGTGGGACCCACACAGAAATCACTACCAAATCCATTCACCTAGCAATCTATCTGTCCCCCTTCTTTCTTATGTGTATGTGTATATCCATCCATCCATCTGTCCATCAGACTCTCCATCTCTCTACTCACCACTTAGCTCTCAATATCAGGGAGACAGCAGACTCCAGGCTCTGGGATGACATATCAGCTATCTAATGGCATCACTGAATCAATGGACACAAGTTTGAGTAAACTCTGGGAGTTGGTGACAGACAAGGAGGCCTGGCGTGCTGCAGTCCACGGGGTTGCAAAGAGTTAGACACGACTGAGCGACTGAACTGAACTGAACTGAATGGCATAAAACTGCCACCCATGGTCAGAGGACTTAACGAAAAGTGGAAGCAATATGATCAATAAACTGTTTGGCAGGTATCAAGGAAAAAGTTGCCTCAGTGGTTTTCAGACCTAGGGTGTTTTAGTGGCTCTGGGGATTTGCAGAAGCACCACTTTTCAGTGTGTCTGCTGATCTACAAATCCAGGAGACTGTGTTTCCTCTAGGCTTGGCTGAAGAGTTTACTCCCAGCTGTGGAAGGAGTAGGTGGGGCAACAATTCTATGTCTGATGTTGAACTGGGGAGAACCACTGCTAAAAAGGCCTTCATGGCAATTTTTAAAAGATGACAAACCCACAGGCACATTAACAATCACCATATATCACAACTTTTCTGCAATACTTTCATAATTTATGCTAAAAAATAATCCTCCGAAAGAGAGCACTTGTTCAGTGGCAAAGTTCGTTAATAGTTAACTGTCTCCCTCCATGTAACAGTGACGTTGCTGCAGGGGCCTGAAGCCTAAGGCTGTCCTCACCTTGCTCTTTCTCTGCCCACATCTCTCCCCTACCTACTTGGAATACTCTTCTCTTCCATGCACACAGCAGAGCTGTGTACTGTTCCTTAGAACCAGCTGCTTCTCTCTTACTCCTCTTCCCATGGGAGGTAAAACTCTTACCTTCCAGAGTCCATCCCTTGCCCTGTTTCATCTGCTGAACTGTCCTGTTTGATCTTGTGTCCAGTCAAGAGCTCCATCACAGGACTTCTGCATCAGGTAAGGTCAGATGCTGCCCAGGAAGTGATTCTTCCTCAGTCCTGATTGCCTGTTACAATCACCTGGGGGCTAAAAATATCCATCTGCCCAGGTGCCCTGCAAATTCCAGACAGGGCCTACTAAGTTCTAGAGACCCTGTCCTATTCAGCCCTTCTGTCTTTGTGCTTACCCAAGCACAAAGTTTGGCAGGTATCAAGGAAAAAGTTGCCTCAGTGGTTTTCAGACCTAGGGTGTTTTAGTGGCTCTGGGGATTTGCAGAAGCACCAATACATCATGACATCTGTGTTAAGTAACTCACACAAAATCACACCACTTGCAGGAATCAAAGCAAGGACTCAAAGGACTTTTTTTTCTACAGTTTGGTAGAAACTTTGGCAACTGGTTTCTGCCAACAAGACAAACATGTCCAACATGAAAATGAGGTTGCATTCATTTTCATTTTCAAATTAAGGAGAAAAAATAAAGTGAGTAGAAAGAATTTTCTCAAATTTAAAAATCTTCCTAGAAGTTTTCTTAAAACTCTCAAGAAACTGCTTATGTGAATTAGAATATGTTGTTGTTCAGTCGCCAAGTCGTGTCTGACTCTTTGCAACCCCTCAACTGCAGCACACCAGGCCTCCCTGTTCCTCACTATCTCCCGGAGTTTCCCCAAGTTCAGGTCCACTGAGTCAGTGATGCCATCCAACCATCTCATCGTCCATCACCCTCTTCTCCTTCTGCCTTCAATCTTTCCCAGTCAGGGTCTTTTCCAATAAGTCGGCTCTTCACGTCAGATGGCCAAACTTTTGGAGCTTCAGCTTCAGCATCAGTCCTTCCTATGAATATTCAGTGTTGATTTCCTTTAGGATTGACTGATTTGATCTCCTAGCCATCCAAGGGACTCTCAAGAGTCTTCTCCAACACCACAGTTCAAAAGCATCAATTCTTCAGCACTCAGCCTTCTTTATGGTCCAATTCTCACATCTGTACATGACTACTGGAAAGATCATAGCCTTGACTATGGCCCTTTGTCAGCAAAACGATGTCTTGGCTTTTTAATATGCAGTCTAGGTTTGTCACAGCTTTCCTTCCAAGAAGCAATTATCTTCTAATTTCAAGGCTGCAGTCGCCATTTGCATTTATTTTAGAACCCAAGAAGAGAAATTAGAATATAGCTAAATATATTGGTTGATTTTGCTTGCATTATGTTTTATTATTTTACATGAGATATAAAAACTCTTCATGATATTAGAACCCCATATGCTCAGTCGATGGAACACATTTGCAATGATGCTGACACTTGCTTCTAGATGGGATACTGGTCAGGGTCCTCTAAAGAAATAGATCCAACAGGATGAAAGGAGGGGTGGGGAGAGAGAGAAAAAGAAATCCACAGGGCAGGCCTAGAGGTGCAGGGAAGGGTTGATGCTGCAGTTCATGTCCAAAGACCTTCTGAAGGTTGAACTATTTCCGGCTTAAGGATGGTCAGCCTGATCTTTCTTGAGGCCTCAACTGATTGGACAAGGCCCACTCACTCCAAAGAGGGACATCTACTTTATTCAAAGTCTACTAATTTAAATGGAGAAGGAAATGGCAACCCACTCCAGCATTCTTGCCTGGAGAATCTCATGGACAGAGGAGCCTGGAAGTCTGCAGTCCATAGGATCACAAAAAGCTGGACATGATTTAAATGCTAACCTTATCTAAAAAACACCTTCACAGCAACATCTAGACTGGTGTTTTGATCAAATATCTGGGTATCATGGCCCAACCAAGTTGACACATAAACATGCGTGTGCCTCATACTAATGTACTTCACTCCGAGAAGCTGCCTCTGAATGGGGGAGGAGGGGGGAATGTGTGGAAAGCTGCCACCTAAGCTGTGGAGCCCAGGAGAGACCAGAAGAGCTGGAAAGGTGCTGTTGTGGGGGTGGGGGGGCGGGAAAGGAAGGCTGGCCACTGCCTTGCCTTGGAGGGGGTGCTCAGCAACACCAAGGGGCTGCCTTCCCACCCACAGAAGGTGGGCTGTGAGGCGCCTCCCAAGAGAGTGGAGGCAGCTCCACCAGCATGGGGTCCCCTGGAAGTCGTCACCACACATTTGCAGGTGGTGGTACTGTGATTTTCATCCTCATCTTACAGGTAAGTTTGCTGAAGCACAAAGCGAACCCACCACCCAGGTGCACACAGGAGTCACATGAAGATCCAGGACCAGGGTGAGGGCTCCTGCTCCAGAGTCAGAGATGTTTCCCTCTTCACCATTCAGCCTCCCTCTGCATGAGAGTGAAAAGAGCCCTAAGAACTCAAGGCTGACATGATTGAGACCTTGGAGGAAGGAAGTAACAGCTGCATTCTTTTCTCAATCAGCCCTAGTATCTCAGCAAAGGAAAGAGAGCTGCCTCTCCAAGCCCAAGACAAAGGCGCCCACTTCTGTGCTTGTTGGCATTGAGGGGAGGCTCATTTGTCCTGTATCACTTGACAGATTGTGGCTTCAGCGAGAAGCTACTGATTCCTCCATACCTGGCGACTCCCCATCACTGGAAATTTCCCAGCAATGGTTTCCCTTTCTTGCAGAGGTCCATTTCTTCTTCTCCAAGTCTAGACACCAGTTGTCCCAAGTGAGCACATCTTGGGGAGGACACATGTGGTGGCAGCAAGCTGAAGGGAGGCTTCCTGGAGACTCAAGGAAGTGGGAGCTTGTGTCCCAGCCAGCGCAGCTTCTCTGCAAACAGCAAGTGCCAGGGGAAGACCAAAAAATGCTCTTCACTTTGACAGACCAGCCTGTCTTGTGTTTGCTCAGGGGCTCTCTTGGGTCAGCAGGCCTGGTACTCTCCTTGACACCCATACACATGCATAGGGAAAGTCCATTGAAATTGGTGTTCTAAAAGCTCTTGACCTTTGGCCTCCGCAGAGGTTTGGATGTAATTGGAGGGAAGGCGTGCAGCCTGGTCACCGGGATTATAGGTGCAGCCCCAGTGAGAAGTGCACCCCATGGGAGTGCAGCATCACTGTCCTGAGAGCTTGTCAGCCACTCGGGTGGAACTCTGTGACCACCCAGACCTCCTGGATCATCATCTGCCTTTCCGCCCGTGGTGAGTTTGCATGTGGAGTTTGAGAAATGCAGCTCTAAAGAGGAGCAATCCTGCTGCTTCTTCAGAAACAGGCGGTGATGAGGGGGAGCTCAAAGCAGGCACACACGTGTAGGTTTCAGGAAGCCAGGGAGCAAAGCAACACAGTAAGTCTCCTCCATCCTCTGCCTGCGCCCTGGGGCCGTGGACCTGCTGGGAGGAGAGCCAGGGCCCAAGGGTGGGCATGGGACACCTGTGGGTGCTCAGGCAGTGTCTGGACCGGCGCCAGCTCAGGGTGTCCCTGACAGCTCATCCCCTCCCTCAGCCCTTCCCTTGCTTTGGGTGAAGGGTATGTTTTCATTAATTTGTCAACAATCATACACACTAAATAGAGATTCCTAAATATGCTGCTGACCTCTCCAGTTGGTATCCAGATGTAATGATTAAATGACCACTACAGCAGTGCTTCAAGTGGGGGTGTTCTCAGAGGGCTCAGGTGGCAATGAGGGGAAAGGTGGGGTCAGGAATGGCTGCTGGCTTGTGGCAACACTGGTAGGGAAGAGGCTCCCACGCTGGCTGCAGGTGTGTGACCCTTGGGCCGGCTGGCACTCACTAGGCTGGGCCTTAGCTCGAAGAGATGTCCCTGAGCCTCCTCCCTGCCCTGATGCTGTGAGTCTTCCTTCTTGAGACCACTGGAAGGGGAACCATCGATGCTGGCAACAGTGTCCAATCTGCAGAGGCCACGGTCCTGCCGGGACCGTTCTCAGGTGGGGGACGGGACTTGTGGCTCTGGGAGCCTGAACTTCGGCCCCTCTCAGAGGACAAGTTATCCTGAAGGAGGACAAACAGGACTTTCAAGAGGGAGGGACATATCCAGAGACCCCGCAACCACACCTGCCTTCTGGATTTGGTGGCCTCCTGGGAACGCCAGACCAGGGTCACAGGAAAGAAGCAACACGTGCCTTTCCCGAGGTCCTGTGGTCTGGGTGATGGGATTGAGGCCATTCGGGGACTCGGGACTCAGCTACAGATGCCAGCCTCCCCAGGCAGCACAGGAGACTAGGAGGCCTGCCCACCTCCAGCAGGGGCTGCAGAGCCTCAGGAGGATGTGCCACAAGAAAGACTGTGCACCCTGGGATCTGTGCCCACCCTCCCTGTGGCCACCTTCTAGAACGTCAGGCCATCAGTGAGAGACTCAACCCCACCCACCTGTGTGAGGAGAAGGCAGCCTTTCTGGATGGCCAAAGAAAAAAAATGAAAGAGTGTTTTGGCATATGCACTGTCTCGGCCACGCCCTGTCTCACACATATGCACAACCACATGAACACATATGCTCACCCACAATGACACACTCACCACGAGTCACCCAGATGGCTACATTGAGAAACCACATGGCATCTGGTGCACACGTGCTTCCTGAGGCCCCCTGTGGCAGTCAGTGAATGGCATTCTTGGAAGAACACAAAGGCGATGCCTGGGGTCTCCAGAGGCTCTGTGCTAACCCCATAAGAGACCACAGAACTGGGCCCTGTGTGCATGGAAGCTGAGGGTCTGCCTAAGGGGGTGGTTCTGGCCCTACAGGGCTCAGGCTCCTTAACTGATTCAAGCTGACAGAGATGGGTGGGGGAGAATGCAGAGCAAGACCCTTCCTCCCAGAAGTGCCCTGAGGCCCTGCCAGGGAGGGTTCTGAGTGCCTGGCGAGGGCTGGCCTGAGTCTGCTTCCCAGGAGTTCCAGTACTCAGCTTTGAAAAAGGTGGCTCCTGGGTTAGGTTCCGTGGTGGACAAATTCTGAAAACAGTAGCCACTCAACTCCCACGACTCTTCTAGGGTCACAGGGTGTACTCAGCAAAAATGTAAAAGATTTTGTAATTAGAATGTTGGATTCCTACTGCAAAAACAACCCAAACAAGATCCATGCAATCTTTGTGCTAGAGCCGGTCTCCCTCCTGGACCATGAAGCCCAGCTACAGTCACAAAGATGAAAGTGTGGGAGCGGCCAGAACTGTCAGCAATCAGACACCTGCCCCTTCACAGGCGGAAGTCCCTCCCTTGGGCAGCCCTGCCTCCCAAACCATCCTTCTCAGCTTGGCACCTAAAATGTATACTTAGGGAAATTGGTGGTGACTTAAAAAAATCTTCTGCTGCCTTCTTGGTTGATCTCATATGGACACCCTATCAGGCATAGCAAGGGCTTGTGTGACCCCGCAGTCTGCTGCCCCATTGGTTCCTTGCAAGGTGGTGGATGTGTAGCTTGTCCTGCTCCTGGACTGCAAAGCTCGCTTCCCCTCCAGGACCCGCCCATTGTGTGCACTTGTGTGAAGCAGGGATTCATAGATGAGCATCAGGATAGCGGATGTGTTGCTCTACATTTTTCCAACAGAGCTGTCCTTTAACCAGGATCTCTGCTGCTGCTGCTAAGTCGATTCAGTCGTGTCGGACTCTGTGCGACTTCATAGACGGCAGCCCACCAGGCTCCCCCATCCCTGGGATTCTCCAGGGAAGAACACTGGAGTGGGTTGCCATTTCCTTCTCCAATGCATGAAAGTGAAAAGAGAAAGTGAAGTCGCTCGGTCGTGTCTGACTCTTAACGACCCCATGGACTGCAGCCCACCAGGCTCTTCCATCCATGGGATTTTCCAGGCAAGAGTACTGGAGTTCGGTGCCATTGCCTTCTCCGAACCAGGATCTCTACACTGGGCCAATAGTGAGATCCAGAATTCAAGGAAGGATATTGTCTTTTGCATTCGAGCATCAAATGCTATTACATCGTCACTATTAATGACCAGAAAAGCTAAAATAAGCTCACTGCAAGCCTTCTAATCTATAAGGCCCCCCATGCCTGCCTGATTGTAACTTCCTTGGTGACCAATGGGGTCACACTGGAGCCCTTGTTATGTATGGTAGATTTTCTAGGTGGTGCTAGTGGTAGAGAACCCACCTGCTAATGCAGGAGACTAAGAGAAATACATTCCTTCCCTCAGTTGGGAAGATCCTTTGGAGAAGGGGATGCAACCCATCCAATATTCTTGCCTGGAGAACCCCATGGACAGAGGAGCCTGGTCCATTGGGTGGCACAGAGTTGGACACAACTGAAGTGACTTAGCACGCATGCATGCAGAATTTTTCTAAAAGGAGTTTTGTACTCATTATGGAAACTCAGAAATTTAGATTTTACCTATTCTTGAGCTTTTGAGCTAAAAAGAGGGGGAAAAGGTCAAGGAAAGACATTGTCTCTTGCTTTGGAGCGCCAAGCACTATTACGTTGTCACTATTATGGACCAGAAAAGCTAAGATAAGCGCACTGGAAGCCTTCTAATCTATTTATATGGCCCTTCCTGCCTGCCTGATTGTCACTTCCTATTATTTCAAAGTCACCTTTGGTCTCGGTTTGTATAATACCAAGAGCTGTATAATACCATCCTGCCCAGGAACTTTTATTTAGTTCTTGATACTGTCCAAGCGGTGGCTTTTATGAACCATGCTGACAGCTTTAGCCTTCCAAAGGAGCACAGATTTAAAAGGAGCCTGAGACACAAAGGGGGCGTGCCATCACAGCCCTTTCCTTTGCTAGAGCCGCAGGGGTGGGGCCTGGGGGCAGGCTCCATCCCCACTGCTGTTCCCTGGCCTTCCTCTCACCCTGGCATCCCTCCTGACAGCCACAGGGCAGCAAGGCCAGTCCCAGTGGATTTTCACAAAGAAGGAAAAGGAGCCCCACGTGCAGCCTTGACCTGTTTCCCCTCCCCCTTCCCCATCCCCAAACAGACAGGTCTGCAGAGAAGCCAGGTGCCCCTAGTACCTCCACGCCCAGAACCCCAAGCCAAAGCTGACCCCAGGATCCTAGAGGTCGCACTGAGCCACGTGGTCTCCTCTTTCTTCCTGCGACCTGCCTGGTAACCTCACTTGAGCTGAGTCCTGTCTGAATCTCAGCCATCTGAGCCTGCAGGTCATGCAGGGCCCATGGGTCAGGGTCTCCATCACCTCTGGCCTCCATTCCCCCACCCACATTTTCTCTCCCATCCTCTTCCCAGGGGCCTAGTTTTCCTCTGACATTTTACGGAAAGGCTTATAATTTTATATTTTGCATTTAATAAGTTTTGTTTTCCTCCTTTCGTTAGCACTAATTAATTTTATCTTCACAAAAACATCATCTGTGAGGTAACATGCAAGCAGGGATTCTTACCCCCATTTCACAGACTGGGACCTGAAACCAGAAAAAAAGGCAAACATGCTAAGACCACACAATGAGGAGGAGCCAGGAGCTCCAGAGTTTCAGGGGACTTCAGAGCAGCTAATATGCAAGGCTTTCCTCAGCCTGCACTGCTTTTTGTCATGAATGTAATGCCCACTCATTCTGAATTCAGAATATCTTGGTTGTTCTGTATTTTCTCAATTGGCAAGTGTCTAGGGAAAGTGCACACATTTTTTGTTTCTTTTCATTTAAAAAAACCTCCTTATAAAAGGTTATGAATCCCTGAGAAGGGCCAAAGTAGGGTGTACATTCTGCCACTTGTACACAAGATAATTTTCAGGGCATGTTTGCATGCCCAGTCGCTCAGTCACGCCTGACTCTTTGCGACCCTATGGACCATAACCCATCAGGCTCCTCTCTCCATGAAATTTCCCAGGCAAGAATACTGGAGTAGGTTGCCATTTCCTGCTCCAGAGGATCTTTCAGACCTAGGGATTGAACCGGCATCTCCCGTGTCTCCTGCATTGCAGGTAGATTCTTTACCACTTGAGCCATTGGGGATGACCTTTCAGGGCTATACCAACATTTTTATTTGAATGTGCCAGCCTGAATTTATGACTCCATTATGACCATTTATGTCTGTTTATTACATTTGTGGTAGGAGGGGTGCAATCATGATAAAATCAAACCCCATATCCACTGGGTGGGCAACCCATAAACTGGAGAACAATAATACCAAAGAAGTCCTTGCACTGTTGTGAAGATTCTAGGCCCTGGGGATCCGGCAAAGGGACTGGAAATCCCCAGGGAATCTGACTTTGAAGGACAGTGGGATTTGATTACAGCACTTATGCAAGACTGGGGGAAACATAGACTCTTGGAAGACACAAACAAAATCTTGTGTGCACCAGGACCCAGGAGAAAGGAGCAGTGACCCCACATGAGACTGAGGCAGACTTGCCTGTGAATATCTGAAGGTCTCCTGCAGAGGCGTGGGTGGAAACGGCCCGCTGTGGGGACAGGAGGTGTGTGTCCTTTTTGGAGGTCACCAGTGGCCCTACTATAGAGACTGCAGACTCTAGGACTGGGTCACCTCAGGCCAAACAACTAACAGGGAAGGAGCACAGCACCACTCATTAGTAGACAATTGGATTAAAAATTTACTGAGCCTGATCCAGCCCACTAGAGCAAGACCCAGTTTTCCCCACAGCCAGTCCCTCCCATCAGGAAGCTTCTGCAAGCCTCTCATCCATCAAAGGGCAGGCAGAAGAAGCAAGAACTATAATCCCATTTATGACAGTAGTATTAAAGTTGGGGGGAGAATATTCAATAAAAGTAGGTTGATATAAAGAAAAGGCTGGTAGGTATGAGAAATGGAGTATTTCTTGCTGTATCAGTAAGCAAGGATGTCACAGTTATCAGCGATGCTAGCCCTCCTGTGATCCAGCTGCTCTTGCCTGCAGCCACTCCCTACAGCGAGCACTGAGGATATCGGAAAGCGAAGAAGCACAGGAGGCTGGCTACAGACAGCCAAAGAGCATATAAAAGGAATGATTTCTGTGAGTCCAGACTCTTGCATCTTCCCATACATAGAAAAGGGCTAAATTCCTTCACTTCAGAAATCTAGTTTTCTTTAATTCACAAAAATACTTTCGACGTTCAGACAACCTGCCCTTTGTTGCAAACTTCTGTATTTATAATCTGACTCCTCCCCTCCACCTCCTTGTAGCAGTTTTCTCAAGGTCACATGAGATGCTGTCTCCTAGACTTGAAGCCCTAAAAATTCCCACCAAATAAAATATAACTCTCAACTTTTAGGTTGTGACTAATTTTTTTTAGGTCAGTAAGTGTTCTGGGAGAGTGCTAATTGCAGGAGTAAAGGATGTTTGTCCAACCCAATGCTGTCTAAGCTAGGCAGTCAGGATGTTGAAGATAGAATCACTGATGAACGAATGAAATCCATTACAAACCATCAGGTGTAAGGCGTCTCGTGCAAAGGTGTCCATGTGAGGTTAACACAACCGTCAGGGCCTGAGAAGGTCCCTACCCTGTGATTCTCGAAGTCCCTCCAAGAAGAGCCCCATGAGGACAATGCAGCAGAGAAGCCCTGGGGCAGTTCTGCCAGTTATTCCTCTCCTCCCAGGATCCTCTCTCCACAGGCCCTTGGGACTGCCTCCTGCAGCGGTGGCAAGACACTCACCCCATGTCACCACGTGAGGGCCACATCAATGGGAAAACCTCTCTCTCCTGAAGGGTACGCCATTTTCACCATTATTAGGCTTTGAAATCCAAAATTCATTCTGAAGAGTTGTAGTCTTCAGAGTGATTCAAAGTTTGAATGCAGATCTCCAACAGTTGTTCCAGTGGATTTAATTCATGTGGACAACTTGATGCTGGTTGGACCAGAGGAAGGACTAAAGTAAGCAGAAATAATAAAAGCAGCTCTACCTGTACACACCCTCAGACCCCTGCCTACGGGAGCAGGTGCAAAGAGTTACAAAGTAGCCCAAAGTAGCAGAGGTGTAAGGACCAACCTGGTGAAAATCTGTGCCCCATAGTTATAGAGTGCAGCCCAGAGGAGCAGCAGGTGGACCAGCTGAGGAGATGCACAAAAATCCCAACAGAAGATTCTTGTGCTGCCTGCTGGGTTCCCAAGTGACTGCAGCAGGCTTACAGTTTACCAAAAAAACCAGGCTAGCTTTTTAAATTCTTCCTTTCTTGCTTTGTAACAATGAAAATATGAGGTGGAGCTTTGTTATGAGTTGACTTTCTCCCTGTCTCTATTTATGTATAGAAATCTTACTGCCAATACCTGAGAATCTTGTCTACAGTGACCCAGGGTGATTAGCAAAGATGAGGTCACACTTGAGTGGGGTGGGTCCCTCAACCAATATGACTGTTAACAATAAAGAACACCACACAAAGAGAAAGAGAAAATGCACACAAAGGGAAGGAGATGGAGAGAGACACAGGGAGAAGAGGCTGTGGGCAGACCAAGGTTTCAGAAAGAACCAACCCTGGTCATACCTTGATCTCAGACTCCTGGCCTCCAGAACTGTGTGGCAGTATCCTTCTGCTGTTTAAGCCTGCCCGTCTGTGGCAGCTCCTAGGCCACAAGTATATGCTTCTTGTAAATTCTTTATGATACACATGAATAAAAGAATTTTTTAAATTTAAAACAGAAAACAAGTACAATAAAAAAATTGCCTTTCCCACATCCTCAGAAATGCAGATGACCCCACCCTAATGACGGAAGGCAAAGAGGAACTAAAGAGCCTCTTGATGAAGGTGAAAGAGGAGGGTGAAAAAGCTGGCTTAAAACTCCACATTCAAAAAATGAAGATCATGACATCCAGTCCCATCACTTCATGGCAAATAGATGGGAAAACAATAGAACCAGTGAAAGACTTTATTTTCTTGGGCTCCAAAATCATTGCAGATGGTGACTGCAGCCATGAAATTAAAAGACGCTTGCTTCTTGGAAGGAAAGCTATGACAAACCTAGATAGTGTATTAAAAAGCAGAGACATCACTTGACCAACAAAGGTCTGTACAGTCAAAGCTATTGTTTTTCCGGTAGTTGTGTAGAGATGTGAGAGTAGGACCGTAAAGGAGGCTGAGTGCTGAAGAATTGACGCTTTCGAATTGTGGTGCTGGAGAAGACTCCTGAGAGTCGCTTGGACAGCAAGGAAATCAAACCAGTCAATGATAAAGGAAACCAACCCTGAATATTCATTGGAAGGACTGATGCTAAAGCTGAAGCTCCGATACTTTGGCCACCTGATGTGAAGAGACAACTCATTGGAGCTGACCCTGATGCTGGGGAAGATTGAGGGCAGGAGGAGAGGGGGGCAAGAGAGCATGAGATGGTTGAAAGGCATCATTGACTCCACGGACATGAGTTTGAGTAAACTCTGGGAGATAGTGAAGGACAAGGAAGCCTGGTACGCTGCAGTCCATGGAGTCACAAAGAGTTGGACATGACTAAGCAACTGAACAACAACAACAATAACATGACTCAAGGATACATTTCTATCATATATCTAAAATTAAAATAAAATTCTTTCCAAAACACCCCTGACTGAGAAACTTTATCCTGGTATATGCTATGCAAAAATGGATTAGACACAGTGTCTCTTTCGAGAGTTTATTCAGGTATAATTGGTGTACAATAAGCTTCACACATATAAAGTATACAAACTGTAAAATTTGTAAACCATGAAAGTTCAGCACAACCAGGACAGTGAACAGAACCATCTCTTCCAGAAGTTTCTTCTGTCACCTCTGCAATCCTATTCTTGTTCCCTTCCTTCCTCTCCCCCAGTCCAAAGAAACCAGTGATCTGCTTTCTATATTTTCTAGAATTTTATATAAGTGGAATTATGGCATGACATTTTTATATTCTCTTTACTTCTCTCAGCTTAATTATTTTGAGATTTTTTTTTCTCCCATGAGCTTACATGTATCAGTAATTCATTCCTGTTTATTGTTGAGTAGTAGTCTACTGTGTGGATATGACTTTATTCATTCATTTCTTGACAGGCATTTGCAGCATTTCTAGTTTTAGGCTATCCAAATGTACCGCTGTGAACATTTGTGCGTTAAGTCTTTGCAAGGACAAAGGTTTCTTCTCTCTTGGTTAAGTACCTAGGGGTGGAATGGCTGGCTCATATGGCATATGTTTAACTTTTTGGGAGATCACCAGATGACTTTACAAAATGCTATAACTTGTTATGTGTCCACCAGCGTGCATGAGTGTTCTGGTTGCGCACACACTTGCCAGTGCTTGTAGGGTCCACTCTGTTCTCGTACGTGTGCAATGGTGTCTCACTGCACAGTGCAGGAACTTTGGTGTGAGCCATTCCCCAGAGCCTTATGATGGAGACCCTGTGTGGAACCAGGATCACAGGTAAATGTTGGACCTACCTTTGCTAACGAGTGAGGGAACAGTGAAGATGGTGCTAAAAAGCGTGATGTCTTTCCTTCTGACACACAAAATAAATTCTAGGTGGATTACATCTGCAGCAAGGTCCTACCATATAACACAGGGAACTATATTCAGTATTCTGTAACAAACCATAATGGAAAAGAATATAAAATATATATATATATATATATATATATATATATATATATAAAACTAAGTCACTTTGCAATAGAGCTGAAATAACACAGCTTTGTAAATCAACTATACTTAAATAAATTTTTTTAAAAAATTAAAAATTTCGGGTAAAAAGTACTATTGTTTGTTCCATAGCAAAAATACACAAATGTGTGAAGAGAAAATGCTCCAACCCACACCCTTGCCCACCTGCTCCCAGGCTCCTTCTGTCTCCCTTCTGGGCCCGAAGTCATGTCCTGGGCTCCAGTCATGCAGGGCTGCTGGCCATCCCTGGGGATGAGCCCTTGCACACGTCAGCAGCTTTGCCGAATGTCTCTGCCAAGAAGTGCTTCCCTGTATTATCCACCTCCAACAACTCCTCTCACTCTGAAGGATCCACAGTGAATAGGTGCCTCATCCCTGTGGACCAGCTGTTAACTCCCAACCTGTGTGTTCTTACAGTTACCTGTGTGTTCTTACAGTTACCTGTCACATTGCTTGAAATGAGCAGATTATAGGGGTTGGCCTCCATGCATCTGTGTGTCTCTGCCGGGTATCGAATTTGCATTTTGGAGGACTGTGTTCCTGGTACCCAGCACAAAGCAGGAACCAACCAGTGTGTACCTAATAAAAGGAGGAAGCATGTGCTTGTGTTTAAAACATACAGGACATTGTAGTGGGTAGCCATCCAACCCTGAGTGAGTTTAGCTCACTACCACAACCCTCCCTATCACAAGACTAGACCCCGTGACTGGGCACTCCTGGCTCCACCTCCCCTCAGGAAATCCATGGGTTGCTGTTGAGATCCCCAGGCCCTTGACTGATTCTTCAAGATTCATGCCTCCCTAGAGTTGGCAGCTTTGCTATACAGCCCCAGTGGGCTTTGATATTACTCTGTACTTTTAATTAAACATTACCTAATTCCATGACATAAGAGTGGAAAAAGAGAGTGGTAGTTTCTATGAAAAACAATTCCAAAGCTTTGGAAAGACTCAGTAATTGTAAATCATGAAAAAAAAAATAATGTTTCATTATATGTGCATGGTAGAACTTTAAAGATGGGAGAGGGAGTAAAAATCCATAGGAATCTGCGTTTAGAGTCGTGTGCAAATGTCTTAGTTTCTCACATCACTTTAAATAAGCTGAAATTGGTCTGTATAGTCTCTATACAGATAATGCGTTATGGCTGTGTGTGCTTTAGACAGGAAATGTGGATTGAAAATGATCAAATCAGATGATCAGCATGTATATCTACATATTTAAATTTCAAGCTAAAATAAAATGTTATATGTGTATATATATATATATTATTGTTGCTTCTTCAGTTGCTAAGTTGTGTCTGACTCTTTGCCAACCCATGAACTGCAGGACACCAGGCTTCCCCATCCTTGACTATATATTAACATATATATGTAACGTATATATGTGTGTGTATGTATATATATATATATATATATATGGCTTCCCAGGTGGTGCTAGTGGTAAAGAACCTGCCTGCCAATGCAGGTGAAGAAGGAAATGGCAACCCACTCTAGTATTCTTGCCTGGAGAATCCCATGGACAGAGGAGCCTGGCAGGCCTTGGTCCATAGGGTCCCAGAGAGTCAGACACAACTGAAGTGACTAAGCACACACACCAATGCAGGAGACTCAAGAGATGTGAGTTTGATCCCTGGGTTGGGAAGATCCCCTGGAGGAGGAAATGGCACCCCACTCCAGTATTCTTGCCTGGAGAATCCCATGGACAGAGGAGCCTGGTGGTCTACAGGGTAGGGTCGCACAGAGTTGGACATGACCAAAGCAATTTAGCACATATGCATGCATATATGTATATATGCACATGTATGTGTTATGTGTGTGTGTATATATATATACACACATACATATGTACATACGCTTCCATATATACACATTTATATGCATATATGTATATGTATATTTGTGTTGGCATGAGTGTACAGGTGTTTTATATATATATACACACATACATACACTTACATATATATACATTTATATACATGTGTATATATATCAGAGAAGGCAATGGCAACCCACTCCAGTACTCTTGCCTGGAAAATCCCATGGACGGAGGAGCCTGGTAGACTGCACTCTATGGGGTTGCTAAGAGTTGGATTCAACTGAGTGACTTCACTTTCACTTTTCACTTTCCTGCATTGGAGAAGGAAATGGCAACCCACTCCAGTGTTCTTGCCTGGAGAATCCCAGGGATGGCGGAGCCTGGTGGGCTGCCGTCTATGGGGTCGCACAGAGTCAGATACGACTGAGAGATGCAGCAGCAGCAGTATACATGTATGTTTGTGTGGGCATGAGTGTACACACACACACACACGTATAATGATTTTCTACTTTAATATATGATTAAATGATTTTGGTTCTTTACTTACAAGCTACTTGTCTTATATGTGTTAGATAAGAGAGTTCCTATTAAATACATAATTTATATAAATAAATACACAATATATAAATATAGATTTTAAATATTTATGTGTATGCATTAAACATTATACTTCTGTGTAAATATATTTTGTGTACAGAATACTTTTTTGCATATGGATAAGTAGTATATAAAGTGAACACTTTTTTGCTTTTAATTTTTATTTTGCTTTGGAGTATTGTTGATTAACAATGTTTTGTTGGTTCCAAGTGTACAGCAAAGTGATTTCAGTTATACATATAAATGCACCTATTCTTTTTCAATATTTTGTATTTTTATGTTTGTAAACCCATGACTGATTCATATCAACGTATGGCAAAAACCACTACAATATTGTAATTAGCCTCCAACTAAAACAAATAAATTAAAAAAGAAAAAGTATTTCCTCCTCATTTCTAGGACAGATGGCTATAGCTGCTGGGTTCCCAGGAAGCCAGCTCTGAGGTGGAGTCGGATAGGGAAAAGCTTTGGGAGCATCACCTGTGCAGGAGAGACAGGAATCTGGATCAGGAGAGGAGGAGCTGGAATGAGAAGAAGCTGAGCAGCGCAGTGGTCCTGGGTGCTCTGGGCTTGTAGAGGTCATTGTCATCCCAGTGGGGAGGGGGTGGCAGGGCCCAGACCTGCAGCAGGACGTGGGCTGTGCAGCGGGATGAGGCCTTTGGGGAGTCACCGAGCTGGGAGGCCCTGCTGCCAAGGGGCTGAAGGCTAGAAGCTGACTGCCCTCAGCTCCCCTGAGGTCGGGCAGTGAGCCTCGATTCAGGGATTCCAGGCAGTGCAGCCCAGGATCCTCCGCAGGAGTGGTTGGCTTTGTTCTAGAATGAGTTTCCTCCATCACATGGAGGGGATTCCAAAGTACTTACCAGAATGTGCCTGCATTCTGAATCACTTCAGTCATGTCCCACTCTTTGCGACCCTATGAACTGATCCTGCCAGGCTCCTCTGTCCATGGGGATTCTCCAGGCAGGAACACTGGAGTGGGTTGCCATGCCCTCCTCCAGGGGATCTTCCCGACCAGGGAGGGAACCCACATTTCCTGCATTGCCGGTGAATTCTTTACCGCTGAGCCACCAAGGAAGCCCACTTACCAGAGCACTTGGATGGAAAACTGGTCCTTTCCTTATTTTCATGCCATTTCTCTTTTTCTTCATCTCAAAATGTCACAGAGGACAGATCCAGCCACCAGTGGTGAGCACGCTATAGGGGAGAACTTCCTTTTTACAAAGGGGCTGAAGAATATTTGGACTGAAACCTCACAGTACCAGCACACACAGTGACACACACATAAACACATACACTCAGGCAATGCGAAGTGGCTCTGCCCTGCTAATGACACACAGAGTCTTACATGGAGCTGGGAGGAGGGAAATTCTAGCCTCCTAGCTCTTCATCCTACTCAAGGATTCCATGAGTCCACAGTCTTAGGGAGGGGTGGCTGCTCCACTGTTGGGTGGGAGACAAAAACTCTACAACCATGACGACAGGTTACAAGTGTTGAAAGCCTGGTAATAGGCCTGGATGGAAATTCTGGTTGCGTGAGACAAGTTTCTTTTCCTCTCTGAGCCTTTCTTTCTGTTTCCCAGCTCTATACAGTGAACAGTGAGATCATTCATACTAAAGTGCATGCTGCCCAGTGAAAGCCAAGTTTAGAAAAGCAGTTGCTATACTGTCAGCTACTGTTTGTCTTCAAATATGCTCAAATACATAAATATGTGTGTGCAGAAAACCAAAGTGAACAGTGGTTATTACTGGGTGGGGAGATTATAGGTGAATTTTTTTCACATAAATTCTTTCCCATGAATTTTTTCAAGAGATATTACATTGGTATTCAGAAAGAAAAATAATTTTTAAAAATAATTAAAGTTAAAAATCATACTGTTTTCTGCCATGGGTGAAGTCAACAGAAGAGTCAGTTTTGTGGCCTGACTCCCCCACCTCAGGAAGGAGAAAGTATCATGAAGGCAGTTTTACCAGGAGGTCTCAGAGAGGCCGGATTACTTGCCTTAGCTCTGGAACAGTGGCTAACATGCTGTAGGAGACAGGGCTAATGTTTTCAGGCCCCAAATCATCAGGTGAACCCATACTTTTCCCCCAGCTCATGTATAAGTTTTAGCACCCAATTACTTCTCCTTTAAGAAGAAACGAATAAAATTTAGTCAAAGAATGGTACCACTTACCCAGCACAGAGGAGGTCCACCTGCTACTGCCACTGGAATGGTCTGGCCCCAGAAGAGCTCTCTGGTCATTGTGTGACCTCAGCCATACTCTCGGAGGCTGCCTAGGAGAAGTGCTGGGTGTTCAGATGGGGCTGCCAAGCTGTGTTTGGAACTCCCTGTGAATCCTGAGATAATGAGGAACATGAGGTTTCATACCTCGACATTTGGACAAGCTTGTCTTGAAGACCACCTTTGTGCTGAACCTACGCAACTTTGCAAAATGCATTCTGTAGCTTGGATTGGAAGCTGCAGACTCACTCCTGGTGAGGTTGCCCTCAGGTCTCTGGTTGTCCCCACCTTCCTCCTTGTTGTTGCTTTTCAGAAGCAGCTAAGTTGTGTCTAACTCTGTGCCCCATGACTGTAGCACACCAGGCTCCTCTGTCCTCCGAGTTCTTGCCTGGAGAATCTTCCTCCCTAGGCAATTCATAATCATGTCACCTCACCTTTCCTTCTGTTTTTCTTTTAAAAATTTGAGGTCATTTTTCTCTCTTCCAATTTCCTTTTTTTTTTTAAATTTAACAAAGCATATTTCTTGTAAAAAGTGACATAGTAAACAAAAGAAAAAATCATAAAGCAAAAGTTAATGGTTCACTATCACTTACATGCCCTCATCATTTCATCCTGAAGTTTAAGGTATTCTCAAAGTTGTCGTGTCATCCCTAGGAGTCAGACAGTATAACCACCTAGGCTGACACATTTTTATTTCATTCATTAACATTTTGTTCCTTTATGATGATGATCCTCTGTTAACTTCTGGTTGTTCAGAGAGGGAATCATCATACAGCAGCATCCCCTCATAGGCCACGGTCTAGCTGCTCACACTCCATGTTTCAGATTTGTGCCACTCAGGACACCTGGAGTGACACTGATTCTGAAGTGGAAGAGAAGCTCTGCACCAAGCTGCAGAGGGCAGTGGTTGGCCGGAGGTGGGGGTTGGGGGAAGAGTGGGCACTCCCGTTTGCTCCACAACTGTTCATAGATGCAGGTTGTGAGTCTGTGGAGACCGTAAGACCATTCACCCGGTATCCTCATTCATATTTATGAAGTCTTCTTAGAAATAGTTTTCTCTGAAACTTCAGCAATGTAAGTTTGAAGGGTTTTCTTAAAGTCATACCACCTTGGGGAGGGAAAGAAGGAAATTAAGAGAACTAAACTGTGTCCAGACTATGCTTATCTCAAACTATCTTAACCGTTAGAATCTCACATCTCCCCCCTTGTCCCTTGCCTTACACTGGAGGCCTCACCCTACTGCTTAGTCAGTTAAACGGGCAGGGAAGATGGCTGATGTTGTGAGCCTGCAGTCTGCCTCTCAGTCACTGCTGGACGAGGCTGAGGCTCAAAGACACCTTCCTGCAGTGCTGGCACTTTCCAGAGTCATCACTTCCTTGGGGGCAGCAGTTCATGTCATCAGCCATGAGTCTGAGGCCACAGAGGTGACCCAGTGATCCAGAGTGCCAGACAGGTCGTGCAGAGCTGGCACAAGGCCACAGACAACACCGAGTAACACCAGATGGGCAAAGCAAATACTGCTTCTGTTGAAGCCAAGTTTCGCATGCATGTCCCAGGCTTTATGGTCATTTTACCCCAGAGTTGAACTCAGCTGTTCTCCACTCCACCCTCAGTCTCTGAGCCACACTGGACCTGAAACCAAAGACATGTACACCCACTTGTACCCACCCCACACTGTCCCTCAACTGTGGGTTTCCTTTCCCACAGACCCAAGCTCTGCTTCCTTCTGCCGGAGCTCCGGCTCTGGGATTTCCTCTCCAGTCTCCCATCCCTGTTCTCTATAGAGAGATGCCTTCCTTCTTCTTGTCTGTCCCCTTCTCAGACGTCGGAGGAGCCAGTGATGAAGAGTGTCAGGAAAGAGGGCAGCCAGGTTGGAAGGAACAGATGATGGGTAGGAGAAGTTAGGATGAAAGAAGGAAGGATGCAGGGCATGTCCTGGGACACAGCAAATGATGCTCCCCAGGCCTGTTCAGAGGTATCCATGTGCCCTGAAGCCCTAGTTTTATGCTTCCTTGATTAAGTTCCTGACAGTTGACTCACAAAAGCGTTTGTTGGATTCAATTCTAAGCAAAGTAAAAGTGAGAGAAGCCTTTTTTTGCAATATAATCACAGTGAAGCAGATGACCAATGGTGAGTACAGGGAAGTGCTGAATCATCCATTTCCCCCATGAGCTCAAATGTAAACCCATGGAAGCAACCCAAGTGTTCATGGATAGGTAAATGAGTAAATAAGAGGCGGTACATATGTACAATGGAATACTACTTGGCCATAAAAAAAATGCAATGCTGTCATTTGTAGCAACATGGACGGACCCAGAGATTATCATACAAGTGAATTGAGTCAGTTAAAGAAAGACAAATATATCACTTGCTGCTAAGTCACTTCAGTCGTGTCCGACTCTGTGCGACCCCGTAGACGGCAGCCCACCAGGCTTCCCCGTCCCTGGGATTCTCCAGGCAAGAACACTGGAGTGGGTTGCCATTTCCTTCTCCAGTGCATGAAAGTGAAAAGTGAAAGTGAAGTCGCTCAGTTGTATCAGACTCTTAGCGACCCCATGGACTGCAGCTTACCAGGCTCCTCCGTCCATGGGATATTCCAGACAAGAGTACTGGAGTGGGGTGCCATTGCCTTCTCTGATATATCACTTAGTGGGATCTAAAAAATAATGCAAATAAGTTTATTTACAAAACAGAAACAAACTCACAGACATAGAAAACAAACATGGTTACCAAGGGGGAAAGTGAGGGGGGGAAGGACAAATTATGAGTTTAAAAATAACAGACACATTAATAGATACACTGAAGTGAAGTGAAAGTCGCTCAGTCGTGTCCTATTCCTTGCGACCCCATGGACTGTACAGTCCATGGAATTCTCCAGGCCAGAATGCTGGAGTGGGTAGCCTTTCCCCTCTCCAGGGGATCTTCCCAACCCAGGGATTGAATCCAGGTCTCCAGCGTTGCAGGCAGATTCTTTACCAGCTGAGCCACAAGGGAAGCCCAATATATACATGTGAAGTGAAGTGAAAGTCGATCAGTTGAGAAATACACTGCTGCTGCTGCTGCTGCTGCTAAGTCACTTCAGTCGTGTACGACTCTGTGTGACCCCATAGACAGCAGCCCACCAGGCTCCCCTGTCCCTGGGATTCTCCAGGCAAGAACACTGGAGTGGGTTGCCATTGCCTTCTCCAATGCATGAAAGTAAAAAGTGAAAGTGAAGTCGCTCAGTTGTGTCCGACTTTTCCCAGCCCCATGGACTGCAGCCTACCAGGCTCCACCGCCCATGGGATTTTCCAGGCAAGAGTATTGGAGTGGGTTGCCATTGCCTTCTCCGAGAGATACACTATTATATTTATAATAGATAAACAACAAGATCTTACTGTGTAACACAGGGAACAATATTTTGTAATAATAATGACAGAGAATATACATATATATATATATATATATATATGCGCACGCACACACACACACACACACACATAACTGAATCACTTTGCTGTATACCTGAAACTAACATAATATAATAAATCACCTATTTGTTGCTGTTGTTCAGTCACTTAAGTTGTGTTCGACTCTTTGTGATCCCATGGACTGTAGCACTCCAGTCTCCTCTGTCCTCCACTATCTCCCAGAGTTTGTTCAAATTTATGTCCACTAAGTCAGTGATACTATCTAAGTATCTCATCCTCTGTTGTCCCGTTCTCCTTTTCCTTCAATCTTTCCCAGAATCAGGGTCCTTTCCAATCAGTCAGCTCTTCAAATCAGATGGACAAAGTCTTGGAGCTCCAGCTTCAGCATCAGTTATTCCAATAAATATTCAGGGTTGATTTCCTTTAGGATTGACTGGTTTGATCTCCTTGATGTTCAAGGGACTCTCAAGAGTCTTCTCCAGCACCACAGTTTGAAAGCATCAGTTCTTTGGCACTCAGTTTTCTTTATGGCCCAACTCTCACCAAGTATACATGACTACTGACTATACAGACCTTTGTCGACAAAGTGATGTCTCTGCTTTTTAATATGCTGTCTAGGTCATGACAACCCACTCCAGAATTCTTGCCTGGAGAGTTCTATGGACAGAGTCTGGGAGGCTACAGTCCACAGGGTCACAAAGAGTTGGACACGATTGAGCACGCATGTGTTGATGAGGCAGCAACAATTGTGGGAGCTCACCAGGGACTGTCCGAGGAACTTCCAAGGAACAAAGGTCTTTTAATCATCTATAGTTAAATTTTAAAAAGACATTTAAAAAAATATGTAAACACAGACTCCAAATGATTTCTGCTGTGCCCTTCACAGCTAGACCCTCAGCGAGCCCCTGTCCAGCACCTTCAGTCCCATAGACCATCTTGTCCCCTTCCCAGGTCTGGACACTGTCCCTTTTTACACTTTGCTTGTTGTGAGTTACCAGCCCCTTGTTTCCTAGTAGGTATCCCTGTGACTACTTGCCCAAGGCGGTTCACATAGAACTTGTAGTCAGAATCCTGTAAGACTATTTCCCTGGAAGCAGCTTCAAGAAGAATCCAGGCATGAAGGGAAACATTTCCACTTAGCAGCACCTTCCAATGAGACATCATCCACCACAGCTGCTCTCAGCTGTGAACTGTGAACTCCCAACAGCACAAAGTATTTGCTCTAATGCTGTGCTAAGAGTCCTAACCAAACTCGTGCTTGGCTTGCAACTGCAATAGGTTGGTCCTTGAAAGTGACTTCAGCCACCATGTTGAGTCTTTGCTCAAGAAAACACAATGCTGCCAAACTCGAAAACACTCATTGTGTCAACCCCCATTGCCAAACCACTTTCAATACGTCTTCACTTAACCCTTTCTGCAATTTCCCATTTACTCAGAGTCCCAAGTCTCCTTCCTCAGACTCAGCAGTCTCAGTCTGTTGCTGACAGGTGAACAGGAAGCCTGTGGGCACCAATAGCTGGTGAGTGTCTGCCGCCAACACACAGGCCAGGATGGAGAGAACTTGGCTTCAGAGTGGGCAGGACCCCTAGGAGCTGGGCGGCATTCTCAGGGTGGCCCCAGGCCCAGGTTAGTGAAAGGCAGACAAGCATTCAGGTCCCAGACATCGAAGTATCTTCTTCAACACTCATGGGGGCTGGTGGTGCCTCTGAGGGGGAGCTGGCTGTGGCCGAGACTCTCTGGAAAGAAGAGAAGACAGACTGACAAGCCCAATGTCTATGCCACTGAACCCACACCCAGGCACAGAACAGCTTAGCCTTGCTGCCAGCCTGGGCCCTGGTCAGGGCAATCTGATCATGGTCTTGGCAGATTTACCACCTCAGAAAATCACTCTTTCCTCTTTAAATTTTAAAAAATGTTTTATTTTTCCCATGGCTTTTTTAGAATATATTTTTTATTTTTAAATTGTGGCAAAATACATATATAATAAAGTTTACCACCGGAATCATTTTAAAGTGTATGCTGTAATGAGTTTAAGGACATTCACACTGTTGTACAGCCATCCCCTCCAGCCATCTCTCAAAAGTTTTCATCTTCTCTGATTGAAATTCATCCCCATTGAACACAAATTCCATTCTTTGCTCTCCCAGCCCTTGGTAACCACTAGCAGGTTTCTGCTTCTGTGAATGTGACTATTCTAGTGACCTCACATGAGTACAATCAAATGCATATAAATTTTTGATCCCTAAATAAAAGAAGTAGGGGAGTGCTTATGCTTAGGGCCAAAGAACCTAAATGGGCAGAGTGCTGGGTAGACATAACAGTCCCTTTCTCAGTACTGTATTTCATATGCCTAAGATACATGCTTGCTCATATGCACCTGTAAGTCTGACTGTCTCAGACTGAGAAGCCTACAAGGCTTGTCACTGTGATCGCTACATTCCCAAGTCCTAGTAAAGAGCCTGGCACACAGCAGGGGACAGAATGGTGCATTTCCTAAGCTCTTGAACACAGACATACTTTCCCCAGACACATCCAGCTTCCACCAAGTTCTCCACGCGCTTCTTGTCCATAGACGGGCTTTCTGCACAGAACAGAAAAACACTTTGTCTTCTCTTGCTACATTGCCTCGTGAGATTTGCTGTGGACTACTAGATGAGGCATTTCTCATGCCTGCTGCCTGGTCCCATCTCTGCCCTAAGCCCACAGGGAAGCATAAATAACTCTCCTTCTAAGCTGGAATGTTTCCAAATAACCACAGACAGATTAGAGAAAGGCAGGAGTGCCTGTTAAGGAAATGAACTTGGTGTGAGAGAATAAGCTTCAGAGCATGCAGGGAGCCCATCTGAACAGTGACGGGGAGGGCCATGTCTGCTCATCCCACATGGCTGATGGGCATTAGGCTGCACTTTGGGGATGACTTTCAAATCATCAGCTGTTAATTTCAACCTAAAGAGGTTCAGGAAAATGCCTGGAATAGTCAGCTCAAGTCGCAACTCACTTCCACTGGAGATGGACCTTACAGTCAACATGTCCAAGTCCTCATGTTCCTGCAAGGAAGGGTCTGGTGCTGTCACTGATTGTGACACTCGAGTGCAGAGAAGGTGGTCAGAAAGTCTAGGGCTGGACTGTGGGTTCTCCACTTGACACAAAGGAAAAAGCAAATTTGGAGGAGGGTGGTTGTTAAACCATGTGGCAAGGCCAAGGTCTCAAATCTCAGAAGAGTATTGCACCTAAATGTTCATTGACAGATAAATGGATAAAGTTGGGCTTCTTTCATAGCTCAGTCCATAAAGAATCTGCCTGCAATGCAAGAGACCCAGGTTCAATTCCTGGGTTGGGAAGACCCCCTGGAGAAGGAAATGACAACCCACCCCAGTATTCTTGCCTGAAAAACCCATGGACAGAGGAGCCTGGCGGGCTACAGTCCATGGGGTCGCAAGAGTCAGACACGACTTAGCTACTAAACCACCACCATAAAAAAGAATGAGATGATGCCATTTGAAGAAACATGGATGGGCCTGGAATGATTATACTAAGGGAAATAAGTCAGTGAAAGACATATATCATATGATATCACTTATATGTGGAATCTAAAAAAATACAAATGAACTTATATACAAAATAGAAACAGATTCACAGTCATAGAAAACAAACTTATGGTTACCAAAGGAGACAGGTGGGTGGGAGGGTTAAATTAGTAATTTGGGAATAATATATATGTATATATTTGTTGCTGTTGTTGTTCAGTTGCTCAGTAGTGTGCAACTCTTTGTGACCGCATGAAGTGCAGCATGCCAGGCTTCCTTGTCCTTCACCATCTCCCTGAGTTTGCTCAAACTCATGTCCATTGAATCTGTGATGCCATCAAACTGTTTCATCCTCTGTCACCCCCTTCTTTTCTTGCCCTCAATCTTTCTCAGCATCAGGGTCTTTTCCAGTGAGTCAGCTCAAAACAACAGGTGGCCAAAGTATTGGAGCTTCAGCTTCAGCTCCAGTTCTTCAAATGAATATTCAGGGTTGATTTCCCTTAGAATTAACTGGTTTGATCTCCTTGCAGTCCGAGGGACTCTCAAGAGTCTTCTCCAACACCACAGTTCAAAAGCATCAATTCTGCAGCACTCAGCCTTCTTTAGAGTCTGACTCTCACATCCTTACATGACTACTGGAAAAACTAGCTTTGACTATATGGACCTTTGTCAGCTGAGTTATGTCTCTGCTTTTTAATATGCTGTCTAGTTTGGTCATAGCTTTTCTTCCAAGAAGGGAGTGTCTTTTAAATTATGGCTGCAGTTATCATCCACATTGATTTTGGAGATCAAAAAAATTAAATCTGACACTGTATCCACATTTTCCCCATCTATTTGCCATGAAGTGATACGACTGGATGCTATGATCTTTGTTTTTGAATGTTGAGTTTTAAGCCAGCTTTTTCACTCTCCTTTCACTTTCATCAAGAGGCTCTTTAGTTATTCTTCACTTTCTGCCATAAGAGTGGTGTTGGCATCTGCATATCTGAGGTTATTGATATTTCTTCCTGCAATCTTGATTCCAGCTTGTGCTTCATCCAGCCCAGCATTTTGCATGATGTACTCTGCATATAAGTTAAAAAAGCAGGGTGACAATATAGAGCCTTGACATACTCCTTTCTCAATTTTGACCCAGTCCCTTTTTCCATGTCCAGATCTAACTGTTGCTTCTTGACCTGTATACCGATTTCTCAGGAGGCAGGTAAGGTGGTCTGGTATCCCCATCTCTTGAAGACTTTTCCACAGTCTGTTGTGATCCACACAGTCTGTTGGCCACCTGATGCGAAGAACTGACTGATTTGAAAAGACCCTGATGCTGGGAAAGATTGAAAGCGGGAGAAGGGGATGACAGAAGATGAGATGCTTGGATGGCATCACTGGCTCAATGGACATGAGCCTGAGTAAACTCTTGGATTTGGTGATGGACAAAGAAGTCTGGTGTGCTGCAGTCCATGGGTCACAAAGAGTCGAACGTGACTGCACAACTGAACTGAAGAGTTCATGATGAAAGTGAAAGTGAAAGTCGCTCAGCTGTGTCCAACTCTTTGTGATCCCCATGGACTGAATTCTCCAGAATACTGGCATGGGTAGCCTTTCCCTTCTCCAGGAGATCTACAAAAGATAAAGAGATCTCTCTGGCCTATGTCCATCATGGCACAACAGGTCCATCCACATTTAATACAGGCTCTGCTTCCCTTTTTTCAGCTCTTCTCAGCTGAGAAGCTTCCAAATTGGAAAAGGACTATGTCAAGGTTGCATATTGTCACCCTGCTTATTTAACTTACATGCAGAGTACATCATGCAAAATGCCAGGCTGGTTGAAGCACAAGCTGGAATCAAGATTGCTGGGAGAAATATCAATAACCTTAGATATGCAGATCACACCACCCTTATGGCAGAAAGTAAAGAGGAACTAAACAGCCTCTTGATGAAAATTAAAGAGGAGAGTAAAAATGTTGGCTTAAAACAAAACATTCAAAAAACAAAGATCATAGCAACCAGTCTCATCACTTCATGGCAAATAGATGGGGAAATAGTAACAGACTTTATTTTCTTGGGCTCCAAAATCACTGCAGATGGTGACTGCAGACATGAATTTAAAAGATGCTTGCTCCTTGGAAGAAAAGCTATGACTAACCTAGACAGCATATTAAGAACTGAGACATTGCTTTGCCAACAAAGGTCCATCTAGTCAAAGCTATGGTTTTTCCAGTAGTCATGTATGGATGTGAGAATTGGACTATAAAAAAGCTGAGTGCTGAAGAACTGATGCTTTTGAACTGTTGTTTTGGAGAAGACTCTTGAGAGTCCCTTGGACTGCAAGAAGATCCAATCAGTCCATCCTAAAGGAGATCAGTCCTGGATATTCATTGGAAGGATTGATGTTGAAGCTGAAACTCCAATACTTTGGCCATCTAATGCAAAAAGCTGACTCCTTGGAAAAGACCCTGCTGCTGGGAAAGAATGAAGGTGGGAGAAGAAGAGGATGACAGGGATGGCTGGATGGCATCACCAATTCGATGGACATGAGTTTGAATAAATTCCAGGAGTTGGTGATAGACAGGGAAGCCTGGCTTGCTACAGTTTGTGGAATCACAAAGAGTTGGACACGACTGAGTGACTGAACTGAACTGCTTTACTTTGGCTATGTCCATTGAAGTTCAAGGCCTCATGAGGCTAACAAAGTCTTTCAGGTGTTTTACAAGTTCCAAAAAGTGATGAAATGATGAAAGGGTATTTATTTTGGGATTTCCTGACATTCACAAAAAAAAAAAAAAAAAAAAACAAAAACATTTTGAATGTAGACTTCAGTACTTCTAAAACTAGCAACATAACATTTCCTTTAAAATGTCAACAAACTTTCAAAAAACACTGCAGTCCTGGCCTGTCTGATCTACAGTAAGCTCCAAAGTGAGTTGAGAAGATATATACAAAAGCTATCTATCTATTGGCTTGTCAAGGACTTACTGGCCAAAGCAAAATTATAGAGATGACATCCCTACAGAAGTCTTGTGTAGAGAAAAATTTCTTCATGGATTCTGTGGAAGAGACCCTGATTCAAGGATTTAAGTGCAGGTAGTGTTTTGGGGAGTTGATGCAGAAAAGACTGCTAGAGGGTGGGGAAGTCAAAAGGGAGGAAATACAGTCTCCAGGGTAGAGGGTGGGAGAGTGGGGAGTGGGGTATAATCAAGCAAATAATCACAGGGACAGCTGGAGCTTATCTCAGTAGGGATCTCTACCCACAGTGGTAAAGACACCTCAAAGTTATTCCAACCAAGGGGTGAGGAAGCATTGTAAATTATTACCATAAATTTTAATGTTCATCTTTATCCTGTGCAAGGCTTTAAATGCAAATATCAGCATTTAACTCATACAGAATCATCAAAATTATGCAATTTGTATTTGGTAGTTCACAACACATTTATATCTCTTATCAGAATGGTGGCCACATAAAACTAACTCATCTGGGTTTATTTCATCCATTCCTTCCACCCTCCACTGGCTACCTTTGGCTCACTGATGAATAAAGACGGCCCTAAAGGAGAGATGGGTTGGCATATCTTTCCATTTCCTTCTGTCTCTTCACTGTCAGCATAACCAATTGGCTAATATGGGAAATAGCAAGAGTAAGAAAGGATGAGATAGGGTTGGCTCCTGAATCTGCTCTCTGCAGAAGAAGCAAGTTGTGATGTGATCAGAAAATGTGACCTCCTGGACTGTTGGCACCTCTTTACTCAGTCAGGGATGTGACACACTTAACCTTGTACTTACTCTCTCCCAGCATCCTGGATCCCTAAATTCTGGGCTCATGGGCCATTGGGAAAGCTTTGTGGAAACTGGGGAAGCAAGGAACAACAGTGGGGATCACATACCCCATGGGAATTTCCTCTGCTCAGGCCTCATCACTTTCGCTTACAAAAGCCCAAGGATAGAGCTACTCTAATCTCATGACAAGGACAGAAAAGCATTGAACCCGGAGCAGGGTCCTTCTGAATGTGAGAACCCCTGGAAGGCTGGTCTTGGCTAGCCCTCCTGTGGTACATCCATGCCGTGCCAGAGGGATGATGAGAGAAAGCCTTGGGCAGAGATGCAGATGTCTGCCACCTTCACTTAATGTGCAAAGGTAGGTGCTAGAGCAGGTGCAGGGTGATGGGCAGTCTCCAAAGACATCTCTGAGCTTTAAACAGAAGAGCATTGTACTTCAGGGTTTGTTTGCTGAGTATGCTGGACTCACCATTTCCTGCAATGTAGATGAGAGTCAGGAGATTTGTCACAGGGATATTTTTTATGTGTCAGCCCCATCAAAATGAAGATCACATGTTTCCCTCATCAATTTACCCTTTCCCATAGTTTTAAAAATCGAAGTATGGTATATTTCCAATATAGTATTAGTTTCGGGTATAAAATATAGTGATTCAAAATTTTTTAAAGATTATACTTCACTTACAGTTATTATAAAATACTGGCTATATTTGCTGTACTATACATCACCTCCTTATAGCTTGTTTATTTTACTTTTAAAAATTATCTGTATTTAATATTGAGGTATAGTTGATATACAGTATTATATAAGTTTCAGGTGTATAGCATAGCTATTTATGATTTTTTTCTTTTTTAAATTATTTATTTTTAACTGAAGGATACTTGTTTTTCAGAATTTTGTTGTTTTCTGTCAACAAAACAGAAAGGTTTTTTAGAGGTTATACTCTATTTATAGTGCTTATAAAATATTGGCTTTTTCCCTGTTCAGTTCAGTTCAGTTCAGTCGCTCAATTGTGTCCGAGTCTTTGCGACCCCATGAATCGCAGCACACCAGGCCTCCCTGTCCATCATCAACTCCCGGAGTTCACTCACTCACGTCCATCGAGTCAGTGATGCCATCCAGCCATCTCATCCTCTTATGTCCCCTTCTCCTCCTGCCCCCAATCCCTCCCAGCATCAGAGTCTTTTCCAATGAGTCAACTCTTCGCATGAGGTGGCCAAAGTCCTGGAGTTTCAGCTTTAGCATCATTCCTTCCAAAGAAATCCCAGGGCTGATCTCCTGCAGAATGGACTGGTTGGATCTCCTTGCAGTCCAAGGGACTCTCAAGACTCTTCTCCAACACCACAGTTCAAAAGCATCAATTCTTCAGCTCTCAGCCTTCTTCACAGTCCAACCCTCACATTCATACATGATCACAGGAAAAACCATAGCCTTGACTAGACAGATCTTTGTTGGCAAAGTAATGTCTCTGCTTTTGAATATGCTATCTAGGTTGGTCATAACTTTCCTTGCAAGGAGTAAGCGTCTTTTAATTTCATGGCTGCAGTCACCATCTGCAGTGATTTTGGAGCCCCAAAAAATAAAGTCTGACACTGTTTCCACTGTTTCCCCATCTATTTCCCATGAAGTGATGGGACCGGATGCCATGATCTCCGTTTTCTGAATGTTGAGCTTTAAGCCAACTTTTTTGCTCTCCTCCTTCACTTTCATCAAGAGGCTTTTGAGTTCCTCTTCACTTTCTGCCATAAGGGTGGTGTCATCTGCATATGTGAGGTTATTGATATTTCTCCCGGCAATCTTGATTCCAGCTTGTGCTTCTTCCAGCCCAGCATTTCTCATGATGTACTCTGCATATAAGTTAAATAAGCAGGGTGACAATATACAGCCTTGATGTATTCCTTTTCCTATGTGGAACCAGTCTGTTGTTCTATATCCAGTTCTAACTGTTGCTTCCTGACCTGCATACAGATTTCTCAAGAGGCAGATCAGGTGATCTGGTATTCCCATCTCTTTCAGAATACAATAAATCCTTATGACTTACTTTTTTAAATTGGAAGATAGGTGCTTTACAATATTGTACCAGTTTCTGCTGTACAACACAAATCAACCATAAGTACATATGTATATATCCCCTCCCTCTTGAGTCTGCCTCCCTCCCACTCCCGTCTCACCCCTCTAGGTCATCACAGAGTGTCAGGCTGGGCTCCCTGTGTTATATAGCAGCTTACCATTAGCTATCTGTTTCACATATGGTGGTGTATATGTCAATGCTACTTTCTCGATTTGTCCCACCCTTTCCTTCTCCTGTTGTGTCCATAAGACCATCCTCCTCTACATCTGTGTCTCTATTTCTGCCATGCATATAGTTTCATCAGTACCATTTTTCTAGATTCCATATATATACATTAACATATGATATTTGTTTTTCTCTTTTTTACTTATTTCACTCTGTATAACAGGTTCTAGGTTCATCTACCTCATTTCAATTGACTCAAATTCATTCTGTTTTATGGCTGAGTAATATTCCATTGTATATATATACCACAATTTCTTTATGCACTCATTTGCTGATGGACATGTAGGATGGTTCCAAGTTCTGGCTATTGTAAATAGTGCTGCAGTGAACACTGGGGTACTGTGTCTTTTTGAATAGTGGTTTTCTCAGGGTATATGCCCAGTAGTGGGATTGCTGGGTCATATAGTAGCTTTGTTCCTAGCTTTTAAAGAAGCCTCCATATAGTTTTCCATGGTGGTTGTATCATTGTTCATTCCCACCAACAGTGCAAGAGGGTTCCCTTTTCTCTATATCCTCTGCAGCAATTATTGTAGATTTTTTAATGATGGCCATTCTGACTAGTGTGAGATGATACCTCATTGTAGTTTTGATTTGCATTTCTATAATAATGAACAATGCTGAGCATCTTTTCATATGTTTGTTGGTCAGCTGTATGTCTTCTCTGGAGAAATGTCTGTTTAGGTCTTCCACCCATTTTTTGATTGGGTTGTGTTTTTCTTATATTGAGCTGCATGAGCTGCTTGTATATTTTGGAGATTAATCCTTTGTAAGTTGCTTCATTTGTAATTATTTTCTCACATTCTGAGGGCTATCTATTCATTTTGCTTATAGCTTCCTTTGCTGTGCAAAAGATTTTAAATTTAAATAAAATATGTTTGCTATTTCAGTTTAAATAAAACTATTTGTTTATTTTTGCTTTTATTTCCATTACTCTAGGACGTGGGTCATAGAGGATATTGCTGTGATTTACATTGAAAGAGTGTTCTGCCTATGTTTTCCTCTAAGAATTTTATAGTTTCTGTTCTTATACTTAGGTCTTTAATCCATTTTGAGCTTTGTGTGTGTGTGTGTGTGTGTGTGTGTGTGTGTGTATGGTGTTGGGAAGTTCTCTAATTCATTCTTTTACACGTAACCATCTAGTTTTCCAAGCATCACTTTTTGAAGAGGTTGTCTTTTCTCCATTGTGTATCTTGCCTCCTTTGTCAAAGGTAAGGTGCCCACAGGTACTTGGGTTTATTTCTAGACTTTCTATCTTGTCCCATTGATCTATATTTCTGTTCTTGTGCCAGTAATATATTGTCTTGATGACAGTGACTTTGAAGTATAATCTGAAGTCAGGAAAATCAATTCCTCCAGCTCCACATTTCTTTCTCAAAATTGCTTTGGTGATTCAGGGTCTTTTGTTGCCATACAAATTACAAAATATTTTGTTGTAGTTCTGTGAAAAATATCATTGGTAGTTTGATAGGGATTGCACTGAATTTGTAGAATGCTTTGGGTAGTATAGCCATTTTCACAATATTAATTTTTCCAGTTCAAGAACATGGTATATCTTTCCACCTGTTTGTGTCATCTTTGATTTCTTTCATCAGTGTCTTATACTTTCATGCATACAGACATTTTGTCTCTTTAGGTAGGTTGAAGGAGACCAGCCCTGGGATTTCTCTAGAAGGAATGATGCTAAAGTTGAAACTCCAGTACTTTGGGCACCTCATGTGAAGAGTTGACTCATTGGAAAAGACTCTGATGCTGGGAGGGGTTGGGGGCAAGAGGAGAAGGGGACGACAGAGGATGAGATGGCTGGATGGCATCACTGACTCGATGGACTTGAGTCTCAGTGAACTCCGGGAGTTGGTTATTGGCAGGGAGGCCTGGCGTGCTGCAATTCATGGGGTTGCAAAGAGTCGGACACGACTGAGTGACTGATCTGATCTGATCTGATCTGATTCATAGGTATTTTATTCTTTTTGTTGCAATGGTGAGTAGGATGGTTTCTTTAATTTTATTATCTGATTTTTTTTGGTGTTGTTAGTCTGTAGGAGTGCAAGGAATTTCTGTGTATTAATTTTGTATGCTGTGACCTTTCTAAATTCACTGATTTGCTCTAGTAATTTTCTGGTGGCATCTTTAGGGTGTGCTATGTAGAGCATCTGTTGTTTTCCTCTATTTCTTTGCATTGATTGCTTAAGAAGGCTTTCTTATCTCTTCTTGCTATTCTTTGGAACTCTGCATTCAGATGTTTATATCTTTCCTTTTCTCCTTTGCTTTTCACTTCTCTTTTCACAGCTATTTGTAAGGCCTCCCCAGACAGCCATTTTGCTTTTTTGCATTTCTTTTTATGCAAAGAAATAGAGGAAAACAACAGAATGGGAAAGACTAGAGATCTCTTAAAGAAAATCAGAGATACCAAAGGAACATTTCATGCAAAGATGGGCTTGATAAAGGACAGAAATGGTATGGATCTAACTGAAGCAGAAGATATTAAGAAGCGATGGCAAGAATACACAGAAGAACTGTACAAAAAAGAGCTTCACGACCCAGATAATCATGATGGTGTGATCACTGACCTAGAGCTAGACATCCTGGAATGTGAAGTCAAGTGGGCCTTAGAAAGCATCACTATGCACAAAGCTAGTGGAGGTGATAGAATTCCAGTTGAGCTATTCCAAATCCTGAAAAATGATGCTGTGAAAGTGCTGCACTCAATATGCCAGCAAATTTGGAAAACTCAGCAGTGGCCACAGGACTGGAAAAGGTCAGTTTTCATTCCAACCCCAAAGAAAGGTAATGCCAAAGAAAGCTCAAACTACCGCACAATTGCACTCATCTCACACGCTACTAAAGTAATGCTCAAAATTCTCCAAGCCAGGCTTCAGCAATACATGAACTGTGAACTTCCTGATGTTCAAGCTGGTTTTAGAAAAGGCAGAGGAACCAGAGATCAAATTGCCAACATCTGCTGGATCATGGAAAAAGCAAGAGAGTTCCAGAAAAACATCTATTTCTGCTTTCTTGACTATGCCAAAGCCTTTGACTGTGTGGATCACAATAAACTGTGGAAAATTCTGAAAGAGATGGGAATACCAGACCACCTGATCTGCCTCTTGAGAAATTTGTATGCAGGTCAGGAAGCAACAGTTAGAACTGGACATGGGACAACAGACTGGTTCCAAATAGGAAAAGGAGTATGTCAAGGATGTATATTGTCACCCTGTTTATTTAACTTATATACAGAGTACATCATGAGAAAGCCTTGGCTGGAAGAAGCACAAGCTGGAATCAAGATTGCCGGGAGAAATATCAATAACCTCAGATGTGCAGATGACACCACCCTTATGGCAGAAAGTGAAGAGGAACTCAAAAGCCTCTTGATGAAAGTGAAAGTGGAGAGCGAAAAGGTTGGCTTAAAGCTCAACATTCAGAAAACGAAGATCATGGCATCTGGTCCCATCACTTCATGGGAAATAGATGGGGAAACAGTGGAAACAGTGGCAGACTTTATTTTTGGGGCTCCAAAATCACTGCAGATGGTGACTGCAGCCATGAAATTAAAGACGCTTACTCCTTGGAAGGAAAGTTATGACCAACCTAGATAGCGTATTCAAAAGCAGAGACGTTACTTTGCCAACAAACATCCATCTAGTCAAGGCTATGGTTTTTCCTGTGGTCATGTATGGATGTGAGAGTTGGACTGTGAAGAAGGCTGAGTGCCGAAGAATTGACGCTTTTGAACTGTGGTGTTGGAGAAGAGTCTTGAGAGTCCCTTGGACTGCAAGGAGATCCAACCAGTCGATTCTGAAGGAGATCAGCCCTGGGATTTCTTTGGAAGGAATGATGCTAAAGCTGAAACTCCAGTACTTTGGCCACCTCATGCGAAGAATTGACTCATTGGAAAAGACTCTGATGCTGGGAGGGATTGGGGGCAAGAGGAGAAGGGGACTACAGAGGATGAGATGGCTGGATGGCATCACTGACTCTATGGAGGTGAGTCTCAGTGAACTCCGGGAGTTGGTGATGGACAGGGAGGCCTGGCGTGCTGCGATTCATGTAGTGGCAAAGAGTCGGACACGACTGAGCAACTGATCTGATCTGATGTAGAGTATCATGTCATCTGCAAACAGTGAAGGTTTTATTTCCTCTTTTCCAGTCTGGGTTCCTTGTATTTCTTTGTCTTCTCTGCTTGCCATGGCTAGACCTTCCAAACTTATATTGAATAACAGTGGCAAGAGTGGCACTCTCATCTTGTTCCTGATCTTAGTGGAAATGTTTCAGTTTTCCACTATCTAGAATAATGTTTTCTGTGGATTTGTCATGTATGGTTTTTATTATGTTGAGGTGGGCTCCTTCTATGCCTACTTTTGGAGACTTTTTAAAAAAATCACAAATGGGTATTAAACTTTGTCAAAAGCTTTTTCAGCATTTTTGTTGCAATAGTGAGATTATCATATGATTTTTATTTTTCAATTCATTAATAGTATATTAATAAATCACAAGCATTGGTTTGTGTATTTTGAAGAATCCTTGAATTCCTGGAATAAACCCAATTAATTATGTTTATTGACCAGTTTAATGTGTTATTGAATTCTGCTTGTCAGAATTTTGTTGAGCATTTTTCCATCTACATTCATCAGTGATATTGGTCTGTAATTTTTTTGTGGCATCTTTGTCTGGTTTTGGTATCATGATGGTGGCTTCATAGAATAAGTTTGGGAGTGTTCCTCCCTTTACAAGTTTTTATAAGAGCAGGATAGGTGTTAGCGCTCCTGTAAACGTTTGATAGAATTCACCTGTGAAGCCATCTGGTCTTGGGCTTTTGTTTGTTGGAAGATTTTTGATGACAGTTTGACTTCAGTGCTTGTGGTTGATCTGTACATATTTTCTATTTCTTCCTGGTTTAGTCTTGAAGGTTGTACTTCTATAAGAATTTGTCCATTTCTTCCAGGTTGTCCTTTTTATTCTCATATAGTTGCTCATAATAGTCTTTTATGATCCTTTTATTTCTGCATGGTCTGCTGTAACTTCTTTTTGTTTTCTAATATTATTGATTTTAGTCTTTTCCCTTTTTTGTTGAGTTTTACTAATGCTTTGTCAATTTTATTTATCTTCTCAAAAAAACAGCTCTTAGTATTAATGGTCTTTACTAGTGTTTTCTTCATTCCTTTTTCATTTATTTCTGCTCTGATTTTTAATGATTTCTTTCCTTCTACTAACTTTGAGGTTTTTTTCCTTCTTTATCTAGTTGTTTTACATGTAAAGTTGGGTTGCTTTATGCTTTTTTCTTTCTTGAGGTATAATTGTATTGTTACAAACTGCCCTCTTAGGACTGCTTTTGCTGCATCACATAGGCTTTGAGAATAATGATCAATTGGAAAGAAATAGAGGAAAACAATAGAATAGGAAAGACTAGAGACCTCTTCAAGAAAATTAGAGATACCAGGGGAACACTTCATGCAAAACTGGGCAAAATAAAGGACAGAAATGGTACAGACCTAACAGAAGCAGAAGATATTAAGAGATGGCAAGAATACACAGAAGAACTATACAGAAAAGATCTTCATGACCCAGATACTCACGATGGTGTGATCACTCACTTACAACCATACATCCTGGGATGCAAAGTCAAGTGGGCCTTAGGAAGCATCACTACGAACAAAGCTAGTGGAGGTGATGAAATTCCAGTTGAGCTACTTCAAATCCTGAAAGATGATGCTGTGAAAGTGCTGTACTCAATATGCCAGTAAATTTGGAAAACGCAGCAGTGGCCAAAGGACTGGAAAAGGTCAGTTTTCATTCCAACCCCAAAGAAAGGCAATGCCAAAAATGTTCACACTACTTCACGATTGTCCTGGTCTCACACGCTAGTAAAGTAATGCACAAAATTCTCCAAGCCAGGCTTCAACAGTACGTGAACTAAGAACTTCCAAATGTTCAAGCTGGATTTAGAAATGGCAGAGGAACCAGAGATCCAATTGCTGACATCCACTGGATCATCAAAAAAGCAAAAGAGGTCCATAAAAAACATCTACTTCTGCATTATTGACTATGCCGAAGACTTTGACTGTGTGGATCACAACAAACTGTGGAGAATTCTTCAAGAGATGGGAATACCAGACTCCTGAGAAAGGTACTGAGAAAGGTACCGAGGCATATCTGCCTCCTGAGAAATCTGAATGTGGGTCAAGAAGCAACAGAACTGGACATGGAACAATGGACTTGTTCCAGGTTAGGAAAGGGGTATGTCAAGGTTGTATATTGTCACCCTGCTTATTTAACTTATATGCAGAGTACATCATGCGAAATGCCAGGCTGAATGAAGCACAAGCTGGAATCAAGATTGCCAGGAGAAATATCAATAACCTCAGATATGGAGATCATACCATCCTTATGACAGAAACTGACGAGGAACTAGAGTCTCTTGATGAAAGTGAAAGAGGAGAGTGAAAATGTTGGCTTAAAATTCAACATTCAAAAACCTAAGATTATGGCATCTGGTCCCATCGTTTCATGGCAAATAGACGGGGAAACAATGAAAACAGTGACAGACTTCTTTTGTGGGGTAAGGGAGCTCTAAAATCACTGCAGATGGTGACTGAAGCCCTGAAATTAAAAGACACTTGCTCCTTGGAAGAAAAGCTGTGACCAATGGAGATAGCATATTAAAAAGCAGAAACATTACTTTGCTAACAAAGGTCTGTCTAGTCAAAGCTCTGGTTTTTCCAGCAGTTATGTAAGTATTTGAGAGTTGAACTATAAAGAAAGCTGAGCACCAAAGAATTTATGTTTTTGAGCTGTGATGCTGGAGAAGACTCTTGAGAGTCCCCTGGACTGCAAGGAGATCAAACCAGTCACTCCTAAAGGAAATCAGTCCTGAATATTCATTGGAAAGACTGATATTGAAGCTGAAACTCCAATACTTTGTCTACCTGATATGAAGAACTGACTCTTTGGAAATGACACTGATCCTGGAAAATATTGAAGGCAAGAGGACAAGGGGACAACAGAGGATGAGATGGTTGGATGGCATCACTGACTCGATGGACATGAGTTTGAGTAAACTGGGAGCTGGTGGTGGACAGGGAGGCCTGACATGCTGCAGTCCATGGGGTCACAAAGAGTCAGACACGACTGAGTGACTGAACTGAACTGATAGGTTTTGGGTCATCATGTTTTGTTGTCATTTGTTTATAGGTATGTTTTTATTTCCCCTTTGGTTTCTTCAGTAACCTGTTGGTTATTTAGAAGCATATTGCTAATCTCCATGTGTTTGTGTTTTTCATAGATTTTTTCCCCTGTAATTGATATCTAATCTCATAGCAATGTGGTCAGAAAAGATGTTGGATATGATTTGGATTTTCTTAAATTTACTGGGATTTGATTTGTGTCCCAAGAGGTGATCTATCTTGGGGATTGTTCCATGTGCACTTGAGAAAAAAGTGTATTCTGCTCCTTTTGGATGGAATGTCTTGTAGATATCAATTAAATTTATTTGGTCTAATGTGTTATTAGGGCTTGCACTTCCTTGTCAATTTTCTGTCTGGATGATTTGTCCATTGGTGTAAGTGGGGTGTTAAAGTTCCCCACTATTATTGTGTTACTGTCAAATCCCCTTTTTGTAGCTGTTGATGTTTGCCTTATGTATTGAGGTGCTTCTATGTTCAGTTCAGTTCAGTTGCTCAGTCGTGTCCGACTCCTTGCAACCCCATGAATCACAGCACGCCAGGCCTCCTTGTCCATCACCAACTCCCGGAGTTCACTCAGACTCACGTCCATTGAGTCAGTGATGCCATCCAGCCATCTCATTCTCTGTCATCTCCTTCTCCTCCTGCCCCCAATCCCTCCCAGCATCAGGGTCTTTTCCAATGAGTCAGCTCTTTGTATGAGGTGGCCAAAGTATTGGAGTTTCAGCTTCAGTATCAGTCCTTCCAATGAACACCCAGGGCTGATCTCCTTTAGGATGGACTGGTTGGATCTCCTTGCAGTCCAAGGGACTCTCAAGAGTCTTCTCCAACACCACAGTCAAAAGCATCAATTCTTCAGCACTCAGCTTTCTTCACAGTCCAACTCTCATATCCATACATGACCACTGGAAAAACCATAGTCTTGACTAGACAGACTTCTGTTGGCAAAGGAATATCTCTGCTTTTTAATATGCTATCTAGGCAGGTCATAACTTTCCTTCCAAGGAGTAACCGTCTTTTAATTTCATGGCTGCAATCACCATCTGCAGTGAAATAAAGTCTGACACTGTTTCCACGGTTTCCCCATCTATTTCCCATGCAGTGATGGGACCAGATGCCACGATCTTCGTTTTCTGAATGTTGAGCTTTAAGCCAACTTTTTCACTCTCCTCTTTCACTTTCATCAAGAGGCTTTTTAGTTCCTCTTCACTTTCTGCCATAATGGTGGTGTCATCTGCATATCTGAAGTTATTGATATTTCTCCCAGCAATTTTGATTCCAGCTTGTGCTTCTTCCAGTCCAGAGTTTATCATGATGTACTCTGCATATAAGTTAAATAAGCAGGGTGACAATATACAGCCTTGACAATATACCACACAATTGCACTCATCTCACATGCTAGTAAAGTAATGCTCAAAATTCTCCAAGCCAGGCTTCAGCAGTACGTGAACTGTTAACTTTCAGATGTTCAAGCTGGTTTTAGAAAAGGCAGAGGAACCTGAGATCAAATTGCCAACATCTGCTGGATCATGGAAAAAGCAAGAGAGTTCCAGAAAAACATCTATTTCTGCTTTATTGACTATGCCAAAGCCTTTGTGTGGATCACAATAAACTGGAAAATTCTGAAAGAGATGGGAATACCAGACCACCTGACCTGCCTCTTGAGAAATCTGTATGCAGGTCAGGAAGCAACAGTTAGAACTGGACATGGGACAACAGACTGGTTCCAAATAGGAAAAGGAGTACGTCAGGACTGTATATTGTCACCCTGCTTATTTAACTTATATATGCTTCTATGTTGGGTGTATGTATATTTTTAATTGCTATATCTTCTTCTTGGATTGATCCTTTGATCATTATGTAGTGTTCTTCATTGTCTCTTGTAACAGTATTTACTTTAAAGTCTGATATAAGTATTGCTACTCCAATTTTTTCTGAATTCCATTTGCATGGAATACCTGTTTCCAATGCCTCACTTTCAGTCTGTATGTGCCCCTAGGTCTGAAGTGGGTCTCTGTGCACAGTGTATGTATGGGTCTTGTTTTTGTATTCATTTAGTCAGTTTTGTCATTTGGTTGGGGCATTTGGTCCATTTACATTTAAGGTAATTCTTGATATATATGATCCTATTATCATTTTTAAGTCTTTTCCTTTTCTTCTGTTTCCTTTTCTTTTCCTTCTCTTATGTTCCTTAACATTTGTTATAAGGCTGGTTTGGTGATGCTGAATTCTCTTTCACTTGTCTGTAAGGCTTTTGATTTCTCCATTGAATCTGAATGAGATCCTTGCTTGGTAAATAATCTTGCTTGTAGGATTTTTCCTTTCATCACTTTAAGCATATCCTGCCACTCACTTCTACCCTGCAGCATTTCTTCTAATAGATCAGCTGCTAACCTTATGGGGATTCCCTTGCATGTTATTTGTTGCTCTTCCCTCGCTGCTTTTAATATTTTTATATGTGTATAAGTTTTGTTAGTTTGATTATTAAGTGTCTTGGCATATTTCTCCTTGGGTTTATCTTGTGTGGGACTTTCTGGACTTGTGTGGCTATTTACTTTCCCATCTTAGGGAGGTTTTCAAGTATAATCTCCTCAAATATTTTCTTATACCCTTTCATTTTGTCTTCTTCTTCTGGAACCCCTATAACTTGAATGTTGGTGTGCTTAATGTTGTCCCAATGGTCTCTGAGACTGTCTTCACTTTTTTTCATTCTTTTCTATTTATTCTACTCTGCTTCAGTTATTTTCACTATTCTGTCTTCCATCTCACTTATCCATTCTTCTGCTTCGGTTATTCTGCTATTGGTTCCAGCTACTGTATTTTTTATTTCAGTTGTTGTGCTGTTCCTCAATGATTATTTGTTCTTTAGTTTCATACATCGCAGAAGATGAGATGGTTGGATGACATCACCAACTCAATGGACATGAGTTTGAGTAAACTCCAGGAGTTGGTGATGGACAGGGAGGCCTGGTGTGCTGCAGTGCATGGGATCACAAAGAGTCAGACTCAACAGAGTGACTGAACTGACTGACTGAGTCCTTGTAAGTCCTTGTTAAACATTTTTTGTATCTTCTTAATCTGTGCCTCCATTTTATTTATTTGTGCCTCCATTCTATTTCTGAAATTTTGGTTCATTTTTACTATCATTACTGTAAATTCTTTTTCAGGTAGACTGCCCATTTCCTCTTCATTTGTTTGGTCTCATGGATTTTTACCTTTTTCCTTCACCTGCTGCATATTTCTTTATCTTCTCATTTTGTTTAACTTACTGTTTGGGGTCTCCTTTCTGCAGGCTTCAGGGTAATAGCTCCTCTTGCTTGTGGTGTTTGCCCCTAGTGAGCCTTGTGCAAGCTTCCTGGTGGGGAGAAGTCATGCCTGTGTTCCCGTGGGTAGACCTGGATCTTGTCTCTTTGTTGGGCAGTGCTGCATCCAGTGGTGTGCTTTGGGTTGGGCTGTCTATGAGCTTAGTATAGCTTTAGGCAGACTTTTTGCTAATGGGCAGGGTTGCATTCCTATTTTGCTAGTTGTTTGGTATGAGGCATCCAGCACTAGAGCTTGCTGGCTGTTGGTTGGAGCTAGGTCTTAGTATTGAGATACAGGCTTCTGGGAGAGCTCTTACCAATTAACATTCTGTGCAGTTGGGAGTTCTCTGGTGCTTCAACATTCTGGACTCAGGTCTTCCACCTTGGAGGCTCATGCCTAACCCCTGGCTAGAGCACCAAGACCTTGCAAGCCACACAGCACAAAAGAAAAGGAGGAAGGGGGAAAAAAAAAAAACAAGTAAATAAACAAACAAAAAAAGTGGAGAGAGAAAACCCCAGGCAAATGGTAAAAGAAAAACTAAACAGCCAAAAACACACAAAGAAATACACTCAGAAAAAGTAAGAAGAGAAAAAAAAAATAAGAAAGAAAGAAAGAAAAAAGAGGAAACAAAAAAGAAGAGAGTGATCAAATCAATAAGACAGCCCAGAAAGGGAAACAAAACTAAAAACAACTAGCAAAAACAAAAAATAAAGAGGAAATCAAACACAGAAAACAAACTAAAAAAGGGCAAAGAAAACATAAAGCAAGCAAAAATACAATGAAAAGGAAAAAATCTAAAAACAAAAGAGAGATAGAAACAAAAGGAAAAGTTACCAAACATCAAAGAAGTACAGTAAAAATAGGAAAATATAAAATATAGTTAAAATAAGATTCAAACAAAAGAAAAAAGAAAAACATGGGGAAAAGGGAATATAACCAAAAAGTACAGTAGAAATAGTAAAAGTAAAATTAAAATATATTTTAAAATTACAGCATAAGAAATAAAATGGAAATAAAATAAATATTAAAAGAATAATAAAAAGAACCTCAGTAGAATGGAAGCATATATATAGAGAGAGTAGTAGGAAGAAGAATATTTTCCTGTAGCCTCAGCTGTCAATGCCCTTACCTCCACAGTGAGCCTTACCCAGTGTGCCTACCCAGGAAGTCCTTCAGTATTTCTAGGAAGGTCTCTGGACCTGCTGTGCACAACGTGGGGCCAGCTCAGGCTCTGATCTGGCCTTATGCCAGCATGTGCTTGACTCCAAAATCTGCAATTGCCCCCAAAGTTCATGGCCTCAAATGTGAGAACACACATTTTCTAGGGTTGGGAAGATCCCCTGGAGGAGGAGGCATGGCAACCCACTCCAGTATTCTTGCCTGGAGAATCCCACGGACAGAGGAGCCTGACTGGCTGCATTCCATGGGGTCACAAAGAGCTGGACATGACAGACTGAGCGACCAAGCACACAGCTCACAGATGTAGAGTTTACTAAGCCAATTGCGGAAATTTAACCTGTTGCTCCCGCAGCTGCACACGAGACTCTTCCTCTTCACTGGTCACACTTCCGGAACTCAGTTTCAGTTTTGGATCTGCCTCTGTTTGTGTGCTGTCCTCTGATGGCTGTTCTCTACCCAGATGAGAAGGTGAAAGCTGTGGTTGCCTGGGGCTCAGTGGCTCATTCAGGCCAGGCAGAGTGAGTGATATGGCAGTCCCAGTCGGAACATGTGGGGAGTGCCTGTGGTGGCAGAGGCTGTCAGGGAGTTGCTACAGCTTGAGGTGGGCCACGTGTTCTCCTGGGGGAGTCGTACCTGGACCATAGGATGCATGGCAGTGCCAGGCTGCAGGCTTCTGGGAAGCTAAGGGTGGTGACCTGTGCTTGCTCACACGTTTGTAGAAGCCGAGGCAGGTCTCCTGCCCACCTCTGAACTTGGAGATAGCAGCCAAAGTTTGTACCGCCTCTGGAGCCTATGTAGATGGTGCCCTCCCGTCTGTGAGCGCATGGAGTTAGAGGTTCCTGGGCTGGCCCACCCTTTCCATGCACCCCACGACAATGATCTCTTGCCTCTCCAGCAAGCCCAGCTTTTCCTTGGACTCCCTCAGGTGTGTTATATTAGCACCCCCAGGCTGTCTTCACAGCAGTCAATCCCCATCATCTCCCTGGGGTCTGACCTCCAAAGTCTATGCCTCAGCACCCAGCCCCCACCACCCCGGCGGGCATGCAAACAAATGTCTCATGCTGAGGGGTGTTGGTTAGCACCAACATCTAAGCAGAATTTTCTCTGCTTTGCTCTCCACATGCCTGTTGCTTCACTCCTCTGAGGCTCTGAAACTTCCCCCTGTCCCCACCAGTGAGGGGATTCACTTGAGTGCAAAAAATTTTCCTCCTTCACAGCTCCCTCCTAGAGGCACAGGTTCTGTCTGGATTCCTTTCTCTCTCTCTCTCTCTCTCTTTTATTTTATTTTTTTAAATTTCTTTACCCTACCCTGTTATGTGGAGATCATCTTACCATTTTGGCAGTCTGAGGTCTTCTGCCAGCATTCAGGAGGTGTTCTGTAGGAGCTGTTCCACATGCAGAAGTATTTTTGATGCATTTGTAGGAAGGAAGGGGATCTTCATGTCTTCTCTGCCATCCTGAGGGCCTCACTTTTGTTTATTTTATATATTGTAGTTTACATTTGTATGTTTCTATGTGACATGTGAGGTTGCAACAAGCTGACAGCTGCTTGTGAGGTGCCTGCAGCACTCACAGAAGAGAGACAGAGAGTTGGGCAGAAGAGAGAAAGGGACAGCTTCTGTATGGGAGGAACACAGAAGCAGAGGAGCAGACGGAGGTCAGAGGGACAGAATCTGCTCGTTTCCCAGAATCTATCCAGCTTAATTGAAAAGCAGAGCCTACACAGGGATGAACGGAGGTGGCTGGAGAATGTTCTCTCTGTGCTGATTACAAGGGCTGGAGAGGCATTGGTGAATTGGGCTCACTGCAAGGAGAGTGTATATGTTGATAGCTTCTGGGTAAGCAATTTGATCACATGAATTTAGAACTTTAATAATGTTTATACCTTCTGTCCAGGAACTACTCTCTTAGGAGTTTATTCTAATAAATATTTATTCAAATACATTTACTTGGGAAAATTATACACAGTTCAATAAGGAAAAATCTTCCAAGTTTCCAGATGAAGGGGTGCTGTGCAGCTAAAAGATTATTTTGCTTTGGAATAATAATTACAAACCTGGTAAAGAGTTAGACAGGTACATGTTCCCATTTGTCCATCAGAATCCTGATCTGTACCTGTGACCTGGGAGAATTACTGCGGGGATGCCTTTCACTGTCACTCCACTGTAATGTAGCGACTGCAGAGAGATGGCCATGAAACTTTACATGCTTTTTTAACTGGGACTCTCTGGGAAACTGGCTCTGATTATATATAGCATCTGCCAATTTCTGTGGTGTAAATACTTCCCCTGTGGCCTATATCAAGCTACAACAGGAGGTCCCTGAAGATGGGTTTGGGCTGAGATGAGCACAGTCAGTTTCCTGAACCATCCAAGAAAACTCAGCCCACTTTTGGGGAAAAGTGACAGTATGTGGTGAGGACTCCACAAGGACTGTCTTTGTGTTTGGAGGTAGCTTTTGCTCTTCCCAGTTTTGCAGGGGCCGGGGGCAGGCAGTGTGACACCCACTAGGGACCATCCCTAGAGAGGGAAACCCTTGCATTTGAGGCAGTCAGGGGTTGGAGGTTCCTGCTGCTCTTTGGGGAGGGGGTGCCTCTGTGCTTGATTTCCTTGTGGGTCCAGGAGGTGCTCCTCCTTCATATGCCCCACCTCAGGGCAACAGGGCCAGCTCTGATCGCTGGCCTTGCTCCTATCCTCCCAGTCTTCCAAGGATAGCAGGGACAGGCTGACTCCTTGGGGACATTTAACAGTATACAGAACAGGAAACAGGTCCTAATGGAGAGGAAGGACAAGGAATCACAGAGCAGGGGGAAGCTGCAGGAAACACTGGGTGTTCTTGTGCCATCCTGTTGGACAGAAGTGGGATGTAGATGGCCAGGCCCAGGAATCTAAGTTATTGACAAACTTCACCATCCTGTGTTTTCAAGGGATGCAGCCACACCATGAATATGAATTAAGAGGAAACCAGAGTAACCACGTCCTTGTCTGTCCTGGTCTGTCATCCCCCTGGCTTCTGCTTCTGAGCTGCAGTCACAAAGCCCATCACAGCCTGAGCCATGAGCAAAGCACACCTGGATAGGGATCCTTCTCGGTGTGGCCAAAGTGTCTGAAGGTATTTCCAAACTCAGATTATATTTTCACACTGCTATGATCTGAATTTTCTCTCTCCTCAAAGTTCATATGCTAATCCAAATGCTCAAGGATGATAGCATTAGGAGATGGGATCTTTGGGAGGTGATTAAACTATAAGGATGGAGCCTTCAGGGATGGGATTGGATTTTTATAAAAGAGGCTCCAGAGAGATGTCTCAGCCCCTCCATGTGAGGATACAGCAAGAAGGTGCAGATTATGAACCAGGATGCAGCCTCTCAGCAGACCAAGATCCCACCCACACCTTAATCTTGGACTCCCAGCCTCCAGAACCATGAGAAATAAACTTCTGTTGTATAAGTCATCCACTCTGTGCCATTTTGTTATAAAGCCCAAAGGGATTAAGACACAGACATTCATTTCCTCTCTGAATATTTATTAAGCACCTACTAGGTGCTAGGCACAACTGTGGACACTCAGGATACCCCAGTTAACAGTAACAACAAAAAATAAATAAAAATTCCTACCTGTGAAGATCTATTTTTTGCAAAGACAGATGATCAATGATGTGCTGTATTGAAGGTGGTCAGTGCTTGAGAAATAATAGAGCAGGGCAAGGGGATGGAAGTACAGTCTGCCCTTGGAGTCTGTGGGTTCCTCTCTGCATATTCAATCAACTTTGGATCAAAAGTATTCTGGAAAAAAAAAAAAAAAAACTAATGCCAGAAAGTTCCAAAAAGCAAAACTGGCCACATGTAGCAGTTATTTGCATTATATTTACAACTATTTACATAGTATTTACATTGTATCAGATGTTATAAGTAGTTATATTGTTGCTGTTCAGTCATAAGTTCAATTCAGTTCAGTTCAGTGGATCAGTCGAGTCTGACTCTTTGCGACCCCATGAATCACAGCACGCCAGGCCTCTCTGTCCATCACCAACTCCCGGAGTTCACTCAAACTCCTGTCCATCAAATCGGTGATGCCATCCAGCCATCTCATCCTCTGTCATCCTCCTCTCCTCTTGCCCCCATCCTTCCCAGCATCAGGGTCTTTTCCAATGAGTCGACCCTTCACATGATGTGGCCAGAGTACTGGAGTTTCAGCTTCAGCATCAGTCCTTCCAATGAACACCCAAGACTGAACTCCTTTAGGATGGACTGATTGGATCTCCTTGCAGTCCAAGTGACTCTCAAAAGTCTTCTCCAACACCACAGTTCAAAAGCATCAATTCTTCATCTCCAACTCTGAGATCCCATGGACTGCAGCAAGCCAAGCTTCCCTGTCCTTCACTGTCTCTCAGAGTTTGCTCAGATTCAGGTCCATTGAGTCTATGATGCTATCTAACCATGTCTTCCTCTGCTATCGCCTTCTCCTTTTGCATTTAATCTTTCCCAGCATGAGGGTCTTTCCCAGTGAGTTGCCTCTTTGCATCAGGTGGTCAAAGGATTATTCAAGACTGATTTCCTATAGGATTGACTGGTTTGATCTCCTTGAAGTCCAAGGGATTAAGAGTCTTCTCTGCACCACAATTTAAAAGCATCAGTTATTCCCCATTCAGCTTTCTTTATGATCCAACTCTCACATCCATACCTAACTACTGAAAAAAACACATAGCTTTGACTAAACTAACCTTTCTCAGCAAAGTGATGTCTCTGCTTTTTAATATCCTGTCTAGGTTTGCCATAGCTTTCCTTCCAAGGAGCAAGCATATTTTAATTTCATGACTGCAGTCAGAGTCGCAGTGACTTTGGAACCCAAGAAAATAAAATCTGGTGCTGTTTCCACCTTTTCTCCTTCTATTTGCTGTGAAGTGATGGGACAGAAAGCCATGATCTTAGTTTTTTGAATGTAGAGTTTTAAGCCAGCTCTATCATTCTCCTCTTTCACCCTTACCAAGAAGTTCTTTAGTTCCTCTTCACTTTATGCCATTAAAGTGGTATCATCTGCATATCTGAGATTGTTGATATTTCTCCTGGCAATCTTGATACCAGCTTGAGCTTCATCCAGCCTAGCATTTCATTTGATGTACTCTGCATATAAGTTAAATAAGCATGGTGACAATATACAGCACTGATATACCCCTTTCCCAATTTTGAACCAGTCCATTGTTCCATGTACAGTTCTGTTACTTCCTGACCTGCATGCAGGTTTCTCAGGAAACAGATTAGGTGGTCTGGTATTCCCATCTCTTTAGGAATTTTCCACAGTTTGTTGTGATCCACACAGTTAAAGGCTTTAGCATAGTCAATGAAGCAGAAGTAGATTTTTTTCTTGAATTCTCTTGCTTTATGATCCAATGAATGTTGGCAATTTGATCTCTGGTTCCTCTGCTTTTTATAAACCCAGCTTGTACATCTGGGATTTCTCGGTTCACGTACTGTTGAAGACTAGCTCAAAAGATTTTGAGCATAGCCCTGCTAGCATGTGAAATGAGTGCCATTGTATGGTAGTTTGAACATTCTTTTGCATTGCCCTTTTTGGGGATGGGAATGAAAACTGACCTTTTTAACCTTTTCCAGTCCTGTGGCCACTGATGAGTTTTCCAAATTTGCTGGCATATTGAGTACAGCATCATCATTTAGGATTTGAAATAGCTCAACTAGAACTCTACTACCTCCAGTAGTTTTGTTCATAGTAATGCTTCCTTAAGGCCCACTTGACTTCACACTCTGGGATGTCTGGCTTTAGGTTAGTAACTACACCATTGTGGTTATATGGGTTATTAAGACTTTTTTGTATAGTTCTTCTGTGTATTGTTACCCTCTTCTGAATCTCTTCCACTTCTGTTAAGTCCTTACTGTTTCTGTCCTTTATTGTGCCCATCCTAGATAAGTAATCTGGAGACAGCTTATAATATATGGTAGGATGTGCACAGATTACATGCAAATATCATATCATTTTATAAAAGGAGTTTGAACATGCATGGATTTTAGCATCTTTAGGAGTGAAGGTGGGTGAGACGGTTCTGTGGGTACTGAGAGATGACTGTACTTGATGGGCACCAGGGAGGAAATCCAAAACTCTCCCTTAATTTTCCCATCAACCAGCCACATAATTTAGTGAAGTAATGTGTTGGTCCAGTCAGTCTCCAGCACAGAGCCCACTGGGTCCTGTTCCCACATTCACACTCCCATGGCTGCATCCAAGTCTCACTGCTGTGGAAACTAAGTCCTCTCTAAGGGATTTACCAGCATGTCCCAATGGCACAGGTCACTAGGTCCCTGCGAGACACACGCCCTTCCTTGGTGAATGAGACAGAAATCGTGATCCTGACGGGGCTACATTTGTGGTGGAAAAATGCAAACTGTTCCAAACATGGGAGGAAGGGTTGGAGACAGCTGAAGGTTCTGGAGTGTGTGGAAGGGTATGTGGAGGGGAGGAAGGTCAAGGGAAATGCTACAGAGGAAGATGAGCCTTCCTCAGGTAGACGAGGGAGACAAGGAGCTTCCAGCAAAGGAAATACTCGAACACTTTCTCCATTCTTATCTGATCACCTGCAGATAGTCAGGTCCCCATTTACCTTGTCCACTCCCTCCTTAGTCCCTATGGGATGAGGACACAGTCAGTGCTAGGTAAATACTTATTATGAGGAAGAAGAGAAGGGAAAAACACAAGGAAACACTCTTCAGCTAGGAGACAGGCTAGTCTGGTAGAGCTGAGGTGGGAAAACCAAGGAAAGAGGTGAAATTAGAAATTCAGAGGAGGCAGAGGCAAGAGAAGGCCTGGTGTGCTGCAGTCCATGGGGTCGCAGAGAGTCGGACACAACTGAGTGACTGAACTGAACTGAGAGGCAAGAGTCTGGTGTGACATAGTGAGGAACTAGGCTTCATTCTGAAGGGGTGATGGGAACTCTTAGAGTATTTTAAGAAGGAGAGAACACATGATTGGTGTTATATATTAGAAAAATTGCCCTGGAAGTGGTAGGCCAGATGGACATGGAGCAGAAAGGGTAGTTGGAGGGTTGGACAGGATATGTGCCTTCAGACCAGTTTAGAAAACTTGGGAAAGCTGGAGCGGCACGGTGCATTGAGCAGGGTGGTCAGGCCAGGTAGGCAGGGGTGGAGGGAGGGCAGGGCAGAAAGAAGGCGTGTCATGTTGCTTAAAGATGCATTATGTTTCTTCAAGAATCAAGACTGCACATTGAAAATATTTTTTTCATCCATCCTAATTGGCATTTCTCCAGTTACATTTTTTTTCAGGTCAGAAATTTGTGGTAAATTAAAGGAAAATGCCAACTTAGTGTATGCAAAAAGTCCCCAACAGTGTAACAGAACTGTGTTAGATCAGTCCTGGTGAAACTGCAGAGATCTAGCCTACACTCTGCTTTGCACCCTCCCTCTCAGGCACTGCCCAAGAAAGGTGCCCCTCTGTGCTGACCATGGTGAAGGCTCAGTCCCCTATAGGTTTTAATGACAGGGCTCTGGGTTAGCATCTCTTCCCATTCAGACTTGGAGTGAGAGTAGCCCTACCTTTACATACTCTAAATTCTCTTTTTGTGGTTGTTTTTCTGAGCTTCAAAATTTAACATGGGAACTTGCTTGTGAGCTTCATTTCTCTTGCTCAAATTGGATTTCTGTTCATGAAGTTCCTTTTTTTATCAACAAACAGATTCCTCAGGAGGCCAAAAACAAACCTGGACTTGACTACGTAGCAATATTATGTTGACTATATGATGGTAAACGTAATCAATTTTCCTCCCAAATTTTTATTATGAAAAATTTAAACATAAAGAAGAATTGAAGGACTACTACAGTGAACATTCACATATCCACCAACAATATTCAATATTCCACACTTTGTCATGTGAACTTCTTTACCTAACCTAGCTGCACTTTTTTTGGACCTATTATAAAGTACGTTACACTACTTTACCTCTTCAGCATGCATCTCTTAGGGAAAAAAATAATTCTCCATGACTACAACAGCATCAGTTCAGTTCAGTTCAGTCACTCAGTCGTGTCCAACTCTTTGCAACCTCATGGATGCAGCATGCGAGGCTTCCTTGACTATCACCAACTTCCAGAACTTGCTCAAACTCATGTCCATGGAATTGCTGATGTCATCCAACCATCTCATCCTCTGTTGTCCCCTTCTCCTCCTGCCTTCAATCTTTCCCAGCATCAGTATCTTTTCTAAGAAGTCAGTTCTTCACATCAGGTGGGCAAAGGATTGGAGCTTCAGCTTCAACATCAGTCCTTCCAATGAATATTCAGGACTGATTTCTTTTAGGATGGATTGGTTGGACCTCCTTGCAGTTCAAGGAACTCTCAAGTCTTCTCCAACACCACAGTTCAAAAGCATCAATTCTTCAGCACTCAGCCTTCTTTATAGTCCAACTCTCACATCCATACATGACTACTGGAAAAACCATAGCTTTGACTAGACAGACCTTTGTTGGCAAAGTAATGTCTGCTTTTTAATATGCTGTCTAGGTTGGTCATAACTTTTCTTCCAAGGAGCAAGTGTCTTTCAATTTCATAGCTGCAGTCACCATCTGCAGTGATTTAGGAGATCCCCCCAACAACAACAAAAAAGATCTCTACTGTTTCCAATGTTTCCCCATCTATTTGCCATGAAATGATGGGACCAGATGCCATGATCTTAGTTTTTTTAATGTTGAGTTTTGAGTCAGCTTTTTCACTCTCCTCTTTCACTTTCATTAAGAGTTCCTCTTCACTTTCTGGCATAAAAGTAGTGTCATCTGCATATCTGAGATTATAGATATTTCTCCTGGCAATCTTGATTCCAGCTTGTGCTTCATTCAGCCTGGCATTTCACATGATGTACTCTGCTCATAAGTTAAATAACTGCTACTGCTACTGCTAAGTCACTTCAGTCGTGTCCGACTCTGTGTGACCCCATAGACGGCAGCTCACCATTCTCCCCTGTCCCTGGGATTTTCCAGGCAAGAACACTGGAGTGGGTTGCCCTTTCCTTCTTGAATGCATTAAAGTGAAAAGTGAAAGTAAAGTCACTCAGTCATGTCTGACTTTTAGCGACCCCATGGACTGCAGCCCACCAGGCTCCTCCATCCATGGGATTTTCCAGGCAAGAGTACTGGAGTGGGGTGCCATTGCCTTCTCCAAAGTTAAATAAGCAGGGTGACAATATACAGCCTTGAAGTACTCCTTTCCCAGTTTGGAACCAATCTGTTGTTCCATGTTAAGTTCTAACTGTTCCTTCTTGACCTACATACAGATTTATCAGGAGGCAAGTAAGGTGGTCTGGTATTCCTTCAACAGCATAATTACACTTAACTTCAATTCCCTAATATCATCTAATATCTTCTACATATTAGCATTTACCAGTTGTCTCTAAAATGTTTTCTAATTAATGTATTTCTTTTAAATGGAGGCTAATTACTTTGCAATATTGTGGTGGTTTTGCCACACATTGACATGAATCAGCCATGGCTGTACAAGTGTCCCCCATCCCGAAACTCATCCCACCTCCCTCCCTACTACACCCCTCTGGGTTTTCTCAGAGCACTGGCTTTCAGTGTCCTGTTTCATGCATCAAACTTTGACTGGTTATCTATTTCACATATGGTAATATACATGTTTCAATGTTATTCTCTCAAATCATCCCACCCTTGCCTTCTCCCACAGAGTCTAAAAGTCTTTTCTTTACATCTGTCTCTTTTGCTGTCTCGCATATAGGGTCATCCTTACCATCTTTTGAAATTCCCTATATATGCATTAATATACTGTATTGGTGTTTTTCTTTCTGACTTACTTCACTCTGTATAATAGGTTCTAGTTTCATCCATCTCATTAGAACTGATTCAAGTGAGTTCTTTTTAATAGCTGAGTAATATTCCATTGTGTATATGTACCACAGCTTTCTTATCCATTCCTCTGCCAATGGGCATCCAGGTTGCTTCCATGTCCAAGCTATTGTAAACAGTGCTGCCATGAACATTGGGGTACACGTGCCTCTTTCAATTCTGGTTTCCTTAGTGTGTATGCCCACCAGTGGGATTGCTGGGTCATATGGCAGTTCTATTTCCAGTTTTTTAAGGAATCTCCACACTGTTCTCCATAGTGACTATACTAGTTTGCAGTCCCACCAACAGTGTAAGAGGGTTCCCTTTTCTCCACATCCTCTCCAGCATTTATTGTTTGTAGACTTTTTGATAGCAGCTATTCTGACTGGGGTGAGATGGTACCTCATTGTGATTTTGATTTGCATTTCTCTGATAATGAGTGATGTTGAGCATCTTTTCATGTGTTTGTTAGCCATCTATACGTCTTCTTTAAAGAAATGTCTGTTTAGTTCTTTGGCCCATTTTTTGATTGGGTCATTTATTTTTCTGATATTGAGCTCCATGAGATGTTTGTATATTTTTGAGATTAATTCTTTGTCAGTTGCTTCATTTGCTATTATTTTCTCCCATTCTGAATGCTGTCTTTTCACCTTGCTTATACTTTCCTTCATCATGCAAAAACTTTTAAGTTTAATTAGGTCCCATTTGTTTATTTTTGCTTTTATTTCCATTACTCTGGGAGGTGGGTCATAAAGAATCTTGCTGTGATGTATGTCAGAGAGTGTTTTGCCTATGTTTTCCTCTAGGAGTTTTATAGTTTCTGGTCTTACATTTAGATCTTTAATCCATTTTGAGTTTATTTTTGTGTATGGTGCTAGAAAGTGTTCTAGTTTCATTCTTTTACAGGTGGTTGACCAGTTTTCTCAGCACCACTTATTAAAGAGATTGTCTTTTCTTCATTGCATATTTTTCCCTCCTTTGTCAAAGATAAGGTGTCTATAGGTGCATGGATTTATCTCTGGGCTTTCTATTTTGTTCCCTTGATCTATATTTCTGTCTTTGTAGCAGTACCATAGTGTCTTGATGACTGTAGCTTTGTAGTGTAGTGTGAAGTCTGACACATTGATTCCTCTAGTTCAATTCTTCTTTCTCAATATTTCTTTGGCTATTCAAGGTTTTATGTATTTCCATACAAATTGTGAAATTATTTGTTCCAGTTCTGTGAAAAATACCATTGGTAGCTTAATAAGGATTGCATTGAATCTATGGATTGCTTTGGGTAGTATACTCATTTTCACTATATTGATTCTTCTGATCCATGAACATGGTATATAAAAGACAATAAAAGTTGTCCATTTTATTGGCATATAGTTGCTGATAGTAGTTTCTTATGATCCTTTGTATTTCTGTGTTGTCTGTTGTGATTTCTCCTTTTTCATTTCTAATTTTGTTGACTTGATTCTTCTCTCTTTTTTTGTTGATGAGTCTGGCTAATAGTTTGCCTATTTTCTTTATCTTCTCAAAGAACCAGCTTTTAGTTTTGCTGATTTTTGCTACAGTCTCCTTTGTTTCTTTTTCATTTATTTCTGCTCTATGTTCTGCTCCATCTATTCGTGTCACCTTTGATTTCTCTCATCAGTGTTTTATTGTTCTCTGTATATAGGTCTTTTGTTTCTTTTGGTATATTTAGTCCTAAGTATTTTATTCTTTTTGTTGCAATGGCAAATGGGATTGTTTCCTTAATTTCTCTTTCTGTTTTCTCATTGTTAGTGTATAGGAATGCAAGGGATTTCTGTGTGTTAATTTTATATCCTGCAACTTTACTATATTCATTGAGTAGTTCTAGTAATTTTCTGGTAGTGTCTTTAGGGTTTTCTATGCAAAGGATCATGTCATCTGCAAACAGGGAGAGTTTTACTTCTTCTTTTCCAATCTGGATTCCCTTTATTTCTTTTCCTTCTCTGATCAATGTTGCTAAAACTTTCAAAACTATGTTGGATAGTAGTAGTGAGTGGGCACCCTTGTCTTGTTCCTGACTTTAGGGGAAATGCTTTCAAGTTTTCACCATTGAGGATAATGTTTGCTGTGGGTTTATCATATATGGCTTTTATTATGCTGAGGTATGTTCCTTCTACACCTGCTGTCTGGAGAGTTTTTATCATAAATGGGTATTGAATTTTGTCCAAGGCTTTCTCTTCATCTATTGAGATAATCATATGGTTTTTATCTTTCAATTTGTTAATGTGGTGTATCACATTGATTGATTTGTGAATATTGAAGAATCTTTGCATGCCTGGGATAAAGCTTACTTGTTAATGATGTATGATCTTTTTAATATGATGTTGGATTCTGTTTGCTAGAATTTTGTTGAGGATTTTTGCATCTATGTTCATCAGTGATATTGGCTTGTAGTTTTCTTTTTTTGTGGCATCTTTATCTGGTTTTGGTATTAGGGTGATAGTGGCCTCATAAAATGAATTTGGCAGTTTACCTTCCTCTACAATTTTCTGGAAGAGTTTGAGTAGGATAGGTGTTAGCTCTTCTCTAAATTTTTGGTAGAATTCACCTCTGAAGCCATCTGGTCCTGGGCTTTTGTTTGTTGAAAGATTTTTGATTACAGTTTTGACTCCTGTGCTTGTGATGGGTCTGTTAATACTTTCTATTTCTTTCTGGTTCAGTTTTGAAAGGTTATGCTTTTCTAAGAATTCGTCCATTTCTTTGAAGTTGTCCATTTTATTGGCATATAGCTGCTGATAGTAGTTTCTTACCATCCTTTGTATTTCTGTGTTGTCTGTTGTGGTTTCTCCTTTTTCTTTTCTAATTTTGTTGATTTGATTCTTCTCCCCTTTTTTCTTTATGAGTCTGGCTAATGGTTTGTCTATTTTCTTTATCTTCTCAAAGAACCAGCTTTTAGTTTTGCTGATTTTTGCTATAGTTTCCTTTGTTTCTTTTTCATTTGTTTCTGCTCTAATTTTTATGATTTCTTTCCTTCTACTAACCCTGAGGTTCTTCATTTCCTCTTTTCCTAGTTGGTTTAAGGTATTTATTTGTTTTCTCTCTTGTTTCTTGAGGTAAACTTGTATTGCTATGAATCCTCTCCTTAGCACTGCTTTTACTGAGTCCCATAGGCTTTGGATGGAGAAGGAAATGGCAACCCACTCCAGTATTCTTGCCTGGAGAATCCTAGGGACAGAGGAGCCTGGTGCCATCTATGGGGTCTCACAGAGTTGGACACGACTGAAGTGACTTAGCAGCAGCAGCAGCAGCACAGGTTTTGGGTTGTCATGTTTTCATTTTCATTTGTTTCTATGCAAATTTTTATTTCATTTCTGATTTCTTCCATGATTTGTTGGTTATTGAGAAGTGTTTTGTATAGCCTCCATATGATTGTATTTTTAATAGTTTTTTTCTCCTGTTGCTGACATCTAATCTTACTGCATTGTGATCAGAAAAGATTCTTGAAATTATTTCATTTTTTTTGAATTTACTAAGGCTAGATTTATGGCCCAGGACGTGATCTATCCTGGGGAATGTTCCATATGCACTTGAGAAAAGGGTGAAATTCATTGTTTTTTTTTGGGGGGTGGGGATGACCTATAGATATCAATTAGGTCTAACTGGTCTATTGTATCATTTAGTTTGTGTTTCCTTGCTAATTTTCTGTTTGCTTCATCTATCCATAGGTCCAAGTGGGGTATTAAAGTCTCCCACTATTATTGTGTTACTGTTAATTTCCCCTTTCATACTTGTTAGCGTTTGCCTATGTATTGAGGTGCTCCTATGTTGGATGCATATGTATTTATAATTGTTGTATCTTCTTCTTGGATTGATCCTTTGATCATTATGTAGTGTCCTCCTTTGTCTCTTTTCATGGTCTTTACTTCAAAGTCTCTTTTATCTGATATGAGTATTGCTACTCTGCTTTGTCTTGGTCTGCATTTGCATGAAATATGTTTTTCCAACTCTTCACTTTCAGTCTGCTATGTCTCTTGGTTTGAGGTGGGTCTCCTGTAGACAGCATATATAAAGGTCTTGTTTTTATATCCATTCAGCCAGTCTTCATCTTTTGATTGGGCTTTCAACCCATTTACATTTAAGGTAATTATTGATAAGTATAATCCCATTGCCATTTACTTTATTGTTTTGGGTTTGAGTTTATAAAACTTTTTTTGTGTTTCCTGTCTGGAGAAGATCCTTTAGCATTTGTTGAAGAGCTGGTTTCATGGTTGCTGAATTCTCTCAGCTTTTGTTTGTCTTTAAAGCTTTTGGCTTCTTCATATTTGAGTGAGATCCTTGCTGGGTATAGTAATCTGGGTTGTAGGCTTTTCTCTTTCATCACTTTAAGTATGTCCTGCCATTCCCTTCTGGCTTCTTTCAATAGAAGAGCTTCTATTGAAAAATTAGCTGTTATCCATATGGGAATCCCCTTGTATGTTATTTGCTGCTTTTAACATTTGCTCTTTGTGTTTGGTCTTCATTAGTTTGATTAATGCATGTCTTGGGATGTTTCGCCTTGGGTTTATCCTGTCTCAGACCCTCTGGGTTTCTTGGACTTGGGTGGCTGTTTCCTTCCCCATTTTAGGGAAGTTTCCAACTATTATATCCTCAAGTATTTTCTCATGCCCGTTCTTTGTGTCTTCTTCTGGGACTCCTATGATTCGAATGGTGGGACATTTAACATTGTCCCAGAGGTCTCTGAGGTTGCCCTCATTTCTTTTAATTCTTTTTTTCCCCTCTCTGCTTCATTTATTTCCATCATTCTATCTTCCACCTCACTTAACCTATCTTCTGCCTTAGTTATTCTACTGTTGTTTCCCTCCAGAGTGCTTTTGATCTCAGTTATTGCATTATTCATTATTGACTGACTTTTCTTTATTTCTTCTAGGTCCTTGTTAAATATTTCTTGCATCTTCTCAATCCTTGTCTCTAATCTATTTATCTGTAACTCCATTTTGTTTACAAGATTTTGGATCATCTGTACTATCATTATTCTGAATTCTTTTTCAGGTAGACTCCCTATCCCCTCCTCTTTGGTTTGGTTTGGTGGGCGTTTATCATGTTCTTTTACCTGCCAAATATTTCTCTGACATTTCATTTTGTTTAGATTTCTGTATCTGGGGTGTCCTTTCTTTGGCTGGAAGTTCATGGTTCCTCTTTATTGTGGAGTCTGCTCCCTGTAGCTGGGGTTGGACAAAGTTTCCTGGTTAGGGGAGCTTGCATCTGTGTTCTGGTGGGTGGAGCTGGATCTCTTCTCTGAATTGCAATGAAATGTCCAGTAGTGAGTTTTGGGGTGTCTATAGCTTTGGCATGGCTTTGGGCAGCCTTTCTTTTAATGCTCAGGGTTGTGTTCCTGCTCTGCTGGAGAATTAGCTTGGTATGTCTTGCTATGGAACTTGTGGCTCCTGGGTGGAGCTTGGTTTCAGTGTAGGTATGGAGGCTTTTGGGTGAGCTTTTGTCTATTAATGTTCCCTGGAATCAGGTGTTCTCTGATGTTCTCAAGTTTTGGAATTAAGCCTTCTGCCTCTGGCTTTCAGTCTTATTCTTACAGTAGCCTCAAGGCTTATCCATCCATACAGCACAGATGATAAAACTTCTAGGTTAAAGGTGAAACAATTCTCCACAGTAAGGGACACCCAGGGAGGTTCACAGAGTTACACGGAGAAGAGAAGAGGGAGGAAGGAGATAGAGGTGATCAGGAGAAGAGGGGGAGTCAAAAGAGGAGAGCCCAATCTAGCCAGTGATAAGTTTCCTAAGTGTTCCCCACCGCCTGGAACACCCAGCGAGATTCACGAAGTAAAGTAGAGAAGAGAAGGGGGAGAGAGGAGATAGAGGTGACTTGGGGAAGAAAAGGGAGAGTCAATAGGGGAGAGAGCAATCAAACAAGTAATCATACCCCTAAGTGAAAATGGATACTGAAGATTAAATTCTTAAAGGTACAAAATTGATAACAAATACCAAAAAGCAAAGATTAAAAATCTAGAGTAGAGTTTAGACTCTCAAAAATACAATATTAAAAATACAAAACAAAACCAACCACAAAAATTGTAAAAAAAAAAAAAATATATATATATATATATATATATATATATGAAATTTACATTAAAAATAGGGTCATTTTGGGGGAGAAGCGAGGCCTATGGAGAGCTGCTGCCTGTGTGGTTGCCAGCAGGACCTGCTGGATTTCACACGTGCCTGTCTTCCATTCATTCACCCTTTCTATTCTGCGTGCATGCCTCAGAGAATGCAAATGGGTCTAGATCTGTCTGTTCTTCTGAGTCTTTACCATCTGGAAGATCTCACAGACACAGTTTATTGAAAATAGAAACTTAACTTTTCAAGTTAATTTTCCATTTGATTTTCTCTTTATCTCTTCTACTGGCTTCCCTCCCAATTTAGGAAAACACCCCTACTCCAAATCCCCCGCCTACATAGAAGAGAAAACAGAATCTAATCAGGAGGTTGCTAACCCAGAACACTATATTAAACACCCTTTACAGAACAGATGGGCACTCTGGTTTTTAAAAAATGATAAAAGCAAAACTTGGCAAGCAAACCTTTGATTAATCTCTAAGTTTGATATTGTTGATGACTTTTGGGCTCTGTACAACCACATCCAGTTGTCTAGTAATTTAATGCCTGGCTGTGACTACTCACTTTTAAAGGATGGTATTGAGTCTATGTGGGAAGATGAGAAAAACAAATGAGGAGGATGACAGCTAATTACTCTGAACAAACAGCAGAGACGAAGTGACCTCGATTGTTTTTGGCTAGAGACACTGCTGTGCCTTATTGGAGAATCTTTTGATGGCTACAGTGATGATGTATGTAGAGTTATTGTTAATGTTAGAGCTAAAGGTGATAAAATAGCAATGTAGACTACTGAATGTGAAAACAGAGAAGCTGCTATACACGTAGAGAAGGTGCACAAGGAAAGGTTACGACTTCCTCCAAAGACAGTGATTGGTTATCAGTCCTATGCAGGCACAGCTACTCAGAGTGGCTCCACCATTAAAAATAGGTTTGTCGTTTAAGAAGACACCTTCTAAGTATTCTCATAGGAGACTGCCTCAAGCAATTGAAATTTTGGAACCGAACCAAATCCTCTTCAAAAGAAGCGTGGACTGCATTTAAATTTGATTTCCATCTAAATGTGGCTAAGATATAAGAGAAGTCTCATTTGCCTTTGTCTTAATACTTCTGTGTACATATTTTCTTCTTCTTCTTTTTTTTTTTTTTTTTTTGAGTGTCCATTATCCCAATCAAAGAATTAAGTACACATCATCCCCAGAATCCATAAATGTGTTCCTGTTCCACTCTGTAATAGCTTAATAGAATTAACCATTACAAACACATTTGACCCATCTACACTATTAAAAAAAAAAGAAAGAAAGAAAAAGAGCTTTCATTTCTATTCCTGACAAGACAATGATTTTGTTTATGTTCTATTGTATGCAGGAGCATATTTTGCTGATTTGAAAGAGTATGATGCATACAGTTTTCTGGCAATTTTCTTTGTTTCTTTTTACAGCATTATCTTTGCTATACTCTTGCTGATGGTTGCTAGATTTTAATTTATTTTTTTCCCATTTGATAAGATTAGTGATTCTGATTTCAGTTTTTCATTTGTTTTGCTTTAGTTTTTCTTTCTCATGTAATATTGGTGAAGGATCCAGGAATATGACACAAAGGTGGAATAAACATCAATTTTGTGCATTCTTTGGTAATTTTCTTTTGTAACTTAACTACACTTTACTAAAAATTTATGCATTTCATTCAAATCAGTGATCTATGTTTTTGTGATTTCCTAAACTTAATTGTGGATTATAAAAAGAAAGTAACATCATAATTCATTCTTAATTAGAATTAGTATGTCTGTTTTTGTATCTTTATGCTGTATTTGAACACTTTGTATTATTTACGTTATTTTGTTTTGGTTAAAAAATTGGGTCAAGTAGAAAGGCAGTCCCATTCATATTAAGACAGTGTACAGAACTGTAAATAAAATGTGTACAGTGAATTTTCTTTTGGCAAATGGAATTGTCCTTTTATTTCTCCATCTCTGTAGCAAGAATTTGTACTTATTATTGCAAGACAGTCTCTATTGTGTCTTCCACATGAGCAGCATAAGTTTGGAGCATAAGTTTGCTTATTTAGTTTATTTTAATTTTTAATAAATTGAATAGGGAGCATCATAAAAAATAGTCTTTTTTTGCAAGGTAATAGGTTATAAATATGAAAATTAAAGGAGTAATAAAGAACTTAAATTTTTAAAAAATTAAAAAGTGGTAATAGTAAAAATATATCTAGGAATTTCTCTGGAGCTGTTTTGGGCAGTATGGGATCAATTCAGTTTGACAGTTCCTTGTTCCAGCTTGTGCTTGTTTTCAAGCATAGGCTCCTTCCAATGCTTAGTCAATGTTAATGACGGGGTTTTAATCTGTCGCACCTGTCACTTCCAGAGCAGTTCCTTCTTTATTTTGGATCCTCTTTTTGCAAGTCTCTTCAGTGTCTAATTTCCGCCCTGACACAAGGGGGCAAAGGTGGTCACTTATTTAGGCTCACTTGTTCAGCCGTGCTGTGGGAAGGGAGAAACACTGCAAAAAAAATATCACTGGCATGTGTGGGGAGTGCTCGCAGTGTCTTGGCCACAGTGGGTTTGCTCCCACTCACAGGGCATGTGCTTTCCCAGTCTACAGTGCTCAGGCTCCAGGTTGTTCTGCAGGGGAACTGTCCAAAGTGGGCCCTGGGTTTCGTGCACTTCCCAGGTCTAAGCCACTTAGGTTCAGGTTCTTGGGTACTCCACAAGGGCACAGACTCAGTTGGGCCTGCGTTTTGTGCCCTTCCCAGGTCCAAGCAGCTCCGGTGACCAGGTGCTTGGTGAGCGCACTGTCGCATGTGGTCTCTGCATCTTAATCACCTCCCCAGTCCCAGCCACTTTGTTTCCAGGGTGCTCCACGAGAGCACTGCCTCAGATGTGCTGTGTGTCTCCTCTGGGGAGCTGATCTCAGGCTGTGACCCTACTGGCAGATGTCAACCATCCAGGAAGATGTGGTTAGCAACTGGGAGCCTGCTCACAGTTTGGTGGAGGATGCCAGTCTCTGTGGCCAAGATTGCAGCAGCCCCTTGCCTTCTAGCTCTGGGTGTCACTCTCCTACCTCTCAGCCTCCAGCAGGGGTGGGAGGGGGAGTGGGAGAGGGGCCTGTATGCAGCTGGCTAGCTCTTCTTTGGTATTGGAGCAATCCTTTGTTCTGTGAGCAGGCCGGTGTGCACGTTAGAGCCTTTCGCAGGAAAGTTCTCTTTCTTTTCTCTCTGGCAATTCCACAGTTTGGGTTGCCGTCTCCCATTAGCTCCCTCAGATTGTCCTCAGGGCACTCAGGCCCGGTCCTTATCCTAAGCACTGATTATGCAGCCCATGCCTCTCTGTCCAGCCCCCACTCCCAGGTGGCATACACGAGCGTCTGGGCTACTTCTCCACTGGCCCTTGTGGTTAGGCGTGTATTCTGTAGTTTTTTTCTTCTCCCAGTTACGTTGCTCTCTGAGAGTCCAAAACTCCCCACAGACCTGCCTGTGAAAGGGTTTCCTGCTGTTTGGAAACTTCTCCTCCTTCAGGACTCCCTCCCCAGGACAGGTCTCTGTCCTTAACTCTTTTGTCTCTCTTTTTGTCTTTTATATTTTGTCCTACCTCCTTTTGAAGAGATTGGTCTGCCTTTCTGGGTGCCTGGTGTCCTCGCCAGCGTTCAGAAGTTGTTTTGTGTAAGTTGCTCAGCATTCAAATGATCTTTTGATGAATTCACAAGGGAGAAAGTGGTCTCCCCTATTCCTCCACCATCTTGGGACCACCCCCTCTCTGAAATGTTTTTTATAGCTCAATTAAAAAAAAAAAAAGTAGATGCAACCAAGATTGACATGTTGTATTTGGTGACTGCATCTTCTCAGTCCTTTTTGATCATGATATTTGGAAGAGACGAGGACAATTGCCTCATGAAATGTCCAAGTTCTGGATTTGATGGTGATGTCATTTTTTGCATCATTTGACAGTCTCCTATAAACTAGATGTCAAAACAAAGCTGCACTTGGAGTTAGTGTAGACATTTTCATCAAGAATACTTTAACTTGACTAAAATATTTCCTTTTTTAAAACTGTGCCAAATTGGATTTGATAGCCCCAAGAATACAATGAGGTCATGTTGTAGCCATGTTGAAGATCTTCCATACTCCTCCATCTGTGTCTGGGTGTCAGAACTATGGTAAGTTACTTCACTGAAAAATCCATGAACATCACCACTGTTCTAGGTGGTGGAACAGTGTAGATATGGATTCCAAGGTGTTTTTGAATCAAAATAACCCTGAAGCTTCAGTTTAGCACTTTAGCTTCTTAAATTTTCTTTAGCAATGACATTCACATTGTCATGTAACAATCACCAACATCCATCTGTCTTCCAACTTCTCAGCTTCCCAAACTAAAACTCTGTATTCATTAATGTACAACTCCCCATTTTCTTCTCACTCCCCAGCCCATGGCAACCATTCTTCTTTCTATCTCTGTGGGTTTGTTTTCTCTAGCTACTTTGTATAAATGGAATCATACAATATTTGTCCTTTTGTGACTGGCTACTTTTCACTTAGCATAAAGTTCTCAGAGCTAATCCATGCTGTAGCATGTGCCATTCTATTTTAAGACTGAATACTATTCCATTGTATGTATAGACCACATTTTGTTTATCCATTTATCTTTTGATGAACTTTTGAATTATTTTCTTTTGGCTATTGTGAGTAATGCTACTATGAACATAAACGTGCAAATGTGTTTGAGTTCCTGCTTTTAAAGCTTTGTGGTATATACCTAGAAGTGGAATTGATGGATTTTATGGTAATTTTATGTTTTTTTTAAACTTATTGATAACATAACCTTTAAGTATGGCAAGTAAAAGTATGATGAAATTTCTATACATAATATTAAAGAAGTCACAAGGACAATTTACACATTTCAGTTAAGGTCACATTTTCCTCAGGTAAATAGAATCTGTGAAGCAGCTTCTTGATCCCAGTTTCTGAGACCAGCATCTCAGTGAATGGTGCATAATCTTCATTAGGACCCATGTAAATGCTTCCAAAGTGGGCCAATCTGCAGGGGACAGTCCAGGCAGATGGACAGTGAATTATAAGAACCAATAGAACAGATGACAAAAACATTCATCAAAGCTGCCAGATCCAGCAATGTACAAATTCCAGAGATGTTATTAATAGGATGAAAAGAGGTAAACTTTAGATACTGGTTCAGATATGCTAACTAAGGGGGAAATCACACCGACTTTGAGAAAGCAACTCTCTACATTGTACTGGCCATTTTATTTTATTATTGTTTTTATTGATGGCAACAGAGAACTCAACATGTCAGAAACTGGGCCAGTCTCTCTTTTTTTAAATTCTTTTTTGGTTTTTACTCAGACTAGTCTGAGGGAATTTACTCTTTTATGTTGTTGAAAAAAGGATTTCTGAAGGAGGAGAAGAAACTGAAATCTGAAGGAGGAAAAAAATAACAAAGAAAATAAAAGAAATAGAGATGAGCCAGCATCTAATAAGTAAATGGATAGCTTTGCATGTATGTATATGTCCTGTAAGTATCTCCTTCTCTGGAATCAGTGGGTTCCAATGCCAGCAGACACTCTGAAAGCTGTCACCGAACTCTGCAGTAGGAAGGTAGGGAACGATCAGCCAGGCCTCCACATGATCTAGGGGCGGTCCTAAAACCCAGGGACAGGACAGGGAAGGCCAGCAGTCTGCCTCTGCAAATAGGAGAAAATGAATTATTCACTCTGGAAAATAGAGTCATCCAGAGATCATGAACTCCTTAATGCAAAATTCAAACTTAAATTGAAGACAGTAGGGGAAACCACTAGATCATTCAGGTATGACCTAAATCAAATCCCTTATGACTATACAAAGGAAATGACAAATAAACTCAAGGGACTAGATCTGATAGAGTGTCAGAAAAACTATGGATGGAGGTTCATAACAGTGTACCAGAGGTGGTGACCAAATCCATCTCCAAGAAAAAGAAATGCAAAAAGGCAAAGTGGTTGACTAAAAAAGGGCTTACAAATAGCTGAGAAAAGAAGAGAAGCAAAAGGCAAAGGAGAAGAGGAAAGACATACCCATCTGAATGCAGAGTTCCAGAGAATAGCAGGGAGAGATAAGAAAGCCTTCCTAAGTGAACAATGCAAAGAAATAAAGGAAAACAATAGAATGGGAAAGACTAGAGATCTCTTCAAGAAAATTAGAAATACCAAGGGAACATTTTATGTGAAGATGGGCACAATAAAGGACAGAAATGTCATGGATCTAACAGAAGCAGAAGATATTAAGAAAAGAGAGCAAAAATACACAGAACTATACAAAAAAGATCTTAATGACCCAGATAACCACGATGATGTTATCACTTACCTAGAACCAGACATCCTAGAGTGTGAAGTCAAGTGGGCCTTAGGAAGCATTAGTAAAAACAAAGCTAGTGGAGGTGATGGAATTCCAGCTGAGCTATTTCAAATCCCAAAAGATGATGCTCTTAAAGTGCTGTACTCAATATGCCAGCAAATTTGGAAAACTGAGCAGTAGCCACAGGACTGCAAAATGTCAGTTTTCATTCCAATCCTAAAGAAGAGCAATGTACTCTGGAAGATAGTGAAGGACAGAGAAGCCTGGTGTGCTGTAATCCATGGGGTCACAAAGAGTCAGACATAACTTGGGGACTGAACAACAAGAGATACTTTGCTCACCCAGCTTAGGATCTGAGAATCTGAAGTTAATATGTTCTCCAGACAGAGTGCTTAGGGAGCTGTTGACCTGTATACCATCCCAACAGAACTCTGATTCTCCATGGACAGCAGCAATCACCAAGCAGGACCTGGGTGGCTGAGAAGGAGGACCACAAACAGAAGTCACTTCAGCATGAGAGGGCTTTCCTCCTGAGGCAAGACTAGATCACAAACACCAACATGGCCTTCTTCCACTGTTTTAATTTTCACTCCATTGCTTACCACGTGGATAATAGCTGGAGTCACACAGAGGAGCTTCTGTTCACACAGATGCTGCACCATCCATAAGCCCTTCACATGCCACTTTTTTGGCCATATAGAATCAGCAGCAAAGACCAGATGGGGCCCTGCATCTCTTTTCAACAAAATTAGACACATTTTTGCCTTACTTTTCCTGCTCTTCTTGACCCCTGGCTGTCAGTGCTCTCTTTCAGTCCTGGGGACCATCATAGCATGGAAATTCAGGTCTAGGGAACAAGGCTGAGTGTCTGATGCTGGGGTCCATGGTGCCCAGGATACTGGTGGGGACAGATGGGGCTTGACTCAGTTCCATTCTCATCATGCTTCCTCCCTCCTCAGCAGCTGCTGATAACACTCCCTTAAGCTCTCCTGAGAGACAACTGGCTACACTGCGGGCCCATGTCTCTCACCTCACTCTGGTCCTAGGCACAGATGCACTGGACAAAAAGCCCTTCTGCAGAGGTCATCTGCATGACTTTTTATATCAAATGTTACAGCATCTCCTGAAGAGGGCCTTAGTGTAGAAAATGAGGTGCACAATTGGGCACATGATAATTGCATGCATAGTCCATGTAAACTGTCCTTGATGTTCTCCCAGCGACCACTCAGGTCACATGTAGCACTGGGCTCCTTTTTGCGAAGTTCAGGCCTAGAAACAAGTGATCTCTGATTTGTTCCTTCTATGTATCTGTTCATTCCCTCACATCTCTATCTGAGAAATGATTGCTGGGCTCTGAGACTCTGCCTTGCTTCTGCAGTCTCTCTCAGCTTTGGATAATGAGATTTGGATGTATTGGAAGACTTTCTTTAAAAATATCTGCAGTACCTCCCTACAAATCATGGTCCATTAACCTGTAACTGCTTTTGGAACATCCCAAGGCTCACACAGAAGCTTTATTTTCTAAGGTGCTTAAACTTATGTGATCAAAAAGAACTATACAGACAAAGAGTGCTCAGTTGCTAATGTGTGTCCTACTCTTTGCAGCCTCATGGACTGTAGCTCACTAGGCTCCTCTGCCCATGGAATTTTCCAGGCAAGAATACAGGAGTAGGGCCATTTCATACTCCAGGGGATCTTCCTGACCTAGGGATCAAACCCACATCTCTTGCATCTCCTGCATTGGCAGGCTGATTCTTTATCACCATACCACCTGGGAAGCCCATACACAAAAGGAGAAGATGCTAATGCTAACATGACTTTTTTGATTCAGCATCCATAGTCAGAACTGACATTTATACCCCAAATTATTATAAATGCTTCTGTTTAATTTTTCCCAACTATGGAAGTAATAAATTGTTCTAGCAATGATAAACTGAGCAATTCAGACCAGCTCTTGTTCTAGGAAAAGCTAAACTATCTGGATTATGCTAAAATATATCATCTTAAAAGCATCCAAAAGTTACATATATGTGGGCATGCTGTCACTTCAGTTGTGTCCAACTGTTTGTGACCCTATGGACTGTAGCCCATCAGCCTCTGTCCAGGGGATTCTCCAGGGAAGAATGCTGGAGTTGGTGGCCATGCCCCCCTCCAGAGTATCTTCCAACCCAGGGATAGAACCCAGATCTCTTATGTCTCCCACATTGACGGGAAGGTTCTTCACTACTAGTGCCACCTGGGAAGCCCCATCCAAGAGCTAACTAGAGAGTAAAGAACTATTCAGACCACACTTTAAAAGAAGACAAAAAAAAAAACAGAAAAGGTAAGCCAAAGACTCAGAGGTATTTTCCCCTGGGAATCTTCTCTATACACAAACAGCAAGAAAACTGATTTTTAGGTCAGAAGGAATTCAAGTCAAAACTCCAAGCCTCCTAAAATAGGACTGCAAATAGACCACATTGACATAGAGTCAGGGCTCTAAAGGCCAACACTTCCAGGGTGAGAGTGAAGTGGACATAAATAAACCTGTGCCTAGACTTGCAGCTTGCCTTTGATCTCTCTATGTGCCAAAGGAACCTCAGGCTTTGAATAGGATAAAAAGGAGTCCTAGCTGAGTGGTACATCCAAATCCTGACATATAAATTGGTGGTGCATACAGAAATTGGAGTACTGTCTTACTATTAAAAGAGATTATGCTGGGGAGTAAACTCCAGGATGTATTTTTTAAGAGAAAAGAAAGATGGAAAAAATCTGTTGCATGTAGCATGCTTCATTTATCTGGTCAGGGTAGAGGTAAAATATACACATATTACATGTAATATATAGGTATGTATGTATATGTGAGCTTATATTTTTGAATACAAAATAAACAATAGATTGTTCTCAGTTTAGTGTGTTTTACAAATTTGACTTTGGGGTTATATGTTTTCTACAATTGAGCTATTTCAAATCCTGAAAGATGATGCTGTGAAAGTGCTGCACTCAATATGCTAGCAAATTTGGAAAACTCAGCAGTGGCCACAGGACTGGAAAAGGTCAGTTTTCATTCCAGTCCCAAAGAAAGGCAGTGCCAAAGAATGCTCAAACTACCGCACAATTGCACTCATCTCACACGCTAGTAAAGTAATGCTCAAAATTCTCCAAGCCAGGAGTCAACTGTACATGAACCGTGAACTTCCAGATGTTCAAGCTGGATTTAGAAAAGGCAGAGGAATGAGAGACCCTATTGCCAACATCTGTTGGCTCATCAAAAAAGTAAGACAATTCTAGAAAAACTTCTGCTCTATTGACTATGCCAAAGCCTTTGACTGTGTGGATCACAACAAACTGTAGAAAGTTCTTAAAGAGACGGGAATACCAAGCCACCTTACCTGCCTCTTGAGACATCTGTATGCAGGTCAAGAAGCAACAGTTAGAATCAGATATGGAACAACAGACTGGTTCCAAATTGGGAAAGGAGTACGTCAAGGTTGTATATTGTCATACTGCTTATTTAACTTATATGCAGAGTATATCATGCAAAATGCCAGGCTGGATGAAGCACAAGCTTGAATCAAGGTTGCTGGAAGAAATACCAATAACTTCAGATATGCAGATGACACCAATCTTATGCAGAAAGTGAAGAATATCTAAAGAGCCTCTTTAATCCATTTTGAGTTTATTTTTGTCTATGGTGTTAGAAAGTGTTCTAGTTTCATTCTTTTACAAGTGGTTGACCAGTTTTCCCAGCACCACTTGTTAAAGAGATTGTCTTTTCTCCATTGTATATTCTTGCCTCCTTTGTCAAAGATAAGGTGTCCATAGGTGCATGGATTTATCTCTGGGCTTTCTATTTTGTTCCATTGATCTATATTTCTGTCTTTGTGCCAGTACCATACTGTCTTGATGACTGTGGCTTTGTAGTAGAGCCTGAAGTCAGGCAGCTTGATTCCTCCAGTTCCATTCTTCTTTCTCAAGATTGCTTTGGCTATTCAAGGTTTTTTGTATTTCCATACAAATTGTGAAATTATTTGTTCTAGCTCTGTGAAAAATATCACTGGTAGTTTGATAGGGATTGCATTGAATCTATAGATTGCTTTGGGTAGTATACTCATTTTCACTATATTGATTCTTCTGATCCATGAAAATGGTGTATTTCTCCATCTATTAGTGTCTTCTTTGATTTCTTTCATCAGTGTTTTATAGTTTTCTATATATAGGTCTTTAGTTTCTTTAGGTAGATATATTCCTAAGTATTTTATTCTTTTTGTTGCAACTCAAAATGGACTAAAGATCTAAACATAAGACCAGAAACTATAAAACTCTTAGAGGAGAACATAGGCAAAACACTCTCCGACTTACATCACAGCAGGATCCTCTATGACCCACCTCCCAGAATATTGGAAATAAAAGCAAAAATAAACAAATGGGATCTAATTAAAGTTAAAAGCTTCTGCACAACAAAAGAAACTATAAGCAAGGTGAAAAGACAGCCTTCAGAATGGGAGAAAATAATAGCAAATGAAGCAACTGACAAACAACTAATCTTAAAAATATACAAGCAACTCCTGCAGCTCAATTCCAGAAAAATAAATGACTCAATCAAAAAATGGGCCAAAGAACTAAATAGACATTTCTCCAAAGAAGACATACAGATGGCTAACAAATGCATGAAAAGATGCTCAACATCACTCATTATCAGAGAAATGCAAATCAAAACCACAATGAGGTACCATTTCACACCAGTCAGAAAGGTTGCAATCTTAAAGTCTACAAGCAATAAATGCTGGAGAGGATGTGGAGAAAAGGGAACCCTCTTACACAGTTGGTGGGAATGCAAACTAGTATAGTCACTATGGAGAACAGTGTGGAGATTCCTTAAAAAAGTGGAAATAGAACTGCCATATGACCCAGCAATCCCACTGCTGGGCATACACACTCAGGAAACCAGAATTGAAAGAGACACGTGTACCCCAATGTTCATCGCAGCACTGTTAATAATAGCCAGGACATGGAAGCAACCTAGATGTCCATCAGCAAACGAATGGATAAGAAAACTGTGATACATATACACAATGGAGTATTACTCAGCCATTAAAAAGAATACATTTGAATCAGTTCTAATGAGGTGGGTGAAACTGGAGCCTATTATACAGCATGAAGTAAGCCAGAAATAAAAATACAAATACAGTATACTAACACATATATATGGAATTTAGAAAGATGGTAACGACAACCCTGTATGCAAGACAGCAAAAGAGACACAGATGTACAGAACAGTCTTTCGGACTCTGTGGGAGAGGGAGGGAGGGGATGATTTGGGAGAATGGCATTAAAGCATGTATAATATCATATAAGAAATGAATCGTTAGTCCAGGTTCGATGCTGGATACAGGAAGCTTGGGGCTGGTGCACTGGGATGAACCAGAGGGATGGTATGAGAAGGGAGGTGGGAGGGGGGTTCAGGATGCGGAACACGTGTACACCCATGGCAGATGCATGTTGATATATGGCCAAATCAATACAATATTGTAAAGTAAAAGGGGGGAGGGAGGAGGGTTCAAGATGGGGAACACGTGTATACCTGTGGCAGATTCATGTTGATATATGGCAAAACCAATACAATATTGTAAAGTTAAAAAATAAAAAAAAATATTTCAACGACAAAAAATAATAATAAAAAAAAGAAAGGGAATAAATTAATTAATTAAAAAATAATAAAGAGCCTCTGATGAAAGTGAAAGAGGAGAGTGAAAAAATTGGCTTAAAGGTCAAAATTCAAAAAATACATCATGGCACCCAATCCAATCACTTCATGGAAAATAGATGGGGAAACAATGGAAACAGTGACAGACTTTATTTTGGGGGAGCTCCAAAATCACTGCAGATGGTGACTGCAGCCATGAAATTAAAAGATGCTTGCTCCTTGGAAGAAAAGCTAGGACCAACCGTGACAGCATATTAAAAAGCAGAGACATTACTTTACCAACAAAAGTTTTTCTAATCAAAGGTATGGCTTTTCCAGTAGTCATGTATGGATGTGAGATCTGGACTGTAAAGAAAGCTGAGCAGCAAAGAATTTATGCTTTTGAATGGTGGTGTTGGAGAAGACTCTTGAGAGTCCCTTGGATTGCAAGGAGATCCAACCAGTCAATCCTAAAGGAAATCAGTCCTGAATATTCATTGGAAGGACTGATGTTGAAGCTGAAACTCCAATACTTTGGCCACCTGATGAGAAGAGCTGACTCATTTGAAAAGACCTGATGCCGGTAAAGATTGAAGGCAGAAGAAGGGGACGACAGAGGATGAGATGGTTAGATGGCATCACTGATTCAATGGACATGAATTGGGTAAACTCCGGGAGTTGGTGATGGACTGGGAGGCCGGCGAGCTGTAGTTCATGGGATCGCAAAGAGTCAGACACAACTGAGCCTCTGAACTGACCTGAACTGAAGAAGGAAGTGTATTACATGAGCAGAAAGCAAGGAAACTTTCAGCCTCCTAGGGTCATGCAAAAAAGACTCAGAGTCTGTCTGAAGAGGCTTCCAATGGACAAGATAAGAGAACTGTAGCCTCAAGAAAGCTAATAATGCTACAGGCTAAAAACAAATCAAATTCATTAAATCCATTAAATCATAAGGATAATAATAGTAGCAACAATAACAAAATTCTGGGCTCATTTTGTTGATGCCTGGAGGCCAGTTCATTCTTTTGGAATAAAGGGAAAGAATGAAAGCTTTTATTCTGCTTTTCCTATTCAAATTGTACATAAGGGCATGCAATCAATAAATAAGAAATTAAAAGAAAAAGAAGTATATTTGATTTACAAAATTGTGTTAGTTTCAGGTGTACAGCAAAGTAATTCAGTTTTTTTATATATATGTGAATATATATATATTCTTTTTCAGATTCTTCTCCTTTATAGGTTACTTTATGATAGTGAATGTAATTCTATGTGCTATACAGTAAATCCTTCCTTTTTATGTTTAGTAGTGTGTATCTGTCAATCACATACTCCTAATTTATTCATCCCTTTCCTTCTTTGATGTAAGGTAAGACCATCCCCATGGAAAAGAAATGCAAAAAAGCAAAATGGCTGTCTTAGGAGGCCTTACAAATAGCTGTGAAAAGAAGGGAAGTGAAAAGCAAAGGAGAAAAGGAAAGATATAAGCATCTGAATGCAGAGTTCCAAAGAATAGCAAGAAGAGGTAAGAAAGCCTTCCTCAGTGACCAATGCAAAGAAATAGAGGAAAACAACAGAATGGGAAAGACTAGAGATCTTTTCAGGAAAATTAGAGATACCAAGGGAACATTTCATGCAAAGATGGGCTCAATAAAGGACAGAAATGGTATGGACCTAACAGAAGCAGAAGATATTAAGAAGAGGTGGCAAGAATACACAGAAGAACTGTACAAAAAAGATCTTCATGACCAAGATAATCATAATGGTGTGATCACTCACCTAGAGCCAGATATCCTGGAATGTGAAGTCAAGTGGGCCTTAGAAAGCATCACTACAAACAAAGCTAGTGGAGGTGATGGCATTCCAGTTGAGCTCTTTCAAATCCTGAAAGATGATGCTGTGAAAGTGCTGCACTCAATATGCCAGCAAATTTGGAAAACTCAGCAGTGGCCACAGGACTGGAAAAGGTCAGTTTTCATTCCAATCCCAAAGAAAGGCAATGCCAAAGAATGCTCAAACTACCACACAATTCCACTCATCTCACACGCTAGTAAAGTAATGTTCTAATTCTCCAAGCCAGGCTTCAGCAATACATGAACCATGAACTTCCAGATGTTCAAGCTGGTTTTAAAAAAAGCAGAGGAACCAGAGATCAAATTGCCAACATCTGCTGAATAATGGAAAAAGCAAGAGAGTTCCAGAAAAGCATCTATTTCTGCTTTATTGACTATGCCAAAGCCTTTGACTGTGTGGATCACAATAAACTGTGGAAAATTCTTCAAGAGATTGGAATACCAGACCACCTGATCTGCCTCTTGAGAAACCTGTATGCAGGTCAGGAAGCAACAGTAAGAACTGGACATGGAACAACAGACTGGTTCCAAATAGGAAAAGGAGTCCATCAAGGCTGTATATTGTCACCCTGCTTATTTAACTTCTATGCAGAGTACATCATGAGAAATGCTCGACTGGAGGAAGCACAAAGTGGAATCAAGATTGCCAGGAGAAATATCAATAACCTCAGATATGCAGATGACACCACCCTTATGGCAGAAAGTGAAGAGGAACTAAAAAGCCTCTTGATGAAAGTGAAAGAGGAAAGTGAAAAAGTTGGCTTAAATCTCAGCATTCAGAAAATTAAGATCATGGCATCTGGTCCCATCACTACATGGGAAATAGATGGGGAAACAGTGTCAGACTTTATCTTTTTGGGCTCCAAAATCACTGCAGATGGTGACTGCAGCCATAAAATTAAAAGACGCTTACTTCTTGGAAGGAAAGTTATGACCAACCTAGATAGCATATTGAAAAGCAGAGACATTACTTTGCCAACAAAGGTCTGTCTAGTCAAGGCTATGGTTTTTCCTGTGGTCATGTATGGATGTGAGAGTTGGACTGTGAAGAAAGCTGAGCACCGGAGAATTGATACTTTTGAAGTGTGGTGTTGGAGAAGACTCTTGAGAGTCCCCTTGGAGGGCAAGGAGATCCAACCAGTCCATTCTGAAGGAGATCAGCCCTGGGATTTCTTTGGAAGGAATGATGCTAAAGCTGAAACTCCAGTACTTTGGCCACCTCATGTGAAGAGTTGACTCATTGGAAAAGACTCTGATGCTGGGAGGGATTGGGGGCAGGAGGAGACGGGGACAGCAGAGGATGAGATGGCTGGATGGCATCACTGACTGGATGGACGTGAGTCTGAGTGAACTCCGGGAGATGGTGATGGACAGGGAGGCCTGGCGTGCTGCGATTCATGGGGTCGCAAAGAGTGGGACACGACTGAGCAACTGAACTAAACTGAACTGAAGCGAACCATAAGTTTGTTTTCTATGTCTGTGCATCTGTTTCTGTTTTGTGAATAAGTTCACTTGAATTATTTTTTAGATTCTACAGATAAGTAATATATTTGTCTTTTACTGTCTGACTTACTTCACTTAGTGTGATAATTCTATTTCCATCCATATTGCTGATGACAGTATTTCATTCTTTTTTATGGCTGACTAACATTCTATTGTGCCCTAGTGGCTCTGTGGTAAAGAATTTGCTTGCCATTGCAGGATAGGCAGGTTCAGTCCCTAGGTCAGGAAGATTCCCTGGAGAAGGAAATGGCAACCCACTCTGGTACAGTTGCCTGGGAAATCCCATGGACAGATGAGTTTGGTGGGCTGCAGTCCATGTAGTTGCGAAACAGTCGACATGACTTATCAACTAAAAAGCAACAACAATTCTGTTTCATTAATCATTATGTCTATTTCTATGACAATACCATGTTGTTTTGATTACTGTAGCTTTTTAACGTTGTCTGAAGTCTGGAATGGTTATGCCTCCAGCTTTATATTTTTGTTTTGTTTTTTTTTGTTTTTTCCTGATTGCTTTGGCAAGTCTGGTTCAAAATTGGGAAAGGAGTAGGTCAAGGCTGTACATTACCACCTCCTTGTTTAACTTATCTGCAGAGTATATCATGCAATATGCCATGCTGGGTAAGTCAAAGGCTGGAATCAAGATTGCTGGGAGAAATATCAATAACCTCAGATATGAAGATGACACCAATCTTATAGCAGAAAGCAAAGAGTAACTAAAGGCCCTCTTGATGAAGATGAAAGAGAAGAGTGAAAAACTGGCTTAAAACTCAACATTTAAAAAACAAAGATCATGGCATCTGATCATATCACTTCATGGCCAATAGATGGGGAAACAATGGAAACAGTGACAGACAATTTTGGGGGGCTCCAAAATCACTGTGGATGGTGATGGGAGCCATGAAATTAAAAGACATTTATTTGCTCCTTGAAAGAAAAGATAAGACAAATCTAGACAGTGTATTAAAAAGCAAATGTATCATTTTGCCGACAAAGGTTCATATACTCAAAGCTATGGTTTTTCTAGTAGTCATGTATGGATATGAGAGTTGGGCCATAAAGAAGGCTGAGTACCAAAGAATTGATGCTTTCAAATCATGGTCCCAGAGAAGACTCTTGAGAGTCCCTTGGGCTGCAAAGAGATCAAACCAGTCAATCCTAAAGGAAGTCAATCCTGAATATACATTAGAAGGACTGATGCTGAAGCTGAAGCTCCAATACTTTGGCCACCTGATGCAATGAGATGACTCATTGGAAAACACCCTGGTGCTGGGAAAGATTGAGAGCAAGAGGAGAAGGGGATGATAGAGGATGTGATGTTTGGATGGCATCATCAACTCAAGGGACATGAGTTTGAGCAAACTCTGAGAGATAATGAAGGGCAGGGAAGGCTGGCATGCTGCAGTCCATGGTGTCACAAAGAGTCAGACAACAACTGAGCAACTGAACAACAACAATGACATGTTTAAGGAGATTCATATGGGTGCCAAGTTGACAATGGGTGAAATTGTGAAGGATAATTTTGTGTCAACTTAGATGGATCATACTACTCAGATATTTGATCAAACAGCTGGATGTTTCTCTGAAGGCCCTTTTAGGATGAAACTGACATTTAAATTGATAGACTTTGAGTAAAACAGATTACACACCATAATGTTCGTGGACCTCACCCAGTCAATCGAAGCCTTAATAAAACAAAGACTGACTTCTCCTGAGCAGGAAGAAATTCTGCCAGATGACTGTCTTTGGGTTTGAATTGCAACCCTGCAATTTTTGGACTTACCAAGCTTCACAATCACATGAGTCAATTCCTTAAAATAAACATCTTTATATGTGTGTGAATGTGTGCACACACACATCCTGTTGGTTATGTTTCTCTGGAGAATTTCCTAATACACTAGAAACTCTCACTGAAAGAAATTAAAAAGATTGAATAAATGGAGAACTATTCCAAGTTCATAAGACTGAGAAGATCAGATTGTTAGGATTTCAAGTTTTGCCATATTGCTTGATGAATTCAAATAAATCCTACTTGTTTTTGTTCTTGTGAAGAAAATAGACAAACTAATTTTAAAATATATGTGAAAATGCAAAGAAACTAGAAGAAACAGCACAGTTAAAGAAGAAAAGCAAATTCAAGAATTTCAAGACTTTTTTAAATTTAAATTTATTTATTTTAATTAGAGGCTAATTACTTTACAATATTGTATTGGTTTTTGCCATACATCAACATGATGTTACAGGCATTCAGATAGAGAGGTAGTGGAGGGAAGATGGATAGAGAAAAGCATAACCCATACACGGTCCAAAAATAGACACAAACATGACTTATGCCAAACGTGCACTCACTGCTAGTCAGTCAGAAGCAGATGGTGTTTCTAATAAATAAATCAATTAGCTATCTGTTTGAGAAAAATAAACCTCAACTCCTATCTCACATTTTAAACAAAAGTTAAGTCAAGATGGATCATTTATCTCAGCATAAAAACTAAAAAAATCTAAATTTTAGGAGAAAGTATAGTAGAATTTCATAATTCTCTAATAGGTTAAGACTTTAAAAATATGGTATAGAAAGCACAAACCACAAAAGAAAAATCTGGCAATTTGGACTCTCAGAATGAAGACCTTTTGTTCAACAAAGGACATCATTAAGAAAAGGAAAAGTCAAGACAAATGGAAGAATATATCTGCAATAAATAAACATGATAAAAGACTCATCTAGAATATATAAATAATTCCTATGAATAAATAATAAAAATATGAACAACTCAAGTAAAAATGGGGAAAAAATTTGAACATGCAGTTTACAAGAGTATATCCAAATGCCCAATAATCATATAAATCAATGTTCATCATCATTATTCATCAGGCTTCCCTCATAGTTCAGTTGGTAAAGAATCCACCTGCAATGCAGGAGACCCCAGTTTGATTCCTGAGTCAGGAAGATCCACTGGAGAAGGAATAGGCTACCTACTCCAGAATTCTTGGGCTTCCCTTGTGGCTCAGCTGGTAAAGAATCCGCCTGCAGTGCGGAAGACCTGGGTTCAATCCTTGGATTGGGAAGATCCCCTGGAGAAGTAAAAGGCTACCCACTTCAGTATTCTGGCCTGGAGAATTCCATGGACTGTATAGTCAGTCCATGGGGTTGCAAAGAGTTGGACACGACTAGGCGACATTCACTTTCACTTTCACTATCATTACTCATCAGTGAAATGCAAAGTTTGGCAATACCAAGTATTGGTGAAGATTTGAGGCAAGTTACACTTTCATACTTTGATGAAAAATAAGCTGGGTCAATAACTTGAAAATTTTGTCACAGAACACCAGGTTGAACTCCCTGCATCATACAGCAAACTCCCACTGGGTATCTGTTTTACATATGGTGATGTACATGTTTCAGTGCTACTCTTCAGTTTGTCCCACCCTCTCCTTCTCCTGCTGTGTCCACAGGTCAGTTCTCTATGTTTATGTCTCTATTGCTGCCCTGCAGCACCATTTTCCTAGGTTCCATATACATGTGTTAATATATTTGTTTTTCTCTTTCTGACTTACTTCACTCTGTATAACAGGCTCTAGGTTCATCCACCTTAGTTCAACTGACTCAAATTCATTCCCTTTTATAGCTAAGTAATATCCCTTTGTGTGTGTGTGTGTGTGTGTGTGTATACACATACCACAATGTCTTTATCCATTCATCTGTTGATGGGCATCTAGGTTGCTTCCAAGTCCTGGATATTGTAAACAGTGCTGCAATGAACATGTGTAAAAATATCTTATATCTTAACTGAAGTAATTGCTATCATTTTCACTCAAGGAAAATTTTCCTTGAGGAAATTTTTCAAGATGTCTAGAGCTCAGGTGTGCATCCATTTCTGGCTTCTCAAGCAAGAAGAAAAACACAGCTATGTGGGCCTGACAGCAGCCACAATCCAGCTTTGTCTTCAGGTCACAGTGACAAGTTTCAAACAAAAGCCTGGCATCCAGAAATGGACAGCTTTGGCCATGAAAGTATGAGCATAATCCTAAGTATTTCAAGACAGATCTTGCTGGCACCCACATTGGCCTATTCTGAGGAATCTTTTAAATAAGACTCCTGGCAACAGGCCCCTGTTGTTCAGTCGCTCAGTTGTGTCTGACTCTTTGATACCCCATGACTGTAGCACGCCAGGCTTCCCTGTCCTTCACCATCTCCCAGAGCTTGCTCAAACTCATGTCTTTTGAGCTGGTGATGCCACCCAACCATCCCATCCTTTGTCGTCCCCTTCTCCTCCTGCCGTCTATGTTTCCCAGCACCAGCGTCTTTTCAATAAGTCAACTCTTCACATCAGGGGGCCAAAGTATTAGAGCTTCAGCATCAGTCCTTCTAATGAATATTCAGGGTTGATTTCCTTTAGGATTGACTGGTTTGACCTCCTTGAAGTCCAAGGGATTCTAAAGAGTCTTCTCCAACACCACAGTTCAAAAGCATTAATTTTTCAGGGCTCAGCTTTCTTTATGGTCCAACTCTCACATCCATACATGACTATTGATTGGAAAAGCTATAGCTTTGACTAGATGTACCTTTGTCAGCAAAGTGATGTCTCTGCTTTTTAATACACTGTCTAGGTTTGTCATAGCTTTTCTTCCAAGGAGCAAGCATCTTTAAATTTCAAGGCTGCAGTCACTGTCACCAGTGATTTTGGAGCCCAAGTAAATGATCTTTCACTGTTCCTATTGTTTCCTCATCTATATGCCATGTAGTGATGGGATAGGATGTCATGATCTTTGTTTTTTGAATGTTGAGTTTTAAGCCAACTTTTTCATTCTTCGCTTTCACCTTCATCAAGAGGCTCTTTAGTTTCTCCTTGCTTTCTGCCATAAAGGTGGTGTTATCTGCATATCTGAGGTTATTAATATTTCTCCCGGCAATCTTGATTTCAGCTTGTAATTCATCCAGCCTGGCATTTTGCATGATGTATTCTGCATATAAATTAAATAAACAGGGTGACATTATACAGCCTTGACATGCTCCTTTCCCGATTTGGAACCAGTGTGTTGTTCCATGTTTGGTTCTAACTGTTGCTTCTTGACCTGCATACAGGTTTCTCAGAGAGCAGATAAGGTAGTCTGGTATTCCCAGAAATACCAGAAAAAAAAAAAAAAAGAATATTCCACAGTTTGTTGTGATCCACACAAAGGCTTTAGCATAGTCAGTGAAGCAGAAGTGGATGTTTTTCTGAAATTCTCTTGCTTTTTTCTATGATCCAACAGATGTTGGCAATTTGATCTCTGGTACTTCTGCCTTTCTAAATCCAGCTTAAACATCTGAAAGTTCTCAGTTCACATACTGTTGAAATCTAGCATGGAGGATTTTGAGCATGACCTTGCTAGCATGAGCAATGAGTGCAATTGTGTGGTAGGCCCATGTGCCTCAGAAATATACCATGGGTCCTCAAAGCAGTCACTGGCCCCATCTCTCTGAATGCTGTATGTTGGTATTCTCAGTAATTCAGTTATTCTTCAAATTATTCTTTACGTGAGCAGCCAATGAATCCAATTTCCTAAATAAAGATTTAAAGGTGTCCCTCCTTATGAAGACATAATGACTGTAGGCTTGGTTGAGTGTGTGCTATCCACAGGGTTCAGTTCTAGCCAACAACAATGATTTTCTGTACAAGTGGCATACTATATTCACAATGCTGCCAAGAAAATATGCAATAGAGAGCAGGCAAAAATCACCTTTTGGAATTCTCCCATATATCTGCTTTTCCCCGCTATCTTCAGAATACATGTACGCATGTGCAAACCTGGCTTAAAAGGAGCAAGATTTTGTGATGTGCTTTCCAGATGGTGTATCAAGTAATGGTTATGTAGTGGAATTTAGGACCATGGAAAGAACTCTTATGTCTCCAGCATTACTCATTTAATTCCTATCAGGTTCAGCTGTCCCCACACTGGCACTGCCTCATGTATGTTGCCCTCACGTTCCCCTTAGTCTGGGTAGCCTGCCAGTTCGATGACTGGAAATGAGCTTGCAAACTTCAGTCTCCTCCACAGAGCTGACAACTCACATAGAAACACACAGGGCACTGATTTAAGAGCTCTCGTGTGTCCTTCTAGAATTCCCACTCCCTAGTCAAAGCTATGGTTTTTCCAGTAGTCATGTATGGATGTGAGAGTTGGACTATAAAGAAAGCTGAGCACCAAAGAATCGATGCTTTTGAACTGTGGTGTTGGAGAAGACTCTTAAAAGTCTCTTGGACTGCAAGGATATCCAACCAGTCAATCCTGAAGAAAATCAGTCCTGAATATTCATTGGAAGGACTGATGCTGAAACTGAAACTCCAGTACTTTGGCCACCTAATGTGAAGAACTGACTCTTAGGAAGAGACCCTGATGCTGGGAAAGATTGAAGATGGGAGGAGAAGTGGATGACAGAGGATAAGATGGTTGGATGGCATCACCAATTCGATGGACATGAGTTTGAGCAAGTTCCAGGAGTTGGTGATGGACAAGGAGGCCTGACATGCTGCAGTCTGTGGCATCGCAGAGTTGGACACGACTGAATGACTGAACTGAACCACATCTTAATTTTTTAGCTCAATCCACTTGGGTCAATTTGCATTTATTTCAGCATTGTGCATATGGAGTTTCTGATATCTCCTTCTTATCTACTGTTATATTGGTATTTTATTTTATTTTTAATTTTTTTCTAATTTTATTTTATTTTTAAACTTTACATAATTGTATTAGTTTTGCCAAATATCAAAATGAATCCACCACAGGTATACATGTGTTCCCCATCCTGAACCCTCCTCCCTCCTCCCTCCCCATACCATCCCTCTGGGTCGTCCCAGTGCACTAGCCCCAAGCATCCAGTATCGTGCATCGAACCTGGACTGGCAACTCGTTTCTTACATGATATTTTACATGTTTCAATGCCATTCTCCCAAATCTTCCCACCCTCTACACTACAATATATTGGTATTTTAAAAGAAAGTATTTAAAAAATTAGTTTTGTTATTAATGATGATATGGCTTATATATTTATTTATTAGTCTGTATAAACTACAGACAAGAGACATTAAGCTGAGCCACTTGTGAGAAGAAATCTGGCTGGCCACTTCCTGCCAGGACGCTGCTGACCCCAGGGCAGGAAGGGTATGCAAGAGAATTTGCCTTGTCCATGGTGTAGGTAAAGTTATGGTCCCAGAAACATGAACAAGCCATTCAAGGGTCACAAATGAATGGTTCCAGGGTTGCCCCAGAGTCAGGCACACCGGACAGGTGTCCAGCCAGGTGTGCCATGTGTGAAATCTGAGGCTGAATGAATCCGAGCCCTGGATCTTGTTCCTGGGCTGGAATCATGTGAGCCTATAGGGCAGAGTCCCAGTGATGGGTGCTATTCCAACACCTGCCACTCCCCTTCTCGGCTCACATTTGTGTCCCTGAGTTCAATCCCTCATCGTGGAGATGAAACAACGATAATTAACCAACACTGCATATTTTCTAAGTTAAGAGACATAATTTTTTAGATCAGCTTCAAGTTCACCATATAACTGAGGGGAAGATACAGAAATTTCTGTACACATATACCTTTTACTCACACACATGTATAGTGTCTCACATTAACAGCATCCCCCACCACTTGCTACAATCCATGAATCAACAGTATCACATAATTATCACTCAAAGTCCATAGTTTACATTAGGGTTTACTCTTGTGGAGTACATCCTATGGGTTCAACAAATATATGATTCCATGTATCCACCATCATAGTATCCTACAAAGCAGTTTCATTGTCCTAAAAATTCTCTATGCTCCATCTATTTCTCTCTCCCCCCAACTCCTGGCAATCACTGATCTTCCTTACTCTCTCCATAGTTTGCCTTTAACAAAATGTCATAGAGCTGTAATCATTTAAAGTTTTTTCAAACTGGCTTCTTTCACTTAGTAAAATGCATTCAAGTCTCCATGCTTTTTCACTGCTTGATAGCTCATTTGTTTTCAGCACTGAATAATATTACATTATCTGAATGTATTTGGGCTTCCCAAGTGGCATAGTGGTAAAGAACCTGCCTTCCAATGCAGGAGATGTAAGAAATGCGGGTTCAGTCCCTGAGTGGGGAAGATGCCTGAAGGAGGGCATGGCATCCAAATTCAGTATTCTTGCCTGGAGAATCCCATGGACAGAGGAGCCTGGTGAGCTATGGTCCACAGGGTCCCAAAGAGTTAGACATGACTGAAGAGACTTAGCATGCATGCATGCATCAGTTTACTTATCTCTTCATCTACTGAAGGACATCTTGGTTGCCTTCAAGTTTTGGACAATTATGAATAAAACTTATATAAACATTCAGTTGTGGGTTTTTGTGTGGACATAGGTTTTCAGCTCCTTTGAGTAAATATCAAGGAGCACAATTGCTAGATTGTACAGTATGAGGATGTCTAGTTTTATTTTTAAAAATTCCCCAAACTGCCTTCCAAAGTGGTTGTATAAGTTTGCATTCCAATTTATGAGCATTTTTAACATATAGAGAATTCTCAGCTATATTGTCTCATCCAATCATTAAGATAAACTCATCAGGTGATACAATTAACCCAAATGCATGACTGGAAATGGTGGCTGTGAGAGTCAGGAAATCCCCCCAGGGCCACACAGACAGGATGAGCAAACTCTCTGTGAAGCAAGTCTTAATATAAGTTAAGCTTGATGTAAGTTACGAGGTGAGAGACCTTACAAAAATGGAGGGTTGATCAGAATCTAAGGAAAATGATGCAACAAGACCCATAATGCAAGGAAGAATTAAAGAATAAGCATACAGAGACAAACAGCACAATTACTGAAATTAAAAATACTCTAGAAGGAATCAATAGCAGAATATCTGAGGCAGAATAATGAATCAATGAGTGGAAGATAAAATAGTGGAAATAACTTCTGAAGAGTAGAATAAAGTAAAAAGAATGAAAAGAACTGAGGACAGTCTCAGAGACCTCTGGGACAATAGCAAACACACTAACATTGAATTATAGAGATCCCAGAAGAAGAAGAGAAAAAGAAAGAGTATGAGAAAATTTTTGAAGAGATTATAGTTGAAAATTTCTCCAACATGGAAAAGGAAATAGTCAATCAAGCCCAAGAGGCACAAAGAGTACCATACAGGGTAAACCCAATGATAAACATGCCAGTTCAGTTCAGTCACTCAGTCGTGTCCAACTCTTTGTGACCCCATGAATCGCAGCACACCAGGCCTCCCTGTCCATCACCATCTCCCGGAGTTCACACAAACTCACGTCCATCGAGTCAGTGATGCCATCCAGCCATCTCATCCTCTGTTGTCCCCTTCTCCTCCTGCCCCCAATCCCTCCCAGCATCAGAGTCTTTTCCAATGAATCAACTCTTCGCACTAGGTGGCCAAAGTACTGGAGTTTCAGCTTTAGCATCATTCCTTCCAAAGAACACCCAGGACTGATCTCCTTTAGAATGGACTGGTTGGATCTCCTTGCAGTCCAAGGGACTCTCAAGAGTCTTCTCCAACACCACACTTCAAAAGCATCAATTCTTTGGCACTCAGCTTTCTTCACAGTCCAACTCTCACATCCATACATGACCACAGGAAAAACCATAGCCTTGACTAGACGAACCTTTATTGGCAAAGTAATGTCTCTGCTTTTGAATATCCTATCTAGGTTGGTCATAACTTTCCTTCCAAGGAGTAAGCGTCTTTTAATTTCATGGCTGCAGTCACCATCTGCAGTGATTTTGGAGCCCAAAAAGATAAAGTCTGACACTGTTTCCCCATCTATTTCCCATGTAGTGATTGGGCCAGATGCCACGATCTTCGTTTTCTGAATGTTGGGCACATACTAATCAAACTAACAAAGACTAAACACTAAGAAAGAATATTAAAAGCAGCAAGAGATAAGCAACAAGTAACATAAAAGGGAAACCTCATATGCTTAACAGCTGATCTTTCAGCAGAAATTCTGCAGGCCAGAAGGGAATGGAAGGATATATTTAAAGTACTGAAAGGAAAAATCTACAACCAAGATTACTGTACCTGGCAAGGATCTCATTCAAAATTGATGGAGAAATAAAAAGCTTTTCAGATGAGCAAACATTAAGAGAATTCAGTGCCACCAAACCAGCTTTACAACAAAGGGCTTATATAGTCAAGAAATACAAGAGAAGAAAAAATATCTACAAAATCAACCTCAAACAGTTAAGAAAATGGCAATAGGAACATATATATCAATAATTACTTTAAATATAAATGGATTAAATGCTCCAACCAAAAGACACAGACTGGCTGAATGGATACAAAAGCAAGACCCATATATATGCTGTCTACAAGAAGCCCACTTCAGACCTAAAAACACCTATAGACTGAAAGTGAGAGGATGGAAAAATATATTCCATGCAAATGGGAAGCAAAAGTAAGCTGGAATAGCAATCCTCATAGCAGACAAAATAGACCTTAAAATAAAAAAGATTACAAGAGATAAGGGAGGACACTGCATAATGATCAAGGGATCAATCCAAGCAGAAGACATAACAATTGTAAATATCTATGCACCCAACATAGAAGCACCTCAATACATAAAACAAACACTAACAGACATCAAAGGAGAAATTGACAGTAACACATTGATAGTAGACTTTAACACCTCACTCACACCAATGGACAGATCATCAAAACAAAATTAATAAGGAAACATAAGTCTTAAATGATACATTAGATGAGATGGATCTCAGTGATATTTTCAGGATATTACATTCAAATGCAGAAGAATACACCTTCTTCTCAAGTGCACATGGAACATTCTCAAGGCTAGACCACATCTTTGGTCACAAATCAAATCTCAGTAAATTTAAGAAAATTGAAATCATATCAAGTATCTTCTCTGACCACAATGCTATGAGACTAGATATCAATTACAAGAAAAAAAAAAAAACTATAAGAAACACAAACACATGGAGATTAAACAACAGGTTTCTAAATAACCAACAGGTTACTGAAGAAATCAAGAAACAAATGACAATGAAAACACAACAACTCAAAACATATGGGATGCTGCAAAAGCAGTTCTAAGAGAGAAGTTTATAACAATACAACCCTACCTCAAGAAACAAGAAAAACATCAAATAGAAAATCTAACTTTTCACCTAAAACCACTGGAAAAAAAAGAACAAAAAAGCTGTACAATCAGTAGAAGGAAAGAAATAAATATCTGAGCATAAATAAATGAAAAAGAAAGGAAAGAAACAATAGTAAATATTAATAAAACTAAAAGCTGTTTCTTTAAGAAGATTAACAAAATTGACATGCCTTTAGCCAGGCTCATCAAGAAAAAAAGAGAGAAGAATCAAATCAACAAAATTAGAAATGAAAAAGGAGGTTACAACAGACAATGCATAAATACAAAGGATTATAAGAGGCTATTATGAACAACTATATGGCAATAAAATGGATAATATGGAAGAAATGGAAAGATTCTTAGGAAAGTTCAATCTTCCAAGACTGAACCAGGAAGAAATAGAAATTATGAACAACCCAATTACAAGCACTGAAATTGAAGCTGTGATCAAAAATCTCCCAGAAAACCAAGGCCCTGGACCAGATGGCTTCATAGGAGAATTCTATCAAACATTTACAGAAAAGCTAATGCCTATCCTTTTAAAACTCTTTCAAAAAATTGCAGAGGAAGGAACATTTCCAACCTCATTTTACAAGGCCACCATCACCCTGATACCAAAACCAGACAAAGACAACACAAACACACACAAAAGAAAACTACAGACCAATATCACTAATGAACATAGATGCAAAAATCCTCAACAAAATTTAGCAAACAGAATTCAGCAACACATAAAAAAGCTTATACACCATGATCAAGTTGGGTTTATTCCAGGAATCAAGGGTTCTTCAATATACTTGAATAAATCAATGTGATACACCATATTAACAAATTAAAAGATAAAAACTATATTATAAACTCAATGGATGCAGAAAAGGCCTTTGACAAAATTCAGCACCCATTTATGATTAAAACTCTTCAAAAAATGGGCATAGAAGTAACCTACCTCAACATAATAAAGGCCATATATGATAAGCCTACAGCAAACATTATTCTCAACGGTGAAAAACTGAAAGCATTCCCCTTAAGAACAAGACAAGGGTGTCCACTTTCACCATTACTATTCAACATAGTTCTGGAAGTCCTAGCTACAGCAATCAGAGAAGAAAAGGAAATAAAAGGAATCCAGATCAGAAAAGAAGAAGTAAAGCTCTTACTGTTTGCAGATGACATGATACAGTACATAGATAACCTTAAAGATAGTATCAGAAAATTACTAGAGCTAATTAGTGAATTTAGCAAAGTTGCAGGATAAAAAATCAATACACAAAAATCACTTGTATTTCTATATACTAACTATGAAAAATCAGAAAGAGAAATCAAGGAATAAATCACAATTTTAGTTTATTTATTTATTTTTTAATTTAAATTTATTTAATTGGAGGCTAATTACTTTACAATATTGTATTGGTTTTGTCATACATCAACATGAATCCGCCATGGGTGTCACATTTACCATTGCAACAAAAATAACTAAATATCTAGGAATAAACTTACCTAAGGAGACAAAACAATTGTACACAGAAAATTATAAGACACTAATGAAACAAATCAAAGATGACATAAACAGATGGAGAGCTATTCCATGCTCCTGGAGAGGAAGAATCAGTATTGTTAAAATGACTATTCTACCAAATGCAGTATACAGATTCCATGTGATCCCTATCAGATTACCAATGGCATTTTTCACAGAACTAGAACGAAAAATTTCACAATTCACATGGAAACACAAAAACTCCTGAATAGCCAAAGCACTCTTGATAAAGAAGGGAGCTGGAGGAATCAACCTTCCTGACTTCAGATTATACTACAAAGCTACAGTCATCAAGACAGTATGTTACTGGCACAAAAACAGAAATATAGACAAATGGGATAAGATAGAAAGCCTAGAAACAAACCCATGCACCTATCAATTCAGTTCAGTTCAGTTCAGTCGCTCAGTCGTGTCCGACTCTTTGAGACCTCATGAATCGCAGCACGCCAGGCCTCCCTGTCCATCACAAACTCCCAGAGTTTACTCAAACTTATGTCCATCAAGTCGGGGATGCCATCCAACCATCTCATCTTCTGTCATCCCCTTTTCTTCTTGCCCTCGATCCTTCCCAGCATCAGGGTCTTCTCAAATGAGTCAGCTCTTCGCATCAGGTGGCCAAAGTATTGGAGTTTCAGCTTCAACTTCAGTCCTTCCAGTGAACACCCAGAACTTATCTCCCTTAGGATGGACTGGTTGGATCTCCTTAGAGTCCAAGGGACTCTCAAGAGTCTTCTCCAACACCGCAGTTCAAAAGAATCAATTCTTTGGTGCTCAGCTTTCTTTATAGTCCAACTCTCACATCCATACATGACTACTGGAAAAACCATAGCCTTGACTAGATGGACCTTTGTTGACAAAGTAATGTCTCTGCTTTTCAATATGCTCTCTAGGTTGGTCATAACTTTTCCTTCCGAGGAGTAAGTGTCTTTTAATTTCATGGCTGCAATCACCATCTGCAGTGATTTTGGAGCCCCCCCAAAATAAAATCTCTCACTGTTTCCACTGTTTCCCCATCTATTTCTCACGAAGTGATGGAACTGGATGCCATGCATGATCTTAGTTTTCTGAATGTTGAGCTTTAAGCCAACTTTTCCACTCTCCCTTTTCACTTTCATCAAGAGGCTCTTTAGTTCTTCTTCACTTTCTGCCATAAGGGTGGTGTCATCTGCATATCTGAGGTTATTGATATTTCTCCTGACAATCTTGATTCCAGCTTGTGCTTCTTCCAGCCCACCATTTCTCATGATGTACTCTGCATATAAGTTAAATAAGCAGGGTGACAATATACAGCCTTGACGTACTCCTTTTCCTATTTGGAACCAGCCTGTTGTTCCATGTCCAGTTCTAACCGCTGCTTCCTGACCTGCATACAGGTTTCTCAAGAGGCACATCGGGTGGTCTGGTATTCCCATCTATTTCAGAATTTTCCACAGTTTACTGTGATCCACACTGTCAAAGGTTTTGGCATAGTCAATAAAGCAGAAATAGATGTTTTTTCTGGAATTCTCTTGCTTTTCCCATGATCCAGAGGATATTGGCAATTTGATCTCTGGTTCCTCTGCCTTTTCTAAAACCAGCTTGAACATCTGGAAGTTCATGGTTCATGTACTGCTGAAGCCTGGCTTGGAGAATTTTAAGTATCACTTTACTAGCATGTGAGATGAGTGCAATTGTGTGGTAGTTTGAGCATTCTTTGGCATTGTCTTTCTTTGGGATTGAAATGAAAATTGACCTTTTCCAGTCCTGTGATCACTGTTAAGTTTTCCAAATTTGCTGGCATAGTGAGTGCAGCACTTTCACAGCAACATCTTTTAGGATTTGAAATAGCTCAACTAGAATTCCATCACCTCCACTAGCTTTGTTCACAGTGAGGCTTTCTAAGGCCCACTTGACTTCACACTCCAGGATGTCTGGCTCTAGGTCAGTGATCACACCATCGTGATTATCTTGGTTGTGAAGATCTTTTTTGTACAGTTCTTCTGTGTATTCTTGCCACCTCTTCTTAATATATTCTGCTTCTGTTAGGTCCCTACCATTTCTTTCCTTTATCGAGCCCATCTTTGCATGTTCCCTTGCTATCTCTAATTTTCTTGAAGAGATCTCTAGTCTTTCCCATTCTATTGTTTTCCTCTATTTCTTTTCATTGATTGCTGAGGAAGACTTGCTTATCTCTCCTTGATTTTCTTTGGAACTCTGCATTCAAATAGGTATATCTTTCCTTTTCTCCTTTGTTTTTCACTTCCCTTCTTTTTACCGCTATTTGTAAGGCCTCCTCAGACAGCCATTTGGCTTTTTTGCGTTTCTTTTTATTGGGGATGGTCTTGATTCCTGTCTCCTGTACAATGTCATGAACCTCCATCCATAGTTCATCAGGCACTCTGTCTATCAGATCTAGTTCCTTAAATCTATTTCTCAATTCCACTGTATAGTCATAAGGGATTTGATCTAGGTCATACCTGAATGGTCTAGTTGTTTTCTCCACTTTCTTCAGTTTCAGTCTGAATTTGGCAATAAGGAGTTCATGATCTGAGCCACAGTCAGCTCTTGGTCTTGTTTTTGCTGACTGTATAGAGCTTCTCCATCTTTGGCTGCAAAGGATATAATCAATCTGATTTCACTATTGACCATCTGGTGATGTCCATGTGTAGAGTCTTCTCTACACATAGTTGGAAGAGGGTGTTTGCTATGACCAGTGCGTTCTCTTGGCTGAACTCTATTAGTCTTTGCCCTGCTTCAATCTGTACTCCAAGGCCAAATTTGCCAGTTACTCCAGGTGTTTCTTGACTTCCTACTTTTGCATTCCAGTCCCCTATAATGAAAAGGGCATCTTTCTTGGGTGTTAGTTCTAGAAGGTCTTGTAGGTCTTCATAGAACTGTTCAACTTCAGGTTCTTCAGGGTTACTGGTCAGAGCATAGACTTGGATTACTGTGATATTGAATGGTTTGCCTTGGAAACGAACAGAAACCATTCTGTCGTTTATGAGATTGCATCCAAGTACTGCATTTTGGACTCTTTGTTGACTATGATGGCTACTCCATTTCTTCTAAGGGATTCCTGCCCACAGTCATAGATATAATGGTCATTCACCCATTCTAGTCTGTCTTAGTTCAAGATTCCTAAAATGTCGACCACTTCCAATTTGCCTTGATTTATGGACCTAATATTCCAGGTTCCTGTGCAATATTGCTCTTACAGAATCGGAATTTACTTTCATCACCAGTCACATCCATAGCTGGGCATTGCCTTGCTTTGGCTCCATCTCTTCATTCTTTCTGGAACTATTTCCCCACTCCTCTCCAGTAGCATATTGAGCATCTACTGACCTGGAGAGTTCATCTTTCAGCGTCCTATCTTTTTGCATTTTCATACCGTTCATGGGGTTCTCAAGGCAAGAATACTGAAATAGTTTGCCATTCCCTTCTCCAGTGGAACACATTCTGTCAGGCCTCTCCACCATGACCCGTCCATCTTAGGTGGCCCCACATGCCATGGCTTAGTTTCATTGAGTTAGACAAGGCTTTGGTCTGTGTGATCAGATTAGCTAGTTGTCTGTGATAGTGGAGGACGGTATGGAGATTCTTTAAAAAACTAGGACTAAAACCACCATATGACCCTACAATTCCACTCCTAGGCATACACTCTGAGGAAACCAAAATTGAAAAAGACACATATATCCTCTTGTTCATTGTAGTGCTATTTACAATAGCTAGAGCATGGAAGTAACCTGGATGTCCATCAACAGATGAAAGGATAAAGAAGTTGTGGTACATATACACAATGGAATATTTTTCAGCCATAAAAAGCAATGAATTTCAGTCAGTTCTGATGAGGTGGATGAACCTAGAACCTGTTATACAGAATGAAGTAAATCAGAATGAGAAAGATAAATATCATATTCTAACACATATATATGGAATCTAGAAAAATGGTACTGAGAAATTTATTTATAGGAGAGCAATGGAGAAAGAGACATAGAGAACAGACTTATGGACAGAGAATAGACGTATGGACAGAGAATAGACTTATGGACATGGGGAGAGGGGAAGAGATGGTGAGATGCATGCAAAGAGTAACATGGAAACTTACATTACCCTATGTGAAATTGATAGTCAATGAGATTTTGCTGTATGGCTAAGGAAACTCAAACAGGGGCTCTGTATCAATCTAGAGGGGTCAGATGGGGTGGGAGATGGGAGGTAGTTTCAAAAAGGGAGGGTATATATGTATACCTATGGTTGATTCAAGTTAAGGTTTGACAGAAAACAACAAAATTCTGTAAAGCAATTATCCTTCAATAAAAAAAATAAATTTAAAAAATGTCACCTCACAGAAATCAAAATCCCAAACTGGTATCATTTACAGGAGAGAATCCAAGTTCTGCATCATAAGATGCAGAAACCATACACTGAAAATTCAATATATCCACTAGCCTGGAACTCGTGAAATTTGAAGGGCAAACATGGGACCATCCTGTTGGGACACTTCTGAATCCCAAGGCCATAGGTCACACAAAGAAAATCCTCTCCATTCAAGATAACACTCAGGGAGCAAGCAGCAAGGGAATCGGTTGTTTGTTCTCACCGTCCCACCCCCCTCCTGTAGCAGGGGCCCCAGTAAACACTTGCTTAAAAAAAAAAACTTTCCTGGCGTCAAGAACCACACAGTATAAAATCCAAACACATTACCCCCTAATAGAATTTTACCCATCACATTAGTAGTTTCCGCATTTTCACAAAGCAGCATATTAAAAGGGGGTGAATGGTATCTTTTAATTTTGCCAATAAGAACTTAATTTTTAAAAAATATCCTTTAGTGTCACCACCATTTGATTAGAGAAAAGAATATTTTACCACCAAAAAAGTAAGGAGGACATAATCTCAACATGATTATATTTTGTTTCTGCAATTCCATTGTCCTGGTTTGTCTGTTTTGACAGGGGCCCATGAAGACTTCATCAGTGCTGGGCACCACACAGGGACTGGCACCTGGGGACTATCGCTTTGGAGTTTTGTTTTTAATTAAAAGACACACACACACATATATATGCTTGCTTGCAAAGTTGCTTCAATCACTCTTTGTGATCCCATGGACTGTAGCCCACCAGACTCCTCTGTCCATGGGATTCTCCAGGCAAGAATACTGGAGTGGGTTGTATGCCCTCCTCGAGGGGATCGTCCTGACCCATTTCTCTTATGCCTCCTGCCTTGGCAGGTGGGTTCTTTACCACTAGTGCCACATGGTAAGCCTATATATACGTATGTATGTGTATATATATATATGTACATATACATACATATATATACACACATATATAGCACATGTGTATGCAAATATATATGTGTGTATGTGTATATAACACACACACACACACACACACACACACATAACCGTCTATCTTCAGATGGCAGTAAAAGGACCAGGGGTCAAGTAGTTTTCCTTGCTCAAGGCCACATTCTAACTATGGGCAGTCTGCCTGGATCTCAGCACACTGCCTCACACACTATGTATGTTGGATGCCCACTGCATAGCCTGCTGTATGCATACTCATGAGCCCACGCACGTCCCTGACACATGGAGGCAGCAGCCCCACAGACCTCTGTGCTCCTGTGCACATTCCTGTCTAGACATGGAAAACGCAGCAGGTGCCTGAGTCTTTTCTGCAGGCCAGACAGCCCCCAGTGCTGGTGCACCTCCTGCTGAGGCAGCAGAATCATCATGCTCCCTGCGTCCTCCTCATGAGTGCAAAGCACAACCCGCCACTACCTTTGGAGGCACACACTTCCTATTGGAAGAAAATCTGAAATGATCCAGGGAAAGGGTGCAAAGATGGCTGGGTGGGAAGATGCCCTATTCTAGAATCCCCTTGCCACTGCAATTCTTTCTTCCAAGCCGGCTGGTTTTCACCAGCTTTCCCAGCCCACAGGAAAAGACAGGGAGAAACAGGAAATCCAAACTGCCAACAAGGACTGGGGAGAAGGAGGGTTACTCAGATCCTTGGCAGGAGCTGAGCTCAGCCAGGAAAGTGGAAACATAGCCAGTGCCCTCATGATTCAAGGGAGCATTGGTAGCAATAGAGAGTGGGGACTTGGGGGACAACTGGCTATTCCAGCAATCTGGCAGCTGGGATCAGAAGCTCCTGGAGCTAGAAGGGATAGGGAGGACACAGAAGCAGCTTGAGGAACCCAAGCTGACCAGTCCTGGGCAGGTCAGGCATGGTCCCAGTCCTGAGCCCAGTGCCCTCTCCAAGCTGCCTCCTTGGGGGATGTGTTCACTCCAGCTCCCTCGTGAGGCTGTCCTTAAGTGACATCCCACAACTCACAGTCCTGATCCCTGAGTCTAAATGTGTACAAGCAGCCCCTAGAAAGAGTCTTATTTTCCAGGATTTGGGAAGCACTGTTCCACCTCCTTGTAACACATCACTAGATATATTTCTTATTCTTATGGTTTTTGACAGATATTTTATTTTCTCTGCTTTGGCACCTTAATCAGTGGTTTTTGACTCTTTTTCTGCTCCAATTTAGTTTGAGGAACTAAATGGGATGGGACTCTACAAAAGAGTAGGTATATGTTTATGCATAACTGATTCACTTTGCTGTGCAGCAGAAGCTAACATAATATTGTGAAGCAACTATATTCCGATAAAAATTTATTTCAAAAACAATGAGGAAGAAGGTAGCCTTCTCCCCCTCCCCAGTTTTCCTTTGATTATAAAACCGTAGCTCACTAAGTTTTCAGGGTAGCATTCTCCTGCCAACCCACTTGTAAACCTCGAAATGCATCCTATTCTAATAAGTCACTTTTTATCTATCACTTTGAAAAGTGAAAAGTGTTAGTCACTCAGTCTTTTCTGGCTTTTTGTGACCCCATGACTTTGTCTCTCACTAAATTCTTTCTAGGCTGACACATAAAGAACCAGAGCTCCTCACAGTCCCTTGAAACCCATTTCCTGGGTTTCACATCCAGGGCAGTATCTAGAAATTCTGAAATTCTTGGTCCCCTTTCATCAGGGGTCTCCAGGAGAGGGTCTGTTCTGACAGAGAAGGGTCCTCTTTCCTGGACTGCCCTAGACAACAGGGCTGCCCCATCTCCTTAAGCCCACCAAGTTTGGAGTATTTATTTGCAACCTTAATAAAGGCAAGACAAACTGAAAAAGAAACTGGTTTTATGAATGACAAATTTCGTTTCTCACAAGCTGACTCTTCTCCAGCATGACTCTTCCTGAGCATCTTCTGAGATCTCACACAGGCACCACTCCCTTGGAGAAGGCTTCAGGAACTCCCCAATACCGCCCCCCGCCCCACCACCCAACGCCCTCTGTCTGTGCTGCTGGGAGGCTGAGGTCTAACAGTTGTTTACACATCGGCAGCCCTTAGAGACTGAACACCATAAGCATAGTGGTGGGACAGAGCAAGGTCATTCATTCTGCATTCACTCCTGTGTCTGGCATACAGCAGAAGCCTCTAACTAAATATTGGCAGATGGCTAACTTTCTTGTGCCTTTTCATCTCCATAAGTATTATACCCCTTATGATAAATCAAAACAGGCAATATGTGGCTTCTTACCATACATGCATGCATGTGTACCAAGTAACTTCAGTTGTGTCCAACACTCTGCATCCCTATGGACTGTAGCCTGCCAGGCTCCTCTGTCCCTGGGATTCTCCATGCAAGAATACCAGAGTGGGTTGCCATGCTCTCCTCCAGGTGATCTTCCCTACCCAGGGATTGAACCCACATCTCTTATGTCTCCTGCATTGGCAAGCAGATTCTTTACAAGTAGTCCCATGGGGGAAACCCTCTACCATGCATAAAGTGAAGTCATTCAGTCGTGTCTGACTCTTTGCCACCCCATGCACTATAGTCTGCCAGGTTCTCTCTCCGTGGGATTTTCCAGGTAAGAACACTGGAGTGGGTTGCCATTTCCTTCTCCAGGGGAACTTCCTGACCCAGGGACTGAAACCAGGTCTCCTGCACTACAGGCAGACTCTTTACCAACTTCATGGAGGTGGATCAGAACACCAAGTGATGGCTATGTTCCAGCCTTTCAGCTGCAGGCTTTGAGAAAATAAGTGAAGACCAACCAAATGAGAAAAGCATAGCAAAGGAGTCAGTGAGTCACCATCATCTGAGTTTGCCAGAGACTCAAAGGCAGGCAGAAGAGGAGAAGAGATTTATAGTGGAAAACAGAGAGGGCTTCAGGGGTGCCTTATTGGCCTGGGGGGACTGGGGGTGGGTTCACTGGAAGTGGGGTGTACTGTGTGATTGTGTAGGGGTACATATTTGGTTTTCTCTGGATGGTTCTGAATTGGAATTGGGGACAAAAATTAGGGAAACCGCCAGTTATTAATCAAGGCCTGGCCAATTTTAGTTGATTGTTACAGAAGTTGTTCACCTTCTTGGGTTGTCACAGTAACTAGAGATGGCAGTCTGGACTCCAGCAAGTCTGACTGAGAGCAGGCTGCTTCTTGGGCTGGTCCCAGTCCACCAGGGCGTTGGTTACTTAAGCTGCGGGTCCGAGTTTTATTTTTACTATATGATCCGGTCTTTGTCCCTTTCTATTTTCAGTTTCTCAGTTTGGAATCACTAATATGAACATGCTGCTCAGAGCCACAGAATTAGGTAGCTGAAAGAAAACCTAGAATCCTCTGCTGCAGCCCCAATTGTTGTGTAAATACACACACACACACACACACACACACACACCTCTGTCTCCATGATTCAGGGGGATGTTCTCTCAGCAGCCTCTGTTCCAAAAATTACATAAAATCCCCACACATCCGGGAATGTCCTCAAAGGCAGACAAGCTATCCTAAATGAAAGTTACTCCTCCACCCCCACACGCTTTCTTAAAGAGGGGACAGAATTCAGCACTTCTTGGACTGTATTCTCTCACCCCACTCTGCATCCACTCCATTTAAATCCCACGGTCTTTTCCTGGAGTCCTGTGTGTGTTTAAACCGTGGGGATGGTGGGGAGTGACTTCTCAGAAGTCAGACAGGGCTCTTTTTGGTCTTCTGGTATCTGTCTTTCCAGACAAATTTCGAAATCCATAAATACAAGAGCTACGAATTAGCTTGTGAAACCCATAATCGAAGGCTGCGGATTCCGGGCACTAACACGGCCAAGGCTCGTCCGCCCTCGGCCCTAGCACTCCTCTACTGGCTCAAGCCAGTCCAGATGCAGTAGCTGGGCCGACACCGCGTGGTCCCTGCGTCCTTGGTGTTCCCAGGCGCCGGCCCCCGGCGCTGCTATTTTCCGCCCCTCAGCGCTGCGGTCCGCGCGGCGGTGCCGGAGATGCCGCCCGAGCGTGTCCCACCAGCCCCGCAGGGACGCAGACCCTCCCCGCCCAGAGAAGGCTTTCCGTAGCTCTGTCCGCTCCCTCGGGCCCCAGTGAACGTGCAAGCTGCCTAAGAGGGTCAGTATTGTCATTTCATTTTAAAGAGATTTTATCGGACTCAGAGGGAGGGGCGCCGGGGAGTAGAAGGGCTCTCTCCCACGGGAGCCCTGCCGGAGCTGCAGGGCTGGGCTTTCCCAGGAAGGGTCAGCTCTAGGAGTCTCCCCCTCCCCAGCCGAGGGACTCCGTTTGCCACACTATCGATCTCGCTACTACAGGCAGGGGTCTATCTGCCACCTGGAGGCGCCCTTGATAGGTGGAAGCCGTCCCCTCCCCTCGCCCTCTGGCCTCCTGGGGCTCCCCCTACTGTGTCCGAAGGCGTTCCCCCAGCACTCAGGTGGGGAGCCAAGCTCTGCCCCTGCCTGACCTGGAGGCCCACACACCACATTTTTGGCTATGATCTGCTATGGAAACTTAACTGTCCAAGTCAAATATCATCGATAGGGCAAACAAGACTGAATTGTATCATGTCCTCTAAGGTCATTTGGAAATGTTGTGTGAATTTGCTACCCTTTTGCATGATCGAACAAGTGATAGTTTGGGGGCATAGATTGAGATGGCCTATAAATTAAAATGTTTTATAGGTATATAATTTTTGGCCACACCCTCCCCAGCTTGTAACATTTTAGTTCCCCAACAAGGGATGGGAGGGCACTCTCCGCAGTGAAAGCACAAGAGTCCTAACCGATGGACTGTAAGGGAATTTCCTAAAGAGTTCTGTACTGTATTTCCAACAAGCCAGATTTTACTTGTAGATATTATGTTACTAGATCTAGGGACCTAGAAAGCAGAGGAAAGTTGTATGTTGGTGGGGGGTTGGCAGGAGGGTTACAGTTACAGAATGCAGGGTTGGTAACAGCCAGCAGATAAAGATGCCAAGGAGCCTTTGCTCCTACTTCCAGCTGTGTATGAGGCCAGACTGGGTGGAGGGCTCTGGCAGAATTTGGAGATAACGTGGCAAACCATTTTGTACTTTCTATTCTCCAGAAATTTAATGACTAAAAGGAAAGACTGATGCAGGGATATTTGGTCTCCAGATGCATGAGTGTTGGAAACACATGGGCAATAATTCTGTTAAAGACAGATGATCTTGATGTGTGAAAACACAGACTGTCAAGCTGGGTACATAATTTGTATGGCACAGTCCAGTGGTTAAGAATCCATTTGCCAATGCAGGGGACTTGGGAAGATTCCTGGTCCCGGAAGATTCCATGTGCTGCAGACCAGCTAAGCCCAGAAAGCCACAACTACTGAAGCCCATGTGCCCTAGAGCCCTGTTTTGCAACAAGAGAAGCCGCTGCAATGAGAAGTCCACGCACCACAATTAGAGAGTAGCCCCCGCTTGCCACAACTAGAGAAAGCCTACGTGCAGTGAGACCCAGCCAAAAATTAATTAAGAAATCTGCGCCGCCCAATACAGAGTGAAAGAGGTAGAGAACCACCCTCCCCTCATCAAAAATTATTAAGAATTTCAAGATGGTGACAGGAAAGCTTTAAACCTATGGTGGACCTTGTGTGACTACCCACATCACAGCCTGTAAAAACTACCCTAGAAGGTATGGAAATGCTAGAAATGCAAAGAATTCACCAGTGTGGCCACAGGGTACTGTGCTATGCTTAGCAGGTATCAAGAAGCAGTTGTGTTCAGAGAAATATTCTAGCAGCTCTAAGGAGAGACGTAAAGTAAAATTTACGGAAAATAAGACTTACGGAAAGTAAGATTTATTTCAAGGTATATTCACCAGGGAAATATGGTTCTGCTGAGATGTCCAGTTGAGGGTAACATCACCTGTCTTTTTCCTAGTAGTCCCGGGGAGACTACATGTATGTGTATGGCCGAGTCCCTTTGCTGTTCACCTGAAACTGTCACAACATTTTTAATCAGCTGTGTGCTGTGCTGTGCTTAGTCGCTCCGTCATGTCTGACTCTCTGTGACCCCATGGACTGTAGCCCACCAGGCTCTTCTGTCCTTAGGGGTTCTCCAGGCTATACCCGAATACAAAATGAAAAGTTTATAAATGAAAAAAAAAAAAAAGAATAGAGGACACACACCAAACCACTGAAATACTTTTATCTGTTGCTTTATTTTTTTAATATTTCAAAAGAACATATTTTATAATTCTAAAATATTAAAGAGCCTTTTTCCAAAAAAAAAAGTGAGGTATGGCAAGAAGAGAGAGATGAGACTGCCACTGTGAGTGGGTGGGAAGAAGCCTTCCCTATAAACTTATTCCTACCTAGAAGCTTCCAGAACTTTCTTATACCTCCAAATGCTGTTGTTCTGTTCTGATGGTAGCAGTTTTTCAATAAGCTGATAGAAGGAGCTAACATGGGTGCATTCTAATGCTTATTCCCAAAAGAGCAATGGAACTTGCTATATGGTCTCTGGTCTTTCATCCAGTATGTTAAAGATGGATTCTGAAATACGCTATTGCATTTTGTTTATACTGGTACAAAAGGCCCGTTTCTGCACATCAATTATATGCAGAAAGCAACTTGGCTTTAAAAAGTATCTGGGCCATTGCTTTTCCCATAATCAAAAACATAAGAATAAGAATTTAGTTTAAAAGAATGAAAAAATGCCAATTACAGGAACATGGATGAAAAGTTTATTAGTATGATAGACATTATCATACTAAGTGGATCAAGCCAGGAGGAGAAAGACAAATATTATATGTAAAATCTAAAATATGACACAAATGAAGTTCTTTACAAAACAAAAATCAACTTATAGACAGAAAACAAACTTATGGCTACCAAAGGGGAAAGAAAAAGGATAAATAAATTAGGTTTGAATTAACATATAAACACTACTATATATAAAGTAGATAGCAAACAAGGACCTATTGTACAGCACGAGAAAATGTACTCAATATTTTTTAATTGCCTATAAGGAAAATTAATCTGAATATATATATATGCATTACTGAACCACTTTGCTGTACACCTGAAACTAACATGATATTGTAAATCAACTATACTTCAATTTAGAAAATAAAAAAATTTTGTTTAAGAAGAAATTGGCAAATACTGGCTCTTATAAGTGTATGAAAAAATTATGCAAATTATTTTAATACCTCTAAAATAGCTAAGCTAAACCTCTGGGCTAAAAGCTTCCTGTAGATCACTCATCACAGCCGACGGAGGAAAGTCCGAATACCTATTTCCCTCCACAGCATTTACTGAGCAGTCATTTATGAAGGTTCCTGAGAAATGATGAATTCTCACTTAGCTACTCACTTCTGGAAGACTTCTGGATTTTGCTGAGTGGACAAAAAATTTGAAAGGTATTTATGAAGGTCTGTTTTAGAAAACAATATAAAGATGAAAAACTTATTTGTTTATGTCAAATGTCTTTGTGAGGTTCATTGTTCAATACAAACATCTAAGTGGACAAAGGTGGTTACCCACCATCAATTTCCAGGCTGTTCTTGAGACTCTCTTGCTTCTGACAATAAAATATTCTTGATTTCATGCTTTATTTCACCTGATACTTCCTGGCTCAGACTTTGTGTTAGTTTAGAGAGGAAAGAGGCAAAGTAGTAACGGAATGAGAGGCTAGAGGGTCATGGAATTAAAGGTCATGGATCTGAAAGGAAGAAAGTATTCAGATTTGAAATCTGCCTGTGATGCAGGAGATCAGGGTTCAATCCCTGGGTTGGGAAGTTCCTCTGGAGAAGGAAATGGCAACCCACTCCAATATTCTTGCCTGGACAATTCCATTGAGAAGCCTGGTGGGCTACAGTCCTTGGGGTCACAAAGAGTCAGACACGACTGAGCAACTAGCACACAAAAAGGACAAGAAACAATCATAATAATGGAAATTAAGCTATAATACTTACTCTGTCAAGCATTTTTTAACAACATTATTATCCCCATTTTACAAATGAGGAGATTGAGGCAAAGATAGGTTAAGTAACTTGCTTAAAGTCATGGGCAAGTAAGTGGGAGGCCAGGAGGTACAGCTGGGCATTCTAATCTAAACCACTCACTGCCCCCACCACCAATCTGGGATCACAGCACAAAGACCAAGAGTTCTAGAATGCCGTGAATGAAGAAAGGGATTTGTTTCCAACCCAGATGAAATGTCAAAGACTGAGGATTTTAGTCCCAGACGGAATTTTTAAATGTCAGTACTTGATTACTTCTGGTCCCACCAAAGCAGAGCAACCCATTGCTGCCAAGTCTTCCCCTCACAACTGTAAATCCCTGGATATAAACCAACAAACGCACCTGGGAAGACTGGCAAGTGGGAGGAGAAGTGTTGCTGCCTCCCAGCGTCCTGGTAGGGCTGCAGAGCCTCCCCTGAGCCACTGCAAGCACAGACACAGAGAGCCTTGAGCACACTGGCCCTCCAAGCCGGGAAGGCTGAGCTAAGGATGGAAAATCATTTGGCACTATCCATCCTCCATTAGCCAAGTGCCAAGGGAGAGAACTGCTCCTTCCCTGGCTTCAGTTGGTCTCCTACCTACTCCCTGCACCATGGAGCAGGTGACAATCCCCCTGTCATGGGGCTGAATGGTGAGCTCACACTCTTACCAGAGACACAGGTGGACACCAATTTCCCTCACCAAAATCTCTTCAGAATAAGCTCTTTTCTGGTGACTTAGTAAAGAATCTGCCTGCAAAACAGGAGACCTGGGTTTGATCCCTGGGTCAGGAAGATCCCCTGGAGAAGGGACTGGCAGCCCAATCTAGTATTTGTGCCTGGAGAATCCCATGGACAGAGGAGCCTGGTGAGCTGCAGTTTATGGGGTCACAAAAAGTCAGACACAACTGAGTGACTGGCACCCCAACAGTGTGAGTCAGCCCTCTGCTTCCCTCCCCTCAGGCCAGCAGGGACTGAGCTTATACCACCAGTTCCTCAACTTGGAGGCAACGTGCTGGTGTGTCATACAATGTTTCCCCCAGAAGGGGTCAATAGCAGAAGGAAGGCGGACTTTCACCTACATCCCCACAGGGAGGCAAGTGAGTCAGTGTGCTCCACTTTTGTAGTGAAGCATTGGCAGGGCTCAGTGGAAAGATGAATACATACACCCAGGAGGATGTTGCACCTCTGTGTTGCACCTCTGTGTTGCACCTCTACAGGCAAGATACCTGCTAAAAAGATGATCATGTAGGATCAAGTCTCATAATATAATATCCTAGAAGGCTAGGATACAAGTGAAAGTCATGCATCAAACTAAGAACTGGGAAGATAGCAACATGAATGAGAAAAGGCAATCAACAGACCAAAGTCAAACGTTGAAGTTCTCTGACAAGGATTTTAAAGCAAACATCATGAAGATGTTTTAACAAGCATTTACTGATTCTCTTGAAACAAATTGAAAGAAATGGAAAATTACAGAAAAGAAATAGTTATCTTAAAAGTATCAGGTGCAAATTACAGAACTGAAAAAAATATAATAACTAAAATAAAAACCTACCTGGATAAATTTAATAGCAGAGTGGAGATTGAACTCAGGCCATGGCAGGAGAGTGCTGAGTATTAGCCACTCGACCTCCAAGACCAGTAGCCAGTGACAAGGCTTTGACCTATCAGCTTTTTAGAAATAAATTCTCATTAAGAGACAGAAAGCAGCGAAACAAGTCAAGTGCTTATTAGGAGGAAAAGAGTACATGTGAATAGGCACATATAGGTGGACTCAGAGGGAATCGTGCCCTCATGGCTGTTTGAATCATTTATGTGAGGCATTTCTTCCAGGATTCCCTTGGCCAATCATCTTGCTTTACCTGACAAGATCCATTTTCAAATCAAGGCATTGTTGACTGGTTCCCCAAGGTTTGACATAGATATTTTTTGGATGGGGGCATTTGTCAGTCTCCCATGCCTACAGATTCAAGAAGTTGAATGAACCTCAAGTAAGATAAAGCCAAAGACATGCCAAGACACATCATAATTAAATGTCTGAAAACCTAAGACAAAGAGAAATCTTCAAAGCTTCAAAGCAAATGACATGTTGCTTTTAAGGGAAAACAATTTGAATAACAATGGATTTCTACTCTGAAGTCATAGAAGCCAAAGTGAAGAATTCAACGTGTGAAAGCCAGAAATGTAAAACAGCAGGGCTGTTCTTGCTTTTGTCAGAGTAGATGCCACGTTCCACCTGCTCACCTACCCAGTTCTTACCTCCCACCAGCAAAAAATGTCACCAAGACCTCTTTACAAAACATAAGATTTAGTCAAGCACTTTTACACAAGTATCCAAAAATATAACATTTCAAACCATCTCCATTTCTTTTTTCAAGATCTGCTGTTCCAAGCGACTTTCATTCATACTTTAATATACTAGCTCTGTCTCATGCGTAGTGTCATACACAGTGATCATGGAATTGATAGAAACAACACACTGGACAATGAGCATAGTGCTTCTCAGACTTTAATTAGCAAAGCGGTTCCTGAGTCTCTGCTAAATCAGCGGGTCAGGATGGTGGTGGAACTGAGAGCTGAGTCTGATATACTTTTTTTGAACAATCTGCCTTTTATTTAAATGTAGTATTAGAGTTTTATTTTATTTACTTTATTTTGTATTTTTAAACCCAGTGAAGTGAGAAACATATACAAGTTAGGAATAATCCAAAATTAAAGCAGAAAGCCACAAGTGGAAAAATAAAAGTGATCTTTCTTTGATATTAACTATATAATATAAACCTATCAACTCCATATACAAAGTTTTACCACCAACAAAAAAGACTATATATATTTTTTCTAAAATTTATACCCTTAGTTCATTACTTGAATGTCAACAATTAAATTAAAATCTCTTGAGAAGTTGTTATCATGATATTTTTAATTCCATAATATTGGTATCTTTGATTTTTTCTTGCATAATTTTCTAATTTTATAATGCAATGTTGCTTGTTTCTATACTTTTAGCTTTACTGAGATATAATTGGCAAATACAGTTATAAGATATTTAAAATATACATTGTGATTTTTCAGTGCATGTATGCATTATGAAAGGATTCATCTCATCTGCTTAGTTGACACATCCATCACTATATATCTTTGGTGAGAACAGTTAATTCTATTCCCTTGGGGAATTTCAATTATACAATACAGTGTTATCAACTATAGTTGCTCAGAACTTATTCTTTGTGTAGCTAAAATTTGTACCCTGTTGCAAAAGCAGTATAAACATCTCATGTACCATTAACTCAGTTTCCCCAAATGGTCATATCTTACATGATTACAGTGTAAAAAAAGTCCAAGAATTTGACATTGATATGATGTGAGCATATAATCCATGTCATTTTATTGCATATGTGCATTTCCATAACCATTATCACATACAAGAGACAGAATTTTTCCATTACTACCAAGATGATTTTTTTTCTATATTTCCTCACCTGTAGTTTGTTTGCTTTCTCTATAATTTGCTCTCGTTTCAAGAATGTGATATATTAATAAATGGTGTTATATGGTGTGTAACCTTTTGATGTTGGCTTTTTTCACTCAGCACAATGTGCTTGATATATATCCAAGTTATTATATCAATAATTCATTCCATTTATTGCTAAGTAGTATTCCATAGTATGGACTTACTCTAATTTGTTTAGCTATTCACCCACTAGAAATATTTTGATTGTTGCCAAATTGGGGCTATTACAATATAGTAATATTGCTAAGAACAATTATGTGCAGATTTTTGTGTAAATACGTCTTCAATCCTCTGAGATAAATCCTAAGTATTGTGTGGTAGTATATATCAATTTTTTAAAGAAATTGTCAAAGTGTTTTCCATAGTAGTTGTACTATCTTGCATTTCTACCAGCAACATATGAGAAATTCAGTTTCTCTGCATAAATTGCAGGGTTTGGTATTGTCACTTTTTTTTTCTTACTTTAGATGTTCTACTAGGTATGTATGTGCATGCATGCTAAGCTGCTTCAGTTGTGTCCAGCTCTTTGCTACCCTATGGACTATAGCTCACCAGGCTCTTCTGTCCATGGGACTCACCAGGCAAGAATACTGCAGTGGGTTGCTATGCCCTCCTCCAGGGATCTTCCCAACCCAAGGATCAAACCCACCTCTCCTGTGTCTCCTGCATTGGCAGACAGGTTCTTTACCACTACTGCCACCTGGGAAGCCCAATAAGTATGTATTTGATATCTAATTATGATCTTAATTTTCATTTCCCTAATAGCTTATGATGAAAGTGAAAGTTGCTCAGCCATGTCTGACTCTTTGTGACCCCCATGGACTGAATTCTCCAAGCCAGAATACTGGAGTGGGTAAACTTTCCCTTCCTCGGGGGATCTTCCCAACCCAGGGATCAAAACCAGGTCTGCTGCATTGCAGGCAGATTCTTTACCAGCTGATCCACAAGGGGAACCCAAGAATGCTGGAGTGGGTAGGCTATTCCTACTCCAGCGGATCTTTCTGACCCAGGAATTGAACTGGGGTCTCCTGTATTGCGGGCGGATTCTTTACCAGCTGAGCAATCAGGGAAGCTCCTAATAGTTTATGATGTTGAACATCTTATGTGCTTATTTTCCATCTATATATAATCAGAATATCTTTTTAAGTGAAACGTCTCTTCAGGTCTTTTGTTCATTTCCTGACTGGTTTCTTTATCTTTAAGTACTGCATTTTAAATATTCTAGATATGATTCTCTTGTCATATACATGATTTGGGAATACATTCTCCAGTCTTTATTTCATCTGCTCATATTTTTAACAAGGTATTTCCTAGATTTAAAAAATAAGTAAATTTTAAGAATTTCTATTCATCAATTTATGTTTGCAATACCCTACAACTTCACTGAACTCAGTTCTAGGACTGTTTAGTATATTCTCTGAGATTTACAATATAAACAATGTCTTACACGAGTAGAACAATTTTATTTCTCCCTTTCTGATGTGCATAGCTTTAATTTCTTACTCTTGCTTTATTGAGCTGGCTAGAACTTTGAGTACTATGTTGAACAGCAGTGGCAAGAGTGAACATCTTTGCTTTGTTCTCAACCTTAGAAAAAGAATTCAGTGTTCATCATTAAAGATGACATTAGTTGCAACATTTTGTAGATGATTTTTAATAAGTTGAAGAAGTTCCCCTCTATTCCTATATTTCTGAGGATTTGTAACAAAAAAGTGTATTGAATTTTGTCAGATGCTTTTTTGCCTGATATGACATGATCATGTGATTTTTCTTCTTTAGCTTATTGATATGATAATTTTCAAATATTGAACAAATCTTGCATCACTGGAATAACTCCCTCTTGGTTATGCCTTATAATGCTTTTATATATTGCTGAAATACATTTGATAATTTTAAAAGAATTTTTATGTCTATATTCATGAAGGATATAGGCCCATAACTTTATTTTTGAGCTGTGTTTGCTTGGTTTTGGTAGCAAGACAACACTGGCTTTATAAAATAAGCTAGCAAAGTTTCTAAAAAATATTGTGTAGAATTGGTATTATTTCTTCATCAAGTTTTCAGTAGAATTCTGCAGTGAAATAATCTGTACCTAGAAATTTGTTTTGGGGACGTTTAAAATTATGAGAAAAAGCAAGAGAATTCCAGAAAAACATCTACTTCTGCTTTATTGATTACTCTAAAGCCTTTGACTGTGTAGATCACAGCAAACCATGGAAAATTCTTCAAGAGATAGGAATACCAGACCACCTTACCTGCCTCCTGAGAAATCTGTACGCAGGTCAAGAAGCAACAATTAGAACTGGACATGGAACAACAGACTGTTGTTCCATGTCCTATTTGGACATGTCCAACAACAGGTTCCAAATAGGAAAAGGAGTACATCAAGACTGTATATTGTCACCTGCTTATTTAACTTATATGCAGAGTACATCATGCGAAATGCCAGGCTGGATGAAGCACAAGCTGGAATCAAGATTACTGGGAGAAATATTAATAACCTCAGGTAGGCAGATGACACCACCCTTATGGCAGAAATTGAAGAAGAACTAAAGAGCCTCTTGATGAAAGGGAAAGAGGAGAGTGAAAAAGCTGGCTTAAAACTCAACATTCAAAAAACAAAGATCATGGCATCAGGTCCCATCACCTCATGGCAAATAGACGGCGAAAGAGTGGCAGACTTTATTTTCTTGGGCTCCAAAATCACTGTAGATGGTGACTGCAGCCATTAAATTAAAAGATGCTTGCTCCTTGGAAGAAAAGCTATGACCAACGGAGACAGCAAATTAAAAAGAAGAGACATTACTTTGTCAACAAAGGTCCGTCTAGTCAAGGCTATGGTTTTTCCAGTAGTCATGTATGGATGTGAGAGTTGGACTATAAAGAAAGCTAAGTGCCAAAGGATTGATGTTTTTGAACTGTGGTGCTGGAGAAGACTTGAGAGTCCCTTGGACTGCAAGGAGATCCAACCAATTCATCCTAAAGGAAACCAGTCCTGAATATTCATTGGAAGGACTGATGCTGAAGCTGAAGCTCCAATACTTTGGCCACCTGATGCGAAGAACTGACTCCTTGGGAAAGACCCTGATGCTGGGAGGGACTGGGGGCAGGAGCAGAAGGGGACGACAGAGGGTGAGATGGTTGGATGGCATCAACGACTCGATGCACATGGGTTTGGGCAAATTCCAGGAGGTAGTGATGGAGAGAGAAGCCTGGGATGCTGCAGTCTACAGGGTCACAAAGAGTCAGACACGACTGAGCAACTGAACTGAACTGAAAATTATGCTTATTTTTCTTAATAGCAATGCTGCTGCTGCTAAGTCGCCTCAGTCATGTCCGATTCTGTACACCTCCATAAATGGCAGCCCACCAGGCTCCTCTGTCCCTCGGATTCTCAAGGCAAGAATCCTGGAGTGGATTTCCATTTCCTCCTCCAATGCATGCATCCATGCTAAGTCGCTTCAGTCATGTCTGACTCTGTAATAAGGCTATTCAAATAATTACTTCACTTTGGGTAAGTTGTGGTAGTTTCATACAGTCTGTATCAGATTTTGGTTCTTTTGGTTTTCCCAGTTTTTCTGTTTTAATTTTTTTGATATCTTTTTTTATCTTTATTATTTTCTACTTCTGCTTAAGTTTAGTTCAGTTGCTCAGTCATGTCCTGCTCTTTGCGACCTCATGAACCACAGCACGCCAGACTACCCTGCCCATCATCAACTCCTGGAGTCCACCCAAACCCATGTCCATTGAATCAGTGATGCCATCCAACCATCTCATCCTCTGTTGTCCCCTTCTCCTCCTGCCCTCAACCTTTCCCAGAATCAGGGTCTTTTCAAATGAGTCACCTCTTTGATACTCACCAAAGTATCAAAGGTGGCCAAAGTATTGGAGTTTCAGCTTCAACATCAGTCCTTCCAATGAACACCCAGGACTGGTCTCCTTTAGGATGGACTGGTTGGATCTCTTGCAGTCCAAGGGACTCTCAAGAGTCTTCTCCAACACCACAGTTCAAAAGCATCAGTTCTTCAGCACGCAGCCTTCTTTGTAGTCCAACTCTCACATCCATACATGACTACTGGAAAAACCATAGCCTTGACTAGATGGACCTTTGTTGGCAAAGTAATGTCTCTGCTTTTTAATATGCTGTCTAGGTTGGTCATAATTTTCCTTCCAAGGAGTCAGTTCAGTTCAGTTCAGTCGCTCCGTCATGTATGACTCTTTGTGACCCCAGGAATTGCAGCACGCCAGGCCTCCTTGTCCATCACCATCTCCTGGAGTTCACTCAAACTCACATCCATCGAGTCAGTGATGCCATCCAGCTATCTCATCCTCTGTTGTCCCCTTTTCCTCCTGCCCCCAATCCTTCCCAGCATCAGAGTCTTTTCCAATGAGTCAACTCTTCACATGAGGTGGCCAAAGTACTGGAGTTTCAACTTTAGCATCATTCCTTCCAAAGAACACGCAGGGCTGATCTCCTTCAGAATGGACTGGTTGGATCTCCTTGCAGTCCAAGGGACTCTCAAGAATCTTCTCCAACACCACAGTTCAAAAGCAGCAATTCTTTGGCGCTCAGCTTTCTTCACAGTCCAACTCTCTTATCCATACATGACCACTGGAAAAACCATAGCCTTGACTAAATGGACCTTTGTTGGCAAAGTAATGTCTCTGCTTTTCAATATGCTATCTATGTTGGTCATAACTTTCCTTCCAAGGAGTAAGTGTCTTTTAATTTCATGGCAGCAGTCACCATCTGCAGTGATTTTGGAGCCCAAAAAGATAAAATCTGACACTGTTTCCACTGTTTCCCCATCTATTTCCCATGAAGTGATGGAACCAGATGCCATGATCTTAGTTTTCTGAATGTCGAGCTTTAAGCCAATTTTTTCACTTTCCTCTTCATCAAGAGGCTCTTTAGTTCTTCACTTTCTGCCATAAGGGTAGTGTCATCTGCATATCTGAAGTTATTGATATTTCTCCTGGCAATCTTGATTCCAGCTTGTGCTTCTTCCAGCCCAGCGTTTCTCATGATGTATTCTGCATAGAAGTTAAATAAGCAGGGTGACAATATACAGCCTGGATGTACTCCTTTTCCTATTTGGAATCAGTCTGTTCTTCCAGGTCCAGTTCTAACTGTTGTGTCCTGACCTGCATACAGATTTCTCAAGAGGCAGGTCAAGTGGTCTGGTATTCACATCTCTCTCAGAATTTTCCACAGTTTGTTGTGATCCACACAGTCAAAGGCTGTGGCATAGTCAATAAAGCAGAGATAGATGTTTTTCTGGAACTCTCTTGCTTTTTCAATGATCCAGCAGATGTTGGCAATTTGATCTCTGGTTTTTCTGATTTTTCTAAAACCAGCTTGAACATCTGGAAGTTCATGGTTCACATATTGCTGAAGCCTGGCTTGGAAAATTTTGAGCATTACTTTAGTAGCGTGTGAGATGAGTGCAATTGTGCGTCAGTTTGAGCATTCTTTGGCATTGCCTTTCTTGGGATTGGAATGAAAACTGACCTTTTCCATGGCCACTGCTGAGTTTTCCAAATTTCAGAGGCGGCAGTTGAGCGGAGATACCCCTCATCTAAGGTAAGGAGCAGTGGCTGCGCTTTGCTGGAGCAGTCATGAAGACATACCCCACGTCCAAGGTAAGAGAAACCCAAGTAAGACGGCAGGCACTGAGAGGGCATCAGAGGGCAGACAGACTGAAACCACAATCACAGACAACTAGCCAATCTGACCATATGGACCACAGCTTTGTCTAACTCAATGAAACTAAGTCATGCCATGTGGGGCCACCCAAGACAGACAGGTCTGACAGAACGTGGTTCACTAGAGAAGGGAATGGCAAAGCAATTCAGTATTCTTGCCTTGAGAACCCCATGAACAATACTTCTGCTTACTTTGAGCTTATTTTGGCCTTTTTGTGATTTCTTAAGGTGGAAGGTTACATTATTGATTTGACTTTTCCTCTTCTCAAAGTATTTAGTGATATAAATTTCTCTTTTCTTGCTGAATAGCTGAGTTTCACAAATTCTGATGTGTTCTATTTTCACTTCTATTCATTTCATTTAGTTGCTAAGGCATGTACGACTCTTGTGACCCCATGGACTGTAGACCACCAGGCTCCTCTGTCCAGAGGGGATTGCCTGGGATTCTCCTGGCAAGAATACTGGAGTGGGTTGCCATTTCCTTCTCCAACATTTATATTAAGTTCAATGTATTTCTAAAATATCTATGAAATTTCTTCTTTTATAAAGTATGTATTTATTTATTTTTGGCTGCACTGGGTCTTCATTGCTGCATACAGGCTTTTCTCTAGTTGCACCCAGCAAATTGGGGCTACTCTGTAGTTGTGGTGCATGGGTTTCTCATTGTGGTGGCTTCTCTTGTAGATCACTGGCTCTAGGGCACACGGGCTCAGTAGTCGTGGCGCACAGGCTTAGTTGCCCCACAGCATGTGGAAGCTTCCCAGACCAGGAAACCAACCTATGCATTCGCAGGCAGGTTCCAATCCACTGGACTAATCGTCCCAACATCTGTTGCTGTTTTGTCAACTAATTTTAGGTAATAGTCTAAAGCTTTTGTTGTCATTCTATTGACTTCACAGCATCCTCATCAGAAGGAAATTCTATTTCAAGAAATAACTTTCTTTGCTCATCCATAAGAAGAAAATTAAAATTTTATCTTTATATTATAGCAATTCAGTCACAACTTCAGGGAAGTCTGAAATTTCCTCTTTAGCCAGCAGAATATTGAGGAGTGTCCTAGTTTTTTCTATGTCTTGAGGTTTTCCTGTTACCTCTCTGTTATTGATTTATAGTTCCGTTCTCTTGTGGTCAGAAAGCACACAGCTACACTTCAGTTCCAGACCACCAAAATAAAACCAGTATTGCAGAAAAGGTAGTCATATGAATGTTTCTGTTTTCCCAGTACACACAAAAGTTGTGCTTATGCTATTCTGCAGTCACTTAAGTGCACAATAGCATTATGTCTAAGAAATGTATATATATATACAAATTTAAAAATATTGTATTGCTAAAATGTACTAACTATCTGAGCCTTAAGCAAGTCATTATCTTTTTAATGGTGGAGGATCTTACCTTGATGTTGATGGCTGCAGACTGATCAGGGTTGTGGCAGCTGAAGGTTTGGGTAGCTGTGACAATTTCTTAAAATAAGATAATAGTGAAGTCTGCTGCACAAATGATTTCATTGCAGCATGGTAAAGCATCTGTCTACAATGAGGGAGACCCAGGTTCGATTCCTGGGGTGGGAAGATCCCCTGGAGACGGAAATGGCAATCCACTCCAGTACTATTGCCTGGAAAACCCCATGGGCACAGGAGCCTGGTAGGCTACAGTCCATTGGGTTGCAAAGAGTCGGGCACGACTGAGCAACTTCACTTCACTTCACTTCATACAGTTTGATAACATTTTATCCACAATAGGACTTCTTTCAAAATTGGAGTCAGTCATCTCAACATCTGTTGCTGTTTTGTCAACTAATTTTAGTTAATATTCTAAAGCTTTTGTTGTCATTCCGCTGACTTCACAGCATCCTCATCAGAAGGAAATTCTATTTCAAGAAATAACTTTCTTTGCTCATCCATAAAAAGAAAATTAAAATTTTATCTTTAGATTGCAGCAATTCAGTCACATCTTCAGGTGCCACTTTTAATTCTAGTTCTTTTATTTTCCACCGCATCTGCTGTTACTTCCTCCCCTGAGGTCTTGATCCCCTCAAAGTCTTCCATGAGGGTAGGAATCAACTTCTTCCAAACTCCTGTTAATGTTGATATTTTGACCTCTTCCAATGAATCACAAATATTCTTAATGGCATTTAGAATGATGAGTCCTTTCTAGAAGATTTTCAATAGACTTTGCCCAGATCCACTGTCTATGGCAGCTACAGCATTATGCGATATATTTCTTAAGTAATAAGACTTGAAAGTTGAAATTACTTTTTGATTAATGGGCTGCAGAATAGATATTGTGTTAGCAGGCATGAAAACAACATTCATCTCATGGTACATCTCCACCAGCATTCTTGGGTGATTAGGTGCACTGTTGATGAGCAGTAATATTTTGAAAAGGATCTTTTTTACTGAACAGTAAATCTCAGCAGTGGGCTTAAAATATGCAGTAAACCATGTTGTAAACAGATGTGTTGTTATCTGGGTTTTGTTGTCCCATTTAGAGCACATAGGCCAAGTTAGCAGAGTAGATTCAGCATAATTCTTAAGGGTCCCAGGACTTCCAGAATGATAAATGAACATTGGCTTTGAGTTTAAGTCACCAGATGCTTTAGCCCCTAACAAGAGAGTCAGCCTGTCCTTTGCAGCTTGGAAGTCAGGCATTGACTTCTCCTCTCTAACTATGAATTTTAGATGACATCTTCTTCCAATAGATGGCTGTTTCACCTGCGTTGAAAATCAGTTGTGTAGTGTTGCCACCTTCATTAATTATCTTAGCTAGATCTTCTGGATAACTTGCTGCAGCTTCTGTATCACAACTTAGTGGTTCACACTTTATATCATGGAAATGGCTTCTTTCACGCATATGAGAATGGTTTTCCCTTCATTTCAGAATATTTTCACTGAATATACAACTCTGGGTTTAAAATATTTTTCTTTTAGTACTGGAAAAATGTTGCACCACTTCCTCCTGGCCTCAGTAGTTTCTGATGTGAAATGAAATCTTCGAACATTTGAATTGTTTTGCCCTACACATATGCATCATTTTTCTCTGATTGCTTTCAAGATTTTTCCCTTGTTTTTCAGATTCTATTGTTTTCCTATGGTATGATTTGGCATAGACTAATTTGGGTTTATCTTGCTTGAGGTTCTCTCCATTTAATGAATCTCAATGTTTACAGTGTTTGATGTTTACAAAATTTTCAGATATTAATTCTTCCACCCACATTATATTCTTCTGGGACTCTAAAGACACAAAGATTGAAATTATTTTTCTTATAGTCTCAAATGTCCATGAGGCTTTATTTTTATTTTTTAAATCTGTTTTTCCCTATATTGTTCGTACTGTTAATTTCTTCTCTTCTGTCATCAAGTCCATTGATTCTTTTCTGTCTCCTTCTTACTCTGCTGTTGGGATATTCCTGGTTTTTGGTATAAGTGATTTGTTTATTAAAACTTGGATATTTTGGTTATCATGTTATGAAACTGTGGATCTTATTAAACTTTCTATTTTAACTAGCTTTCTTTGACATCACTTTTGCAAGGGAAGAAGGGCAGCCACCTCATTCCTGTCAGATTGGAGAAAAATCCAGATTTATTACCTGGCCTCCACTGATGCCTAAGGAAATGACTACCCCTTACTGTAGGCTATTTGTGGGAGTACCAGAGGCCAGCAGGCTTCTACTCATACATCCCTAGCTGGGAAGGAGAGGGACATCTTGTTACTGACCCTCCTGTGACCTCCACTGAAACTATGTGTGGATGTGGCCTTCATACCACTGAACATCTGAGAAAGTTCTGACTTTTATCTAGGCTGTTTCTGATGCTAGCCCCGTGTGGAGGGGTAGAGTTGCTTCCTCAGCACTGGATGAGTCAAAGTGGAAGGCTAGGCTCTCTGTATGGTCTCCACTGACACTGTGGGGGAGTGGTGAGCTGGCTCCCTGCTTGGCCGTCCTGACACCACTCTGGTAAGGGAAGAGTAGTTGGAATGCAAGTGCGGAAACCTAGACTCTTCATTCTATATTTGCTGGTGATGGAGGGGTTGGGGCCTCACTTTTTTTTTTTTTTTTAATTTTGTAGTGTGTGGCCACAGTAGAGTGTTTATTTTCTCAAAGTTTTTGTTCTGGCAAGGTTCTAATTCTTGGCTAGAAATAAAGTTTTCTTTCGTGGTTTTTCTGTGACAGTTGGTGTTTCTGGGTTTCCAGCATCTCTAGTTTTTAGTCTGGGATATATGAGGCAAAAATAAAACTCAAGTAACTAACTATCATGTTACCTTTGCTGAGTTTTAAGCTGTGCTTAGAAAAAGAAATACAGAAACATTTATCTGTCCCATCATTCAAGAGATGGAAATCATCAACTGATTGAGATTGACTGACCAAAAATACCAAGGTAATTCAATAGGAAAAAGATAATCTTTCCAATAAATTGTGCTGGAACAAGTGGACATCAAAATAAAAACTAAACTTTGGCCCTTACAACACTGTATACAAAAATTAACTCAAAATTGACATTAGACTCAAATTTAAGAGCTCAAATTACAATATTTCCTGAAGAAAAAAAAGACAATATTATGTTGTTGGTGGTGGTGTTGTTCAGTTGCTAAGTCATGTCCAGCTCTTTGAGACCCTATGGATTGCAGCTTGCCAGGCTTCCCTGTCCTTCACTATCTCCTGGAGTTTGATCAGACTCATGTCCATTGATAGTCAGTGATGCTATCTAACCATCTCATCCTCTGCCACCATCTTCTCCTATTACCTTCAATCTTTCCCATGGTCGGTATCTTTTCCAATGACTCCACTCTTTGCATCAGGTCCCCAAAGTATTGGAACTTTAGTTTCAGCATAAGTCTTTCCAATGAATATTCAGGACTTATTTCCTTTAGGACTGACTGTCCTTGCAGTCCAAAGGACTCTCAAGAGTCTTATCCAGCACCACAATTCAAAAGCATCAGTTCTTTGGCATTCATCCTTCTTTATGGCCCATCTCTCACATCCATACATGACTATTGGAAAAACTATACATTTGACTATATGTACCTTTGTCAGCAAAATGATGTTTTGCTTTTTAATACGCTAAGTTTGTCATAGCTTTCCTTCCAAGGAGAAAGCATCTTTTAATTTTCTGATTGCAGTCACCATCCACAGTTGATTTTGGAGCCAAAAAAAATAAAATCTGTCACTGCTTCCACTTTTCCCCCTTCCATTTGCCATGAAGTGATGGGACCAGATGTCATGATCTTTTTTTTTTGAATGTTGAGTTTTAAGCCAGATTTTTTAATCTTCTCCTTCACCCTCATCAAGAGGCTCTTTAGTTCCTCTTCACTTTCTGCCACTAGAGTGGAGAATATTTTAGTAACTGTGAATTTGAGATTTAGTGGATACAATACAAAAGTCCAAATGATAAAAGAAAAAAATCAGTAAGTTGTTTTTATTCAAAGTTTTTTTAAATTTTTGCTCTTCAAAGATACAGTCAAAAAATGAAAGTTCATCCAAGTTCACAGAACTTGTATCTAAAAATCTTTTATTTAATATATACAGAACTCATAGCCTAATAAGAGAAGACAAACATCCCAATTAAAAGTGAGCAAAATATTTGAGCAAATACTTCACCAAGGAAGATACACAAATGGCCAACATGCACATGGAAAGATGCTCAGCATTATAAATCATAGGGAAAAGCAAATAAATATCACACAAAGATAGTACTACATACTCACTATAAGTGCAAAAATAGAGGGAACTGATTACAGCAAGTGTAGGCAGGCTGTGAAGCAACCAGAACTCCTCATACATTGCTGATTAGAATGAAAAATGAAATAACCACTTTGGAAGAGATTCTGGCTATTTCTTAAAAACTTCAATATGCCCAATCCCTATGACCCAAAAATTCAACTCCTGGGCATTTACCCAAGAAGAATGAATGCAAATGCTCACAGAAAGAAAATGCAGAAACATTCATAGAAGCTTATTTATAATAGACCTAAACTTGAAATAACCCAAATGCCCATCAAGAGGTGAACAGATAAAATAATGGTGCATCCATATGACAAAATGGAGGTGAAGTTGCCTTCATGCGAAAGAGGGAATTTATTGCTAGAAGAGGCAAGAGGAGGTTTACCAAGAAACATGAAGAAATTTCTGTGGATGGATATGCTCATAATATAAATTTAGCTTGTTTTATCAGCCTCATCAATTTGTACAATTTAAATTTGTGCAGCTTAATATCAGTTTATTATACCTCAATAATGCCAACTATAACATAGTGAGTTGTCTGTTTGAGCTGAGGATTAAAATGTGACAGCATGCAAAGACACTAAATGTTTCATGCCTCTTTTGATTTTCATTCTCCTCTTCCTCTGCTCCTCATTCCCCCTCTCTCCATATTGGAGACTCAGTAAAGTACAAGAAGAATGTATTTTCCTTTCCTTTTTGTGGGATCTGACAGAGTGTTCTGCATACCACAGATACTACATCAAAGCTGAAACAACTATGTCAGTGAGAGCTCATTCATTATATTGGTTTATAATAGGAGTCACAGAGTAAGCAAAACATCACTGTTAGGACTTAGTCTTTTATTAAATCATTTTAATTTAAGAACTTATGTTTCCTTTTTCTCACTTTTAATTCCTTTCTGCTGACTTAACTTCCTTAAATCCTCATCTTCATTTTTCTTTCCATTTCTACATCTATCCTGCTAGGTTCTATTGGGGCTTGGCTTGAAATCCTTTTAAATTACTCATTCTTCATCTATTTTCCACATGCTTGTCAAACAAATAACATTTAACCTTACAAAATGGTGCTAATATCTTATTCACTGACATACAGCCTTTTGTACCATACAATTCATTCTTCTCTTTTTTGTATTGTCCTCTCTTGGCTGTCCTCTGATTCTTAGTGAAGCATCAGATGGATGTACAGATGCCCTTTGAAACCACAGAAAACAGCAGCATGTGGGAGGAAGGACAGTGACTCATCGGCCCATGAATATTTGTTCTAAAAAACCAAATGAGTTTGCTTTTTAATATGCTGTCTAAGTTTGTCATAGCTTTCCTTCAAAGGAGAAGTGTCTTTTCATTTCATGGCTGCAGTCACCTGCAGTGATTTTGGAGCCCAAGAAAATAAAGTCTGCCACTGTTTTCACTGTTTCCCCATCTATTTGCCATGAAGTGATGGGACCAGATGCCATGATCTTAGTTTTCTGACTGTTGAGCTTGAAGTCAACTTTTTCACTCTCCTCTTTCACTTCCATCAAAAGGCTCTTTAGTTCTTCTTCAGTTTCTGCCATAAGGGTGGTGTCATCTGCATATCTGAGGTTATTGATATTTCTCCCGGCAATCTTGATTCCAGCTTGTGCTTCATCCAGCCCAGCATTTCTCATAATGTACTCTGCATGTAAGTTAAATAAGCAGGGTGACAATATACAGCCTTGATGTATTCTTTTCCCTATTTGGAACCAGTCTGTTGTTCCATGTCCAGTTCTAGCTGTTGTGTCCTGACCTGCATACAAATTTCTCAGGAGGCAGGTCAGGTGGTCTGGTATTCCCATCTCTTTCAGAATTTTCCACAGTTTGTTGTGATCCACATAGTCAAAGGCTTTTGGCATAGTCAATAAAGCAGAAATAGATGTTTTTCTAGAACTCTCTCACTTTTTTGATGATCCAGCAGATGTTGGCAATTTGACCTCTGGTTTCTCTGCCTTTTCTAAATCCAGCTTGAACATCTGAAAGTTCATAGTTCATGTATTGTTGAAGCCTGGCCTGAAGAATTTTGAGCATTACTTTACTAGCGTGTGAGATGAGTGCAATTGTGCAGTAGTTTGAGCATTCTTTGGCATTGCCTTTCTTTGGGATTGGAATGAAAACTGACCTTTTCCAGTTTTGTGGCCACTGCTGAGTTTTCCAAATTTCTGGCATATTGAGTGCAGCACTTTCACAGCATCATCTTTTAGGATTTGAAACAGCTCAGCTGGAATTCCATCACCTCTACTAGCTTTGTTCATAGTGATGCTTCCTAAGGCCCACTTGACTTCACAATTCAGGATGTCTGGCTCCAGCTGAGTGATCACACCATCGTGAGTATCTGGGTCATGAAGATCTTTTTTGTATAGTTCTTCTATGTATTCTTGCCACCTCTTCTTAATATCTTCTGCTTCTGTTAGGTCCATACCATTTCTGACTTTTATTTCACCCATCTTTGCATGAAATGTTCCCTTGGTATCTCTAATTTTCCTGAAGAGATCTCTAGTCTTTCCCATTCTATTGTTTTCCTCTATTTCTTTGTACTGATCACTGAGGAAGGCTTTCTTATCTCTCTTTGCTATTCTTTGGAATTCTGATTCAAATGGGTATATCTTCTCTTTTCTCCTTTGCTTTTCACTTCTCTTCTTTCCTCCTCAGACAACCATTTTGCCTTTTTGCACGTCTTTTTCTTGTGGATGGTGTTGATCCCTGCCTCCTATACACTGTTACAAACCTCCATCCATAGTTATTCAGGCACTCTATCAGATCTATATTTCAATTAAAAAAAAAACAGCTATTCTTCAATTAAAAAAGAAAGAAAGAAAAAAAGTTACTTTCTCTGGAACGATAGTAGGACCATCTGAGTCCAGGTTCATTTCAGACCTTTCTAAAGATTTCAAAAGATGGAAAAAGGCTATATCATATGAGTATATTTAATGACTTGTAGAAAGTCTTAATTCATTATTTAAAAAGTCATATAAAGAATTCTATGTAAAATTCTGAAGGTGACCTCAGGTCACTTGTGAGAGAATATAATTTAATTGGGATCCCTCCTAGATCTCCTCTATCCTAATTTAATTACAAACTTTCTGGCTTAGAACTGTTTCTTGTTGCTTGTGATAATGATCAAATCATTGGGCATTTGCTGAAATCATTTAATGACCATATCTGTCATGTTACATCCCACACCTATTGCCTTTCTTTATTTAAAGAGCATGAGAATTAACTGGATAACTCTCAAAAAAAGGCCACATTAACAACAAACTTAACACGCTTCCAAAAGAAGTGATCTCTTCATTTCTGTATTCCAGTGCCTGGTACAGAGTCTGGAAGAAGCAGGACTCAATCAGTATTTAGTAAGGGGAATTAATGAACAAATTCGTGAATCACAACTTTGATTCATTCATAATCCTTCCAGTGGCCTGTCTTCATGATGCTTGTCTGAGCTTCACGATCTTTTGGTTCTTGTTCCACAGCACCAGGTAGAGGCTGATTTAAATGTTTCCAGAGGTCTCTGATGATTCTGAGATTCCACATTTCCTTTAAAGTTCATGAAAGATACTAGCTGCTGTAAGACACAGAGATTAAACAGCAAATGAGAAAAACAGAGAACCAAGAGGAAGGGCCATGAGGAAGAAGGGGAAGGAAAAAAAGACCAAACTCAGGGGGAAAGGGGGCACTGAACTCAAGAGATTGATGGGAAGAGGAAAGAAAAGGTAAAAACAGGATGAGAAGGATGCCTGGAGGATGAGAAGTTGAAATTTGATATGGGGCCTGTTCACTTCAGTTCAGTTGCTCAGTCTTTTCTGACTCTGTGACCCCATGGACTGCAGCAAGCCAGGCTTCCCTGTTCATCACCAACTCCTGGAGCTTGCTCAAATGCATGTCCATTGAGTCGGTGATGCCATCCAACCATCTCATCTTCTGTTGTCCCATTCTCCTCCTGCCTTCAGTCTTTCCCAGCATCAGGGTCTTTCCCAAGGAGTCAGTTCTTTGCATCAGGTGGCCAAAGTATTGGAGTTTCAGCTTCAGTATCAATCCTTCCAATGAACATTCAAGACTGGTTTTCCTTTAGGAGAACTGGTTTGATCTCCTTTCAGTCCAAGGGACTCTCAAGAGTCTTCTCCAACACCACCGTTCAAAAGCATCAATTTTTTGGTGCTCACCTTTCTTTATAGTCCAACTGTTACATCCATGCATGACTACTGGAAAAACCATAGCTTTGACTAGATGGACCTTTGTCAGAAAAGTAACATCTCTACTTTTTAATATGCTGTCTCAGTTGGTCATAGCTTTTTTTCCAAGGAGCAAGCATCTTTTCATTTCATGGCTACAGTCACCATCTGCAGTCATTTTGGAGTACAAGAAAATAAAGTCTGTCACTGTTTCCATTGTTTCCCCATCTATTTGACATGAAGTGATGGGACCAGATGCCATGATCTTCGATTTTTGAATGTTGAGTTTTAAGCCAGCTTTTTCACTCTCCTCTTTCACTTTTATCAAGAGGCTCTTTAGTTATTCTTCACTTTCTGCCATAAGGGGATATGGGGCCAAGGAAAATAAAAAATCAGATGGGTGGTTTAGGAAGAAACCAGTGGGTGACTGGGTAATGGAAATGTCCCATTGGCTCCTAAGTAGACTAGGGTTCCTCATTAGTTCTGTTTCCAAGGCTAGCAGCACAGCAGATAAATGTGTTCTCTTTGCCTTAGATGCCACTTACAGCCTGACCCAAATGAAACAAAGAGGAGGTATGAGACTCTTCCCCTTGAGTTACATTTTACCGAACCCTGGCTCATAGCCCAGATCCTAGAAATAGGTCATTTTTGATAAAGCAATACAGCCTGCAGCCGTAGAACACATCTGAGGATCTGGCTAAACTAGAGGGATACAAAGCAAAAACAATAGGTATATGCAGTCAGTCATTCAATCAATCTGTATCCTTCAAGTAGTTCAGGGCACAGCTTTCTTTGAATAAATTCAGAAAGAAGTGCTCCTGCTCCTACTTCAACTCAGGCATTGGGAGGTGGAAAGTCAACCTAAAGTTTTTACAGTTACTAATGCAAGTGGAAAAGGAAGTCAAGGTCCTCAATTCTAAGCTATGATTTTTTCCCTTTTCCTTTCTTTCTTTCTGCCTTTCTTCCATCTTTCCCTCTCTTCCTTCCTTTCCTCCTTCTTTCCTTGTGGCCTTTCTCTTCTTTTTAAAATTAATCAATTCTGTCTCATCACAAACTCATGCTCAGTTTAAAATCACCACCATCAATTTATCCACTTCATGAAAAATCTCAGAGAATTTTGAGATATCACCCTTGACTCCATGTTAGCACCAGGCAAAGACTCCCTCTCAGTGTTGTTGTGGAATATGCAATCTAAATCATCCTTGTGCTCCAGAAGCTGGTGTGAAAAACATGTTGAAAACCCAGTGTGGACCCCAGTCCCACTCCAGTCCTGCCTTTTTATACCCTGCTCTGTGGAGGGAAGATTTATTCTTTGAAGTAGATGCTACTCATGAGACCAAATCCTTGATTGAAATGAGAGGTGGGGAGAAAAGATGGGAAGTGCTATGCTGATGATCAATTACCTGAGCACCGAGAAACTAGTTGATCTACATTTTGTTTGCCACTTTATATAGTTTTTATGCTTCCCATTGGCCATTTTTATCCAATGTCATTATCAAAGACATCATTTCCTTGCCCTACTTCTATATCAATGCAAATCAATAAATGTTTACTGATTCTCTCTTCTATATAGGACTCTGTTATGCTGATTTTGTGGTGAATAACAGATAAATATAAGAAGTTCTCTGTTTTTGGAGTATCAGAAGCAAATTCCAAATGCAAATTTCTGGTGGATCAAATTAAATTTAAATAAAGAACCAAGAAACTTTTAACTTTTCACTTCTGGTAAAAGAGTCTAAAAATTTTTGAAAAGACTTAAAAGGAAATGATAGTTTTCAGTGATCATAGCACTACCACTCATTCTAATACCATGTTTCTTTGTGGTGTCTATCAGAGACCTGCCCCAAATCTTAAAAGTTGAGACTGACTCTGTGGAGAGGCTCACTCAACATCATCTCCCCACTACAGTCTCACTCATCCACCACTACTACAAAAGGACAACTTTTCTGGCAGAGGAACATGTTTACCTGTTGCAGATAGTATGGGTGGAGAAAAGCATCCCTATTAACAGAGCAGACATTGCTGGTGCCACCATTTCCCCCTCTTTGTCCTTCCTGCCATGCAGCTGAGATGCATAGAGCCTGGCAACACTCTTGTGACCATGAGAGAAAAACCAAGAGAATGACAGAGACACAAACTGTGACCTGGAAATTCTGAACCATTGCCAGCAGCTGTCTACTTCCAGATTCCTTTTTCATTGAGAAAAAAAAAATTATTAATTTGTTTAAAAAAATGTTAAGGGCAATGCTCTGTAAATGGCTTAGTACAGTCACTCTTAAACTAGACTTCCAAGCATTAAATACCAATATTATGACATTCATGGATTTGTGTGAAAAGTCAGGATTTCTTTTAGTGATTCAGAACTGCAGTATTTTAGATATTACTGACATTTTTCCCTTTATTTCAAAAAAACCTCATACTGGAAAAATACTTACATTTGTAATTTCTTCCTAAATTCATTTATGAAGTCTCAATTAAAATCCCAGCAAATTTCCTGAAGGTCATTGATAATATAATTCTGAAATCTAAATGGAAATGAAGAGTCAAGAACAGTTAGGACACTCTAAAAACAAACAAAAAAATGAGGGAGACTTTCCTTTTGCACATTTAGTTCAGTTCAGTTCAGTTCAGTCGATCAGTCGGTCCGACTCGTTGCGACCCCATGAATCGCAGCATGCCAGGCCTCCCTGTCCATCACCAACTCCCGGAGTTCACTCAGACTCATGTCCATCGAGTCTGTGATGCCATCCAGCCATCTCATCCTCTGTCGTCCCCTTCTCCTCCTGCCCCCAATCCCTCCCAGCATCAGAGTCTTTTCCAATGAGTCAACTCTTAATTTACTATAAAGCTGCAGTAGTTAAGACAGAGGATAGATAAACTAATGAAGCAGAATAGACAGCCGAGAAATAAACCAATGCATACTGTAACACTTGAATTTTGAAAACCTGGTATACAAAACAATGAAAAAAGGATAATATTTTAAATAAATGGTGCTGTCAACTACATATCCTTTAGAAGAAAAAAAATTAAAGTTGACCCTCCTAACACAAAAATCAAGTTTCAGTATATTGTAGACCTAAGTAGAGAAGGCAAAACAATAAATCATCAAGAAAGTAATAAAAGAAGATGTTTTCACGAACTTGGGGGTGGGATAATATTTCCTAAATAGGACACAAAAAGGGTTAATCATACAAGAAAAGATTGATAATTCAAAGTACATTCAGATTGAATGAAAAAGCAAGCTAAAGACTGAGAGAAGATATTTGTAATTCATGTAGCCCACAAAATAATTATACCCAGAATATCAAAAGCACTCCTAACAAATCAATAAGAAGACAGATGAGTCAAGTGAAAAATAGTAAAGTGATTCACACTGGGATTTCCCAAAAGATGTATTGTTCCAAATGGACAGTAATGTATGAAAAGGTTCTCAACTCTATTAGTAACCAGGGAAGTGTAAATCTATAGAAAAGAGGTTGATCATAAGCGTTGGGGAGGATATGGAGCATAAATTATCATCAAATTGGAAACTATATGGAGCATAAATTATCATCAAATTGGAAACTATCTGGCATCATTTCTTTGAGCTGGAAATAAGTATTCACTATAGCTAGTGAATATTTTGGAGAGCAAATGGAGGCTCTAACCAGTTAGGATGTCAGGACAGCAGGCGTAAGTCAGGACTGTCCCAGGTAAGTCAGGGTGTCTGTGCACATCAGTTGTGGTGTTTTCTCTCACCACATTCTCTAGTAATGCCACTCATAGAAACATCAAAACACAGGCTCAAAAGGTGCAGTGTAAACAAAAGCACAGAACTGGGTACAACTCAGACATCCATCCACTTAGAATGTATACATAAATCGTGGTGCATTTACACAGTAGAATACTATAATAATGAATCAGTGAACTAGAGTTACAGAATGAATCTCACATCATGTTGAGGGGGAAAAATGCAGACATGAAAAAGAGCTTACAGTGTAATTTCAGACAACATAAACTATAATGCAAAAAGTTAGGATAGTGTTAATGCAGTTGACAGAACCACAGCTCCCCAAGGATGTCCATGCCCTAAAGTTCCAACATCTGTGCATATATAAATATGGCTAAAGGGACACTGTGGATGTGGTTAAGATTAAGGAGCCCCAGGTGGGGATATTGTCCTGAATTTTTCCACAGGCCCAGTATAAACACAAGGGTCCTAAAACATGAAAAAAAGGAGGCAACCGAGTCAGAATCAAAGAGGTTGCAACAGAAAGAGTCAGAATGATGTCATGTGAAAAATACTCAACTGAACATGGCAATGGCTTTACACATGAAGAAGGAGCTATGGCCCAAGGAATGCAAGTGGCCTCTAGAAGTTGGAACAGGAAAGAAATGGATCCTCCCCTACAGCCTCCAGACAGGAAGGTCGTTCTCCCAACACCATGATTTTAGGACTTCTGACCTTCATAACTATAAGATAACAAACTTGTGCTATTTCAAGCCACTGTGTTTGTTATGATCTGTTATAATAACAATAGAAAACTAAGTAGAGCACCATTTCTAAAGGATGGAAGGTACGGGAAGGAGGTTTGGGGTGTTGTGGAAGCATTCTATTTTTGGATTTCGGTGCTCCTGAGAAACTTTTTTGAATCCTACATTTGTTTTGTGTGTGCTTTTTTCTAAGTGTGTTATCTCTGTCTCTCTCTCTCTCTCTCACTCACACACACACACAAACACTCCACTACTTAATGAGGAAAAGAGGCAAGATACTCAGAGCCACTGCCACAAGAGGCTCACTGCCTAAGGCATATATTCCATGCTTAGGAAGACACAGTTTCCTCAAGGATTTAAATTAGATGAAAGCAGCTCAAACCTGCCTCATAGACAAAAGAATGTGGATGCCTCACTTCAGCGCCTCCAGCAAATGACTGCCTCATAAGAAGATCCAGATAATGCTGTTAAAGTGCTGCACTCAATATGCCAGCAAATTTGGAAAACTCAGCAGTGACCACAGGACTGGAAAAGATCAGTTTTCCTTCAAATCCCAAAGAAAGACAGTGCCAAAGAATGCTCGAACTACCGAATAATTGCACTCATTTCACATGCTAGCAAAGTAATGCTGAAAATTCTCCAAGCCAGGCTTCAATAGTATATGATCCAAAAATTTCCAGATGTTCAAGCTGGATTTTAAAAAGTCAGAGGTACCAGAGATCAAACTGCCAACATCTGTTGAATCATAGAAAAAGCAAGAGAATTCCAGAAAAACATCTACTTCTGTTTCATTGGCTACGCTAAAGCCTTTGACTGTGTGGATCACAACAAACTGCAGAAAACTCTTAAAGAGATGGGAATACTAGACCATCTCACTTGCCTCCTGAGTAACCTGTATGCAGGTCAAGAAGCAACATTTAAAACCAGACATGGAACAACAGACTGGTTCCAAACTGGGAAAGAAGTATGTCAAGGCTGTATAATGTCACCCTATTTATTTAACTTATATATGGAGTACATCATGAGAAATGTTGGATTGGATGAAGCACAAGCTAGAATCAGAATTGCCAGGAGAAATATCATTTACCTCAGATATGCAGATGACACCACCCTTACGGCAGAAAGCCAAGAGGAACTAAAGAGTCTCTTGATGAAAGTGAAAGAGGAGAGTGAAAAAGCTGACTTAAAACTCAACATTCAAAAAACAAAAATCATGCGTGCTCAAATTCATGTCCATTGAGTCAGTGATGCCATCCAGTGGACACAGTGACAGACTTTATTTTCTTGGGCTCCAAAATCACTGCTAAAGGTCACTGCAGCCATGAAATTAAAAGACACTTGCTGCTTGGAAGAAAAGCCATGACAAGCCTAGACAGCGTATTAAAAGGCAGAGACATTACTTTGCCAACAAAGATACATATAGTCAAAGCTATGGTTTTTCCAGTGGTCATGTATGGATGGGACAATTGAACCATAAAGAAGGCTGCTGCTGCTGCTAAGTTGCTTCAGTCGTGTCCGACTCTGTGTGACCCCATAGACGGCAGCCCACCAGGCTCCACCATCCCTGGGATTGTCCAGGCAAGAACACTGGAGTGGGTTGCCATTTCCTTCTCCAATGCAGGAAAGTGAAAAGTGAAAGTGACGTCGCTCAGTCGTGTCCGACTCCTCGAGACCCCATGGACTGCAGCCCACCAGGCTCCTCCGTCCATGGGATTTTCCAGGCAAGAGTACTGGAGTGGGGTGCCATGAGCACCAAAGAATTGATGCTTTTGAACTGCTGTGTTGGAGAAGACTCTTGAATGTCCCTTGGATGGCAAGAAGATCAGTCAATCCTAAAGGAAATCAGTCCTGAATGTTCATTGGAAGGACCCATGCTAAAGTTGAAGCTCCAATACTCTGGCCACCTTATGTGAAGAGCTGACTCATTGGAAAAGACCCTGATGCTGGGGAAGATTGAAGGCAGGAGGAGAAGGGAATGACAGAGGATGAGATGGTTGGATGGCATCACCGACTCGATGGACATGAGTTTGAGCAAGCTTTGAGAGTTGGTGATGGACAGGGAAACCTGGTGTGCTGCAGTCCGTGGGGTCTCAAGGAGTTGGACATGACTGAGTGACTAAACAACAACAAAGAAGATCCAGAGTCTTGTCTTTCTGTTTTTAATTGGCTCCCCTCTGTAGGAAGTCAGGTTGAAGTGCCCCTCACATATTAACTCCCAATGGCCAGTGCAAGAGTGTGGATATTTTCATTTACTTATTTATTTATTGGCTGTACTGGGTCTTTGTGCTGCATGGGGACTTTCTCTAGCTGTGGCAGTCAGAGGCTACTCTGAGTTGTGGTGCTTGGGCTACTCGTTGCCCAAGCAATGAGGTTTCTTTTGTTGAGGCTCAGGGGCTCTGAAGCACTGGCTCAGTAGTTCTGACTCACAGGCTTAGCTGTGTTGTAGCCACGCGTTCCGGGAAACAAACTCACTCAGAAGGACAATGCAGATAGTGGAGTGCAGTTTATTACACCGGCAGGCCCAAGGCAGAGTCTCCTCTTAGCCAAGGACCCCGACCAGCATTTGTGAAAATCTTTTATACCCCATGTGTACATGTCTGAACCCACCACTCCAAATTCCTTGAGATATACATAAACCAAGGAAAATACAATCCCAATAACCCCATCATTCACGTGCTATGTGCTCACGCGCTCAAACTGTCAAACGATTAGCCAATAATCAATAAACCTGAGGTTACACTCCGATTGATAAGGAAAAATTTATGGCCTGTCTGGAGGAAGGGGTGATTAGTGTATGTTTTCTTTTAGGTGATGAGTAACCTAGATACGATCTTCAAGGTTCCCCTGTCTGGAGGGGGTCTTATCCTTCGGTTGTTGTTTTCATAGGCACTAAACATAGAGTTCAGAGTCCATTGGAAAAGTGGCCGAGCATGATCAGCATGAACAGGCCTAAGATGGAGTCCAGGCCCTACGAATTCCTTCTTCAGCTGCCCCATGGCATGTGGGATCCTCCCAGACCAGGGATCAAACCCACAGGACTTTTTACCACTGAGCCACCAGAGAAGCTCTTGGAATTTTTCTTTCCACTTTGAGATCTTTTACAGGAAATCAGCACTTAAACCTCAATTTAGCAACAAAATAGTAACTGCACCGTGTTTGCCACATCGGTTTCTAAAAACCCGGCTCTGTGAAAATTACCTGACTCATGCACATTCCACATAGAAGATACCAAGTGGGAAGGTTCATAAGAGGCCATTCTTATGAACCAGAGGAAGGCATACAAACAGGAACTAGAAAGCATTATGCCACAGCCACTGGCCCATTGAAATAAACTCAAAATATAAAAATTACAAACATTCAGATAGGACATGAGATATTGTGCATCGATAACAATAAAGGGATTCTCTGGCCTAGCATAATTCTCTTGGGAATTTAAGAAGCTTATTTTACAGAAGACTTAAAAAGGATGGGAGGTCTTTTCATTTGCAGCCAAATATTTCTTACATATCATCCTGGTGCCTTGCTGGGTGTTGTCAGTATGTGCATGAAATGACCATGCTGACCCATTGCTTCTTTTGGGAACTAATTACAGGTGAGGAAGGTTTGGGGGTTCAAACTCTTCATCACATTTACTCCCACAGAACAAGGTCAACGTATAATAGTGAAAAAAATGGATGCCATTTGCGATATAATGAAATGCAGTGGGGAAAAGAAAAACCTGATACTAGTCAAGTGCATCATTTCAGTTAAGTAAAATATGTACATCTAGTACACAGAAGCTAGGAAAAAAAGCATAACTGAGATGAGTCCCATCTGAATTAGGAGACGGCAGATGATTAGTTTTTATCATTTTGACACTTCCCAAAATTTTCTTATATTGATTTTACAGTCAAATAAACATAAAAGATGTATTGCTTTATAAAGAGATGTTATCATAAGATTTATTTCAATAACAAGCTCTGCATTTGCAAAATAACTTAATGGCAAACATTTAAATTAAAAAAACGGTATTTAAGATGTGCATATATCACATGCAATAAGGGGTATATGTCCCCTGCCCAGGTCTCTAAACAGAGAATCTGACAGGAGTAATACTCTAGCCATCACACACTTTGCTGTTAAGTTCCAGAGTTTCAGTACGTTGTTTGGGATTTGGGGGAAAGACATCTGCTTATCTTGGCTTGGCCTGTTCTCTCTATTTTTGGCGCTTAGGAGAGAATTTCAGACTGTATCATTTGCGACCTACACAGAGAAAAATGTGCTTTTATTGCCAGCAATGGAGCTGGCAAATTTTCTGTAAGCACTCTAGTCCAAAAGGGAAAAAGTCCTGTATAATACACACTATATGCTCTGAATACCCGTAGAATTCAGAAGGGACAAAAGAACTCAAGTCAGCAGACGTGCTTTGTAATGCACAGCCCGCTCTGTAAATATGTTGACACTTTTCTGCAGGGAAATGAAGACAGCCCTGTGGAGAGGCGTTTCCTGCTCACCCTCTCTATTCAATGGCCTGATGTTATTTTTTATTGACTGTGTAGAGGCTAATGGCATGATTGCCTTGAGGAAATCAGGAGCATAATGCGGAGGATGGGGAACTAATTGGCCAACATGCAAGCAAAGTGCCTATGGCCAGCTCCTTCCTAAACAGCCAGAAGAGAGACCACAAATCAAAAAGAAAACAGTTCAGGAATTTCTAGGTCCCTTTAAAAATAAAGGGAAAAAATAAATTAATGAGCACCAGCCAACTATTTTAGATCCAAGGGGTTTCATTCTTAGAGGTAGATTCAGTGAAATGAATGCGAAAATGTAGACTTTGTGAGGGTGGGCTGGCTGGGTGCTGTGTTCCTCAGTTCCTCACAAGCTCCCAGCTGAGGCTGTATTATGAAGATGTTAAGTAGGAGCTCGGAAAACATTCATAATACTAAACAAGAATTTTTTTAAAGTACGAGGCATTTCTTATGGGGAAAAAAATGAAGATATTTTGAAAATGTGCTTAAACACAAAAAATGAAGAGGATTAAATACCCAGAAGTGGGATTGCTGGATCACATGGTAGTTCTATTTTGAATCCTGTGAGGAACCCCCATACTAAATAGGGTCTTTTTTTTTTTTTTTTAATATTTACTTGGCTGCATCAGGTCTTACTTGCAGCATGTGGAATCTTTTGCTACATTATGAGGCGCTTTTGTTGCAGCACACTGATGCTCTGATTGTGGCTTGCAGGCACAGTAATTAAGGCTTGCAGGCTTAGTTGATAGTAAGCATGTGGGATCTTAGTTCCCCAACCAGGAATCAAATCTGTGTCCCCTGCATTACCAGGTAGACTCTTAACCACTGGACCACCAGAGAAGTCCCTCTCCATAGGATGTTGAAGAGATTTCTACACAACATGTTCACTGCAGCACTGTTCACAACAGCCACAGTGTGGAAACAACCTAAATGTCCATCAGCAGATGGGTAGATAAAGAAAACGTGGTATATAGATACACAGAGTATTATCCAGCCTGAAAAAATAAGGCAATTCTGCAATATGTAACCATAAGGATGAAACTTGAGGACACTATGCTTAGTGAAATAAGCCAGTTACAGAAGGACAAATGTTACATGTTCTACTTACATGAGGGATCTAAAGTAGTCAAATTCATAGAATCAAAGAGTGGAATGGTGGCTGCCAGGCCCTTGGGTGCTGGTGGGGGGAATGGGGAATCTCTAAGCAAGAGGCATAAAGTTTCAGGCAAGCAGGATGAATGAGTTCTGGAGACGGGCTGCACAGCTTCATGCCTGAGACAGCGACTGTATTGTATAGTGGAAAGTGCATTAAAAGGGAAATCCGTGTTAACTGTTTTTACCACGATAAAATACAATTTAAAGGAAGGGAGGGAGGGAGGGAGGAAAGGAGGGAGAGAACAAGGGCTTGCAAGAGAGAAATTTAAGGCTTATGATGGAGAAGCTTGTGGTTTGCCTCTGGGGAAAGAGCAAATTGCTGAGTCCTCCAGTCAGGCAGGAGCACAGGGAAGGCCAGTGGGGCTCATATGGAAACGCTGAAAGGGAGCTGACATGTAGAGCCTCCTCCAGGGCATTAATTACCACGTAGCCCCAGTTCTGTGTGCCTTCAGTCACTGTGGTGGATCACTCAGAACCTACAGAGGTTTGTCAAGGCTGTCTCTTTAAATCCACCTCAGAGTTCTCCCCAGGAGTCTAACTTCTTTCCACTGAAGGTTGAGTTTCTTTTCTTTTCACACCAGGCTGCAGGACCTATCTTCTGCAAGACAAGAAAAGAGGGTCAGGCAGAGAAGTGCTTATTTCAGCCTCTGTTTTGGCTCTTTTCAAAGGAAAGAAACAAATAGATAAGATGAAATGGACCCAGCATGGAATAGATTTCAAATGGCATCCTAAAATAGGAACAGATTGTACCTTATCTGGGTTATAGAATTCATGTGTTTAAAAATTTTTTTTTAATTCTATAACTACTTGAAAATGTGAGCAGAACAGAATCCATTTCTCTCACAGGCCTCTCTCACCAAAGGCTCTATGGTTCTTTGCTTTTCATCCACATTTGGCATACATTTCTAAAACTTCATGGGTGGTACAGCTCCCCAGAAATCAGAGATGAACAGAGAATAGACAGTCAATTTATGTTGTTTGTGGCTCATCTCCTCTGAAAAATGGAAAACATACCATGCTGTCTTGGGTCAGACTGGCTTAATTATCCATCAATCTAAACTGATTGTGGACCCAGCAATAATAGACTGGACCCTGAAGTGTCTGCAGAGATGCCCAAAGGCAATGTGCTGGTTGAAAAAAAGGACAAGAGCTGGAAGAAAGGATGGTTGTACTGAGAGATGTGAGTCAAACTCATGTGATGGGCCAATGCATCTGCACATTGCTGTGTCACCTGGGCCTTTCCTTTCTGCCCCTCCGTGAGGCTCCAGGACCACCGTATTACACTGACCTGGGATTTACCCGGGTACTGTATGAGACAGCCTCCCCATCCCACACTTGTACTTGCTGTTGCTCACCTGGCATGATTGCTACATGTTTGCTCACCAACATCTTCTTGGCTTCCTTGCCCATCTCCTTCCCCATTTTCCATTTTATTAATAACTTTTCTTTGTTCCCATATTATTCCAGCTGGTTTGGAAGCTATATATCCCCTTTGTATTCTTTGAGAGATTATTTTTTACTGTTTAACATGATTAACACAATAGATATCTCAGTTCTGGTCCCACAGAATATAAGACTCTCAGACTTTGTTCCCTATAAAGTCTTGTCATCTTCTATAGTTATTGCTTCCTAATATTTTAGATTTACCACCTTTTAAAAATCTATCCAGATCAGTCTTTAATGTTATTATATAATACATATTTGGATTTTCCAATATGTTCATGGAGTTCTTTCTTCATCATAGTTTTCAGTGTTCCGCTCTCTCCTTTTCAGATGAATTTCTTTTTTTGCTGAAGTTCAAGCTATAGTTTATATATATATATATATATTTTTTTTTTTTTTCAAATGGAGACTTGTCAAGCATTCACACTTGAAGAATCTCTGTGCCTGAAAATACCTTTTGTGCCCAGTAGTTAGTTTTGCCCTGGCAATTGTAAGGTCTGATTCCATTTTTCTTCTTGAATTTCTAGTTGCTGATCTTCTAAGAGCCATACCTTGAAAGCCCTTTGAAAGCTCACCTGCCTCCTTTCACCAACCTGTCATGTACCTCAGTGGTTTTTCTGATTTTCTGTGTTTTTAAAGTTTAAACTCCACTACAATATATCCAGGTAGAGATTTTTTTTTTTATTCATTCTGTTCAGGACTAAGTGCATTCTTTTTTTAATATTCTCTCTTTCCATGATCTCAATTCTCTCCTTCCCAGGTCTCTTTTAGAGCTTATATCTGAGTCTTAGGATGCAGACTCTCCCATTTGTGTTGTCTACTGACTCTCCTTCATATATAATTCATTTCCTGCTACAGCTTGTCACTGTTTCATTGTGTATGCATACTCAGTGGAGACAGTGTTCTATGGCAGTGCACCCTGAGCACAGCGGGTTCCTTCAGGATTGTTTTGTGTTCATTCTGCTGCAGTCTAACAGGTTACAGCTCTGCCTTCAAAACCCCACCACCTTCACCTCCACCCCACCAAGCCCATCACCCCATCACCACCACTGCCACTGCCTCTACCTTCATCGCTACCTCTACCACCTGCCCCTACATCATCACCTCTACCCCCACTCCCCCCAGTATCACCACCATCTCGACCACCTCTCCTTCCTCTACAACCACCAACACTTCAAATACCAGCACTTTCACCAACATCTCCACCACCAGCATTAGTGTTTCCACTGTCACCACCACCCAAACGTTTCTTTCTTTGTGAGTGCAAAGAAAATCGAGATTCAGTAAGTTGTATGACATAAGAAATCTTTATCACTCCTGGTTAAGAAGGAGTGTAACAACCAATGTGGTGCTAGGTCAGAAATTGATGGAACTATGACAAGAGATGGGTAGAGCCCAGCCCTGAGCAATGAGGATGACAAAAACAGTGATTAAATTAGGAGTGAAGGGAATACTCACTAGCAGCTTTCCAGAGGTAAGTTTCAGCAGTACAGGCCAGTAATATTTGATATAATGTTGATTGAGTGAAAGAAAAAATGGATATAGATATATATGTTTCTGTGATATGATGTTAAGCTGGAACTGCTTTCATCTTAGTTTCAGCTGAAGAAAATAGAATAAAGTGGCAAATACCCTTATAACCTAGACTGATGTGCTAAAGCACCAATACTGAACTTACTAAGTGATTTTAAAATCAGTTCTGCTAGCAGGAATCCTTCACCTTTCTACTGGCTATGAATGTCTACAACTAAAAGGAGAGAAAAAGAGAGCATTCCTGTGAGGATGTTAGGGTGCTCCTCTCTATCTCATGGTAGCAGAAAGAACTTTTATCTCCCCCATCTCTTGCCAAGTGAGAGGTGCTTGGCGCCAAGGATATCATAGATAGCATATGAAGATATGCTATCTTCATATGCTATAAAGCATATGCTTCATATCTTCTGGAGTCTGGGACAAAAGGACTTACACAGGAATGAGGTTGTATGTTCAAAAACCTGAGATGAGTGCAAGAGAGAAAGAGGTTTCTCATTTGCTTATTTGGCCAAGTTGCATGGCTTGCTTACAGGATCTTAGTTCCCTGAGCAGGGATTGAACTTGGGGCAATATCAGTGAGTGACCTGAGTCCTAACCACTGGACCACCAGGCAATTCCCTAACAGAGGTTTCAATGGGAACAGCTTACTCCTCCAATGTGCCCCTTTCCCAGGGACTAAGCATGGTTCCACAGAGGCAACTGACATGAAGCCACTTGAAGGACACTTTGCCCAAGAAGGACACCTGGAGGGGTAAAATGACCTAGAAGAAGATCGTAGTGGAGGCGGTTGAGAAGCTCGGAGAACAAAGCTCTGAAATTGACTGCCTTGTGGATGTGTGTCCTACATTACAATGTGCTCTGAGATTTCTCCAAGTTAATACAGAATCACCCATATCAGCAAAACACATGTAAAACACCCAACACCAGAGTGACACCTGCAGCCAGGCAAGTAGTGTGTTTTCTACCACCCTGGGGCACCACCCTGGAGGGGTCAGAAATTAGATCTTACCAAAAATGTGAGGCCCCTGCCCACTCTGCAGACTTCCAAGCCTCAAGCAGGTATGAGCTCTAGCTTGGATGGAGTTCACAGAGTTGACTTCTACACAAGATTAGACATTTTAATTATTGAAACTGTTCTACGTATGGTCAGAGGACATATCATAACAAAAACACATTCATCTGTTCTCAACAAGAGAAACGTGTGGGCAGTGAAATGTTCAGACCTAATTCTGAGCATAGTGAACATAAGAGTCTATTAACATAGACAAAGTCAAAATAGAATGTCTCTTCTCTCAGAAACACACTTGATAAGGAGCATAACCCAGATGGTTGGGGTTTTTTTTTTTTTTCCTTTTTTGAAAAGAATTGTACAAAAGAGAATTCCTTTTTCAATCAGTACTGGAAACAGGGTACATCTGTATGTAGAGCTGCATGTTTTATGCATCCTGACTATCAATAATAAATAAAAATGTAAATCAATCAGAAGAAAGCCTGAATCATCATTTTAATCTCTCTATACAAAATTGATCAAAGAACATGTAGTCAAAAATGAAGTAAACAAATATGATAGAGGTATGACAGGGAATTAATAAAAATATGATATTTTATTGGACTTTTTGATACTTTTTCCAGCTTCTTTAAATGTATAATTTGTTTAAATTTATTTTCTCTTTATAAACAAATATTCTCTTTTATGCCTAATTTTGTATTTATAATTTTCTATTCTGTTAGAAGAATTGATGTTTTGGAACTGTGGTGTTGGAGAAGACTCTTGCGAGTCCCTTGGACTGCAAGGAGAGCCAACCAGTCCATTCGGAAGGAGATCAGCTCTGGGATTTCTTTGGAAGGAATGATGCTAAAGCTGAAACTCCAGTACTTTGGCCACCTCATGCGAAGAGTTGACTCATTGGATAAGACTCTGATGCTGGGAGGGATTGGGGGCAGGAGGAGAAGGGGAGGACAGAGGATGAGATGGCTGGATGGCATCACTGACTCGATGGACGTGAGTCTGAGTGAACTCCGGCAGTTGGTGATGGACAGGGAGGCCTGAGTCGGATATGACTGAGCGACTGAACTGAACTGAACTGATTCTGTTAGTGAGGATTACAAAAATAATATGAGTTTCAGGATTTCCAAAACTTGGATCTATCCTGAATAAAAGCACTGTAGTACATGAGGTATTATATGATACATTTTCAAATAAAGAAAAGAAGTTACCATTCAATAGAAGAATACACTGAGTAAAGCTTCAACAAAAACATCTCCAGCCTTCTGGACTGATAAGTAAACCCTGGCCCGTAGCGCTTGGCAGAGAAAACCTGCATCCAGGCAGTTGCATCTTGCATACTACAGATCCATCCAGGCACCTGTATATGAGTTAAGTTGTTATAATAATTCTTCACACCAGCCATGCACACACCAAGCTACAATGCAATTTTGTCTAATGTTTTAATTAGAAATGAATGCCTAGCTTATTTTCCTGTAAAATCAGCACTTAAAAAAAATAAAGACATAGTTTATTTAAAATAGATAAAAATAATTTTATGTACAAAAGATGGAGATACAGAGGGCTTATTAATTTCCCTTGACTTTTTTCTTTTCTAAACAAAACATTCTTTTCTTATATTGCTCCCAGTTCTTGGTCCAGTTGGAATGTCTACCACATTGCTCTGAATCGTTGGTTCAGAATCATTGAGAAACAATCTTCTTTAGCAATGCTTGGATTGAGATAGTACAGTCTATATTCATACAACTTAAATAATGGCTGAATTGAACCAAATTATCTTTAGGGGGATCTATTATGAATCAGTGGTCTATCATTCCTTTTTAACATTATTTCTGGCTATTTTCATTGTTGTTCAAATAGGTATGTATTTAAATTACATATTTACGTTGAAGTTTGTTGAAGAAATATAACTAGCACAGCAAATCAGTGAATTTAAGATATTGATTTAAATGAAAGTATTAAGTAATGATGGGTAGGTATCAGGTGGTACATAGAGGGGGCAAGCAACCATGCTGGAAGTACAGGAATAGCTGAATCATGGAAAGCAGAAACAGCTGGAGTTTGCCTGAGTCTATCATGGTGATACCTTTTCTAACTTAGACATACATTAGTAAAATTTACTTTTGAGGGTTACTGTGCTATGAATTTGTACACGTGTATGGATTCTTGTAATCACTACCACAGACAGAATACAGATTCCAAAGAATCTTCTCATGATACTCCTTTGTATTTATACCCTCACCCTACCTCTAACCCCAGGAAACTACTGATCTATTTTCTATTTCTTTATTTCTTTTTCCTTTTCTAGAACACTGTATAAATAGAATAATATAGTTTGCAATATTATGAAAATGATTTTTTTCACTTAGAAAATAAATTTTTTAATTCATTAATATTATTCTAAGTATTAGCAGTTCATTTCTTTTTATTGGTGAGTAGTTTTCCATTGTGTGGATGTACCACAGTTTGTTTAGTCAGTGGATGTTGAAAGACAATTGAGTTACTTCCAGTTTGGGGTGATTATCCTTTGTTTTGCAAGCAAAGTTATTTTTTTCCCTTTTACTTCTTTTCCTCCTCATTGCTTAAGTGCCAAAACACCCTTCTTTCTTCCATTTTTCTTTTAATCTCCCCAGTAGCTATATATTGGAAAGACCGTCCCTTTAATCATGTCTTCTCCATTAAACTGAATCTTTTTAAGTCATTTGCCTAGCCTAACCCATTAAATGGTAAGTATTTTGTGATTCCTTTCTTACATCTGCTTTGATCTGTTTCCTACAGTTTCTTTTTAACGTATTTTCATAGTTAAAGTGGATTTAGTCCCTCCATCAGTGGGCTCCAGTTGAGGAGCTCACTTCTGGTGGACTCCCTCAGACCCCTGTCTGCATCCCTCCTTTGTCTCTCTAGCAGTTTATCTTATCTATCTTAATATATCTTATGTATTCTGCATGTTACATTTGCTTTCAGTGAAAGAGCTGATTCCTAAAATGTAGAGGCTAAGACTGCTTCTGGTTCTCCTCTAGCAGCTCATGTAGTTTTGTGCAAAAAGTTAGTAGAGGACTTCAAAAAAGTATCTTTTCAACTTATAAAAACTCTTGATTCTGAGAACAGATAATCCTTTTATATCTCTACCACTCTCTGCTTGTAAGAAAACTATAAACAGTTGAAAATATTGAGAGAGGCAGAAAATATTGTGCTAGTTTGGGGAGAAAAGTAAAGGGGAGGTTAGATTGGATACTGAGTGCTTTGTTTTGATAAAAGCCTAGGAAAATTATTTTTACCTTTCTTCTGTCTGGACCTTAAGTTGGAAGAATCACAAAGAAACTGTTAATTTGGAGAACAATTTTAAAAAATGAATCTTCACTAGATTTTATAAGAACTGAGATTTTGGTAACTCATTGGTATTTTTCTGTTCAATCCCCTAAATCTCTGCTTGTACAGAGATGAAAAATCTGAAGGTGGAAGAGAAACAATTTTTATAAGTCAAAGTTTTAGAAACATCTTCCAGTCTTTCCTAGGTGATCCTCTGGACACCATTAAGGTCTGAACTGCAAAAGAATGAATGGTAAATCTCTGCTCCAAAATCATTTCCCACCAAGCCCCCTGATTTGAATTCTCATTAGCTAGTCTCACCTCTTTATACATTCAATTTTTAAAAATACTTAAGTCTACACTTCTAAAGAAAGATCAAAGCCAAAAATAAACCCACTCAGGATCAGAGACTTTTTAAAGCTGTTACTTGCCCAAGTATCAGGAATTTAATCTTCTGAAATCTGAAAAGCTGTTAGAATCATCATAAATTTATCAGCTTTATCCTGGGAAATTAAGCTGGTAGCTTGAACTGTCCCTAGCTCAGTTCAGTTCAGTCGCTCAGTCGGGTCCAACTCTTTGAGACCCCATGAATCACAGCACACCAGGCCTCCCTGTCCATCACCAACTCCCAGAGTTTATTCAAACTGATGTCCATTAAGTCAGTGATGCCATCCAGCCAACTCATCCTCTGCCGTCCCCTTCTCCTCCTGCCCCCAATCCCTCCCAGCATCAGGGGCTTTTCCAATGAGTCAGTTCTTCATATGTGGTGGCCAGAGTATTGGAGTTTCAGCTTCAGCAGCAGTCCTTCCAATGAACACCCAGAACCGGTCTCCTTTAGGATGGACTGGTTGGATCTCCTTGCAGTCCAAGGGACTCTCAAGAGTCTTCTCCAACACCACAGTTCAAAAGCATCAATTCTTTGGTGCTCAGCCTTCTTCACAGTCCAACTCTCACATCCATACATGACCGCAGGAAGAATCATAGCCTTGACTAGACGGACCTTTGCTGGCAAAGAAATATCTCTGCTTTTTCAATATGTTATCTAGGTTGGTCATAACTTTCCTTCCAAGGAGTAAGCGTCTATTAATTTCATGGCTGCAATCACCATCTGCAGTGATTTTGGAGCCCCCAAAAATAAAGCCTGACACTGTTTCCACTGTTTCCCCATCTATTTCCCATGAAGTGATGGGACCAGATGCCATGAACTTCATTTTCTGAATGTTGAGCTTTAAGCCAACTTTTTCACTTTCTTCTTTCACTTTCATCAAGAGGCTTTTTAGCTCCTCTTCACTTTCTGCCATAAGGGTGGTGTCATCTGCATATCTGAGGTTATTGATATTTCTCCTGACAATCCTGATTCCAGCTTGTGCTTCTTCAAGTCCACCATTTCTCATGATGTACTCTGCATATAAGTTAAATAAGCAGGGTGACAATATACAGCCTTGACATACTCCTTTTCCTATTTGGAACCAGTCTGTTGTTCCATGTCCAGTTCTAACTGTTGCTTCCTGACCTGCATATAGGTTTCTCAAGAGGCAGGTCAGGTGGTCTGGTATTCCCATCTCTTTCAGAATTTTCCACAGTTTATTGTGATCCACACAGTCAAAGGCTTTGGCATAGTCAGTAAAGCAGAAATAGATGTTTTTCTGGAATTCTCTTGCTTTTTCCATGATCCAGCAAATGTTGGCAATTTGATCTCTGGTTCCTCTGCCTTTTCTAAAACCAGCTTGAACATCTGAAAGTTAACAGTTCACGTACTGCTGAAGCCTGGCTTGGAGAATTTTAAATATCACTTTACTAGCATGTGAGATGAGTGCAACTGTGCGGTAGTTTGAGCATTCTTTGGCATTGCCTTTCTTTGGGATTGGAATGCAAACTGACCTTTTCCAGTCCTGTGGCCACTGCTGAGTTTTCCAAATTTGCTGGCATATTGAGTGCAGCACTTTCACAGCATCATCTTTCAGGATTTGAAATAGCTCAACTGGAATTCCATCAACTCCACTAGCTTTGTTCATAGTGATGCTTTCTAAGGCCCACTTGACTTCACATTCCAGGATGTTTGACTCTAGGTGAGTGATTACACCATCGTGATTATCTTGGTCATGAAGATCTTTTTTGTACAGTTCTTCTGTGTATTCTTGCCACCTCTTCTTAATATCTTCTGCTTCTGTTAGGTCCATACCATTTCTGCCCTTTATCGAGCCCATCTTTGCATGAAATTCTCCCTTGATATCTCTAATTTTCTTGAAGAGATCTCTAGTCTTTCCCATTCTGTTGTTTTCCTCTATTTCTTTGCATTGATCTCCAAGGAAGGCTTTCTTTTCTCTCCTTGCTATTCTTTGGAATTCTGCATTCAGATGTTTATATCTTCTCTTTTCTCCTTTGCTTTTCACATCTCTTCTTTTCACATCTATTTGTAAGGCCTCCTCAGACAACCATTTTGCTTTTTTGCATTTCTTTTCCATGGGGATGGTCTTGATCCCTGTCTCCGGTACAGTGTCACAAACCTCCATCTATAGTTCATCAGGCACTCTGTCTATCAGATCTAGTCCTTAAATTTATTTCTCACTTCCACTGTATAATCATAAGGGATTTGATTTAGGTCATACCTGAATGGTCTAGTGGTTTTCCCCACTTTCTTCAATTTAAGTCTGAATTTGGCAATAAGGAGTTCATGATCTGAGCCACAGTCATCTCCTGGTCTTGTTTTTGCTGACTGTATAGAGCTTCTCCATCTTTGGCTGCAAAGAATATAATCAATCTGATTTCTGTGTTGACCATCTGGTGATGTCCATGTGTAGAGTCTTCTCTTGTGTTGTTGGAAGAGGGTATTTGTTATGAGCAGTGCATTCTCTTGGCTGAACTCTATTAGCCTTTGCCCTGCTTCATTCCATATTCCAAGGCCAAATTTGCCTGTTACTCCAAGTGTTTCTTGACTTCCTACTTTTGCATTCCAGTCCCCTATAATGAAGAGGATATCTTTTTTCGGTGTTAGTTCTAAAAGGTCTTGTAGGTCTTCATAGAACCGTTCAGCTTCTTCAGCATTACTGGTTAGGGCATAGGCTTGGATTACCGTGAAATTGAATGGTTTGCCTTGGAAATGAACAGAGATCATTCTGTCGTTTTTGAGATTGCATCCAAGTACTACATTTCAGACTCTTTTGTTGACCATGATGGCTACTCCATTTCTTCTAAGGGATTCCTGCCCACAGTAGTGGATATAATGGTCATCTGATTTAAATTCACCCATTCCCGTCCATTTCAGTTCGCTGATTCCTAGAATGTCAGCATTCACTCCTGCCATCTCTTGTGTGACCACTTCCAATTTGCCTTGATTCATGGACCTGACATTCCAGGTTCCTATGCAATATTGCTCTTTACAGCATCGGACCTTTCTTCTATCACCAGTCACATCCACAACTGGGTATTGTTTTTGCTTTGGCTCCATCCTTTCATTCTTTCTGGAGTTAATTCTCCACTCATCTCCAGTAGCATATTGGGCACCTACTGACCTGGGGAGTTCCTCTTTCAGTATCCTTCATTTTGCCTTTTCATACTGTTCACGGGATTCTCAAGGCAAGAATACTGAAGTGGTTTGCCATTCCCTTCTCTAGTGGACCACATTCTGCCAGACCTCTCCAACATGACCCATCCATCTTGGGTAGCCCCACATGGCATGGCTTAGCTTCATTGAGTTAGACAAGGCTGTGGTCTGTGTGATCAGATTGGCTAGTTTTCTGTGATTATGGTTTCAGTGTGTCTGTCTTCTGATGCCCTCTCACAACACCTACCATCTTACTTGGGTTTCTCTTACCTTGGACGTCGGGTATCTCTTCACAGCTGCTCCAGCAAAGTTCAGCTGCTGCTCCTTACCTTGGACGAGGGGTATCTCCTCACAGCTACCCCTCCTGACCTTGAATGTGGAGTAGCTCCTCTGGGCCCTCCTGCACCTGCGCAGCTGCCTCTCCTTGGACGTGGGGTTGCTCCTCTCGGCTGCCTCCCCTGACCTCAGGCATGTGGTAGTTTCTCTCGGCCGCTGCCTTTACCTCGCGCGTGGGGTAGCTCATTTCGGCTGCTCCTGTGCCGATGCAGCCTGGCACTCTCAGTCGCCATCCCTGACCTTGGGCGAGGGGTAGCTCCTCTGGGTTGCACTTCAGCGTGGTCCGTCACAGCCGATGCGCTTCTAGCTGGGGCTGTATCCACCTCTTAACAGTAATTCCTGCACAGGGTTTTTCACATCCATAGTCTAAAGTAGACCTCTTCAAAATCTAAATGCAGTTGAGCACGGATGCCTGGCAGCCTCATACTGTCAGCTGATTTCAGAACAAAAAATTAGGAAAATGTTTTTTTCTTTTGTGTGTGATTATATTATCTCTGATTCCAAGTTCAGCCACTACCTTGTAAATAATGTGCCTGGGACACAGTTCATATCTGTAGTGAATAATATTGATATTTGGCCCTTTAACTGATAACTTTGTTGACACCCATTCATTATAATCTCTAAGAATAAACTCATCTAGCTGGGTGTGGAATGAGTCCTTCCAAACCAAAACAGTGTGTTTCCAATTTCTCACCCAGTGATTTGCTCTTTCTTATGAGTTATAAGTTTAATGTGAGGAGCAGAAACAGTGTCAGTGAATTTCAAAAGAGAAAAATAACAAAAGTGATATATTCCAGTTAGCTGCTGCTTAACAGGTTCTAATTCAGAAGATTGAAAGGCAATAATATTAATGTAGGAGATGTGGTAAAGAACATGTCTGCAAATGCAGGTTCGATCCCTGGGTAGGGAAGGCCCCTGGAGGAGGAAATGGCAACCCACTCAGATATTCTTGGCTGGAGAATCCCATGGACAGAGGAGCCCAATAAGCTATAATCCGGAGAGTCGCAAAGATTTGGACACGACTGAAGGGACTTAGCATGCATGAATGCAGGAGATAGATGGGCTCCAGATTAGACATTTACAACTAGCCTCCTATTTGTATTTCCTGAGACAAAGGATAGGTAGGCTCCAGTTAAGAAATTTACCAGCCTCCTGCTTGCATTTCCTGAGACAAGAGGTAGATGGGCTCCAGCTGAGGCATTTACAGTCAGCCTCCTGTTTGCCCTCTGAAATAGAAGTAACAACAGAAACAGGGTAAATAGCCTGTGTTTATCTCTTATAAATACCTTAATGTAGAGACAAGATGGCGGAGGGATAGATGGACGTGGAGTACATCTCTTTCCTCAAATACATCAGGAATACAACCTTCAGACACAGAAACACCTGCAGAACACCAGCTGAGAGCAAGCAGGAGTACCTGAACACCAGGAAAGAATATATAGAACCACACAAAACTCAATAGGATGAAGGAAGTAGGGGCAAAAGAGGAGAGTAAGTAGGACTGGACTTGCCCTTGGCAGGTGGGGGAACTGAAGCAGGGGTCTGATTCCCCACATCAGGGCAATTGTTTGGGACAAAGGAGAAACATTTGAGGCTGAGAGTGAAGCAGCTGATCAATAACAGTCTAAACAGAAGAGAATCACACAGACAATCCTTGCCACAGCCATACATACTCCAGAGAGCAATATGGGTTCCCTAGAAGGCACAATGGCTGGGAGCTGGAGTGTAGGGATTGTGGAAGAATCCAGGGTGAGGTCTGCTGATGACTGTGTGGAGACAGCCCTAGGGGACAGGAGACAGGAGATTGTAGTGGGAAATGCTTGTGGAGGAAAACCAGGCAGCCATGGGGGGAAGATAATACTGCTGAGTCATGTGTAGAGGGTGGAGCCATCATGTAGCCTCTCTATCCCCACACATCAGCACAGGGCAGCTGAACAAATAGAGAAACTGGTCCTTTAATCACCTGGTGCAGGGAACAGCAGAGTAGGACCCCAGCCAGGGGGCCCCTTTAAGTGCCTGAATGGGTGAAGCAACAGAGAAGGGCTAGCCAAATAAGCCTTCTGATCGCCAGCTGCCAGAGGCTAGAAAAAGACTCTGATAGGGCCATAGCTTCTGCAGCTGAGGCAGTCAGTGTTCCTGCACACGTGGCACCGCCAGGGTCGCCACAACACAAGCAGCTGCACCACCTTCATGCTCAATCCTCACTGGGGCAGAGCTGCCACAGGCTATAAAGCCCTAGTAGCACCATATCCCCTGTGACAGCCACCAGCACTCCTGCATAGCTGGCATTGCCAGGGTCCCCATGATCCAAGCAACTGCACCACCTATATGCATGATACCCACTCAAAAGAGTTGCCAGAGGCTAGAAAAAATCCTGCATCCGTGAATGGTGGGTCGTTTCGGTCATGTCTGACTCTTTGTGACCCTGTGGACTGTAGTCTGCTGGGCTTCTTTATCCATGGGATTCTCCAGGCAAAAATACTGGAGTGGGTTGCCATGCCCTTCTTGAGCACCATATTTCCTGCTGCCCTAGCCGCCTGCTACCCTGAGTACCCAGTGCTGCCAGGGCCCCTGTGACCTAAGAAGCTGTGCCACCTCCACACCTGGCCCTCACTGGAGCAGACCCAAGTACCCCAGGGCAGCCTCAGGAGCTAAACCTCTGTGGATGACTCATATGCAGAGGTAGAGATAAAACCGCAATTGAAACCCAGGGGCAGTGCAGCTAAGAAAGAAGACCCAAAACCTTCCCACCAGCTGTACTAGCTGCAGATTGAATCCACACAATCAACTAGGCAGACTAAAGGACAATTAGAGTTTCCATAAAAGAAAACACACTGGTTCTGACAGCTGTGTACACTGGAGACAAGGCCACACAGGAGTAGGACCAGATTAGAGTCTGAGCTGCCTCCACAGCGGGTCCAGAGACCAGCCCAGTGTTGGAGGCCATCCTGGGGAGGCGAGGTGGACTGTGACTCCCAGCGAGGGAAAGGATTCTGACAGCCAAGATTCAAGAAAAACATTTATTATTCTTATATTTTGACTTGTTTGTTGTTGCTTCTGGATTATTTTTTCTTTTCTTTTTTTCATTTTCTTTCCTTTTCTCCCTTTTCCTCCACTCTGTTAGTGCAGCTGTTGATTTTATTAGTACTATTAAATCTATTTAAGCTTTTTAAAATCACACTTTTAATTTCTTTTGTATACTTTTGCCTCTACAATAGCCTTTCATGGTTCTGTGGGGTTTTCCTATTTTTCTTTTGTTTTCTCCTTTATTTCTTTTCCACTTTTTTTTTTTAATTTTTAAATTTTTAAAATTTATTATTATTTCCTCTACATTTACTCTTTTGTTTGTTTTTCCTACTGTTCTTTTCCCATTGTAATATTGAATATATATAAATCTTCTTTATCTATCTCTATTTAACTTTGCATTTTTATTCTTTCTTTCTTTTCCTCACGTTTGTTAGTTTGCTCTGTTTTCATTGCTTTTTTCCCCCAGTTGGTACCTTACTATAGCTTTTTTTTTTTTTTTCTATTTGTGCTTTAGTTATTTTTGTTTTTAACAGGTGGATATCATTTTTGGTTTCCTTTGTTCACTGGGTCAAAATATTGTACTTTATTATTGGGGGGACTGTTCTGGTATTGTTAATCCTTGGAAGGAAAGTTATAACCAACCTAGACAGCATATTAAAAAGCAGAGACATTATTTTGTCAACAAAAGTCCATCTAGTCAAGGCTATGGTTTTTCCAGTGGTCATGTATGGATGTGAGAGTTGGACTATGAAGAAAGATGAACACAGAAGAATTGATGCTTTTGAACCATGGTGTTGGAGAAGACTCTTGAGAGTCTCTTGGACTGCAAGGAGATCCTATCAGTCAATCCTAAAGGAAATCAGTCCTGGCTCTTCATTGGAAGGACTGATGTTAAAGCTGAAACTCCAATATTTTGGCCACCTGATGCAAAGAGCTGACTCATTTAAAAATACCCTGATGTTGGGAAAGATTGAAGGCAGGAGGAAAAGGGAACAACAGAGGATAAGATGGTTAGATGGCATCACCAACTCAATAGATATGAGTTTGGGTAAACTCCAGCAGTTGGTGATGGACAGGGAGGCCTGGCGTGCTGCAGTTCATAGGATCGCAAAGAGTCAGACACGACTGAGCAACTGAACTGAACTGAACAGTACATGTGTATATTCCATTATTTCAGTTATTATTTGCCTGATTTTGTAATTGCCATTTGCCTCAAGTGTGACTTTTGTTTCTTATTTTTGTGTTTGTTTTAATCCCATTTAATGCCACAACAAACCACCTATGGAATCTCTGCTCTCCAGCCAGAGATCAAGCCCTGAGCCTTTGGAGTGGGAGTGCTGACTCCAAGACCCTAGACTCCAAGACCCTAAATAACAAAGAACTCCTAACCCTAGGGAGGATTAATTAATGAGAACTTACATAAAGGCAACCACTTGTATACAACACCCAGTAGCACACAACTGCCAACAGCACCCTGTGCAGGATGTCTCACTCAAACAATAAACAAGACAAAAATACAAACACAATCATCAGCAGAGAGGATTACTACCTCACACAGCCCTGCGCATGGGGGGAGGAGGGGAAATCCCCTCCTCCCACCAGAATAAAAGCACAAATCACACCCAACATGAAGTTTACACAAACCACTGAACCAAACTTATGAAGGCAGAAACCAAAAGGAAGATAGAATTCAAACTCAAAGCCTGAGAAAAGAAGACCTCAAACACAATAAGTTTAAAAAAAAAAAAAGATGAAAAGGCAGAGAAATACTGTGCAAATTAAGGAACAACCTAGAAACACATAAGTCCATATATATGAAGAGGAAATAGGCAAACTACTGAAAAAGTATTCAGAATAATGATAGTAAAGATGATCCAAAACCTCGAAAATAGAATGGAGAAAATGCAAGAATCAACTACCAAAGACCTAGAAGAAATAAAGAATAAGCAAACAGATACAAACAACACAATTACTGAAATTAAAAATACTCTAGAAGAGATCAACAGGAGAATTCTTGTGAGGCAGAAGAACAGATAAGTGAGCTGGAAGACAGAATGGTGGAAATAACTGCTGAAGAGCAGAATAAAGTAAAAAGAATGAAAAGAACTGTGGGTAGATTCAGAGACCTCTGGGACAATATTAAATGCACCAATATTTGAATTACAGGGGTCCCAGAAGAGGAAGAGAAAAAAAAGAAAGTGTATGAGAAAAATTTTGAAGGGATATAGTTGAAAAATTCCCCAACATGGGAAAGGAAATAGTCAATCAAATCCAAGAAACACAGAGTCCTGAGAGGGTTACAGATAGGAAGATGTCAACTACAAATTGGCACTTACCAAGGGCATTGCCAATAAGTGAAAAAAAAGACATTTGCCACCTGCCTCTATTGAGATTGAACCCCATGCTGCTTCAGCTGTTGACCTTCAACAACCCCTGAGGGAGTTCAAGGTGGATTGAAGCACTCTGTGGTCCAGGGAATCTGGTGGGACAGGTCTTTAGATAGTTGGATGTTTTTAGGAACAGAGTTTATAATCTCAATCCTTGCATCTCCTCATATCTAGAGAAGCACTTCAGACCTAAAGAAACATATAGACTGAAAGTGAGAGGATGGAAAAATATATTTCATGCAAATGGAAATCAAAAGAAAGTTGGAGTAGCAATCCTCATATCAGACAAAATAGACCTTAAAATAAAGAATAGTATAAGAAATAAGGAAGGATACTACATAATGATCAAGGGATCAATACAAGCGGAAGACAAACAACTGTTAATATGTATGCACTCAACATAGGAGAACTTCAATACATAGGACAAACATTAACAGATATACACTGAGGAACTGACAGTAACACAATAATATTAGGAGACTTTAACACCCCCTTACACAAATGGACAGATCATCAAAACATAAAATTAATAAGGAAACACAAGCCTTAAATGACACATTAGACCAGATGGATCTCATTAATATTTTCAGGACATTCCATCCAAATGCAGAAGAAAACACCTTCATCTCATGTGCACATGGAAATTCTCCAGGATAGACCACATCTCAGGTCACAGATCAAGCCTCAGTAAATTTAAGAAAATTGAAATCATATCAAGCATCTTTTCTCACCACAAAACTATGAGACTAGATATCAACCACAAGAAAAAAAAAACTGTAAAAAACACAAACACATGAAATTAAACATTACATTTCAAAATAAACAGGTTACTGAAGAAATCAAAAGGGAAATAAAAAAACTTCTAGAAACAAATGACAATGAAAACATGACAACTGAAAACCAGCAAAGACAACAACAACAAAACAACCAAAGTTAGCAGAAGGAAAGAAATCATAAAGATCAGAGCAGAAATAAGTGAAAAAGAAATGATAGAAACAATAGTCAAGATTAATAAAACTAAAAGCTGGTTCTTTGAGAAGATAAACAAAATTACAAACCTTTAGCCAGATTCATCAAGAAAAAATAGAGAAGAATCAAATCAATAAAATTAGAAATGAAAAAGGAGAGATTACAATAGACATTACAGAAATACAAAGGATAATAAGAGACTATTATGAGCAATTAAATGGGAAAGCTATCTTAAAACTCAACATTCAAAAAACTAAGATCATGGCATCTGGTCCCATCACTTCATGGAAAATAGATGGGGAAACAATGGAAACAGTGACAGACTTTATTTTCTTGGGCTCCAAGATCACTGCAGATGGTGACTACAGCCATGAAATTAAAAGACACTTGGTCCTTGGAAGAAAAGCTATGATCAACTGAGACAGCATATTAAAAAGCAGAGACATTACTTTGCCAACAAAGGTCTGTCAGTCAAAGCTATCTATGGTTTTTCCAGTAGTCATGTATGGATGTGAGTGTTGGACTATAAAGAAAGCTGAGCACCAAAGAATTGATGCTTTTGAACTGTGGTATTGGAGAAGACTCTTGAAAGTCCCTTGGACTGCAAGGAGAACAAACCAGTCAATCCTAAAGAAAATCAGTCCTGAATATTCATTGGAAGGACTGATGCTGAAGCTGAAGTTCCAATACTTTGGCTACCTGATGTGAAGAACTAACTCCTTGGAAAATACCCTGATGCTGGGAAGGATTGAAACAGGAGGAGAAAGGGACGACAGAAGATGAGATGTTTGGATGGTATCATCAATTCGATGGACATGAATTTGAACAAGCTCTGGGAGCTGGTGATGGACAGGGAAGCCTTCAGACCATGGGGTCACAAAGAGTAGGACATGACTGAGTGACTGAACTGAACTGAATTAATATGGCAATAAAATGGACAGCCTGAAAGAAAAGGACCATTTCCTAGAAAAATCCAATCTTCTAAGACTGAACCAAGAAGAAATAGAAATTATGAACAAGCCAATTACAAGCACTGAAATTGAAACTGTGATTTTAAAAAATCTCCCCAAAAACCAAAAGTCCAGGGCTAGATGGCTTCACAGGTGAATTCTATCAAACATTTAGAAAAAAAAAAAGTAATCCCTATCCTTCTAAAACTCTTTCAAATAGTTGCAGAGGAAGGAACACCTCCAAACACCTTCTGAGGCCAGAATCACCCTCATACCAAAACCTGGCAAAGAAAATATAAAAAGAGAAAATTACAAACCAATATCTTTGATGAACATAGATGCAAAAATCTTCAACAACATCCTAGCAAACAGAATTCAACAACACATTAAAAAGCTCATACAACATGATCAAGTTGGGTTTATCCCAGGGATACAAGGATTATTCAACATAAACAAATCAATCAATGTGATACACCATATTAACAAATTGAAAGTTAAAAAACATATGATAATCTCAATAGATTCAGAAAAAGCCTTTGACAAAATTCAGCACCCATTTATTATTTAAGAAAAATTCTTTAAAAATGGGCATAGCAAGAACCTACCTCAACATAGTAAAGACCATGTATAATAAACCCACAACAAACATTATTCTCAATGGTAAAAAACTGAAAATATTCCCTCTAAGATCAGGAAAAAGACAAGGGTGCCCACCCTCACTACTATTATTCAATGTAGTTTTGGAAGTCCTTGCTACAGCAATTGGAGAAGAAAAGGAAAGAAAAGGAATCCAGATCAGGAAAAAAGAAGTAAAACTCTCACTGTTGCAGATGACATGATACTGAGAGAGAAATTCTTAGGTTGATAAGAAGTCCAGGGCCCCTGAGGAGGAGAAAGGGGTCTGGGGGTCTTGAGAAGGAGAAAAGAACAAGCTTTTTTTCTACATTCCTTCATCTTAATCACATAAAACATTTTTTTCTTTAAGCCCAGAGCTGATGATTACACAACAAAGCTACTCATCTTAAACTCTCTACCAGTGATTATATAACAACAATGTATCCTGCTTGGGGACACATTTCTCCTTCTTGAGAATCTTCTGACTAATCCTGTCATCTTAAAATGTATATTATGGAAGTGGGTTTGGTAAGATCTTTCTATTGTTACTTCTAATCTTATTAATTTAAGATGTATGTTGTGGAAATGGGTCTGGTAAAAGTATATAAGGCCTTGATGAGACTAGTGAGGGGGGCACTCTCCGCCCCCTTCTGATGTCTGTGTCAGAAGATTTCTCTGTCCCTTTTCACTTTAATAAAACTGCTCCACAAAAGCTCTGAGTGATCAAGCCTGGTCCCTAGTCCTGAAGCTAAATCTCCTTTGGAGATCACAAATCTGACATTGTTCACCATAAGCTGTCAGTGCTATATGTAGAAAACCCTGAAGATACTATCAGAAAATTATTAGAGCTAGTCAGTGAATTAGCAAAGTCGCAGGATACAAAATTAATACACAGAAATCACTTGCATTCTTATATACTAATAATGAAAAATCAAAAAGAGAAATTAAGGAACCAATCTCATTCACCATTGCAACAAAAAGAATAAAATATCTAGGAATAAACCTACCTAAAGAGACAAAAGAGCTGTATGACCCAGAGGGATGGTATGGGGAGGGAGGTGGGAGGGGGGTTCAGGATGGGGAACACGTGTACGCCTGTGGCGGATTTATGTTGACATGTGGCAGAACCAATACAATATTGTAAAGTAATTAGCCTCCAATTAAAATATTTAAATTTTAAAAAATTATGAGAAACTGATGAAAGAAATCAAAGATGACAAACAGATGGAGAGATATTCCATGTTCCTAGGTTGGAAGAATCAATATTGTGAAAATGATTATACTACCAAATGCAATCTACAGATTCCATGTGATACCTATTAAATTACCAGTGACGCTCTCCACAGAACTAGGAAAAAATTTCACAATTGATATGGGAAAAAAACCCAAATAGCCAAAGCAATCTTAAGGAAGAAGAATGGAGCTGGAGGAATCAAGCTTCCTGACTTCACACTATACTACAAAACTACAGTCATCAATACAGTATGGTACGGGCACAAAAGCAGAAATATAAACCAAGGGAATCAGATAAACCCACACACCTATGGGTACCTGACTTTTGACAAAGGAGGCAAGAATATACAATGGAGAAAAGAGTCTCGTTAATAAGTGGTGCTGGGAAAACTGGACAACTATGTAAAAGAATGAAATTAGAACACTTCCTAACACCATACACAAAGATAAACTCAAAATGCTTTCAGTTCAGTCGCCCAGTTGTGTCCGACTCTTTGTGACCCCATGGACTGCAGCATGCCTGGCCTCCCTGTCCATCACCAACTCCCGGAGTTTTTACTCAAACTCAGGTCCATTGAGTAGGTGATGCCATCCAACCACCTCACCCTCTGTCATCCCCTTCTCCTCCTGCCTTCAATCTTGACCAGCATCAGGGTCTTTTCCAATGAGTCAGTTCTTCTCATCAGGTGACCAAAGTACTGGAGTTTCAACTTCAACATCAGTCCTTCCAATGAACACCCAAGACTGATCTCCTTTAGGATGGACTGGTTGGACTTCCTTGCAGTCCAAGGAACTCTAAAGAGTTCCAACACTACAGTTCAAAATAATCAATTCTTCAGTGCTCAGCTTTCTTTATAGTCCAACACTCACATCCACACATGACTACTGGAAAAACCATAACCTTGACTAGATGGACCTTTGTTGGCAAAGTAATGTCTCTGCTTTTTAATATGCTGTCTAGTTTGGTCATAACGTTTCTTCCAAAGAGTAAGCGTCTTTTAATTTCATGGCTGCAGTCACCATCTGCAGTGATTTTGGAGCCTAGAAAAATAAAGTCTGACACTGTTTCCACTGTTTCTCCATCTATTTTCTGTGAAGTTATGGGACCAGATGCCATGATCTTAGTTTTCTGAATGTTGTGTTTTAAGCCACCTTTTTCACTCTCTTCTTTCACTTTCATCAAGAGGCTCTCAAGAAACACCTGGAGTAACAGGAAACTTTGGCCTTGGAGTACAGAATGAAGCAGGGCAAAGGCTCATAGAGTTTTGCCAAGAGAACGCACTGATCATAGAAAACACCATCTTCCCAACAACACAAGAGAAGACTCTACACATGGACATCACCAGATGGTCAACACCAAAATCAGATTGATTATATTCTTTGCAGCCAAAATGCATTAAGGGTCTAAATGTAAGACCAGAAACTATAGAACTCTTAGAGGAAAACATAGACAGAACACTAGATGACATAAATCAAAGCAAGATCCTCTATGACTCACCCCCTAGGGTATTGGAAATAAAAATAAAAATAAACACGTGGGACCTAATTAAATTTAAAAGCTTTTGCACAGCAAAGGAAACTATAAACAAGGTGAAAAGCAATCCCTCAGAATGGGAGAAAATAATAGCAAGGGAAAAAACTGACAAAGGATTAATTTTCAAAATATACAGGCAGCTCATACATCTCAATACCAGAAAAACAAATAATCCAATCAAAAAGTGGGAAAAAGACCTAAACAGACATTTCCCCAAAGAAGACACACAGATAGCTAACAAACACATGAAAAGATGCTCAACATCACTCATTATTAGAGAAATGAAAATCAAAACTACAATGAGATATCACTTCACACTGATCAGAATGGCCATCATTAAAAGTCTACAAACAATAAATGCTGGAGAGGTTGTGAAGAAAAGAAAACCCTCTTGCACTGTTGGCAGCAATATAAATCGATATAGCCACTGTCTTCCACTATGGAAGACAGTATGGAGAGTCCTTTAAAAACTAAGAATAAAACCACCATATGACCCAGCAATTTCACTACTAGGCATATACCCTGATGAAACCAAAGTTGAAAAAGACACATGTACCCCAATGTTCATTGAAGCACTATTTACAATAGCTAAAACATGGAAGCAACCTATATGTCCATTGACAGATGAATGGATAAAGAAACTTTGGTACATATATACAGTGGAATATTACTCAGCCATAAAAAGGAATGAATTTGAATCAGTTCTATTGAGGTGGATGAACCTAGAGCCTATTATACAGAGTAAAGTAAGTCAGAAAGAGAAAGGTAAATATCATATACTAACATATACATGGAATCTAGAAAGATGATACTGATTAAATTTTATGCAGGGCAGCAGCAGAAACACAGACATAGAGAACATACATGTGGACATGGCAGGGCAGGGAGGAAGGAGAGGGTGAGATGTATGGAAAGAGTAACATGGAAACTTACATTACCATATATAAAATAGATAGCCAATGGGAACTTGTTGTTTGACTCAGGAAACTCAGACAGGTGCTCTATAACAACCCAGAGGGGTCAGATGGGGAGGGAGATGGGAGGAAGGTTTAAGAGGGAGGAGACATATGTATACCTGTGGCTGATTCATGTTGAAATTTGGCAGAAACCAACAATTCTGTAAAGCAATTACCCTTCAACTAAAAAATAAATAAATTAAAACACACACACCTTAAGGTAACAGTCATGGCAGGGACAAAGAGGAAAAAAGCCTGTTTGAGTTAAGGATTAAGAGATCTCCTTTCCCCCACTTGTGGGACAAGGGAGATACCACACAAGCACAGAATGGCTCCTTGTGGGTCAAAAGTCAAGTTAGAATGCCTGGCCATAATGAGTCTTGCTCCTCCCAGAAGCCTTCACTTTGAGATCCATTTTGGCTGAGGGGTACATATGCACCCCAGGGGAGGGACCCAGGGTAGGTCAGGTGTGAAAAAAGAAATCAGATAATTGGGCCTGAAGGAAGACAAAGGCCTAGAAGAACTGATCTATATAAATGACTTAACTGCCTCTTTACAATTCTCCTCCTCTCTAGGGCCCTTCCTGGATATATTTTGCAAGACTCCCCAGAATCTTTCTCTCAAGGTGTGCATCTCTGCCTTGCTTCTGTCTTTACTAAACAAACTGCTTCTTTGTGTGCACTCCCACTTATTGTTGTGCTATGTCTCTAATAATAAACTTTGTACCTGCATTTACAGTTTCTGCCTCTGTGATGAATGCATTTTTCACTGAGGGCAAAAATTCAGGGAAAAATATCTTCCAGCCTCTAGACTAGCAAGGGCTAGTGGCTGGGATTTCTGGTTCTCATCCAGTATATCCAGGTTCAATTCCTGGGCAGGAAATTAAGATCTCGCTTCACGCCACTGCTTGCTGCTGCCTCATTGAAATCAATATCACTTAATCATCCATTCTATTCTAGCATTTTTAAGGGATTTAAGTTCTCTTTACATTGAGGAGTGAAGTACTCACAGCAAGAGAGACCAACCCAGAAAAATATTCCAGTTATGTTACATTTGAATGCTTCAGAGATGAAAAAGAAAAGCATTATTATGGACTGAATGTTTCTGTGCCCATCAAATTCACATGTTAAAATTCTAACCCCTGATATGATGATATTAGGAAATAGGGCCCTTGCTGGGTTAACAGGTCATAAGGTGGAGCCCTCATGAATAAGATTCATGTCCTGTACCTTTGAGGTTCTTTGGCCTAAGAATTAAATTGATGTGAGTCAGATTAACAGGAGAATATCAAACAAAAGTTGTATACATGGGACAGATACAGGAAATCTGAGGAACTCAAGCAAATGATTGAAGTCCTCACTTCAAATACCATCTTCAATTAAAAGCAACAAAGGATTTGGGCAGCAGGAGGTGGGGGTAGATGTTTGGAACTTCAAAGGGGAGGCAGAGAGTTGACATGGAGATGGAAAAGTAAATATTCTGTAAACAAGTATTTGTTGGGACAGGCAGAGACAGTGCACTGGTTGATGAATAAGGAATCAGTCCCTGGCTCCTTACTTCTTGAATGATAGACTTTGCTGCAGCTGTGAGAATACCTTTGAAAGAGATAACCCTATTTCTCCAGTAAAATATTTAAGATACCTAAAGAAGTCATTGAGTTTCCCAGGGAAGTAAGGCATTATGACCCTCCCCATTAGCTTAGGAAATGACCGCAAGTTGTATTGATCACAGAGGCTGCATACCTTCCCCAGGCAAAGCTGCATGCATGCTGTTCACCCTGTCCTATTCAGTCCTGCATCTCCAACACTGAGAAGATGGCCTGACACATGATATTGTTACTGAGTCCAAGGTAGCTCTGATCACTGCACAAGAAGCCAATGAATCTGAGGGATGAGGTCTTGAGGCAAGGAATATGACTAAATTTGGAAAGCCAGTGGACCAAGAAGATGGCAGACCAATGTCTCAAAATAACCATCTTCTCGGGGTTTGGATGCCAGGTTCTGTCATGAATCAGAGTTTGGGGGAGATGTATAAACAAAGTAAGAGGACCATTTAATTCTTGCAAATATCTCCTAGAATGGCAAGCTTCAGGAAGGGTGATGTGTTAGTTCCTTCTTTTCTTACAGTCATTCACAGGTGGGCAGAGTTAGATTACCTCCCTGTAAGCTAAACAAAGGTTGTTGAATATAGTTCCCTGTGCTGTATACAGTACGACTGTTGCAGAGAAGCCAATTCTGACTCCATGTTGGAAACTGTTTCTTTGACTTGCATTTTGTTGCTTTTGTTATTACAATCATACATATAGCCTGCCTCAGCAGACCCTGACCCTCTTTGTTCAGCTCATAGATAATCTAAGCTTGCCCACCTATTAATGTTTTTCAGTCATCCAGTCATGTCTGACTTTTTGTGACCCCGTGGACTTCAGCACTCCAGGTCTCCCTGTCCATCATCATCTCCCAGAGTTTGCCCAAGTTCATGTTCATTGCATTGGTGATGCCATCCAGCCATCTCATCCTCTGACACCATCTTCTCCTTATGCCCTCAATCTTTCCCAGCATCAGGGACTTTTCCAGTGAGTCACCTGTTCACATCAGGTGACCAAAATACTGGAGCTTCAGCTTTAGCATTAGTTCTTCCAATGAATATTCAGGGTTGATTTCCTTTAGGACTGACTGGTTTGATCTCCTTGCTGTCCAAGACTCTCAGGAGTCTTCTCCAGCACCACAGTTCAAAGGCATCAATTCTTTGGTGCTCTGCCTTCTTTATGGTCCAGCTCTTACAACTGTGTGTGACCACTTCTCAGGGCCACCTATTAATAGCTACAACAAAAAGAAGAGATTAACACACCCTTCCAAAGGCTGGCCCTTCCTGGATATATTTTGCAAGACTGAAGACCCTTTTTACTTCCTCACTGCCTCTCTCTCTCTATTCTGCCTTCAGTTCCTCATTGCTTCTCTCTCTCTGACTCTTTAAGAGACCCTGGCATCCAGACCCCAACAAGATGGATATTTTAAGATATTAGCCTGCCATCTTCTCAGTCAGCCAGCTTTCCGAATAAAGTCATATTACTTGCCTCAACAACTGGTCCCTCAGACTCATTGGCCTTTTGTGTGATGAGCAGAGTGAGCTTAGACTATCCACCCTACATACAATAAAGTCATTGATCCTTTGCTTAACAGAGTGATGTGTAGAAGAGGGTGGCCAGGAGAAGCCCCTTCTTCCCATTTCTAACTATAAATGAAATGGATCAGGAGTGACTCATCTCCAAGGGACATTAAGGAAAGCTATCTAACTCACATGGGGATGTTTCAAGGGGATGGGGAGTGTGGAATGGGCAGGTCCTGGTTCTGGGTCTCACGAGTGGGCTCCCTTGTGCTGCATTTCCCTCTCTGGGTGTCCTTGGCTATTGCTAACAAGCAAGGATGGGACCAGTTACCATACCCACCTGGGTCCCAGGCATGAGAATGGTGGCAGCATCTGGCCTTTAGGAGCAAGGCATGGCAGGACACATTGGCTTCTCCCTACAATTTTTCCTCACAGAATGTCCTTAAAGAAAACTACCATTTGGAACCCAAAGAACTAGCCACTTGTCACCCATGCACTTTTCACTTTCCCATACTGCAAGATGCATCGGGGCAAATATGTTGCATGAGAAAAAGGCATCTGGCAGGACTTGTCATGGGCACTTACCCCCAGGTCACCATCACAACCACCACTGGCCAGAGAGGGTGAGAAGCTACAGCTGAGGCAGAAATGTGTGTGCAAAGGCCCCTGAGCCAAGCTTGAGAAAACAGACCTGGGGAGGGTCAGTGCCTGCGACAATCCGGGTGTTGGCCTGGCCTAGTTGCTCTGGAGAGAAGGAAATGGCAACCCACTCCAGTACTCTTACCTGGAGGATCCCCTGGATAGATGAGCCTGGTGGGCTACAGTCCATGGGGTTGCAGAGTCAGACATGACTGAGTGACTGACACACACACAGAGTTGCTCTAGATCACACAGTTTGAGTCAGGTTTTGTCCCATTTTAGGGGAACAATTGGAGAAGGAAATGGCAACCCACTCCAGTGTTCTTGCCTGGAGAATCCCAGGGATGGGGGAGCCTGGTGGGCTGCCGTCTATGGGGTCCCACAGAGTCGGACACGACTGAAGCGACTTAGCAGCAGCAGCAGCAGCAGTGGAACAAATAGCACTACCCTAGTGCACCAGCATTAACAAGGTCATAAGCATGACCCGCGCCTCTAAACACCTTGACTGTTACCAAGAAAGTCATTTGAGCACAGACTTCAGCACATCCCACCCCCCAAACCCTGCTGGGTCTCCAGGAAAGGTACATTTTCAGCTGGACTCACAACTTCCTCTGTTGTTAGGTAGGGCTGAATATTGACTGCAGACATTTGATTCCAATTTAATTATCTTTTCCAAGTGCAGCTTGGGTTTGACAGGCAACAGGAAAGGCGAGTTAATCACAGGCATCTGCTCATTAGCATATCTTCCCTTAATAACTGCGGTACTACCACCACAGCTGTGCCGGCCCCACAGGTGCAGCACGAAGAAGGGGCTCCAGAGGGGCTTCAGGAGGGGGCTCGGTTGCCTGGGGGATGGCGGAGCTCATTCAGAACTCTTCTCAGGGTCAAGGGCAATGCCCAGGAGTACAGAGACCTACGTCTGCCAGGCTTGAAGAGGAAGTTGTTCCCAATGCCCTTAGGAGGAGGGGGAGGACTCCAGGCCCACCCCCACCTGTATTTGCAACCTCGGGGAGCCCACTTGCCCCTGTTCTCCTGGTGCTGAGGAAACCCAGCCTCATCAGTTATCCTGTTGCTCCAATTTTGATCTCATGGTTAAAAATCTTTTGATTAAAATACACACACACACACACACCAGACACACACCCTTTAAAATAGTTTCAAGATACAGAGAACAAACTAGTGGTTTCCACTGAGGAGAGAGAAGAGGGGAGGGGCAAGATGGGGGTTTGGGATTAAGATGTAGAGACTACTGTGTTGTCTGTGCTAGGTCACTTCAATGTGTCCCACTCTTTGTGATCCCATGGACTGTAGCATGCCAGGCTCTTCTGTCCATGGGATTCTTCAGGCAAGAATACTGGAGTGGATTGCCCTGCCCTCCTCCAGGGGATCTTCCCAACCCGGAGGTCTAACCGGGCTCAATTACCACCACTGCATGGCAGGTGAGTTCTTTATCAATAGCACCAGCTGGGAAGCCCCCATGGAAACTACTATGTATAAAATAAAATAAACTACAAGTATATACCGAACAGCACAGGGAATATAGCCAACATTTTATAATAATGTTTAATAGAGAATAATTTATTAATATATTCATTCAGTATGTTGTACACCTGAAACTAAATAATACTGTAATTTAAACTATACTTCAATTAAAAAAAATCTTCATGTCTGGCTTTTTCCCGCATGTTTGGTGATTCCTGGGGACCCCTATTACCTCTTGCCTGTCCCTCGTGGCTACTACAACTGGCCTCCTAACTCCTCTTCATCTCACTTTCTGGTCATCAATTCAATGCTTCATCCTGAAAGTCTTCCTTTCTGTGCCTCACTCCTATTTCTTGATTCCTTGCTCCTTTAAAAAGGAGTATCTGGGATTTCCCTGATGGTCCAGTGGTTAACTGCAGGGGACACAGGTTTGATCCCTGCTTGGCCTCACCTGACCTTACTGAGCTCATCTGCCATTACTCCACATCCCACACTTGTGGGATGCACAGGGGTCCTGTCGTTTGGCAACAAGCTATTTGAAGGTAGGATGTTTTGATTTACTCATCTTTCTTTCCTCCTGGCACAGCTCTGGGAACATAGAAGTTTCTGAAGCCCACTGTTTGAATGAAGGAATGGATGAACAAACTGCCGGGGTGTTTGTCCACTGCAGGAGAGTTTAGGAGTCAAAAAAAGAGGGTGGATCCCAGGCTGCTCCCCAGGCCCACAGTTATTGTGAGGAACCCAAACCTCTTCCGGAGAAGGCAATGGCAACCCACTCCAGTACTCTTGCCTGGAAAATCCTATGGACGGGGGAGCCTGGTAGGCTGCAGTCCATAGAGTCGCTAGGAGTCAGACACGACTGAGCGACTTCACATTCACTTTTCTTTTTCATGCATTGGAAAAGGAAATGACAACCCACTCCAGTATTCTTGCCTGGAGAATCCCAGGGACTGGGGAGCCTGGTGGGCTGCCATCTATGGGGTTGCACAGAGTCGGACAAGACTGAAGCGACTTAGCAGCAGCAGCAGCAAACCTCTTCATTAGCCATGTTACCTTTTGAATACAATTGCAATAGTTTGCCATGGTTTAGGAAAAGAAAGATATTCTAAGCTTTTGTAAGTATTGTTTAAAGTCATCCTGTCTGTCAAAACAGGAGCATATTCAGTTACCTTAATAATTTCTGGTTTGGGACCAGTTAAATCAACTGTGATAGTTTCATATAATAAAACGTTTACACAATCGTTTTAAAAAATGAGGAAATATCTGTATAAACATATAGAAAGATCTCCCAAATTTTATTTTTAATGAATAAAAAGGAACCGTGTGATGTGAATGAATGACAGTTTGTGTTAAAATGAGTAGATGTAAATGTACTTCTATTCATAATAATTTAAAGAAGAATATAAATACAGCTAGAAGACTGCCCTGGGATGTGACCTCTAAGAGCAGAGGTCACATTTACTTTATACTTTATTGTGCTGTTTTGACTTCTTTTTCTATGATAAATGTATTTTACTTTTATAATAATTTTGAAAACTATTTTTAAAGATTCTCTTCTTAGCGAATAGTATGTGAATAGAATATAGTTATCACACTAGTAGAATCTGTGTAGGACACAGCATCCTATATGACATTGTGACAAGGCAGACTTTGGTTGTTGATGAAGAAATGGCTATGTCTTCTGTATTTGTTTTCCATGGCTATTCTAACAAACTACTGCACACTTGGTGGCTTACAGTAGCAGAAGTTTATTCCTCATAGTCCTTGAGGCCAGAAACATGTAATTGATTTCACTATTATAAAACCAAGTTGTCAGCAGGTATCCTTCCCTCCTGGGACTCTGGGAACACTCTCCCCCAGTTTGTGGTGGCTATTGGCAATCCTTGGCTTGTGCTGCATTACTCCAATGTCTGCCTCCCTTTCCACATCACCTTCTCCTTTTCTGCCCGTAGTTAAGTCTCTCTGTTTCCCCTCTTCTAAAAACATATGCAACTGAACTTAGGGCCCACTCCATAATCTAAGATAATTTTCTCATCTCCTGATTGCATCTCCAAAGACCCTTTTTTCAAAAAAACCAATTATGTACCAGTTGCAAGGATTAGGATGTGGATATCTTTGGTAAGGGCAGCCATTTTTCAGCCTACCACATCTCCTGTTTGCTAGAGGACAGGTCCAAAGGCATGCATAAAGTCATTCATGACTTCCACAAATATTTAAATGCCTGCTCTATCCAGAAACTACAAAAACTGGGACCATGGACTTCAAGGAGTTTGGAGATCATCATAGAAGGGAGAGAACACAAGTGAACTTTCATAAACTAGTACCCCCACCCACACACACACACAAATTTCCTGGAAAAGGGCAGCTTCTAACTCTAGAGGGACCATGAAAAGGACATCTGATTGAATGAAGGCCACTGTCCCCACTTCCAGCACAACAGAAGGTGACCAGGGACTTTTCAGTCATCTAGTAAAGGAAGGTGCAAGAGCTCATCTTGGTTTTTCTGGGGCTAGTCAGTCATTTCCAACCTAAAGGGGCTTCATGTACCCAATCATTATTAAAGGGAGCCAGCTACATGCTGGCTTCCCTTCACACCTTCCCATCCTGCAGGGGCTGATTGATGCCAAGGTCTAAAAGCCACAAATACTCGGGGCTCAGGTAAGTATGGGATTTTTATTTCATCTAAAAAATCACTGTACTCTTCTGTGGGGGGAAAAAAAATGAGAGTTCTGAACAGGATCTTATTATATCCCTAGCAACAGTTTGCTATAAATAACAGTGCCCTGTTATTTTATTTATGATTAATAGCCCAACTTTCTCACAAAAACATTGCCCTTGCTGGTATCTGGATTTCTTATTTGCAGTGGGCCTGGATGATTCCACAACCTTTCTCTGAGTGCAAATTGGGTACACAGTGCTTTAAACAAAAGAAATGGGATCAGAGCTGCAGTATTCATGGAGATAAATTTCTTATCGCTGGTCAAATATTTAACATGCATCTTCATTAATTATGCCAACTGAAGATTTTCTCTGAGATTCTGTCATTTGCACTCTGCACTCCTTCCCAGACCTACCCAATGTGAAAACCAAGAAACTGATGCTAATGTGTATGACTACTAACAATGCAACTCCACTGGGCTTGGCATGTCTCACCCTTTAAAAAAATTTTTTTTAATTTATTTGGCTGTGCTGAGGCTTAGTTGAGGCATGTGGGATCTTTGTTCCCTGACCAGGGATTGAACCCAGGCCCCCTGTATTGGGAGCATGGAGTCTTAGCCACTGGACTATAAGGGAAATCCCAATATGTCTCATTCTTTACTTCACCTTGGGAGGTAGGTATTATTCTTCCCATTCTGCAATTGAGGAAAAGTAAGGTGCAGATCTATTCAGCAGATTGTCAAGTTCAGAGAGTGAATCAGTGGAAAATGTAGAATTGGAGCTGAATTTCAATTCAGTTCTAACTTGAAGGCCCAGTTTCTCAATTATTACCCCTACTGCTCTATCACCAATGGTCACAAGAACCCAAGGGCAATATGATTCCCATTCTGTAATAAGAATAAGGAAACTGAGATCCAGAGAAAATAACCTGTTCCTCACTATTTGAGTGGAGGAGCCTGATCACCTCATTTTACAGAAGGAAGAACATGTTTCTTCCAAGACAGAAAATATGCCTAATACTTAGTGAATAATTATAACTATAACATCAAGTGCATAATTTTAGGAAGTCTTTATTGTCCCTAGGGCTACTCCCAACAAAACCCTGGAGGTATAGTGTAACTAGAGAATTACAAGCATTTTGTGGCGAAAGTTGACATAATATATGCATCCTATGGGTGTTAGCTGACACTGATTAAATACAGTGAGCCTTCTCATATCTGCAGATGCAGAACCCACAGATATGGAGGGCCAGCTGTAACTGATTTGAGCACTCATGAAGTTTGGTATCCATGGGGGGTCCTAAAACCAATCCTCTGCATGTATCGAGAGATGATTATACTAATAAAGCATTAAGTACCACAGGGTGGAGGAGCAGTGAACCTTTCTCAACAGCAGGGTCTGGTAACCATGGAAACAAAGGTGGCCATCAATCCACTCACATTACTCCCTGATCACATGCTGAGTGCTGCTTCTCTGAAACAGAATCAGATTATGGGCTTCTCTTTACCTGCCTGTGAGTAGGATGTCTTTAACATTCAAATAGGAAAAGACATATCTGTGATCTCCAAGGAAATGGAATTTTAAAAAGAAAAGATGCTTCCGCATAGGATTCCAGAAGTGAATTACATCAAGAACAAGACTTTCCACGTTAGATAAGAAGTCACTTTTCCAGAGATCTGAAGGGGTGAGCAAGTATAATGGGCACTTGATTTATAGAAGGATGTTTGGGGGTTACAGGTAGTCATAGTGAGAGACTGGAATAGGCAGAGGGGTACAAGCGGAAGGCTTTTGACTGTGAATTTCCATATTATAAGTGCAGCAAAGATAAAGGGTTGGAGGGAACCTCTGCTCTTAAGAATACATCCCAGCTTGTTTTCAAAGATGGAGTAGGAGTACTCTGAACTACCTTCTCTCCACAGGCACACCAAAATTACAACTATGTACAAAGCAACTATCCATGAGAACAACATGATGATTAGCAGAAAAGATTTTCCATAACTAAAGATATAAAGAAGGAACCACACTGAGGTGAGGAGGAGAGGTAGTGATGCATATCATCAAGACCTACACCCCTGGGTCAGTGACCCACAAATGGGAGGAATGTAATAATGGTGATAGAGATCTTGTCCAAAGAGTAAGGAGTATGAACCCCATATCAGGCTCCCTAGTTCAAGGGTCCTGCACTGGGAAGATGAGCATCCAGGATATCTGGCTGTGAAAACCAGCTGGGCTTATGTTTAGGGCTTATGTTAGTGAGAGGGCTATACAAAACATATACTCTGCTCTTGAAGAGCACCTGCAAATTCCCAAACACACCCCAAGTCCCAAAACAAAGACGTAGTTTGAAGGGAGCCTGAATCAGACCCACTTGCTGATCTTGGAGAGTCTCCTGGGGGGAGAGGTGCTGGCAGCAGCCATTTGGGGGAGCTCATTCTTCCACAATGATATCATCACTGGCAAGGATCATTTGGGAATCTTGCCTCAAGTGCCAAGGGCTTAGCTGCCAACCAGCAGGCTGCACCAGCCCCAACAACCCCCTGATCATGTAGGAAGTCACACAGATAACCCAGCAACACACCCCAGTGGGCCAACACGAGCTCATACCTCTCACCCAGGTCAAACAGACAGCCATTTGGAGACACTGCCTTGCTTGCCACAGGTCAACAAATGCCCTTGCTGCCCTGGGCCACACAGCCAACTAAATGGGAAGTCTATTGCACTCTTCCACCACATGAGACACAGCCTCACTGTCAACCAGGCAAGTAGCAAGCCCTATCTACTAGTGTGCCCATAGTAGTCAGTCCTGCCACAGCAGAAGGTGGCATGCAGCCCACATAGGGAGCACCTCAAAACATACAGTTTTGGTGACCAGAGAGGCGCATGCTACCAGGCCCCATAGCATGCTTCCTACATAAGAAAGAAAGAAAGAATGTGAAGTCGCTTAGTCATGTCCGACTCTTTGCAACTCCAAGGACTGTAGCTTACCAGGCTCCTCCGTCCATGGGATTTTCCAGGCAAGAGTACTGGAGTGGGTTTCCATTGCCTTCTCCGGGGATCTTCCTGACCCAGGGATTGAACCCATGTCTCCCGCATTGCAGGCAGACACTTTACTGTCTGAGCCACCAAGGCAGTTCAAACATAAGTTCCTACATAAGTCACTTATCAAAAATTGGGAAACATAACTTGCCAACCTAACATGTAGAAGTATACACAGAAAACTAGGCAAAATCAGGAGACAAAACCTTAGAAAGAAGAACTAAATGAACTAGAGATAAGAAATCTACTTGTTAAGGGTTCAAGATAATGATCTTAAAGATACTCAATAAACTCAGGATAAAAAAAAAAAAACATGAACACAGTGAGAATTTCAACAAAAAGTTAGAAAATAGAAGACCAAAACAGTACTGAAGAATATTATAAATGATAGAAAAATACACTGGAAGGGATCAACAGTAGATTAGATGATAAGGAAGAATAGATCAGCAAACGGGAAGACAGAGTAATGGAAATCACCCAAGGTGAACAGAAAAAAAGACTTCTGGAACAATATCAAGCATGTTAACATTCACATTACAGGGGTCCTAGAAGGAGAGGAGAAAAAGAAAAAGGCTGAGAACTTATTTTCTAACCCAGGGAAGGAAATAGACATTTAAGTCTGGGAAGCACAGATAGTCCACAAAAAAGATAAACCAAAAAGATTCACATCAATACACATTAGAAGTAAAATGGCTAAAATTAAAGATAAAGAGAGAAACTCAAAACCAGCAAGAGAAGAGCAAAGGGGAACTCCCCTAAGAATATCACATGACTTCTCAGCATAAACTTTGCAGGCAAGAGGAGAGTGGCATGATATATTCAAAGTGATGAAAGGAAAAAACCTACAACCAAGAATACTCTGCCTAGCCAAGTTACCATTCAGATTTGAAAGAGAACTAAAGATAAGCAGAAGCCAAACAAGTTCAGCACCACTAAACTGAATCTACAAGAAATGATAAAGGGACCTCTCTAAGCAAAAAAGAAAAGCTTACAACTAGAAATATGTCCATGGGATTTCCCAAGCAAGAATACTAGAGTGGTTTGCCATTTCCTACTTCAGGGGATCTTCCCCATCCAGGGATTGAACTGGCATCTTTTATGTCTCCTGCATTGGCAGGAGGATTCTTTACCACTTGGGAAGGCCCACCACTAAACTGAATATACAAGAAATGTTAAAAGGAATTATCTAAGCAGAAAAGGAAAGCTTACAACTAGAAATGTGAAAAATTATTAAAGAAATCTCACTGGAAAAGGCAAATACATAGTTTTTAAAAGCTAAAGAAGACTAACAGTACTAGTAAAATCTGTATCCACAAAACAAAAAGATGTACAATAGTATGTTAAAAATATTAAGTTAAAGGGGGATTTCATGGGGTCGCAAAGAGTTGGACACGACTGAGCGACTGAACTGAACTGAAAGGGGGATTGGAGTAAAACTGTTGAATGCTTTCAAACTTAAAAGATCATCAACTTAAAATAATCACATATATATGTAAGCTATTACAGATGAACATCATGATAACCACAAACCAAATACCTGTAATAGAAACACACACACATGAAAGAAAGGAATCCAAACACTACAGAAAGTCATTGAATCACAACGCAAGAGAGCAAAAGAAGAAAGGAATAAAAATAACTACATCAACTAGGAAATAATTAATGAAATGACAATAAGTACATACCTGTCTGTAATTTATCCAAATGTAAAAGGACTAAATGCTCTAGTCAAAAGACATAGAGTATTGTATTTTTAAAATAAGATAAATATATCTTAAATTTAAAATATATTTTAAAAATATATGCTGCCTACATGAGACTCACTTTAGATCTATAGACACACATAGACTGAAAGTGAAAGGATGGAAAAAGGTATACCATGCAAATGGAAACACACATACCAAAAAAAAAAAAAAAAACTGGGGTAGCATTACTTATATCAGACAAAAGAGACTTTAAAACAAAGACTACGATTGGTTCAAAATGGCAGAGTAGAAGGATGTGCACTCACTTCTTATGAGAGCACCAAAATCAATTAACTGCTGAACAAGCACCAACAGAAAGACACTGAAACCCACCAAAAATGATATCTCACATCCAAAGACAAAGGAGAAGCTACAGTGAGACAATAGGGATGGTGCAATCACACTAAAATCAGATTCCATAGCCACTGGGTAGACAACCTGGAAACTGGAGAACATTTACATCACAGAAGTTCTCCCTGGAGTGAACATTCTGAGCCCCACATCAGGCTTCTCATCTTGAATATCTGGCAACAAGAGTAGGAATCCCCAGAGAATCTGACTTTGAAGGCCAGCAGCCATGAAATGAAAAGACACTTACTCCTTGGAAGAAAAGTTATGACCAACCTAGATAGCATATTGAAAAGCAGAGATATTACTTTGCCAACAAAGGTCTGTTTAGTCAAGGCTATGGTTTTTCCAGTGGTCATGTATGGATGTGAAAGTTGGACTGAAGAAAGCTGAGCGCCGAAGAATTGATGCTTTCGAACTGTGGTGCTGGAGAAGACTCTTGAGAGTCCCTTGGACTGCAAGGAGATCCAACCAGTCCATTCTAAAGGAGATCAGCCCTGGGTGTTCTTTGGAAGGAATGATGTTAAATCTGAAAGTCCAGTACTTTGGCCACCTCATGCGAAGAGTTGACTCATTAGAAAAGACTCTGATGTTGGGAGGGATTGGGGGCAGGAGGAAAAGGGGACGACAGAGGATGAGATGGCCGGATGGCATCACCGACTCACTGGACATGAGTTTGAGTGCACATCCTTCTACTCAGCCATTTTGAACCAATAGTAGTCTTTGTTTTAAAGTCTATTTTGTCTGATATAAGTAATGCTACCCCAGTCTTTTTTTTTTTTTTTTTGTATGTGTGTTTCCATTGGCCTTCAATGACACATTAGACAAGATAAACTTAGTTGATATTTATAGAGCAATCCAGCCGAAAGCTCCAGAATACATACTCTTCTCAAACGCACACAGAATATTCTCCAGGATTGACCACATGCTGGGCAAAAAGATGAGTCTTGGTAAATTTAAGAAAACTGAAGTTATCAAGAATGGAAGTCATCAAGCATCTTTTCTGATCATAATGCTATGACATTACAAATAAACTATAAGAAAAAACTATAAAACATAAACACATGAAGGCTAAACAATATGCTACTAAACAAGCAATGAATCACTGAAAAAATCAAAAAGGAAATTAAAAAATACTGAGTGACACATGACGATGAAAGCACAATGATTCAAACCTATGGGATGCAGCAAAAGCAGTTCTAATGAGGAGGTTTATAGCTATACAATCTTACCCCAGGAAAAAAAAGAAAAATATCAAATAAACAACCAAACCTTACACCTCGGAGAAGGCAATGGCACCCCCCTCCAGTACTCTTGCCTGGAAAATCCCATGGACAGAGGAGTCTGGTAGGCTACAGTCCATGTGGTCGTGAAGAGTTGGACATGACTGAGCAACTTCACTTTCATTTTTCACTTTCATGCACTGGGGAAGGAAATGACAACCCACTCCAGTATTCTTGCCTGGAGAATCCCAGGGACAGAGGAGCCTGGTGGGCTCCCTTCTATGGGATCACACAGAGTCAGACACGACTGATGCGACTTAGCAGCAGGAGCAGCAACCTTACACCTAAAGCAACTAGAGAGAGAACAACTGAAGCCTAAAGTTAGTAGAAGGAAAGAAATCAAAGATCAGAACAGAAAGAAAAGAAATAGAGACAAAGAAAACAATGAAGTGAAAAGGTGATTCTTTGAAAAGATAAACAAAATTGATGAACCTTTATCCAAACTCATCAGAAAAAGGGAGAGGACTCAAATCAATAAGATTAAAAATGAAAAAGAAGAAGCTACAACTGACACCACATAAATACAAAGGATCATAAAAGATTACTGCAAGCAACTGTATGCCAATAAAATGGACAACCTGGAAGAAATGGACAAATTCTAAGAAAAGTACAGTCTTACAGATATGAACAGACCAATCACAAGCACAGGAAATGAAACTGTGATCTGAAAACCCCCAACAAGCAAAAGTTCAGGACCTGATGGCTTGTCAGGTAAATTCTATCAAACATTTACAGAAGAGCTAACACCTATCCCTCTGAAACAGTTCCAAAAACTGCAGAGCATGGAAAACTCCCAAACTCATTCTTTGAGGCCATCATCACCTTAATACCAAAACCAGACAAAAATACCACAATAAAAGATTATAAGCCCATATTACTGATGAACATACATGCAAATATCCTCAACAAAATACTAGCAATCTGAATCTAACGGTACATTAAAAGAGTCATATGCCATGATCAAATGGGATTTATCCTAGGATTTTTCAATATCTGCAAATCAATCAGTGTGAGATGCCACATCAACAAATTGAAGATTAAAAATCATATAATCTCAATGGATGCAGAAAAAGCTTTTGACAAAATTCAGCACTCATTTATGATTAAAACTCCCCAGAAAGTGGGCATAGAGGGACCATAGCTCAACATAATTAAGGCCATATACGACAAACCTACAGTTAGCATCATACTCAATGGTGAAGAACTGAAGCATTTCCTCTAAAATCAAGAACAATACAAGGATAAGGATAAATCTTACCACTTTTCTTCAACATAATTTTGGAAATCTCAACTATTTTCTTTCTTTTATTTTCAGAGAAGAAAAGTCTTGGAAGTCTTAGCTACTTTTTTTTCAGAGAAGAGACAGAAACAAAAGGAATCCAAATTGGAAAAAAATAAGTTAAACCGTCACTGTTTGTAGATGACATGATACTATACATGGAAAGTCCCAAAGACACTACCAGAAAACTACTAGAACTCTTCAATGAATTATGTAAAGTTGAAAGTTATATAATTAACACACAGAAATCTGTTGCATTTCTACACACTAGCAACAAAAGACCAGAAAGAGGTGGGAATATAGATTGATACAGCCACTATGGAAGATGGTATGGAGATTCCTTAAAAAACTAGGAATAAACCCACCATATGACCCAGCAAACCCTGAGTATACCCTGAGGAAATCAAAGTGAAAAAGACACATGTATCGCAATGTTCATTGCAGCACTACTTACAATGGCTAGAACATGGAAGCAACCTAGATGCCCATCGACAGATGAATGGATAAAGAAGCTGCGGTACATATATACAATGGAATACTACTCAGCCATATAAGGAATGCTTTTGAGTCCGTTCTAATGAGGTGGACGAACCTAGAGCCTATTATACAGAGTGAAGTAAGTCAGAAAGAGAAATATAAATATCATATACTGATGTATATATATGAAATCTAGAAAGATGGTGCTGATTAACTTATCTACAGGGCAACAGTGGAGAAACAAACACAGAGAATAGACCTATGGACACATGGGGAGGGGAGGAGAGAGAGGATGAGATGTATGGAAAGAGTAACATGGAAACTTACAATACCATATGGAAAATAGATAGCCAATAGAAATTTGCTGTATGACTCAGGAAACTCAAACATGGGCTGTGTGACAATCTATAAAGGTAGGACGGGAAGGGAGATGGAAGGAAGGCTCAGGAGGGAGGGGACATGGGTGTATCTATGGCTGATTCTTGTTGATGTTCAACAGAAAACAAGAAAATTCTATAAAGCAGTTATCCTTCAATTAAAAAATAAAATGACCAAAAAAAAGACCAGAAAGAGAAGTTCAAGAAATATTCATCTCATTTACCATCACATCTAGAAGAATAAAATACCTAGGAATAAACCTATCTAAAAGAGACAAAAGACCCACTTTCCAAAAATAATAAGAAGCTTTTGAAAGAAATCAAAGAAGATACAATCAGAAAGATATGCCATGTTCATGGATTGGAAGAATCAATGTTGTCAAAATAATGATACTATCCAAGGCAATCTACAGATTCAATGAAATCTCTATCAAATTACCAGTGATATTTTTTGTGGTACTAGAACAAAAAATTTGAAAATTTGAATATAGACACAAAAAGACCTTAATAGCCAAAGCATTCTTGAGGAATAAAAACAGATCTGGAGTAAAGAGGTTCCTTGAATTCAGACTACACTACAAAGTTACAGTCATCTAAAAGGTATGGTACTGGCCCCAAAATAGAAATATAGACCAATGGAACATGATAGAAATACCAGAAATAAATGCATGCCCCTATAGTCAATTAGTCTACGACATAACTTAGGGAGCATAACTACACAATAGTGGAAAGGTAGTCTCGTCAACAAATGCTGGCAAAATTGGACAGTTATATGGAAAAAAATGGAATTAGATAATTCTTTAACACTATACTGGAACCTGATGGGCTGCTGTCTATAGGGTTGCACAGAGTCGGACACAACTGAAGCGACTTAGCAGCAGCAGCAGCATACCCAAAAATAAACTCAAAATGGATTAAAGACTTAAATGTGAGGCCAGACTCTATAAAACTACTAGAGGAAAAGAGGCAGAATAGTCTCTGTCGTTTGATGTTCAGTCACGATGTCATGTCTGACTCTTTGCAATCCCATGAACAATAGCACACCAGGTTTCCCTGTCCTTCACTATCTCCCGAGTTTGCTCAAACTCATGTCCATTGAGTCAGTGATGCCATCCAACCGTCTCATGCTCTGTCACCCACTTCTCTCCCTGCCCTCAATCTTTCCCAGGATCAGGGACTTTTCCAGTGAGTCAGCTCTTTGCACCAGATGGCCAAAGTATTGGAGCTTCAGCTTCAGCATCAGTTCTTTCAATGAATATTCAAGGTTGATCTCCCTCCCTTAGGATAACTGATTGATCTCCTTGCTGTCCGAGGGACTCTCAAAAGTCTTCTCCAGCACCACAGTTTGAAACCATCAACTCTTCTGCACTCAGCTTCTTTATAATACAACTCTCACATCCATGCATGACTGCTGGAAAAAATATGTGTGCTTGTACATGTCTGATTCTTTGCAACTCCATGGACTGTAACCCCCACCAGGCTCCTCTGTCCATGGGGATTCTCCAGGCAAGAATCCTGGAGTGGGTTGCTATGCCCTCCTTCAGGGGATCCTCCCAACCCAGGGATTGAACCTAGGTCTTCCACATTGCAGGCAGATTCTTGGTATCTGAGCCACCAAGGAAGCCCTGGTGGAAAAACCATAGATTTGACTATATGGACTTTTGTTGGCAAAGTGATGTCTCTGTTTTTTAATATGCTATGTAGGTTGGTCATAGCTTTCCTTCCAAGGAGAAAGCATCTTTTAATTTCATGACTGAAGTCACTGTCCACAGTGACTTTGGAGGCCAAGGGGTGGGGGGAAATCTGTCACTATTTTCACTTTTTCCCCATCTATTTGTCATGAAATGATGGAGCTAGATGCCATGATCTTAGTTTTTTGAATGTTGAGTTTTAAGCCAGGTTTTTCACTCTTCTATTTCACCCTCATAGAGAGCTCTTTAGTTCCTCTTTGATTTCTGCCATTACTGTAGTATCATCTATACATCTGAGGTTGCTGATATTTCTCCTGGAAATCCTGATTCCAGTTTGGGATTCATCCACCCCAGCATTTTGCATCATGGACTCTGCATGCAAGCTAAATAAGGAGGATGACAGTATACAACATTTACGTCAGTTCAGTTCAGTTGCTCAATCATGTCCGACCCTTTGCAACCCCATAAACCGCAGCATGCCAGGCATCCCTGTCCATCACCAACTCCCAGAGTTTACCCAGACTCATATCCATTGAGTTAGTGATGCCATCCAACCATCTCATCCTCTGTCATCCCCTTCTCCTCTTGCCCTCAATCCTTCCCAGCATCAGTGTCTTCTAAAATGAGTCAGCTCTTCGCATCAGGTGGCCAAAGTATTGGAGTTTCAGCTTCAACATCAGTCCTTCCAATGAACACTCAGGACTGATCTCCCTTAGGATAGACTGGTTGGATCTCCTTGCTGTCCAAGGGACTCTCAAGAGTCTTCTCCAACACCACAGTTCAAAAGCATTAATTCTTCAGTACTCAGCTTTCTTTGTAGTCCAACTCTAACATCCATACATGACTACTGGAAAAACCATAGCCTTGACTAGATGGACCTTTGTTGACAAGTAGTGTCTCTGCTTTTTAATATGCTATCTAGGTTGGTCATAACTTTCCTTCCAAGGAGTAAGCGTCTTTTAATTTCATGGCTGCAGTCACCATATGCAGTGATTTTGGAGCCAAAAAAAAAAAAAAAAATAGTCAGCCACTGTTTCCCCATCTATTTGCAAGTGATGGGACTAGATGCCATGATCTTAGTTTTCTGAATGTTGAGCTTTAAGCCAACTTTTTCACTCTCCTCTTTCACTTTCATCAAGAGGCTTTTTAGTTACTCTTTGCTTTCTGCCATAAGAGTGGTGTCATCTGCATATCTGAGGTTATTGATATTTCTCCCAGCAATCTTAATTCCAGTTTGTGCTTCATCCAACCCAGTGTTTCTCATGATGTACTCTGCATGTAAGTTAAATAAGCAGCGTGACAATATACAGCCTTGACATAGTCCTTTTCATATTTGGAACCAGTCTGTTGTTCCATGTTCAGTTCTAACTGTTGCCTCCTGACCTGCATACAGGTTTCTCAAGAGGCAGGTCAGGTGGTCTGGTATTCCCATCTCTTGAAGAATTTTCCAGTTTATTGTGATCCACACAGTCAAAGGCTTTTTTTAGTCAATGAAGCAGTAGAAGTTCCTCTGGAATTCCTTTGCTTTCTCTATGATCCAGTGGATGTTGGCAATTTGATCTCTGATTCCTCTGCCTTTTCTAAACCCCACTTGTACATCTGGAAGTTCACAATTTACATATTTCTGAAGCCTATCTTAAAAGATTTTGAGCATTACCTTCCTAGCATGAGAAATGAGCACAATTGGGTGGTAGCTTGAGGTAGTTTGAAATTTCTTTGGCATTGCTCTTCTTTGGGGTTGGAATGAAAATTGAGTTTGTCCAGTCCTGTGGCCATGGCTGAGTTTTCCAGATTTGCTGACGTATCGAGTGCAGCACTTTCACAGCATCATCTTTTAGAGTTTGAAATAGTTCAGCTGGAATTCCATCACCTCCACCAGCTTTGTTCATAGTAATGCTTCCTAAGGCCCACTTGACTTCACATTCCAGGCTGTCTGGCTCTAGGTGAATGATGAGACCATCAAAATTATCTGGGTCATGAAGATCTTTTTTATATAGTTCTTCTGTGTATTCTTGCCACCTTTTCTTAATATCTTCTGCTTCTGTTAGGTCCTTATCATTTCTGTCTTTTATCATGCCCACCCTTGCATGAAATGTTCCCTTGGTATCTATAATTTTCTTGAAGAGATCTCTAGTCCTTCCTACTCTATTGTTTTCCTCTATTTCTTTACATTGTTCACTTAAGAAGGCTTTCTTATCTCTCCTTGCTATTTTCTGGAACTCTGTATTCAGTAGGGTTTGTGTTTCCCTTTTTCCTTTACCTTTGACTTGTCTTCTTTTCTCAGCTATTTGTAAGGCCTCCTCAGACAACTATTTTGCCTTCTGTATTTCTCTTTCTTTGGGGTGATTTTCATCACTGCTTCTTGTACAGTGTTACAAACCTCTGTTCATAGTTCTTCAGGCACTCTGTCTTCCAGATCTAATCTCTTCAATCTATTTGTCACCTTCACTGTATATTCATAAGGGATTTAAATAAGTCATACCTGAATGGTCTAGTGATTTTCCTTACTTTATTCAATTTGAACCTGAATTTTGCAACAAGGAGTTCATAATCTGAGCCACAGTCAGCTCCCAGTCTTGTTTTTGCTGACTGTATAGAATTTCTCTGTCTTCAGCTGTAAAGAATATAATTAGTCTGATTTTATTATTGATCACCTAGTGATGTCCATGTGTAGAGTCATCAATTGTTTTTTTGGAAGAGGGTGTTTGCTATGGCCAGTGTGTTCTCTTGGCAAAACTCTCTTCGCCTTTGCCCTGCTTCATTTGGTACTTCAAAGCCAAACTTGCCGTTACTCCAGGTGTCTCTTGATTTCCTTACTTTCGCATTCCAGTCCCCTTTAATGAAAAGGACATCTTTTTTTTGGTTTCACTTCAGAAGTTCTTGTAGGTCTTCATGGAACTATTCAATGTCAGCTTCTTCAGTATTACTGGTTGGGGCATAGACTTGTATTACTGTGATGTTGAATGTATGCTTTGGAGAAAAAATACGAGATCATCAGTTGCTTTTGTGCTTGCACTCAAGTATAGCATTTTCGACTCTTCTAGTTGACTATGAGGACTGCTATTTCTTCTAAGGGATTCTTGCCAAAATTAGTAGGTATAATGGTTATCTGAATTAAATTAGCCCATTATTGCCTATTTTAGTTCACTGAATCCTAAAATGTTGATTGTCACTCTTGTCATCTCCTGTTGACCACGTCCAATTTACCTTGATTCATGGACCTAACATTCCAGGTTTCTATGCAATATTGTTTTTTATACCATCAGACTTTACTTTCACCACCAGAGATATCCACAACTGAGTGTCATTTCTCCTTTGATCCAGCCTCTTCATTCTTTCAGGAGCTATTTCTCCACTCTTCCCCAGTAGTATATTGGACACCTATGGATCTGGGAGGGCTCATCTTCCAATGTCATATCTTTTTCCCTTTTCATACTGTTTAAGGGGTTTGGAAGGCAAGGATACTTGAGTGGTTTCCCATTCCCTTCTGTAGTAGACCACGTTTTCTTAGAACTCTCCATTATGACTCATCCCTCTTGGGTGCCCTGAATGACATGTCTCAGGTTCATTAAGTTACACAAGGCTCTGATCCATGTGATCATTTTACTTAGTTTTCTGTGATTGTGCTTTTTGTTCTGGAGGCTGTTGAATTGTAGTTCTTGCTTCTTCTTCTGATGGATGTGTATAAGAGGCTTGTGGAAATTCCTGATGGGAGGGACTGGCTATGGGAAAGAAAGAGCTATCTTGCTCTGTTGGGCAGGGCCAAGCTAAGTAAAACTTGAATCCAATTTTCTGCTAATGGGTGGGGCTCTACTCCCTCCCTGGGAGTTGTTTGGCCTGAGGCAACCCAGTCCTGAAATCTATAGGCTCTATGGTAGAGCTAAGATCAGATCAGATCAGTCACTCAGTCCTCTGAGTGATCCCATGAATAGCAGCACGCCAGGCCTCCCAGTCCATCACCAACTTCCGGAGTTCACTGAGACTCACCTCCATCGAGTCAGTGATGCCATCCAGCCATCTCATCCTCTGTCGTCCCCTTCTCCTCCTGCCCACCATTCCCTCCCAACATCAGAGTCTTTTCCAATGAGTCAACTCTTCGCATGAGGTGGCCAAAGTACTAGAGTTTCAGCCCTAGCATCATTCCTTCCAAAGAAATCCCAGGGCTGATCTCCTTCAGAATGGACTGGTTGGATCTCCTTGCAGTCCAAGGGACTCTCAAGACTCTTCTCCAGCACCAAAGTTCAAAAGCATCAATTCTTCAGCGCTTGGTTGTCTTCACAGTCCAACTCTCACATCCATACATGACCACAGGAAAAACCATAGCCTTGACTAGATGGACCTTTGTTGGCAAAGTAATGTCTCTGCTTTTCAATATGCTATCTAGGTTGGTCATAACTTTCCTTCCAAGGAGTAAGCGTCTTTTAATTTCATGGCAGCAGTCACCATCTGCAGTGATTTTGGAGCCCAGAAAAATAAAGTCTGACACTGTTTCCACTGTTTCCCTATCTATTTCCCCTCAAGTGATGGGACCGGATGCCATGATCTTTGTTTTCTGAATGTTGAGCTTTAAGCCAACTTTTTCACTCTCCACTTTCACTTTCATCAAGAGGCTTTTGAGTTCCTCTTCACTTTCTGCCATAAGGGTGATGTCATCTGCATATCTGACGTTATTGATATTTCTCCCTGCAATCTTGATTCCAGCTTGTGTTTCTTCCAGTCCAGCGTTTCTCATGATGTACTCTGCATATAAGTTAAATAAACAGGGTGACAATATACAGACTTGACGAACTCCTTTCCCTATTTGGAACCAGTCTGTTGTTCCATGTCCAGTTCTAACTGTTGCTTCCTGACCTGCATACAAATTTCTCAAGAGGCAGGTCAGGTGGTCTGGTATTCCCATCTCTTTCAGAATTTTCCACAGTTGATTGTGATCCACACAGTCAAAGGCTTTAGCATAGTCAATAAAGCAGAAATAGATGTTTCTGGAATTCTCTTGCTTTTTTGATGATCCAGCAGATGTTGGCAATTTGATCTCTGGTTCCTCTGCCTTTTCTAAAACCAGCTTGAACATCTGAAAGTTCATGGTTCATGTATTGCTGAAGCCTGGCTTGGAGAATTTGAGCATTGCTTTACTAGTGTGTGAGATTAGTGCAATTGTGTGGTAGTTTGAGCATTCTTTGGCATTGCCTTTCTTTGGGATTGGAATGAAAACTAACCTTTTCCAGTCCTGTGGCCACTGCTGAGTTTTCCAACTTTGCTGGCATATTGAATGCAGCACTTTCATAGCATCATCTTTCAGGATTTGAAGTAGCTCAACTGGAATGCCATCACCTCCACTAGCTTTGCTCATAGTGATGCTTTCTAAGGCCCACTTGACTTCACATTCCAGGATATCTGGCTCTAGGTCAGTGATCACACCATCGTGATTATCTTGGTGATGAAGATCTTTTTTGTACAGTTCTTCTGTGTATTCTTGCCACCTCTTCTTAATATCTTCTGCTTCTGTTAGGTCCATACCATTTCTGTCCTTTATCGAGCCCATCTTTGCATGAAATGTTCCCTTGGTATCTCTAATTTTCTTGAAGAGATCTCTAGTCTTTCCCATTCTGTTGTTTTCCTCTATTTCTTTGCACTGATCCCTGAGGAAGGCTTTCTTATCTCTCCTTGCTATTCTTTGGAACTCTGCATTCAGATGCTTATATCTTTCCTTTTCTCCTTTGCTTTTTGCTTCTCTTCTTTTCACAGCTATTTGTAAGGCCTCCCCAGACAGCCATTTTGCTTTTTTGCATTTCTTTTCCATGGGGATGGTCTTGATCCCTGTCTCCTGTACAATGTCATGAATCTCCGTCCATAGTTCATCAGGCACTCTGTCTATCAGATCTAGTCCTTTAAATCTATTTTTCACTTCCACTGTATAATCACAAGGGATTTGATTTAGGTCATACCTGAATGGTCTAGCGGTTTTCCCTGCATAACGATAAAGGAGTCAATCAAACAAAAAGATATAACAATTGTAAATATTCTTGGAGGGAAAGTTATGACCAACCTAGATTGGCTTAAACCTCAACATTCAGAAAACTAAGATCATGGCATCTGGTCCCATCACTTCATGGGAAATAGATGGGGAAACAGTGTCAGACTTTATTTTGTTGGGCTCCAAAATCACTGTAGATGGTGATTGCGGCCATGAAATTAAAAGATGCTTACTCCTTGAAAGGAAAGTTATGGCCAACCCAGATAGCATATTCAAAAGCAGAGACATTACTTTGCCAACAAAGGTCCATCTAGTCAAGGCTATGGTTTTTCCAGTGGTCATGTATGGATACCAGAGTTGGACTGTGAATAAAGCTGAGTGCTGAAGAATTGATGCTTTTGAACTGTGGTGTTGGAGAAGACTCTTGAGAGTCCCTTGGACTGCAAGGAGATCCAGCCAGCCCATTCTAAAGGAGATCAGTCCTGAGTGTTCATTGGAAGGACTGATGCTAAAGCTGAAACTCCAACATTTGGCCACCTCATGTGAAGAGTTGACTCATTGGAAAAGACCCTGATTCTGGGAGGGATTGGGGGCAGGAGGGGAAGGGGATGACAGAGGATGAGATGGCTGGATGGCATCACTGACTCGATGGACATGAGTTTGGGTGAGCTCTGGGAGTTGGTGATGGACAGGGAGGCCTGGCGTGCTGTGATTCATGGGGTTGCAAAGAGTCAGACACGACTGAGTGACTGAGCTGAACAGAGGAACACCTAAATATATAAAGCTAATATTAAGAAACATAAAGGGAAACATTAATAGTAATATAATAGGGCCTTTAACACTCCATATACATGAATGAACAGATCGTCCAGACAGAAAATCAATAAGGAAGCACAGACCTTAAATGAACATTAGATCAAATGGAATTAACAAGCATAGAGAGAGAGCATGCCATCCACAAGCAACAGAATATACATTCTTTTCAAGTTCATGGAACATTCTCCTGGATAGATCACATGCTAGGCCACCAAACCACTCAAAAATTAAAAAAAATTAAAGTCATATCAACTAGAAAAAAAAAAAGAATAAACAAAATCTAAAATTAGTAGAAGGAAAGAAATAATAAAGCCAAAAGCAGAAATAAAATATAGACTAAAAGACTATAGAAAATTCAATGAAACTAAGAGCTGCTTCTTTGAAAAGGTAAACAAAATTAATAAAACTTTGGCCAGATTCATCAAGTAAAACAGGGAGAGGACTCAAATATATAAAATGAGAAGTGAAGGAGATGTAACAGATACCATAGACATACATAGGATCATAGGAGATTATTACTAGCAATTATAAAGCAATAAAATGGACAACTTAGAAAAAAATGGATATATTCCTAGAAATGTATGATCTGACAAAACTAAATCCAGAAAAAATAGAAAATATGAGCAGAACAATTGCCAGTAATGAAATCGGATCCATAATTTTAAAATCTCACAACAAACAAAAATTTTAGAATCAGATGGCTTCACAAGTGAGATATACCAGACATTTAAAGTGAATTAATGTCTATCCTTCTCAAAGTATTCCAGAAAATTGAAGACAAAAGAATGCTTCAGAATTCATTCTATGAAGTTGGCATTGTCATAACAAAATGAGACAAAGACACCACAAAAAGAAAGAGAGAAAGAGAATTTCAGAATAATATTAAAATTAAGTAAGACCCTGTGGGGTCCCTGGGCATGGAAGCCTTTCTTATTAGTAAGGAACAGACCCAAGCCTCTATGACATTCCCTTAGTTCCAAAGGAAATACTAGAACAGTTGCTAATTCAGAGAGAAGTGGTCAAGAAACCATCTGAGGCAAGATTAAAGGAATCAAAGAATCTTGTCAAGAAGATTGTCTGAGACCAGATTAGAAGAGTGCAGACCCTGCCTGAAACCAAATGAGAAGGCCCTGCGCATACCCTAACCTTATCAGCAACCCCACCGTTGAACCATTGACCTAAAATCCCTCACCAAATTCGCCTGAGTCAGAACACATAGTTTTTGAGGGCAGAAGTCCACTGTTTCCCCCTTTGCCTGGCAAAGCAATAAAGATATTATTTTTCTACTTCATTAAAACTTTGTCTCCAAAATTCGATTTGGCATCAGAGTCCAAGCTTTTTGGCATCAGCATCACTGATGAATGTAGATGCAAAAACTCTCAACAAAATAATATCAAACTAAATTAAACAACATATCAAAATAATTATACACCATCATCAAGTGGGATTTACCCCAGGGATGTGAGGACAGTTCAGTACTTGCAACTCAGTCAATGTGATACACCACATTAGCAAGTTGAAGAATAAAAATTATATGATCATCTCAATAGATGCAGGAAAAGCTTCTGACAAAATTCAATACACATTATAAAAATTCTTAACAAAGTGAAATAGAGGGAACATGCTTCAACATAATAAAAGCCATGTATGTAATAACAAAGCCACAGGCAGTACCATACTCAATGGCAAAAGATGAAAGCATTTCCTCTAAGATTAAAAATAAGATGCAGATGCCTACTTTCACCACTTTTATTCAACATGGTATTGCAAGTCTTAGCTCCAGCAACCAAACAAGAAAAAGAAATAAAAGGAATACAAACTGAGAAGAAATAAGCAACACTATCACTGTTTGCAAATGACATGACATCATATGTAGAAAATCCTAAAGACACCACCAAAATACTATGAGAACTAATAAGTGAATTTAGTAAAGTTTCAGGATACACAGTGAAGGTAAAAAAATCTATTGTGTTTTGATACACTTATAGCAAATTATACACTTATAATGAGGATGAGTAAAATCTAATCAAAGAGGTAAAAACAACAAAAAATTATAAGATGCTAATGAAAGAAATTGAAAACAACACAAACAAATGGAAAGATATACCATACTCATGGATTGGAAGAACTAATATTATTAAAATGACCACACTACCCAAGACAATCTACAGATTCAATGCAATTCCCTATCAAAATATGAATGGTATTTTTCACTAGAACAAATTATTCTAAAATTTTTATGGAAACACAAAAGACCCTAAGTAGCAATCTTGTGAAAGAAGACCAAAGTTAGGAGTATCATGCTTTCTGATTTCAAGCTATACTATAAAGTTACACAACCCAAAATATTATAGTACTGGCACAAAAACAGACATATAGATCAAAGGAACAAAATAGAGCTCCCAGAAATGAACTCACACTTGTATGGTCAATTAATCAATGACAAAGGAAGCAAGAATACATAATGAGGAAAAGACATCCTCTTCAATAATTGGTGTTGGGAAAACTGTACTGCTGCTGCTGTTGCTGCCGCTAAGTCGCTTCAGTTGTGTCCGACTCTGTGTGACCCCATAGACGGCAGCCCACCAGGCTCCCCCGTCCCTGGGATTCTCCAGGCAAGAACACTGGAGTGGGTTGCCATTTCCTTCTCCAATGCATGAAAGTGAAAAGTGAAAGTGAAATTGCTCAGTTATGTCCGACTCTTCGCAACCCCATGGACTGCAGCCTACCAGGCTCCTCCGTCCATGGGATTTTCTAGGCAAGAGTACTGGGGTGGGGTGCCATCGCCTTCTCCGGGGAAAACTGTATAGCTACATGCAAAAGAATCAAACTTGACTACTTTCTAATACCACACACAAAAGTAAACTAAAAAAATGCATCAAAGACTTCAATGTAAGATGAAAAACCTTAAAATTCCTAGGAAGAAAACATAGGCAGCATTAATTTTAGAAATATTATTTTATGTATGTCTCTTTAGGCAAGGGAAACAAAAGCAAAAATAAACAAATGGAATTACATAAAGCTAAAAAGTTTTGGCACAGTGAAGGAAGCTATTAGCAAAATGAAAAGGTTGCCTACTAAATGATGAAACATATTTGTGAAAGATACATCTAACAAAGAATTAATATAAACAATATATAAAGAACTCATGCAATTCAACATCAAAAAGCAAACAACTGGATTTTAAAATTGGCAGAGGACATAAACAGGCATTTTTCCACAGAAGAGTTACAGATGGCTGACACATGAAAAGATGCTAATCATCAGGGAAATGCAACTCAAGACCAAAATAAGATATGACCTCATACCTGTCAGAATGGCTATCATCAAAAAGATGAGAAATAGCAAATGTTGATGAGGATGTGGAGAAGACAGAACCCTTGTTCATTGTTGGTGGGAATGTAAGTTGGTACAGCCATTATGGAAAACAGTATGAATATTAAACACAGAGTTGCCATATGACCCAGCAATTTAATTTCTGGGTATTTACCCAAAGAAAACAAAACCAAACCAATTTTAAAATATACATGCACCTCTATGTTAATAGGAGCATTATTTATAATAACCAAGATATGGAAGCAACCTAAATCAACAGATGAACAGATGAAGATGTGATACACATGTGTGATGAAATATTACTCAGCCTCAAAAAAATAAATAAACTCTTGCCATTGGTGTCAGCAGGGATGCAGCTAGGGAGGGTATTATGCTAAGTGAAATAAGTCAGATGGAGAAAGGCAAATATTGTATGGTCTCATATGTGAACTGTAAGAACAAAACAAAAACAGACTTATAGGAACAGAGTACAAATGGGTGATTACCAGAACGGGAATTCAGTTGAAGGAGGCATGAGATAAGTGAAGGGGATTAAGAGGTATAAATATCTAGTTACAAAATAAGCCACAGGGATATAATACACAGAATAAGGAATATGGTCAATGTAGTAACTTTGTATGTGGAAAGATGGTTACTAGACATATGGCAGTGATTATTTCAAAATTTGTACAAGTGTCAAATCAAATCAGTGTGCATCCGGTCCCATCACTTCATGGCAAATGGATGGAGAAAAAATGGAAACAGTGGCAGACTATTTTTTGGGGTTCCAAAATCACTGTGGACAGTGATTGCAGCCTTGAAATTAAAAGACATTTGCTCCCTGGAAGAAGAGCTGTGACAAACCTCAGTTCAGTTCAGCCATTCAGTCGTGTCTAACTCTTTGCAACCCCATGGACTGTAGCACACCAGGCTTCCCTGTCCATCACCAACTCCCAAAGTTTACCCAAACTCATGTCCATTGAGTTGGTGATGCCATCCAACCATCTCATCCTCTGTTATCCCCTTCTCCTCCCACCTTCAGTCTTCCCCAGCATCAGGGTGTTTTCTATTGAGTCAGTTGTTCACATCAGGTGGTCAAAGTATTGGAATTCCAGCTTCAGCATCAGTCCTTCCAATGAATATTCAGGACTGATTTCCTTTTTTTTTTTTTTTTCTAATTTTATTTTATTTTTAAACTTTACATAATTGTATTAGTTTTGCCAAATATCAAAATGAATCCACCACAGGTATACATGTGTTCCCCATCCTGAACCCTCCTCCCTCCTCCCTCCCCATACCATCCCTCTGGGTCGTCCCAGTGCACCAGCCCCAAGCATCCAGTATCGTGCATCAAACCTGGACTGGCAACTCGTTTCTTACCAACTCTGTGAGTTTCTGTGTGTTCCAGATGGTGGAGAACACTTAGGGAACTGATTACTGGCTGGATCTGTCTCCCTCCTTTTCATTCCCCTTTTATCCTTCTGGCCACCTCTGTCACCTTCCTCCTTCTTCTCTTCTCTGTATAACTCCGTGAACATCTCTGAGTGGTCCAGTTGTGGAGTGCACATAAGGAAGTGACTACTGGCTAGCCCACTCTCTCCACTATTGATTCACCTCATCTCATTTGGGTCACCTCTAACTCCCTCCTCCCTCTTCTCTTCTCCATGTAACCCTGTGAACCTCTCTGAGTGACCCTCACCGTAGAGAAACTTTTCATCTTTAATGTAGATGTTTTATCAATGATTTCCTTTAGGATGGACTGGTTGGATCTCCTGGCAGTCCAAGGGACTCTCAAGAGTCTTCTCCAACACCACAGTTCAAAAGCATCAATTCTTTGGTGCTCAGCTTTCTTTATAGTCCAACCCTCACATCCATACATGACTATTGGAAAAACCAAAGCTTTGACTAGACAGACCTTTGTTGGCAAAGTAATGTCTCTGCTTTTTAATATGCTGTCTAGGGTGGTCATAACTTTCCTTCCAAGGAGCAAACGTCTTTTAATTTCAGGGCTACAGTCACCAACTGCAGTGATTTTGGAGCCCCCCAAAATAAAGTCAGCCACTGTTTCCACTGTTTCCCCATCTATTTGTCATGAAGTGATGGGACCAGATGCCATGATCTTAGTTTTCTGAATGTTGAGCTTTAAGCCAACTTTTTTGTTCTTCTCTTTCACTTTCATCCAGAGGCTCTTTAGTTCTTCTACACTTTCTGCCATAAGGGTGCTGTCATCTGCATATCTGAGATTATTGATATTTCCCCTGGCAATCTTGATTCCAGCTTGTGTTTCTTCCAGTCCAGCGTTTCTCATGATGTACTCTGCAGGTAAGTTAAATAAGCAGGTGATAATATACAGCCTTGATGTACTCTTCTTCCTATTTGAAACCAGTCTGTTGTTCCATGTCCAGTTCTAACTGTTCTTTCCGGACTTGCATACAGATTTCTCAAGAGGCAGGTCAGGTGGTCTGGTATTCCCATCTCTTTCAGAATTTTCCACAGTTTGCTGTGATCCACACAGTCAAAGGCTTTGGCATAATCAATAAAGCAGAAACAGATGTTTCTCTGGTACTCTCTCATTTTTTCGATGATCCAGTGGATTTTGGCAATTTGATCTCTGGTTCCTCTGCCTTTTCTAAATCCAGCTTGAACATCTGGAAGTTCATGGTTCACATATTGTTGAAACCTGGCTTGGAGAATTTTGAGCATTACTTTGCTAGCATACGAGATGAGTGCAACTGTGCAGTAGTTTGAGCATTCTTTGGCATTGCCTTTCTTTGGAACTAGAATGAAAACTGACCTTTTCCAGTTTTGTGGCCACTGCTGAGTTTTCCAAATTTGCTGACACATTGGGTGCAGCACTTTCACAGCATCATCTTTTAGGATTTGTAAAAGCTCAACTGGAATTCCATCATCTCCACTTACTTTGTTCATAGTGATGCTTCCTAACATCACTAGATAGCATATTAAAAAGCAAATATATCACTTTGCCAACAAAGATCTATATAATCAAAGCTATGGTTTTTCTAGTAGTCATGTATGGATGTGCGAGTTGGACCATAAAGAAGGCTGAGCAGTAAAGAATTGATGCTTTCTAACTGTGGTGCTGGAGAAGACTATTGGACAGCAAGGCAATCAAACCCGTCAATCCTAAAGGAAATCAGTCCTGGGTGTTCATTGGAAGGACTGATGCTGAAGCTGAAGCTCCAGTGCTTTGGCCACCTGATGCAAAGAGCTGACTCATTGGAAAAGATCCTGATGCTGGGAAAGAATGAAGGCAGGAGTAGAAGTGAGACAGAAGATGAGATGGTTGGATGGCATCACCGACTGAATGGACATGAGTTTGAGCAAACTCCAGGAGATATAGTGAAGGACAGGGAAGCCTGGTGTGCTGCAGTCCGTGGAGTCCCAAAGAGTCCGATACGACTGAGCAACAGAACAACAGCAACAGTGCAGTACACCTGAACTGATATAATACTGTCAACTATATTTCAATAATAAAAAGAGAAAGTAACAAACCACACCAGGTAGAGAACAGCATTTCTAGTTATCTTTCTTCTTAAGTATTCCTTGTTTATGGGTGCAATTTAATAAAATGAACTGACTCCTAAAGACATGAAATTTAGTTACTCTAAATCAATGGAGAGCAATGAGCTTCAAAGTGCTATTCTGTACTGCTTGGGGTTCTAGCTGCATATCAGGAGTCACCATGCCTTACTTGGGAGCTTCCAATGGGGTGAAGACTCTTTGGTGACTCACAGAAAACATGCAGGCATGCATTCATTCATTCAACAAGTATCTACTGAGTACTTACCAACGGTCTCCCATTAAACAGTGAAAATGGATGCCTTTGTTCAGTAAAGTTATGGCAGGTAGGCAGGAAATATTGGCTAGGGAGAGGAGTCTACAGCCTCGGTAAAATCAGCAAGCCTAAACAATAATCCAAAGCTGTGTTATGAATATGAACTCTTCCTATACTGTTAGTATCCAGTTAGGGCTTAAGTATAAGGTCTTTGGAGACAAATGATCTGCCTTCAAGTCGGCTCTGTCACTTATTAACGTGTGCGATTAGGCAAGTTGTTTACCTTGTCTTAGACTTCTGCATAATTGGGGGCGGGGTAATAATGCTTATCTCACAATAAAGATTAACAGTGTAAAGCATTTAGCACAATGTCCGGCCTGTCTGAACCATAGTTTACCTATCTGTATTAATATTAGCAAGGACCGGAGCCAGGTAGAATGGACTGACACTTTCCTAAATATTTGTTTTCCTACACTATGTGTCCCTAGACCCTCCAGTTCTGGCTCCAAGAGAACTGGCACGCCCAACCTCATGTAAGGCAAGTTTCATGAAACCAACATCTACTGTTTGAGGGGGGTGTTAGAGAAACCTTCAGACTAGAAAGGCTGGATGTGTGACTCAGCATTCTGAGAGGTGGGATGAGCTTATGGCTGAGGCTTCATGCACTAAAAGGACTGGCACATCACGCACCCACACAGCCAAAAGTAGGACAGCTCTTCGCATGCAGGGACTACTAAGAATCAGCCAGGTGAAGCAGCTAGGAAACAGTTGTCACAGTCACCATGATCATCATCAGCATCCTGCAAGATTCACAGTGTACAGTTTACCCCTTGATACATATACCACATCACAGACGCTGCCAAGGATTTCGTATGTTTGGTTGGTTTTTGTTATTTATTTATTGGCTATGCTGGGTCTTCGTTGTGGCCAGGGTGGACTTTCTCTAGCTGCTGTGAGCTGGCTTCCCTTGTTGCCAAGCAGGAGCTCGAGAGCACAGGTGTACTCAGCAGCTATAGTGCACAGGCTTAGTTGCCCCACAGCATGTGGGTCTTACTTCCCCAACCAGGGATCAACCTGTGTTCCCTGCATCGGAAGGCGGATTCTTAACCACTGAACCACAGGGAAATCCCTTTGTATGTTTATTAAGAAGGCCTTAATGGATACTTTGGAGTCTCACTTAGAGCTGCTAAATTATGCCTTATTCAGTAGAGTACATGTGCAGCAGGACACAAGGTACTTTCATGAATGGCATCCCATTTGAGTTCGCAACCAGTTTTAACTTAAGATCTGGTAACTAGTAGCTTCTTTTTAGCTTTCTCTCTTTCTCCCCACTGGATGCCAAGTTCAATAGATATTCTTGTCCCTCTAAGTAATTTTGGTTCTTGGCACCATTTGGTCATGGAACCTCCTTTGTGTTACACTTCCTAGTATATAACCACTCACTGTCAGCTAGCAAGCAGCAAAAATAGCTTCTGAACACAGGGGAAAAATTCAAACTGTCATCCTCTGAAAAATTCTGAAATATCAGCTGCTGCTGCTCTTACTGCAACCTACAAACAGGACCGTTTGACCAACGGTCTGTCCATCCTGGGCTCATATCCTATATCCTCAGGTTTGGGCAAGAAAGCAACCAACATCTTAATGGAGTCCCCTTTAAAGCCTTGATATCTTTATCCTCAGAGCACTTTGATCATATTCAAAGGAACTCATTGTTGGAAGGAATTTGACTGTTATTCATTGCAGACCCTTTGCAATATTTGAACACTTTGGGGTATTCACACCAGGGAGGTAGGTAACTAATGATAACCCAGTTTGAGTAAGGTCAAGTTTTCCCAAACAGAGGAAGATCTTCTAATCCATCTAACAGCCCTTCGGTGGTACCTGGTCTTCCACCTCTCTGAGGTCCTCATCAGTGTCACACCTAACTTCCTTTCTGGTACATGCTGCTGTTTCCATTTTATGTGTAAACAGTGACATCTGGTGGTGAAAACATAGAAGTGTTAACAAAGCTGATTGAGATTTAGTCCAATTCAGTTCAGTTCAGTTGCTCAGTCCTGTCCTACTCTTTGCGACCCCATGGATTGCAGCACACCAGGCCTCCTTGTCCATCGCCAACTCCCGGAGCCTACTCAAACTCATGTCCATCGAGTCGGTGATGCCATACAACCATCTCATCCTCTGTCGTCCCCTTGTCCTCCCGCCTTCAATCTTTCCCAGCATCAGGGTCTTTTCCAAGGAGTCAGCTCTTCACATCAGGTGGCCAAAGTATTGGAGTTTCAGCTTCAGCATCAGTCCTTCCAATGAATATTCAGGACTGATTTCCTTTAGGACAGACTAGTTGGATCTCCTTGCAGTCCAAGGGACTCTCAAGAGTCTTCTTCAATACCACAGTTCAAAAGCATCAATTCTTTGGGTCCAACCCTCACATCCATACATGACTACTGGAAAAACCAAAGCTTTGACTAGACAGACCTTTGTTGGCAAAGTAATGTCTCTGCTTTTTAATATGCTGTCTAGGTTGGTCATAACTTTCCTTCCAAGAAGCAAGCGTCTGAATTTCATGGCTGTAGTCACCATCTGCAGTGATTTTAGAGCCCAGAAAAATAAAGTCAGCCACTGTTTCCACTGTTTTCCCATCTATTTGTCATGAAGTGATGGGACCAGATGCCATGATCTTAGTTTTCTGAATGTCGAGCTTTAAGCCAACTTTTTCACTCTCCTCTTTCACTTTCATCCAGAGGCTCTTTAGTTCTTCTTCACTTTCTGCCATAAGGGTGGTGTCATCTGCATATCTGACGTTATTGATATTTCTCCTGGCAATCTTGATTCCAGCTTGTGCTTCATCCAGCCCAGCATTTCTCATGATGTACTCTACACGAAGTTAAATAACCAGGGTGACAATACTTGACACACTCCTTTCCCGATTTGGAGCCAGTCTGTTGTTCCATGTCCAGTTCTAACTGTTGCTTCTTGACCTGCATACAGATTTCCCAAGAGGCAGGTCAGGTGGTCTGGTATTCCCATCTCTTTCAGAATTTTCCACAGTTTGCTGTGATCCACACAGTCAAAGGCTTTGGCATAGTCAATAAAGCAAAAACAGATGTTTTTCTGGAACTCTCTCGTTTTTTCGATGATCCAATGGATGTTGTCAATTTGATCTCTGGTTCCTCTGCCTTTTCTAAATCCAGCTTGAATATCTGGAAGTTCACGGTTCATGTACTGCTGAAGCCTGGCTTGGAGAATTTTGAGCATTACTTTACTAGCGTGTGAGAAGAGTGCAATTGTGCCGTAGTTTGAACACTCTTTGGCATTGCCTCTCTTCCAGATTGGAATGAAAACTGACCTTTTCCAGTTTTGTGGCCACTGCTGAGTTTTCCAAATTTACTGGCATATTGAGTGCAGCACTTTCACAGCATCATCTTTTAGGATTTTTAATATCCTAAAATTGGATATTGGACTGGAATTCCATCACCTCTACTAGTTTTGTTCGTAGTGATACTTTCTAAGGCCCACTTGACTTTGCTTTCCAGGATGTTTGACTCTAGGTGAGTGATTACACCATCGTGATTATCTTGGTGATGAAGATCTTTTTTGTACAGTTCTTCTGTGTATTCTTGCCACCTCTTCTTAATATCTTCTGTTTCTGTTAGGTCCATACCATTTCTGTCCTTTTTTATGCCCATCTTTGGGATTTAAGAAAGATGAATTTCTGAGTTTTTTCACCATGGCCTTCTCTTCGCCAGGACACTCAGAATAGAGGTGCATACCTGATGTCCATAGAGGTGCTATTCTGGAACATCACACAATTTAATTAAGACAATGAATGCACCAATAATTAAAACAATTCTTCCTTTTTCAGATTCATTATCCTAGTTTCAACCTCTAATTTTCTCCCTATGTGATAGTTTTCACATGGTAGATGGCCAGTTGGTTTTCCCGAGGGACTCTGTTAAAACACCCATATCATCTCACAGTTCAGTCATCATGAGTGAATTTTGTCCCCTAATTGTTTTTCAAACAAGGTTTTTAAAAAGTGCCACCGAGGATAAAAGTGTCTGAAGCTAAGGATTAACAGTGAAATGTGGAAAATATGCCTGCTGAGGGCTGTCTTTGCAACAGTGCCCCCAGCAGTGCTGTGTGCCAAGATGAAGCTCTGCTTTCCGGGTAAAGTAAATGTCAAGAGCCACAAAGCAGCGTGCCTTCCATTTGAAGCAAAACAAGACAGTTTTCTTGGCCAACCCGGCCTCGTGGCCAAACAGTCCTGTGTGGCTTGAGCCTTAAGGAAAACCAAAAATCCTTTGCCACGTCAAGCTGTACATCTGCTATCAGGTATCAAAGTTTGTATGAAAATAGGAATTCCTGGAATTTGCTCTGGCTTGAGAGAAAAAGTCCAGCTCTACAGAAGGACTGCTGTAGGCTCACGGTCCTCGGACTTCCCTGGGTCGAGTGCTGCTAGGGAGGCAGCCCCAGAACCCCTTTTGGTGCCATGTGCCTCTGCAGCCCCCTCACCAGATACCCACACCTCCCATCAAACAGTTCCCATCCACCCCGGCTCGTCTCTCAGACGCAACCCTGCTTGTGTTGGCTTCTAACGCCACTCCTTGAGGCCTCAGGTGGCTCCAGGACTACCGCAGTTCTCATACCCAGGCTGCCAACCTCCACTCCCACCTTGAAAAAGAGGTTTCCCAGGGTGCCAGTCTCCTACCCTCATTACAATGTTCCCTCTGCAGAGCATCCTCATGGGTCACATTGCCCAGGTGTTGCACTAAGTCCTCCAAACAAGACCACAAGATGGGCATCGTTTCCTTCAAGTTACAGACATGAGAACTGAGGCTTAGAGAACAATGTATCAGTGGGCACCACTGTAAGGACAGTCAAGATTCCAGCCTGGATCTGTCTTACTCTAAAGAGCATCCTTTTCCCAGTAACACCATGTCGTGGATTTCCCCTGCCATAAAACCTTTCATGGACCAGCCATCTACCCTGGTACTTGAGCGCTCAGTGGCCTGGCCTTACCTTATTTCTTTAACCTTGCTCCAGCTCTTGCCCTTCACTAACATCCTCAAGTCCCACACAAGTCCAGGCTTCCTTTTCTCATCTGGAAGGAATATCCTAGCCACCAGATCATCAGCCCTGCATATTTAGCAAGACTTCTGTGATTCTCCAGGGAGAGTTCAGTCTTTTACAACACTTTCACAACACTTGTTTACTCTCCCTTATGTTATATAGCTGTTCCTTGGTATCTCTGGGGGATTAGTTCCAGGAGCTAATTCATACCAAAATCCACAGATGTTCATGTCCCCTGTATCAAATAGCATAGTATTTGCAAATAAACTAGCACACCCTCCTAAATACTTTGTTTATTTATTTAGGCCATGCTGCCCATTGGCATGTGGGATCTTAGTTCCTTGACCAGGGATTGAACCTGCTCCTCCTGCAGTGAAAGCATGGCGTCTTAACCCCTGGACCATCAGGGAATTCTCTCCTATATACTTTAAACCACCTCTAGATTACTGATAACACCTTATACAATGTAAATGCTGTCCACATAGTTGTAAACAATGTAAATGCTATGTAAATAGTTGCTGGCATATGACATATTTGTTTTGCTTTCTGACATTTTTTTCAGACATTTTTGATCTGTGGTTGGTTGAATTCATGAATGAGGAATGTCTGGATACAGAGGACCAATTGTAATCCTCTGTGTAGAGGTTCTCCCCTAACTGGACTCTGAGAACCTTTGGAAAAGAAGGAATGCTTAATTTTTAATATCTCTGTGTGGCCTTTAATCTTTAGCAAAAGTATTTGTTGTTGGTTTTGTTCAGTTTCCCAGTTGTGTCCAACTCTTTGTGACCCCGTGGACTGCAGCACTCCAGGCCTCCCTGTCCCTCACCATCTCCTAAAGTTTGCCCAAGTTCATGTCCATTGCATCGGTGATGCTATCCAACCATCTCATTCTCTGATGCCCTCTTCTCTTTCTGCCCTCAGTCTTTCTCAGCATCAGGGACTTTTGAAACTAAGCCAAAATCAGCAAATATTTGCTCAATAGATGAATGAATGGTGGATAAGTTAATAAAGAAAGTATCTATTTGTTTAAGTTATTATCTCTCAGGATGCAGGGAAATATATTTATTTGATTTCAGACATACAAATAAGAGACCAATTATGGTATAATAGAACAATATTGTTTTGGAATAATAGTAAATGATTACTAATTATTATTTTATATCAGTGCTTTGTCTCTACCATTAGACTAAGTCTATAAGTTTCATGAGGGCAGGGACTACATTTAGACACAGCTTCATCTACCAAACAAATTAGGAGCCTGTCACTGATTTATCACCATAAAGTGGGAGCTCTTGCTCATCACAGAGGGAGATCTAATCTACTAACCCAAGCTGCTTGTTAGAACCCCTAGGAAAAAGCAGAACTCCCCAGAACCCAAACTTGGTTCGGCTATGTAAACCCTCCTTGGGTCTCAATTTTCTTTCTGAAAATAGGGATGGGCATTCCTGTCCCATGAACTGCACCAGAGAATGAATGGGCCAACCACATGCATCCAGCACACAATTAGGAGGGCTCCCCAAGAGGCAGCTGTTGCACCCCTGCAGGGACAGTCATTCATGTCTCAGTTTCCACCTTGCTGGTGATGACTGTAACTGTACGGTCTTAGAGTAGTCACCAGGCCTTGTCAAAGTAGGAGAACATGGACTTCTGATAAACTCAAAGTCAACCGATAGGCAATTCTAATAGAGAAATCTAATTAATTGCAGTTTTAAAAATACTACAATGAGATCTAATCTAAAAGAGGATTCCATAAGTATGATAGAAAAACCAGAACTAAGCACACGTATATGGTCAGTTAATTTATGATAAAAGAGTCAGGAATATATAATGGGGAAAGGGCAGTTTCCTCAATAAACGGCTGAAAAAGCTAGGTAGCTACATACAAAAGAATGAAATTGGACCACTTACACCAGGCAGTAAGCTGCTTGACATCGATCTTGGTGATGAGTTTCTGGACTTGACACCAAAAGCAAAAGTGACAAAAGCTAAAATAAACAAGTGGAGCCACATCAACCTAAAAGGATTCTGCAAAATAAAGAAAACAAGGTGAGGAAAATCTATTGAATAAGAGAAAGAATTTGCATATTACATACATGACAAGAAATAAATATCTAAAATATATAAATAACTCATATAATTCAAATGGCAAAAAAGATTCAATTTAAAAATGAGAAGATATGAATATATATTTTTCCAAAGAAGACATACAGATGGACAAAAGACACGTGAAAAAACGCTAAACATCACTAATTATTAAGGAAATGCAAATCAAAACCAAAGTGAAATGTTACCTCACACCTGTTGTTGCTGTTCAGTCACTCAGTCATGTCTGACTCTTTGTGACCCCACACCTGGTGCAGCACACCAGGCTCCCCTGTCCTTCACTATCTCTGGAGTTTGCTCAAACTCACATCCATTGAGTTGGTGGTGCTATCGATCCATCTCATTCTCTGTCACCTACTTCTCTACCTGCCTTCAATCTTTCCCAGCATCAGAGTTTTCTTCCAATGAGTTGGCTTTTCATATCAGGTGGTCAAAGTATTGGAGCTTCAGCTTCAGCATCAGTCCTTTCAATGAATATTCAGGGTTGATTTCCTTTAGGATTGACCGATTTGATCTTGCAGTCCAAGGGACTCTCAAGAGTCTTTCCCAGCACCACAATTCGAAAGCATCAGTTCTTCAGTGTTCAGCCTTCTTCATGGTCCAACTCTCACATCCTTACATGACTACTGGAAAAACCATAGCTTTGGCTATATGGACCTTTGTTGGCAAAGTGATGTCTCTGCTTTTTAATGATGTCTTTTCTTCACACCTGTTAGAATGGCTATTATCAAAAAGATAGGATATAACAAATGTTGATGAAGATGTAAAGGGAACACGTATGCACTGTTGGTGGGAATGTAAATCGGTGCAGCCACTATGGAAAACTCAATGGAGGTTCCTCAAAATATTAAATATAAAACTAACATATGATCTAGAAATTTCAATTCTACATAACAAAAACATTGGTTTTAAAAGATATATACACACACTCATGCTCATTGTAGCATCATTTACAATAACCAAAATATAGAAACAACCTAAGTGAAAGCTTCCCTGGTAGCTCAGATGGTAAAGAACCTGCCTGTAATTCAGGAGATGTAAGAGACATGGGTTTGATCCCTGGGTCAGGAAGATCCCCTGGAGAAGAAAATGGCAACCCACTTGAGTATTCTTGCCTGGAAAATTCCACAGATGGAGGAGCCTGGCAGGCAACAGCTCATGGAGTCTCAAAGAGATGGACACGACTGAGCAACTAACACACACACGTGTCCATCAGTGGATGAATGGATAAAGAAAATGTGGCATAGATAGATATAAGATAGATGTGTGCATACATGCTAAATCGCTTCAGTTGTGTCCGACTCCATGGACTGTAGCCTGCCAGGCTCCTCTGTCCATGGGATTACCCAGGCAAGAATATTGGAGTAGGTTGTCATGCCCTCCTCCAGGGGATCTTCTGAACCCAGGGATCGAACCCACATCTCTTACGTCTCCTGCATTGGCAGGCAGTTTCTTTACCATTAGTGCCACCTGGGAAGTCATAAGATAGATAGATATAAGTGTTATTTAAACATGAGAAAAAAACAAAATCTTTCCACTTCCAACAGCATGGATGGACTTTGAGGGCATTATGCTAAGCAAAAAAGTCAGAAAAAGACAAATACCACATGATCTTACTCATGTGTGGAATCTAAAACAAGACAAACCAAAACCTTGTGGATACATAGAACAGGTTGGTGATTGTCAGAGACAGGAGTGATGAGGTGAGTGATGGAGGTCAAAAGATAACACTTACAATTATAAAATAAATGTCATGAAGGTGTAATGTACAGCATGGTGACTGGTTAATAATACAGTGTTGCATATTTGAAAGTTGCTAAGAAAGTAAGTCTTAAAAGTTCTCACCAGAAGGAAGAAAATTTTGTAACTGTGTATGATGATGGATATTAACTAGACATATTGTGGTCATCCTTTTGCAATATATTCAACCCATGATGCTGAAACTAACATAGTGTTGTGTCATATATCAGCATATAATGTTATACCTCAATCAAAATAAATGAATAGTACATACATATATACATAAAAGAGAATCCCATAGACTTCAAATTAAAATCCTCACTTAACCCCTTAAAATCCTACCTTCCCCTGCCCATAATTAAAATATTATATTACATTACATTTCAAAATGGTGCTTTAAAGACACTAGAATGCCTAAATACTTCAAGGTGTCCCCATCTCCCTCCAAGATATTCCCTAATAGCATAGCTCCACGAATGGCATGACAACTCTGCACCCACAGTGCCCAGATCTATCCAGGCACCACATGCCAGTGCCCTCTGCTCCTACAAACCAGGCATCTTTGCAGAGGGATGGCACTGGATGGGAGCACAGCCTCAAGGATCCTTCCAGCTCCTTAAGCTCAACTGTGCAGGAAGATGATTATTTCCACAGACTAGCCCTCAGTAACTTCTCCTTACCACAGATGATACTAGAAACAAAAAAGTCATGCCCCTCTGGGTGTGGAATTAGAGACATCCATCCCAGGGGAAGGACCTGGTTAGCATTTGCAGTAGCGATGTATTCTCCACCATGAGAACTGTGACAGAGATGCTCTGGCTCCAGCACAGACAAAATGACTTGGAGTGGATAAACTTGGTTCCTGCAGGCTCACCTACTGTGTTGTCAAATCATCAAACAAATGTTCATGCTCTTCTTCAAGCAAAGCTGCAGAGGATATTGTTGACATATGGAACATCCTTAAAGTATCCTCCCCCTCCAGCCAATGTTTGGACACGCACTAGGTCTGGTGACTGGGAACAGGGCATGGCTCATTACTTTATTATGTCATCCAAAGCACAAATGTTCAGAAAAGGTGTACGTATATACATATATATATAGAGAGAGAGAGATAGAGAAAGAGACATATGCATTGTTGTTCAGTCACTCAGTCATGCCTGACTCTTTGCAACCCCATGGACTGCAGCATGCCAGGCCTACCTGTCCATCACCAACTCCCAGAGTTTACTCAAACTCATGTCCATTGAGTTGGTGATGCCATCCAACCATCTCATCTTCTGTCATCCCCTTCTCCTCCTGACCTCAATCTTTCCCAGCATCAGGGTCTTTTCCAATGAGTCAGTTCTTCACATCAGGTGGCCAAAGTATTGGAGCTTCAGCTTCAGCATCAGTCCTTCCAATGAACACCCAGGACTGATCTCCTTTAGGATTGACTGGTTGGGCCTCCTTGCAGTCCAAGGGACCCTCAAGAGTCTTCTACAACACCACAGTTCAAAAGCATCAATTATTCAGCACTCAGCCTTCTTTATGGTCCAATTCATATGACATAGACATACAACATATACATACAAATAAACATACACGTCTGTGTGTATATATACATATATTGCCTGTATACTTTACCTAAAGAGGTTGGTGGTGAGAGAACTTTGTTATAATAGCTTGGAGTGTTTTTTGGATAATTTCTTTTTTAATGTCACCACTCCATTTTACATTTTTCTCAGTACAGTGACGTTGGTGATATTACCAAAGACGACAAAACAGTACATGCTGATCACTCAGAGTCACTTTGTCACCAGATATAGAAATGACTTTTTCAAATTCCAGCTATAATCCTCCCAAAGCTCTAGTGAGGAAATGAATCATCATCACTGAGGGTAGAATTGTCTGTTGCTCTCCATCGATCATAAACAGGATCTCTCCTCTGCAGACTTCCTCTGGGGCGGGCCTAATGCTGGTCACACCACTGCCCAGTGTCTTCCCTTCCTGCTGCCCAGAGTCCTCTGAGTCCTCCACCAACAGCACTGTTAAGAGACAAGTCCAGGGAGCTCCCCAAACCTTTTGGAACTGTTCTTTCCTTTCTGTGAAAGTGTGAGGGTAGGCTGGCTGCACTCCCTTCCTCCATAGCAAATGTCAGCACACCTAGACAAGGATAGTGGGTAGAGAGCAGAGGAGAGGTGCCACAGGAGCCAGCCTACCCCAGAAAAGGTTATTTACCAGCTAAGCCACAAGGGAAACGCCAAGGAAGGTTCTGAGAACACCTCGAGACTGCTCCGCTGGAGAGCTCACGCTGGGGAAGCGCAGCCTACCCCAGGGGAGGTTCTGGGAATACCTCAAGGCTGCTCCGCTGGAGAGCTCACCCTGGGGAAGCGCAGCCCCACTCCCAGGCTCTCACTCCAGCAGTGCTCTTTGACGGCAGGGCAATCAAAACTTCATCCTCAGAAAAGAAACCTTAAAGGAATTCCTCCCAAATGGTCCCCTTCCCTAATCTGGTATAAATGAATGGAATAACTGACTAATTGAGTGAAGGGAGGAGAGCAGGAGAAAGCGAATCAACTTTTGGTTTTGTGGACACCAAATTTCAAGAAAGAAAATTAGAACTGAGTTCTATAATGACCCCAATCTTTCTTTCTTTAGCAGGGCAAGAAGAAGGAATAAAATAGCCTCTATGTTCGGAGGTCACCCATCCAAGGGAAACAAATTCTGTCGTGCACTTTTTAACCAGTTAATCCCACTGTTGGCACTGTAGTAATGCATGCCCAGGGTTGAAGGCTCCTGTCTGTGGGCGTTGGTGACATGCATGCTTTTCCCGCTGCTGCTGTCTCCCGAGCAGCATGAAATGAAACGCATTTCACCTCATTCAGCCTCTCCACCTGTCCCCCACCTCAGAGAAGAGGCTATTGCTCCAAGACTGGTTCTTAGAACTTTGTAATTGAGAATCTGAGAATGGGAAGAGAAATACAGTGTCTGAGGGGCTAGATGAGAAGGAAAAGGCTGAGAAAGACTGCAGAGTGAGAACGAAAGGAAGAGAAGAAGCAGCTGCCTTTGAAGAAAGTGTAGGGAGAGGTGATGATGGAGGAACGGTGGGCCATCAGAACATGCGGAAAATAAGATTTGAGGAGGAGAGAAAAGGGGGAGGGAGTATGGTGGGCTTCCTGTGGATTGGTAGAGTAACTCTTTTTTTCATGCTTTTCAAGAGATAAAGATTGGAGTTTCTTCTTAAATTTATATGTTTTGTCAAGACTGCCATTCTTAGAAAAAAACACATGAATCTTTAGCTTATGAGATTTTCTCAGTTCTAATCAAGCCATCTTATCTTACTGCTAAAAAACCTGAAGGTCAGAGAAGTAAAATCACTGGCTTTAAAAAGGCAGGACAATCTAGCAACAGAACTTTGACTCTTCTGCTATTAGTCCAGTGGAGGTTTTACTACCCTCTGCTAAAAATATGCTTCTTCCTAAATGCACTCACACACAGCAACCTCTGCTTCTCCACAAGCCTTCCTTACTCTTTAAGTCTTATTGAGAAGATAAAAACCTTACACTCTCTCTTCAGCAGAAAGAATTTAAACTTCTGAAGAGAAAGCATTCCACCACAATAGAAGATGTTCCCAAAATAAATTAGGTTCTGGGGCTGGGAGTTAGCAACCCTGCCTCACAACTACACAGTAAAGGCAAAATCTTTCCTCTGGGAGGCAAGCAGAAGTTGAAAGGAAAGGACAGATGGTTATTTAAAATATCCCTGTTGTCTAAGTAGGTCTCACATTTCATCCAACAGATGGCAGTAGCAACATACTTTTTAAATAAGTATGTAGATGTCTTAAGTTCAGAAGAAAAAAATTACCAGTAAAATGAGATGTAAAATCTTTCTGTCTTCATCAAAAACCAAGTTCCAACCATCCTTCTTGAAGTAACATGGAATTAAAACAAACGAACAACAGCAATAAAACATAGCTACCTAACCACTACTAGATAAAATAACAAACCCCTTTAATAACATTGCTGATTACAAATTATGAATAATAGTTGCTTTTGTGTTTTCCTTTTGTTAGAAAAGTTAGAGGTAGTCCTACTTCCCCTTGTCTGGTGAATTTAGCTAGACTTAAGTGAATGGTTAAAAATAGTTTCAGTATTCCACACACTAGCATTCTTGAAGGGAAAAAAAAAATGGAACCCCTTGGTTGCTAACAAGGGATTATTATTAAAGCATCACCTGATTCTTGTAGTTTCTTACACTATGAGCATAACTAGTTTCAGATTGAGAAAACATTTGTTAGAAAGCAGTGTCTCTCTCTCTCTCTCCCTTGGGGTTTTGTTGTTATTCAGTTGCTAAGTTGTGTCTGACTCCTTGCAATCCCATTGACTGCAGCATGCCAGGCTTCCCTGCTGCTGCTGCTAAGTCACTTCAGTCGTGTCCAACTCTGTGCTACCCCATAGACTGCAGCCCATCAGGCTCCCCCGTCCCTGTGATTCCCCAGGCAAGAACACTGGAGTGGGTTGCCATTTCCTTCTCCAATGCATGAAAGTAAAAAGTGAAAATGAAGTCGCTCAGTCGTGTCCGTCCCTCAGCGACCCCATGGACTACAACTTTCCAGGCTCCTCCATCCATGGGATTTTCCAGGCAAGAGTACTGGAGTGGGGTGCTATTGCCTTCTCTAGCCAGGCTTCCTTATCCTTCACTATCTCCCGGATTTTCTTCAGATTCATATCCATTGAGTTGGTAATGTTCTCTAACCATCTCATCCTCTGCCACACTCTTCTTTTTGCCTTCAATCTTTCCCAGCATCAGGGTCTTTTCCAGGAGTCAGCTCTTTGAGTCGGGTGGCCAAAGTGTTGGAGCTTCAGCTTCAGCATCAGTCCTTCCAATGAATATTCAGTATTGATTTTCTTTAGGATTGACAGATCTGATCTCCTCCTTGCTGTCCAAGGGACTCTAAAGAGTCTTCTCCAGCACAACAATTTAAAAGTATCAATTCTTCAGTGCTCAACCATCTTTGTGGTTCAACTCTCACATCCATACAAGACTACTGGAAAAACCATAGCTTTGACTATATGGACATTTGTCAACAAAGTGATATCTTTGCTTTTTAATATGCTGTCTAAGTTTGTCATAGCTTTGCTTCCAAAGAGCAAGTGTCTTTTAATTTCATGGCTGAAATCACTGTCTGCCGTGATTTTGGAGCCCAAGAAAATAAAATCGGTCACTGCTTTCACTTTTTTGCTACCTATTTGCCATGATGTGATGGGACTATATGCCATGATCTTCGTTTTTTTAGTGTTGAATTTTTTTTAATTTATTTATTTTAATTGGACGCTAATTACTTTTCAATATTGTATTGGTTTTGCCATACATTGACATGAATCAGCCACGGGTGTACACGTGTTCCCCATCCTGAACCCCCCTCCCACTTCCCTCCCCATCCCAACCCTCTGGGTTGTCCCAGTGCACCAGCCCTGAGCACCCTGTCTCATGGCAATCTGTTTCACATATGATAATATACGTGTTTCAACACTATTCTCTCAAATCATTCCACCCTCACCTTCTCCCACGGAGTCCAAAAGACAGTTCTTTACATCTGTGTCTCTTTTTCTGTCTCGCATATAGGATCATCATTACCATCTCTCTAAATTCCATATATACGCGTTAGTATATTATATTTGTGTTTTTCTTTCTGACTTACTTCACTCTGTATAATATGCTCAAGTTTCATCCATATCATTAGAACTGATTCAACTGCATTCTTTTTAATGGCTGAGTAATATTCCATTGTGTATATGTACCACAGCTTTCTTATCCATTCACCTGCTGATGGACATCTAGGTTGCTTCCATGTCCTGGCTATTATAAACAGTGCTGCAATGAATTGGGGTAAAAGTGTCTCTTTCAATTCTCATTTCCTCAGTGTGTATGCCCAGCAATGGGATTACTGGTTCATATGCCAATTCTATTTCCAGTTTTTAAAGAAATCTCCACACTGTTCTCCATAGTTTCTGTACTAGTTTTCATTCCCACCAAAAGTGTAAGAGGGTTCCCTTTTCTCCACACCTTACCCAGCATTTATTGTTTGTAGACTTTTTGGATAGCAGCCATTCTGACTGGCATGAGATGGTACTTCATTTCTTGCATTTCTCTGATAATGAGTGATGTTGAGCATCTTTTCATGTGTTTGTTATTCATCTGTATGTCTTCTTTGGAGAAATGTCTGTTTAGTTCTTTGGCCCATTTTTTGATTGGGTAGTTTATTTTTCTGGGAATTGAGCTGCAGGAGCTGCTTGTATATTTTTGAGATTAATTCTTTGTCCATTGATTCATTTGCTATTATTTTCTTCCATTCTGAAGGTTGTCTTTTCACCTTGCTTATCGTTTCCTTCATTGTGCAAAAGGTTTTAAGTTTAATTAGGTCCCATTTGTTTATTTTTGCATGAAATGTCCCCTTGGTATCTCTACAATGGTGTGATCACTGACCTAGAGCCAGATATCCTGGAATGTGAAGTCAAGTGGGCCTTAGAAAGCATCACTATGAACAAAGCTAGTGGAGGTGATGGAATTCCAGTTGAGCTATTTCAAATCCTGAAAGATGATGCTATGAAAATGCTGCACTCAATATGCCAGCAAATTTGGAAAACTCAGCAGTGGCCACAGGACTAGAAAAGGTAAGTTTTCATTCCAATCCCAAAGAAAGGCAATGCCAAAGAATGTTCAAACTACCGCACAATTGCACTCATCTCACACGCTAGTAAAGTAACACTCAAAATTCTCCAAGCCAGGCTTCAGCAATACGTGAACCGTGAACTTCCAGATGTTCAAGCTGGTTTTAGAAAAGGCAGAGGAACCAGAGATCAAATTGCCAACATCCGCTGGATCATTGAAAAAGCAAGAGAGTTCCAGAAAAGCATCTATTTCTGCTTTATTGACTATGCCAAAGCCTTTGACTGTGTGGATCACAATAAACTGTGGAAAATTCTGAAAGAGATGGGAATACCAGACCACCTGACCTGCCTCTTGAGAAATCTGTATGCAGGTCAAGAAGCAACAGTTAGAACTGGACATGAAACAACAGACTGGTTTCAAATAGGAAAAGGAGTACATCAAGGCTGTATATTATCACCCTGCTTATTTAACTTATATGCAGAGTACATCATGAGAAACGCTGGACTGGAAGAAACACAAGCTGGAATCAAGATTGCCGGGAGAAATATCAATAACCTCAGGTATGCAGATGACACCACCCTTATGGCAGAAAGTGAAGAGGAACTAAAAAGCCTCTTGATGAAAGTGAAAGTGGAGAGTGAAAAAGTTGGCTTAAAGCTCAACATTCAGAAAATAAAGATCATGGCATCCGGTCCCATCACTTCGTGGGAAATAGATGGGGAAACAGTGGAAACAGTGTCAGACTTTATTTTGGGGGGCTCCAAAATCACTGCAGATGGTGACTGCAGCCATGAAATTAAAAGACGCTTATTTCTTGGAAGGAAAGTTATGGCCAACCTAGATAGCATATTCAAAAGCAGAGACATTACTTTGCCAACAAAAGTCCGTCTAGTCAAGGCTATGGTTTTTCCTGTGATCATGTATGGATGTGAGAGTTGGACTGTGAAGAAGGCTGAGTGCCGAGGAATTGATGCTTTTGAACTGTGGTGTTGGAGAAGACTCTTGAGAGTCCCTTGGACTGCAAAGAGATCCAACCAGTCCATTATGAATGCGATCAGCCCTGGGATTTCTTTGGAGGGAATGATGCTAAAGCTGAAACTCCAGTACTTTTGCCACCTCATGCGAAGAGTTGACTCATTGGAAAAGACTCTGATGCTGAGAGGGATTGGGGGCAGGAGGAGAAGGGGATGACAGAGGAAGAGATGGCTGGATGGCATCACCGACTCGATGGACGTGAGTCTGGGTGAACTCCAGGAGTTGGTGATGGACAGGGAGGCCTGGTGTGCTGCGATTCATGGGGTCATGAAGAGTCAGACATGACTGAGTGACTGAAGTGAACTCAACTGAACTGTTTATTTTTGCTTTTATTTCCATTACTCTGGAAGGTGGGTCATAGAGGATCCTCTGTGATTTATGTCAGAGAATGTTTTGCCTATGTTTTCCTCTAGGAGTTTTATAGTTTCTGGTCTTACATTTAGATCTTTAATCCATTTTGAGTTTATTTTTATAGTTTCATTCTTGTACACCTGGTTGACCAGTTTTCCCAGCACCACTTGTTGAAGAGATTGTCTTTTCTCCATTGTATATTTTTGCCTCCTTTATCAAAGATAAGCTGTCCATAGGTGTGTGGATTTATCTCTGGGCTTCATTTGATCTATATTTCATTGATCTATATTTCAGTCTTTGTGCAGTATCATACTATCTTGATGACTGTAGCTTTGTAGTACAGTCTGAAGTCAGGCAGGTTGATTCCCAGTTCCATCCTTCTTTCTCAAGATTGCTTTGGCTATTAGAGGATTTTTGTATTTCCACACAAATTGTGAAATTATTTGTTCTAGTTCTCTGAAAAATGCTGTTGGTAGCTTGATAGGGATTGCATTGGATCTATAGATTGCTTTTGGTAGTATACTCATTTTCACTATATTGATTCTTCTGATCCATGAACATGGTATATCTCTCCATCTATTTGTGTCATTTTTTATTTCTTTCATCAGTGTTTTATAGTTTTCTATATATAGGTGTTTTTTTTCTTTAGGTAGATTTATTCCTAAGTATTTTATCCTTTTCATTGCAATAGTGGAAGTGCAGTCGCTCAGTCATGTCTGACTCTTTGCGACCCCATGGACTGTAGCCCACCAGGCTCCTCCATCCATGGGATTTTCCAGGCAAGAATACTGTAGTGGGCTGCCATTCCTTTCTCCAGGGGATCTTCCCAACCCAGGGATCGAACCCAGGTCTCCAACATTGTAGCCAGATGCTTTACCGTCTGAGCCACCAAAGAAGTCCCATTTCATTGCAATGGTGAATGGAATTGTTTCCTTAATTTCTCTTTCTGTTTTCTCAATGTTAGTGTATAGGAATGCAAGGGATTTCTGTGTGTTAATTTTATATCCTGCATCTTTACTATATTCATTGATTAGCTCTAATAATTTTCTGGTGGAGTCTTTAGGGTTTTCTATGTAGAGGATCATGTCATCTGCAAACAGGGAGACTTTTACTTCTTTTCCGATCTGGATTCCTTTTATTTCTTTTTCTTCTCTGATTGCTGTGGCTAAAACTTCCAAAACTATGTTGAATAGTAGTGGTGAGAGTAGGCACCCTCGTCTTGTTCCTGACTTTAGAGGAAATGCTTTCAATTTTTCACCATTGAGGATAATGTTTGCTGTGGGTTTATCATGCTGCTAAGTCACTTCAGTCGTGTCTGACTCTGTGCGACCCCATAGACAGCAGCCCACCAGGCTCCTCTGTCCCTGAGATTCTCCAGGCAAGAATACTGGAGTGGGCTGCTGTTTCGTTCTCCATGGGTTTATCATATATGGCTTTTATTATGTCGAGGTATGTTCCTTCTATTCCTGCTTTCTGGGGGGTTTTATCATAAATAGATGTTTAATTTTGTCAAAAGCTTTCTCTTCATCTATTGAGATAATCATAGGGTTTTTATCTTTCAATTTGTTAATGTGGTGTATCACATTGATTGATTTGTGAATGTTGAAGAATTCTTGCATGCCTGGGATAAAGCCCACTTGGTCATAATGTATGAACTTTTTAATATGTTGTTGGATTCTGTTTGCTAGAATTTTGTTAAGGATTTTTGCATCTATGTTCATCAGTGATATTGACCTGTGATTTTCTTTATTTGAGGCATCTTTGTCTGGTTTTGATATTAAGGTGATGGTGGCCTCATAGAATGACTTTGGAAGTTTACCTTCCTCTGCAATTTTCTGAAAGAGTTTGAGTAGGCCAGGTTTTAGCTTTTCTCTAAATTTTTGGTTGAATTCAGCTGTGAAGCTGTCTGGTCCTGGGAATATTTCTGATTACAGTTTCGATTTCTGTGCTTGTGATGGGTCTGTTAAGAGTTTCTATTTCTTCCTGGTTCAGTTTTGGAAAGTTATACTTTTATAAGAATTCATCCATTTCTGTAAAATTGTCCATTTTATTTTCATATTGTTGCTCATAATTATGATCCTTTGTATTTCTGTGTTGTCAGTTGTGATTTCTCCATTTTCATTTCTAATTTTGTTGATTCGATTCTTCTCCCCTTGTTTCTTGATGAATCTGGCTAGTGGTTTGTCTATTTTATTTATCTTCTCAAAGAACCAGCTTTTAGCTTTGTTGATTTTTGCTATGGTCTCCTTTGCTTCTTTTTCATTTATTTCTGCTCTAATTTTTATGATTTCTTTCCTTCTACTAACCCTGGGGTTCTTAATTTCTTCCTTTTCTAGTTGCTTTAGGTGTAGAGTTAGGTTATTTATCTGATTTTTCTCCTGTTTCTTGAGGTAGGCTTTTATTGCTATAAACCTTCCCCTTAGCACTGCTTTTTACTGAATCCCATAGGTTTGGGGTTGTTGTGTTTTCATTTTCATTCATTTCTGTGCATATTTTCATTTCTTTTTTAATTTCTTCTGTGATTTGTTGGTTATTCGGAAGTGTGTTGTTTAGCCTCCATATGTCTGTATTTTTAATAGTTTGTTGTTGTTGTTGTTGTTTTTTTTTCCTGTAATTTTCATCTAATCTTACCGCATTGTGATCAGGAAAGATGCTTGGAATTATTTCAATTTTTTGAATTTACCAAGACTAGACTTATGGCCCAGGATGTGATCTATCCTGGAGAAGGTTTTTTGTGCACTTGAGAAAAAGGTTAAATTCATTGTTTTAGAGTGAAATGTCCTATAGATATCAATTTGGTCTAACTGGTCTATTGTATCATTTAAAGTTTTTGTTTCCTTCCTAATTTTCTGTTTAGTTGATCTATCCCTAAGTGTGAGTGGGGTATTAAAGTCTCCCACTATTATTGTGTTACTGTTAATTTCCCCTTTCATACTTGTTAGCATTTGCCTTACATATTGTGGTGCTTCTATGTTGGGTGCATATATATTTATAATTGTTATATCTTCTTCTTGGATTGATCCTTGATCATTATGTAGTGTCCTTCTTTGTCTCTTTTCACAGCCTTTATTTCAAAGTCTATTTTATCTGATATGAGTATTGCTATTCCTGGTTTCTTTTGGTCTCCATTTGTGTGAAATATCTTTTTCCAGCCCTTCACTTTCAGTCTGTATGTGTCCCTTATTTTGAGGTGGGTCTCTTTTTTTTTTAACTTAAATTTATTTATTTTAATTGGAGGCTAATTACTTTACAATATTGTATTGGTTTTGCCATACATCAACAAGAATCCGCCATGGGTGTACACATGTTCCCCATCCTGAACCCCCCCTCTCACCTCCCTCCCCATACCATCCTTCTGGGTGATCCCAGTGCCCCAGCCCCAAGCATCCTGTATCCTGCATCGAACCTGGACTGGTGATTTGTTTCTTATATGATATTATACATGTTTCAATGCCATTCTCCCAAATCATCCCACCCTCTCCCTCTCCCACAGAGTCCAAAAGACTGTTCTATACATCTGTGTCTCTTTTACTGTCTCGCATACAGGGTTATCGTTACCATCTTTCTAAATTCCATATATATGCATGAAGAAAGCTGAGCACTGAAGAATTGATGCTTTTGAACTGTGGTGTTGGAGAAGACTCTTGAGAGTCCCTTGGACTGCAAGGAGAGCCAACCAGTCCATTCTGAAGGAGATCAGCCCTGGGATTTCTTTGGAAGGAATGATGCTAAAGCTGAAACTCCAGTACTTTGGCCACCTCATGCGAAGAGTTGACTCATTGGAAAAGGCTCTGATGTTGGGAGGGATTGGGGGCAGGAGGAGAAGGGGACGACAGAGGATGATATGGCTGGATGGCATCACTGACTCGATGGACGTGAGTCTGAGTGAACTCCAGGAGTTGGTGATGGACAGGGAGGCCTGGCGTGCTGTGATTCATGGGGGTCGCAAAGAGTCAGACACGACTGAGCGACTGAACTGAACTGAACTGATACTGTATTGGTGTTTTTTTTCTGGCTTACTTCACTCCAGTTTCATCCACCTCATTAGAACTAATTCAAATGTATTCTTTTTAATGGCTGAGTAATACTCCATTGTGTATATGTACCACAGCTTTCTTATCCATTCAACTGCTGATGAACATCTAGGTTGCTTCCATGTCTTGGCTATTATAAACAGTGCTGTGATGAACATTGGGGTACACGTGTCTCTTTCCCTTCTGGTTTCTTCAGTGTGTATGCCCAGCAGTGGGATTTCTGGGTCATAAGGCAGTTCTATTTCCAGTTTTTTAAGGAATCTCCGCACTGTTCTCCATAGTGGCTGTACTAGTTTGCATTCTGAGGTGGGTCTCTTGTAGACAGCATATATAGGGGTCTTGTTTTTGTATCCATTCAGCCAGTCTTTGCCTTTTGGTTGGGGCATTCAACCCATTTACATTTAAGGTGATTATTGATAAGTATGATCCCATTGCCATTTACTTTGTTGTTTTGGGTTTGAGTTTGCAAACCTTTTCTGTTTCCTGTCTAGAAAAGATCCTTTAGTATTCGTTGAAGAGCTGGTTTGATGGTGCTGAATTCTCTTAGCTTTTGCTTATCTGTAAAGCTTTTGATTTCTCCTTCATATTTGAATGAGATCCTTGCTGGGTACAGTAATACAAGTTGTAGGTTTTTCTCTTTCGTCACTTTAAGTATGTCCTGACATTCCCTTCCGGCCTAAAGAGTTTCTGTTGAAAGATCAACTGTTATCCTTATGGGAATCCCCTTGTGTGTTATTTGTTGTTTTTCCCTTGCTGCTTTTAATATTTGTTCTTTGTGTTTTGTCTTCACTGCTTTGATTAATATGTGTCTTGGGGTGTTTCACCTTGGGTTTATCCTGTTTGGGACTCTCTGGGTTTCTTGGACCTGGGTGGCTATTTCCTTCCCCATTTTAGGGAAGTTTTAAACTATTATCTGCTCAAGTATTTTCTCATGGCCTTTCTTTTTGTCTTCTTCTTCTGGGACTTCTATGATTTGAATGTGGGCCATTTGACTTTGTCCCAGAAGTCTCTGAGGTTGTCCTAATTTCTTTTAGTTATTTTTTTCTTTTTTCCTCTCTGCTTCATTTATTTCCACCATTCTATCTATCTTCCGCCTTGCTTATCCTCTCTTCTGCCTCAGTTATTCTACTGTTGGTTCCCTCCAGAGTTCTTTTGATCTCAGTAATTGCATTATTCATTATTGGTTGACTCTTTTTTATTTCTTCTAGGTCCTTGTTAAACATTTCTTGCATCTTCTCAATCCTTGTCTCTATCTGTAACTCTATTTTGTTTTCAAGATTTTGAATCATTTTTACTATCATTTTTCTGAATTATTTTTCAGGTAGACTCCCTGTCTCCTCCTCTTTTGTTTGGTTTGGTGGACATTTATCATGTTCCTTTACCTGCTTAATATTTCTCTGCCTTTTCATCTTGTTTAGATTTATGTGTTTGGGGTGGCCTTTCTGTATGCTGGAAGTTTTTGGCTCCTCTTTATTGTGGCTGTTCCTCCCTGTGGGTGGGATTGGAAGAGTGGCTTGTCAAGGTTTCCTGGTTAGGGAAGCTTGTGTCCGAGTTCTAGTGGGTGGAGCTGGATCTCTTCTCTCTGGAGTGCAATGAAGTGTCCAGTAGCAAGTTTTGAGGTGTCTATGGGTTTGGTGTGACTTTTGGCCCCCTGCATTTTAATGCTTAGGGTTATGTTCCTGTGTTGTTGGAGAATTAGCTTGCTATGTCTTGTTCTGAAACTTGTTGGCTCTTGGGTGGAGTTTGGTTTCAGTGTAGGTATGGAGGCTTTTGGATGAGCTCTTGTCAATTAATGTTCCCTGGAGTAAGGAGTTTTCTGGTGTTCTCAAGTTTTGGACTTAAACCTCCTGCCTCTGGCTTTCTGTCTTATTCTTACAGTAGCCTCAAGACTCCTCCATCCATACCGCACTCCTTTTGAAGAGAATGGGCTGCTTTTCTGGGTGCCTGGTGTCCTCCGCCAGTGTTCAGAAGTTGTTTTGTGGAATTTGCTCAGCATTCAAATGATCTTTTGATGAGTTTGTAGGGGGATAAAGTGGTCTCCCCATCCTATTCGTCTGCTATCTTAGGACTGCCCCCAAATGTTGAGTCTTAAGCCAGCTTTTTCACTCTCCTCTTTCATCTTCAGCAAGAGGCTCTTTAGTTTCTCTTCACTTTCTGCACTTTCTCTTCACTTTTACTTTAGCATTCTAGTAATGCTACCATCTGCATATCTGAAGTTGTTGATATTTCTACCAGCAATCTTGATTCCAGCTTGTGATTCATCTGGCCTGGCATTTTGTATGTTGTACTCTGCATGTAAATTAAATAAATAAGGTGGCAACATACAACCTTATCACACTCCTTTCCCAAGTTTGAATCAGTCCTTTGTTACATGTTCTGCACTTTTGAAGGATAATTTTTCAGGGTACAGAATTGGTGACATCACTTCTCTGATGGATCTAAAAAGAGTTGTTGAACTTTTAAAATTTGTTCAGCGCTTCCCTTCCTGTTGGGCTTCCCTAGTGGCTCAGCAGTTAAAAAAAAAAAAAAATCCACCTGCAATTCAGGAGACACAGGTTTGATCCCTGGATCAGGAAGATCCCCTGGAGGAGGCCATGGAAGCCCACTCTATTATTCTTGCCACGAAAATCCCATGGACAGAGGAGACTGGCAGGCTACCATCCATGGGTCACTAAGAGTTGGACATGGCTAAAGCAACTGAGCACGCACAGATTTCTTGTTGTTAGAATAGATTGGTGACTTCTAAGCTCCTTACACAGAAGGTCCATGCGGTTTTTAAAATGTTGTTTTTCTCTCATAAAAACAATTTAATGATGGTTGGCTCAGTTCACAAATGTCTGTCCTCCTAAATGTGCAGAAACAGTCCTTGGACAGCCTAACCCAAAGGGTGAGCACTGACTAAACTGAATGAGTCAGAATCCCCACCCTAGGGATTAAGTCAGAGAAAGTCACTCTCCCCCTATCTCTCTCCTCCTTGTCAACGGTCAAAACAAAAATTCATCTCCAGTGATTTTTTTTAATGAATTAATAATAAGAAAAAAGAAAGCAAAAGAGATGCAGGATAGATTTAGGATGATTTTCCTGTTCTTGGGTCAGTGCAAGCCTGATCCCCAGCTTTACATCCCTATAACAGATTAACCTTTTCTACTCAGCTTCTCCAAGAATATTTCTGTTTCTTACAACCAGGAAGTCAAATTCAGTGAGTTTGAATCTGTCCATAAATTAAATTGGGCATGAATACCACATTTCCATATTGCTAAGCTAGTGGAAAAGAGGTCCAGGGTCTTCCCTAGCCCCAGACAGTGGGAAAGAGCCAGCTGCCAAGACCAGAGGAGCCAGGGTAGCCACACACACAACCCCAGGAGCACCAACTGTGTGAAGTCAATGGGACAATGGGAGTTGTGAACACAGATTGTGTGGCCATCAAATGAACTGCTCTGGAGAGAAAGCAGGAAGACTGTTTCCCAGAAGAAAAATCCTTTCCAGAAGGAAATCAGAGGGCTCTGCCCAACTGGGATCTCAGTAATCCTGAGGGTAAGGGAGTGCAGTTGCCCTTGGTTTTGCTGAATCTGCAGAAATAATAGACATATCATGGCAAGTCACATGCAAGAAGAGAATTCTAGTGAACCACAGGGGACCTAAGGCATCTTGAAGAGCAAAGGTTTAGAAAAATATTGTTGCAAAGAGACCGCAGAGTAAAACCTCTCAATCCCAATGCTCTAGGCACTGTTTCTTCTCTCTGGGGTCAGATGTGATCAGCCAGGGAAGGGGATGAGAAAGAGGTCAGTACATGGTGACACCACTGTGCAGGCTGTGGGGTCTGTTCCCATCCAGCCTCAGCCCAAGGGGCAGACACTTACTTTAAACATTCATTAGTGTTTGGTTATCTAGCAGTATTTCCTCCCTCCATTTCAACAGGCAGAGGGGCCCTTAATCGTCAAAAATGCTAGGAGGCTTTTTTCATTTTCATGAGAGCTGCACACTCATTGAGTGTGGGTAATAGTGTGGTAATTGAGTGTGTGGTAATACCCACACACTCTTGGTGTCTGGGTAATAGACTCACAGAAAAGAGCACATGTTAGGACTTCATGTCTTCTTAATGCTGGATAATTTCCATTGTGTGGATATACCTCATTTTTAAAAACCTATTCATCATTTGATATACATGTGGTTGTTTCCAACTTTTGATTGCTGTTAATAACGTTGTTTTGAACATTCATGTAACATTTTATGTAGACATATTTTTTTATTTTTTCATTTGTCATTTTTCTTGTGTACATATCTGAGAGTAGAATTGGAAGGTCACATGGAAACTCTATGATTAGCATTTCAAGGAATTACCAAATGGTTTTCTGTACTATTTTAAATTGCAGCAACAGTGTTGGATTTCAGTTTCTCCTCATCCTTGTCAATACTTGCTATTGTTTTCTTTTTTTATTTTAGGCAACCTAATGGGACTAAAAAGCCTCTTGATGAAAGTGAAAGTGGAGAGTGAAAAAGTTGGCTTAAAGCTCAACATTCAGAAAACAAAGATCATGGCATCTGGTCCCATCACTTCATGGGAAATAGATAGGGAAACAGTGTCAGACTTTATTTTTGGGGGCTCCAAAATCACTGCAGATGGTGATTGCAGCCATGAAATTAAAAGATGCTTACTTCTTGAAAGGAAAGTTATGACCAACCTAGATAGCATATTGAAAAGCAGAGACATTACTTTGCTGACAAAGGTCCGTCTAGTCAAGGCTATGGTTTTTCCAGTGGTCATGTATGGATGTGAGAGCTGGACTGTGAAGAAAGTTGAGCCCCGAAGAATTGATGCTTTTGAACTGTGGTGTTGGAGAAGACTCTTGAGAGTCCCTTGGACTTCAAGGAGATCCAACCAGTCCATTCTGAAGGCGACCAGCCCTGGGATTTCTTTGGAAGGAATGATGCTAAAGCTGAAACTCCAATACTTTGGCTACCTCATGCAAAGAGTTGACTCATTGGAAAAGACTCTGATGCTGGGAGGGATTGGGGGCAGGAGGAGAAGGGGATGACAGAGGACGGGATGGCTGGATGGCATCACCGACTTGATGGACATGAGTTTGAGTGAACTCCAGGAGTTGGTGATGGACAGGGAGGCCTGGCGTGCTGCAATTCATGGGGTCGCAAAGAGTCGGACACGACTGAGTGACTGAACTGAACTGAACTGAATGGGACAATCTCATTGTGAATTTGATTTGCATTTCCCTAATGAATAATGATTAATATTGTTGAGAATAGTTTCATGTTTTTATTGGCAATGCATATATCTTCTCTAGGCTTCCTTGGTGGCTCAGTGCTAAAGAATCTACCTGCCAGTGCAAGAGACACAAGTTCAATCCCTGATTTGGGAAGATCCCCTGGAGAAGGAAATGGCAACCCACTACAGTGTTCTTGCCTGGGAAATCCCATGTACAGAGAAGTCTGTTGAGCTACCATCCATGTGGTCACAAAGAGTTGGACAGGACTTAGTGACTGAACAACAACAACATATCTTCTTTGGAGAAATGTCTATTCAAATCCTTTATCCATAAAAAAAAAAAAAATTGGATTGGCTTCTTACTGCAAATTGTAAGATTTCTTTATATATTCTGGACACAAAATCTTTAGCAAACATACAATTTACAAATATATTCTCTCATTCTGTGGGTAATCTTTTCATTTCTTGATGGTATCCTTTGAAACATGAAACATAAAAGTTTATTTTCATGAAGTTCAAATTAAATTAGGATTTATCCATGTCATCTGTGAATGGAAATTGTTTTACATTGTCCTGTATACTCTGGACACACTTATTTCTCTCTCTTTTTTAAATTATAACTTTGCATGCTGTTTCTTAAAATGTAGCTGATATACCATATTATGTACAGTAAAGGTGTACAATATAGTGATTCACAATTTTTAAAGGTTGCACACTATTTTAGGTCATTATAAAATATTGGCTGTATTTCCTGTATTGTACAACTTATACTTGTAGTTTATTTTATACATAATAGTTTGCATTTCTTTTTTTTTAATTTTATTTTATTTTTAAACTTTACAATATTGTATTAGTTTTGCCAAATATCAAAATGAATCCGCCACAGGTATACATGTGTTCCCCATCCTGAACCCTCCTCCCTCCTCCCTCCCCATACCATCCCTCTGGGTCGTCCCAGTGCACCAGCCCCAAGCATCCAGTATCGTGCATCGAACCTGGACTGGCAACTTGTTTCATACATGATATTATACATGTTTCAATGCCATTCTCCCAAATCTTCCCACCCTCTCCCTCTCCCACAGAGTCCATAAGACTGTTCTATACATCAGTGTCTCTTTTGTTGTCTCATACACAGGGTTATTGTTACCATCTTTCTAAATTCCATATATATGCATTAGTATACTGTATTGGTGTTTTTCTTTCTGGCTTACTTCACTCTGTATAATAGGTTCCAGTTTCATCCACCTCATTAGAACTGATTCAAATGTATTCTTTTTAATGGCTGAGTAATACTCCATTGTGTATATGTACCACAGCTTTCTTATCCATTCATCTGCTGATGGACATCTAGGTTGCTTCCATGTCCTGGCTATTGTAAACAGTGCTGCAATGAATATTGGGGTACACGTGTCTCTTTCCCTTCTGGTTTCCTCAGTGTGTATGCCCAGCAGTGGGATTGCTAGATCATAAGGCAGTTCTATTTCCAGTTTTTTAAGGAATCTCCACACTGTTCTCCATAGTGGCTGTACTAGTTTGCATTCCCACCAACAGTGTAAGAGGGTTCCCTTTTCTCCACACCCTCTCCAGCATTTATTACTTGTAGACTTTTGGATCGCAGCCATTCTGACTGGCTTGAAATGGTACCTCATAGTGGTTTTGATTTGCATTTCTCTGATAATGAGTGATGTTGAGCATCTTTTCATGTGTTTGTTAGCCATCTGTATGTCTTCTTTGGAGAAATGTCTATTTAGTTCTTTGGCCCATTTTTTGATTGGGTCATTTATTTTTCTGGAGTTGAGCTGTAGGTGTTGCTTGTATATTTTTGAGATTAGTTGTCAGTTGCTTCATTTGCTATTATTTTCTCCCATTCTGAAAGCTGCCTTTTCACCTTGCTAATAGTTTCCTTTGTTGTGCAGAAGCTTTTAATTTTAATTAGGTCCCATTTGTTTATTTTTGCTTTTATTTCCAATATTCTGGGAGGTGGGTCATAGAGGATCCTGCTGTGATGTATGTCAGAGAGTGTTTTGCCTATGTTCTCCTCTAGGAGTTTTATAGTTTCTGGTCTTATGTTTAGATCTTTAATCCATTTTTAGTTTATTTTTGTGTACGGTGTTAGAAAGTGTTCTAGTTTCATTCTTTTACAAATGGTTGACCAGTTTTCCCAGCACCACTTGTTAAAGAGATTGTCTTTAATCCATTGTATATTCTTGCCTCCTTTGTCAAAGATAAGGTGTCCATATGTGCGTGGATTTATCTCTGGGCTTTCTATTTTGTTCCATTGATCAATATTTCTGTCTTTGTGCAAGTACCATACTGTCTTGATAACTGTGGCTTTGTAGTAGAGCCTGAAGTCAGGCAGCTTGATTCCTCCAGTTCCATTCTTCTTTCTCATGATAGCTTTGGCTATTCGAGGTTTTTTGTATTTCCATACAAATTGTGAAATTATTTGTTCTAGCTCTGTGAAGAATACCGTTGGTAGCTTTATAGGGATTGCATTGAATCTATAAATTGCTTTGGGTAGGATACTCATTTTCACTATATTGATTCTTCCAGTCCATGAACATGGTATACTTCTCCATCTATTAGTGTCCTCTTTGATTTCTTTCACCAGTGTTTTATAGTTTTCTATATATAGGTCTTTAGTTTCTTTAGGTAGATATATTCCTAAGTATTTTATTCTTTCTGTAGCAATGGTGAATGGAATTGTTTCCTTAATTTCTCTTTCTGTTTTCTCATTATTAGTGTATAGGAATGCAAGGGATTTCTGTGTGTTGATTTTATATCCTGCAACTTTACTATAATCATTGATTAGTTCTAGTAATTTTCTGGTGGAGTCTTTAGGGTTTTCTATGTAGAGGATCATGTCATCTGCAAACAGTGAGAGTTTTACTTCTTCTTTTCCAATTGGATTCCTTTTATCTCTTTTTCTGCTCTGATTGCTGTGGCCAAAACTTCTAAAACTATGTTGAATAGTAATGGTGAAAGTGGGCACCCTTGTCCTGTTCCTGACTTTAGGGGAAATGCTTTCAATTTCTCACCATTGAGGATAATGTTTGCTGTGGGTTTGTCATATATAGCTTTTATTATGTTGAGGTATGTTCCTTCTATTCCTGCTTTCTGGAAAATTTTTATCATAAATGGATGTTGAATTTTGTCAAAGGCTTTCTCTGCATCTATTGAGATAATCATATGGTTTTTATTTTTCAATTTGTTAATGTGGTGTATTACATTGATTGATTTGCGGATATTGAAGAATCCTTGCATCCCTAGGATAAAGCCCACTTGGTCATGGTGTATGATCTTTTTAATGTGTTGTTGGATTCTGATTGCTAGAATTTTGTTAAGGATTTTTGCATCTAGTTTGCATTTCTTAATCCCCTAGCCCTATATTGCCCCCCCCCCAACTTCCTCACTACACTGGTAATCACTAATTTGTTCTCTATATCTGTGAATCTGCTTCTTTTTTATTATATTTACTAGTGTGTTGTATTTTTTAAATTCCATATATCACAAATACTGGGACAGTATTTGTCTTTCTCTGTCTGCCTTATGTCACTTAGTATAATATCCTCCAAGTCTTTCTATGTTGTCACAAATGGCAAAATTTCATCTTTTTATGACTCAGTGGTATTCCATTGTGTATATATACTACATTTTCTTTATCCATTCATATGTTGGTGGACACCTAGGTTGCTTCCATATCTTGACAATTGTAAATAAAGCTGCTATGGAAACTGATATATACATACTACTATATATAAAATATGGACTTCCCTTGTAGCTCAGTCCATAAAGAATCCACCTGCAATGCAGGTTCAATTCCTGGGTCAGGAAGATCCCCTGGAGAAGGAAATAGCAACCCACTTCAGTATTGCCTGGGGAACCCCATGGACAGAGTAGCCTGGCAGGTTACAGTCCATGGGGTTGCAAGAGTTGGACAGGACTTAGTGACTAAACCACAATATATAAAATAAATCACTAACAAGAACCTGCTGTATAGCACAGGGAACTCTAGTCAATACTCTGTAATGGCCTATATAAGAAAATAATCTTAAAAAGAGTGGAGACATGTATATGTATAACTGATTCACTTTGCTGTATACTTGAAACTAACACAGCTTTGTAAATCAACTATACTCCAATAAAAAAAAATTTTTTTTTCAGTTCCTATGAACACTTGGATGCATGTATCTTTTTGAATTGGTGTTTTTGTTTTTTCAGATATATACCCAAGAGTGGAATTGCTGGGTCATATGGGTCTCTTTCTTCAATAATTGCTGAGGGCAACACCTCCAGTACAATGCTGAATAGCAGTGGTGAGATTAAACACCTTTGTCTTGCACATGATCTCAAATAGAAGGCATTCAGTCTTTCTTGTAGCTGTGGGGTTTTCATAGGTTCCTTGATTAGTTAGAGGAGTTTGCATTCTATTCTTTGTTGAATGTTTTTTCAAGAAAGGATGTTGAATTTTATCAAATGCTTTTTCTGTGTCTATTCAAATGATTATGTGGGTTTTTGTCCTTTATTCTATTAATATAATATGTTAACTGATTTTTTTATTTTAAACCAACATTACATTCTGGGGAAAAATCCCACTTAGTCACAGTGCATAATCCTTTTTATCTATTGGTGGATCCAGATTGATTGAATTTTTCGAGAACTTTTGTGTTAATATTCTTGTGATGTATTTATTTGGTTTTAGTATCTGGTTAATAATTGTCCTTTTAGGATGAGTGGGAAAGGTTGTGTTTTTTGTCTTTATCTATTTTTGAATAGTTTGTGAAGGAAAGGCAGTATTTTTTGCGTATTTTGCATAATTCACCAGTGAAGCCATCTAGGCCTTGAATTTTCCATGTAGAAAGTTTTTAAATGACTAGTTCAATGTTTTTACTTTTTAATAGGTCTATTTACATATTCGATTTCTTCCCGAGTCAGTTTTGGTACTTTGTGTCTTTCTAAGAATTTGTCTATCTCATCTAGTTTATCTTATTTATTGGCATATAGTTTTCATAGTGTTGCTTTATAATGATTCTTATTTCTGTAAGTTCGTTTCCCTATTTTAAAACTTGAGTCTTCTCTCCTTTCTCTTGCTCAGTCTAGCTGATGGTTTTTAAACTGGGTCTATCTGTATCAGTGTTGTTCAAATTCTCTATTCTCTTGTTGATCATCTCCCTACTTGTTCTAACCATTATTGAATGTGATACTGCAAAAGAAGCCTCCAACTATTGTTGGATTATCTGTTTCTTCATTCTATTCTGTCAGCTTTGCTTGTACTTTAAGGGTTTGTTTTTATTGTGGTCTGTTATATATTTGCATGTATAGTTAATATTTTTGTGTCTTATTGAGGGATTAACACTTTGTCAGCATAAAATATTCTTCTTTGTCTTTAGTAGTTTTGTCTTAAAGTCTATTTTGTGTGTTGTTGGTATAGATACTCCAGCACTATTTCAATTACTGCTTAATTATTATTTTGACTGTATACATATTTCCACCTTTTCATTTTCAATCTGTTAGACCTTTGAGTCTGAAGTTTCTCTTGTAGACAGAATAGGGTTAGATTGTGGGCTTTTAATTTTTTCTTCCAGGCTTTCCTTTTTTGCTTGGAGTGTTTAATTCATTTTTATTTAATGTAATTACTGAAAGGATCACAACAAACTGTGGAAAATTCTTCAAGAGATGGGAATACCAGACCAGCTGACCTTCCTCCTAAGAAATCTGTATGCAGGTCAAGAAGCAACAGTTAGAACTGAGCATGGAACAACAGACTGGTTCCAAATTGAGAAAGGAGTACATCAAGGCTGTATATTGTCACCCTGATTATTTAACTTGTATGCAGAGTACATCATGAGAAATGTTGGGCTGGATGAAGCACAAACTGGAATCAAGATTGCTGGGAAAAATATCAATAACCTACGATATGCAGATGACATCACCCTTATGGCAGAAAGCGAAGAACTAAAGAGCCCTTTGATGAAAGTGAAAGAGGAGAGTGAAAAAGTTGCCTTAAAACTCAACATTCAGAAAATTTAGATCATGGCATCTGGTCCCATCACTTCATGGGAAATAGATGGAGAAACAGTGGAAACCGTGACAGACTCTTTTTTAGGGGGGCTCCAAAATCACTGCAGATGGTGACTGCAGCCATGAAATTAAAAGATGCCTACTCCTTGGAAGAAAAGTTATGACCAACCTAGATAGCATATTCAAAAGCATAGACATTACTTTGCCAACAAAGGTCCATCTTGTCAAGGCTATGGTTTTTCCAGTAGTCATGTATGGATATGAGAGTTGGACTGTGAAGAAAGCTGAGCTCTGAAGAATTGATGCTTTTGAACTGTGGTGTTGGAGAAGATTCTTGAGAGTCCCTTGGACTGCAAGGAAATCCAACCAGTCCATCCTAAAGGAAATCAGTTCTGAATATTCATTGGAAGAACTGATGCTGAAGCTGAAACTCCAGTACCTTGGCCACCTGCTTTGAAGAACTGACTCATTTGAAAAGATTCTGATGCTGGTAAAGATTGAAGGTGGGAGGAGAAGGGTTTGACAGAAGATGAGATGGTTGAATGGACACCACCGACTTGATGGACATGAGTTTGAATAAGCTCCGGGTGTTGGTGATGGGCAGGGAAGCCTGGCATGCTGCAGTCCATGGGGCTGGACACGACTGAGCGACTGAACTGAACTGACGGAAAGGGTAAGATTTATGTCTGCCATTTGCTCTTTGTTTTCTATATGTTTTATGTGGGCTTTGTTCCTGTACTCTTTCATTACTGCCTTCTTTTATATTAATATGTATATATTTTCTAGTGTGTCATCTAAATTGCCTTGTTGTTCTTTTTACTGCATATATTTTAGTTATTTTTAAGTGATTAATAACCTGATACTTTAAAACAATCTCATTCAGGTTAATATCAACCTAATTTCAATAGCGTGCAAAATTTGCCCCATTATAGTCCCATTCTCTCTCTCTTTTTGCATTATTATCATATAAATTACATTTTTATCTTATAATCTCATCAATACAGTTTTATAATTGTTGCTTCATGATATTTTCTTCTAAATTAGGTGGGAAAAGGAGTGTTACAAATTCACATGGATTCAAGTTACTATCAAGTGTTTCTTAATTTTAGCTGAAAGACTCCTTATTTCTTGTAGAGCAAATCTGCTAGTGATGAACTCTCTTAGTATTTCTTTACACATGGTTTCCTTAATTTCTCCTTTGTTTTTGAAAAATACTTTTGCTGTGTGTGGAATTCTTGATTGACAGTCTTTTTCTTTCAGCACTTTGAATGTGTCACTTCACTGTCTTGGTTTCTTACTGAATCTGTCATTAAACTTATTGAGGATCACTTGTATGTGATGACCAGTGTGTTCTCTTGGCAAAACTCTGTTAGCCTTTGCCGTGCTTCATTCTGTACTCCAAGGCCAAATTTGCCTATTACTCCAGGTGTTTCTTGACTTCCTACTTATGCATTCCAGTTCCTTATAATGAAAAAGACATCTTTTTGGGGTGCTAGTTCTAAAAGGTCTTGAAGGTCTTCACAGAACTGTTCAGCTTCAGCTTCTTCAGTGTTACTGATCGGGCATAGACTTGGATTAGCATGATATTGAATGGTTTGCCTTGGAAATGAATAGAGATCGTTCTGTCATTTTTGAGATTGCATCCAAGTACTGCATTTTGGACTCTTTTGATGACCATGATGGCTACTCCATTTCTTCTAAGGGATTCTTGCCCACAGTAGTAGATGTAATGGTCATCTGAGTTAAATTCACCCATTCCAGTCCATTTCAGTTCGCTGATTCCTAAAATGTTGACTTTCACTCTTGCCATTCCCTGTTTGACCACTTCCAATTTGCCTTGATTTATGGACTTAAGATTCCAGGTTCCTGTGCAATATTGCTCTTTACAGCATTGGACTTTGCTTCTATCACCAGTCACATCCACAACTGGGTGTTGTTTTTGCTTTGGCTCCGTCTCTTCATTCTTTCTGGAGTTATTTCTCCACTGATCTCCAGTAGCATATTGGGCACCTACTGACCTGGGGAGTTCATCTTTCAGTGTCGTATCTTTTTGCCTTTTCATACTGTTCATGGGGTTCTCAAGGCAAGAATACTGAAGTGGTTTGCCATTCCCTTCTCCAGTGGACCACATTTTGTCAGAACTCTCCACCATGACCCGTCTGTCTTGGGTGACTCTACATGACATGGCTTAGTTTCATTGAGTTAGATAAGGCTGTGGTCCATACAATTAGATTGGTTAGTTTTCTGTGATTGTGGTTTCAGTCTCTCTGCCCTCTGATGCCCTCTCTCAGCATCTACCATCTTACTGGGGTTTCTCTTACCTTGGACGTGGAAAGATCATTTCTGAAGCGTTCATTGGAAGGACTGATGTTGAAGCTAAAACTCCAATATTTTGGCCAACTGATGCGAAGAGCTGACTCATTTGAAAAGACCCTAATGCTGGGAAAGATTGAGGGCAGGAGGAGAAGGGGACAACAGAGGATGAGATGGTAGTATGGCATCACCGACTCAGTGGACGTGAGTTTGGGTAACTCCAGGAGTTGGTGATGGACAGGGAGGCCTGGCGTGGTGCAATCCATGGGATTGCAAAGAGTTAGACATAACTGAGCGACTGAACTGAACTGAACTGTATGTAATGCATCATTTTTCTCTGTCTCCAAAATTTGCTTTATCTTTTAACAGCTTGACTACAATATGTATCAGTTCAGTTCAGTCGCTCAGTCATGTCCGACTCTTTGTGACCCCATGAACTGCAGCACGCCAGGCCTCCCTGTCCATCACCAACTCCCAGAGATCATTCAAACTCAGGTCCATCAAGTCGGTAATGCCATCCAGCCATCTCATCCTCTGTCGTCTCCTTCTCCTCCTGCCCCCAATCCCTCCCAGCATCAGAGTCTTTTCCAATGAGTCAACTCTTCACATGAGGTGGCCAAAGTACTGGAGTTTCAGCTTTAGCATCAGTCCTTCCAATGAACACCCAGGACTGATCTCCTTTAGAATGGACTGGTTGGATCTCCTTGCAGTCCAAGGGACTCTCAAGAGTCTTCTCCAACACTACAGTTCAGAAGCATCAATTCTTCAGCGCTCAGCCTTCTTCACAATCCAACTCTCACATCCATACATGACCACTGAGAAAACCATAGCCTTGACAAGATGGACCTTTATTGGCAAAGTAATGTCTCTGCTTTTGAATATGCTATCTAGGTTGGTCATAACTTTCCTCCCAAGGAGTAAGCATCTTTTAATTTCATGGCTGCAACCACCATCTGCAGTGATTTTGGAGTCCCCCCAAAAATCAATATGTATAGGTATGTATAGGTATCAAAATGTATAGGTATCAATATATTTCCATTTATCTAATTTGATATTTTGGGTGTATCCATAAGTGCTTTTCATTAAAATTTGTAAGTCTTTGACCAGCATTTTTTCAGATATTTCTTCTACCTTTTTCTCTTGGTTCCTTCCATCTGGGACTCCTATTGTGAACATGTTGGTAGTCTTTCACGGTTCCTACAGATTTCCGCAGCTCTGTTCATTCTCTTTTTTATTGTCTTAACTTTCTTTTACTCAGACTGGATGACTTTAGTTGCCCTATTTTTCAAGTTTATTGATTATTTCTCCTGTCACCTTAAACCTGAAGTTGAATTCCTCTAATGAATTTTTTCATTTTAATTTTTTATGAATTAAAAAGTGTATGTATTTTTTAGCTACAGAACTTCAATTTAATCCTCTGTTTTATAATTTATATTTCTTTATTAAGACAGAAATTTGGTGAGACATTGTTCTCATACTTTCCTTTCATTCTTCAAACATGCTTCTTCCATTTTTTTTGAGCATATTTGTAATCACTGCTTTAAAGATTTTGCTTAGTAAGTTCAGCGTTGAGGCTTCCTCAGAGCAGTTTCTTTTCTTTTTTTTTTTAAATTTTATTTTATTTTTAAACTTTACAATATTGTATTAGTTTTGCCAAATATCGAAATGAATCCGCCACAGGTATACCTGTGTTCCCCATCCTGAACCCTCCTCCCTCCTCCCTCCCCATACCATCCCTCTGGATCGTCCCAGTGCACCAGCCCCAAGCATCCAGTATCGTGCATCGAACCTGGACTGGCGACTCATTTCATACATGATATTATACATGTCTCAATGTCATTCTCCCAAATCTTCCCACCCTCTCCCTCTCCCACAGAGTCCATAAGACTGTTCTATATATCAGTGTCTCTTTTGCTGTCTCATACACAGGGTTATTGTTACCATCTTTCTAAATTCCACATATATGCGTTAGTATACTGTATTGGTGTTTTTCTTTCTGGCTTACTTCACTCTGTATAATAGGTTCCAGTTTCATCCACCTCATTAGAACTGATTCAAATGTATTCTTTTTAATGGCTGAGTAATACTCCATTGTGTATATGTACCACAGCTTTCTTATCCGTTCATCTGCTGATGGGCATCTAGGTTGCTTCCATGTCCTGGCTATTATAAACAGTGCTGCAATGAACATTGGGGTACACGTGTCTCTTTCCCTTCTGGTTTCCTCAGTGTGTATGTCCAGCAGTAGGATTGCTGGATCAATTTGTATGGAAATACAAAAAACCTCAGATAGCCAAAGCTATCTTGAGAAAGAAGAATGGAACTGGAGGAATCAAGCTGCCTGACTTCAGGCTCTACTACAAAGCCACAGTTATCAAGACAGTATGGTACTTGCACAAAGACAGAAATATTGATCAATGGAACAAAATAGAAAGCCCAGAGATAAATCCACGCACATATGGACACCTTATCTTTGACAAAGGAGGCAAGAATATACAATGGGTTAAAGACAATCTCTTTAACAAGTGGTGCTGGGAAAACTGGTCAACCACTTGTAAAAGAATGAAACTAGACCACTTTCTAACACCATACACAAAAATAAACTCAAAATGGATTAAAGATCTCAATGTAAGACCAGAAACTATAAAACTCCTAGAGGAGAACATAGGCAAAACACTCTGACATACATCACAGCAGGATCCTCTATGACCCACCTCCCAGAAAATTGGAAATAAAAGCAAAAATAAACAAATGGGACCTAATTAAAATTAAAAGCTTCTGCACAACAAAGGAAACTATTAGCAAGGTGAAAAGGCAGCCTTCAGAATGGGAGAAAATAATAGCAAATGAAGCAACTGACAAACAACTAATCTCAAAAATATACAAGCAACTCCTACAGCTCAACTCCAGAAAAATAAATGACCCAATCAAAAAATGGGCCAAAGAACTAAATAGACATTTCTCCAAAGAAGACATACAGATGGCTAACAAACACATGAAAAGATGCTCAACATCACTCATTATCAGAGAAATGCAAATCAAAACCACTATGAGGTACCATTTCAAGCCAGTCAGAATGGCTGTGATCCAAAAGTCTACAAGCAATAAATGCTGGAGAGGGTGTGGAGAAAAGGGAACCCTCTTACACTGTTGGTGGGAATGCAAACTAGTACAGCCACTATGGAGAACAGTGTGGAGATTCCTCAGAGCAGTTTCTATTGACTATTTTAGTCATGTATGGGTCATACTTTCTTATTTCCTAGCATGATTTTGAAACCTCTTGTTTTGAATTGATAATTAAAATAACACAATGTGGTAACTCTAAAAATCATATTCTCTCCTCTCATGTGCCAAATTTATTATTTTTTGCTGTTTGTTGTTGCTCTTCATTAATTTAGTGACTTCATGAAATAATTCTGTAAATTCTGTATTCCTTGTAGTATGCAAGGAATATTGTATGCAAAATGTCGTGTATGTAGGCGTGTGTGTGTGTGTTGGGGAATGTCTTCTTTCAAAGTCTGGCAGTTTACAACTCTTCTTTAGCCTTCACTTAAAGATCTCAAAGTCTTTCTTGAGCATGCACACATGCTGTCACATGTGTGCACCTTTTGGATCCCCTAGAAGAGAGTTTTTTAAGACCCCTGTGATATCTTTACCTTCCTGACCTTGATCTTCCTTTTAAGTTTTGACCAGGTTCTTTTTGTCTCAATTTGTATTGCAGTGTTGGGTAGTTGCAATGTTAAATACTTGCTGTTGTTTGTTTTTGACAAATGCCTTGAGAATAGGGCTTTCCCATGGGATAGAGCTCCAAGTCAGGTCAAATAACAATAATGCTCTGAAAAGTGGAACTTTTCCAGGAAACTGTGAGACAAACCATACAGTGATACAACTCTGAGGATGGGACTTTTTTAAGAAGCTCCAAACCTAGTATAATCATAAGGGATTTGATTTAGGTCATACCTGAATGGTCTAGTGGTTTTCCCCACTTTCTTCAATTTATGCACAGTTACACTCATCTCATATGCTAGTAAAGTAATGCTCAAAATTCTCTAAGCCTGGCTTCAGCAATACATGAACTGTGAACTTCCAGATGTTCAAGCTGGATTTAGAAAAGTCAGAGGAACCAGAGATCGAATTGCCAACATCCACTGGATCATTGAAAAAGCTAGAGAGTTCCAGAAAAACATCTATTTCTGCTTTATTGACTATGCCAAAGCCTTTGACTGTATGGATCACAATAAACTGTGGAAAATTCTGAAAGAGATGGGAATACCAGACCACCTGACCTTCCTCTTGAGAAACCTGTATGCAGGTCAGGAAGCAACAGTTAGAACTGGACCTGGAAGAACAGACTGGTTCCAAATAGGAAAAGGAGTACGTCCAGGCTGTATATTGTCACCCTGCTTACTTAACTTATATGCAGAGTACATCATGAGAAACGCTGGACTGGAAGAAACACACGCTGGAATCAAGATTGCTGGGAGAAATATCAATAACCTCAGATATGCATATGACACCAGCTTTATGGAAGAAAGTGAAGAGGAACTAAAAAGCCTCTTGATGAAAGTGAAAGAGGAGAGTGAAAAAGTTGGTTTAAAGCTCAACATTCAGAAAACGAAGATCATGGCATCTGGTCCCATCACTTCATGGGAAATAGATGGGGAAACAGTGGAAACAGTGGCAGACTTTGTTTTTTGGGAATCCAAAATCACTATAGATGGTGATTGCAGCCATGAAATTAAAAGACGTTTACTCCTTGGAAGGAAAATTATGACCAACCTAGATAGCATATTCAAAAGCAGAGACATTACTTTGCCAACAAAGGTCTAGACAGACTTTGGTTTTCTAGAAAGACTATGGTTTTCCCAGTGGTCATGTATGGATGTGGGAGTTGGACTGTGAAGAAAGCTGAGTGCTGAAGAATTGATGCTTTTGAACTGTGGTGTTGGAGAAGAGTCTTGAGAGTCCCTTGGACTGCAAGGAGATCCAACCAGTTCATCCTAAAGGAGATCAGTCCTGGGTGCTCACTGGAAGGACTGATGCTAAAGCTGAAACTCCAATACTTTGGCCACCTCATGTGAAGAGTTGACTCATTGGAAAAGACTCTGATGCTAGGAGGGGTTGGGGGCAGGAGGAGAAGGGGACGACAGAGGATGAGACGGCTGGATGGCATCACCGACTTGATGGACATGAGTTTGAGTGAACTCCAGGAGTTGGTGATGGACAGGGAGGCCAGCGTGCTGTGATTCATGGGGTCGCAGAGTCAGACACGGCTGAGCAACTGAACTGAATTCTTGTATCCCTCCTCCAGTAGCTGCAAGGTTGCTGGCTTTGACAGCTACTGTGGTTGTAAGGCAGCTGGTTTTCACATTTATTGCCCAGCTATGTGGTGGGAGATAGGTTTAGCTTACATCACAAAATGTAAAGCCCTGCTTTACATTTTTAGCAGTTTTTCCTGCATAACTCCTCCTCAGTTGAATTCAAGATTCTGGTTAATTTCAAGAGTTCTTTTAAAGGTTGACAATTTTTGTTGATGTGCTCATCGCTTCTTTGGAGAGATACATTTGCAAAACTCCTCACTTTACCACTCCAGAAGTAAAATTTTAATTTGTTAAATTGTAAGAGAATAGACCCACAAAGAGCATGTATTTTACTTAATAGAAGTTTATTGAGTGGCTAGCATTTGCTGGGCACTGGGTTAGGTCCTAGAGACTTAAATGTGGGAAAGAAACTTGCTCTCAGATGTTCACCATTTACAAAGAAAATGGACATATGGATGGAGATAAATGAGCTGAGGAGTTCTGAAGGGCCTCTCCTTCAGGACTAAAGGAGCAATAGTCTGGCTAGGGAATGGTGTAAAGGGACTAACAAGTCCACTTCTATCTCCATTTTGTGCAAGCTAGAGAATAAGAACTATTCTCTTTGGACACTGTGAGTCAATTTGCGTATGGAACTTTGCACACTGTTGTTTTTTTTTTTTAATTTTTCATTTTATTTCTCTTTATTTCCATCTAGAGGATAACAAAATTCTTAAAATTAAAAAGTCTACAGTATGCCTTGATCAGAACAGCAGAAAAGAACCAGTAGGTGCAGAAAACAGAATTTATTTCATTGCTAGACTTAGAGAAGACAGAAACCTCAAGAATAAAGAGTGGGTGGCAACAGCTGTAGAATAAAGAGAGAAAGAGAGAAAAGATAATGGGTTTAAAGCTATATAATGTAGAAAATAGCGCTTTGGTTTCAGCCATGTTGGGGGGTTTACTCCAGGGTTTAACAGGCCAAGGTACCTCTGGTTCTCCGATTTAGAGGTCCATGTGTCGTCTGATTTCATTTTGAAGTGATTTCACTTTCACCAATTCAACATTGTAAAAAGATGCGTTTCCTTTGTCACAATTTGACAGAAAGTATATCTGCATCATCATAAAAAGACCAGGCTATCCTTTCCTCAGTAAAAATTACATTAGGGGCAATTACAGAATGTCTTGAGGCCAGTTTAATGTAATAAACACCACCTAACAATAACACAAGCGCTGTGGGTTTACCTAAGTGTTCGTAGAGGAAACTTGATTTCTCTCCTCTAGGATGGTATCCAGTTTCCCTACCTATGGCCTTGTTTATACCTGGAGGCTGTACTTGTGGTCTGGTACAAGCTGAACTTATCCCATTACTGACCTATGTTGATCCCAAAACAAACTATAAGATGGAGACAGAATTTTGCAGAAGCATGACAAAGAAATGCAAACGCTATGGGAGGAAAAACTTGGGGGATAAACACAAAGCCAGAATCAAGGCTGGACGCCACCCTGGGGTTACTACTTTAGTCCATTTAGCTCACTATAACAAAATATCAGACATCGGATGGCTTATAAGCCATTGAAATTTCTGGAGTTCCATAGGCTAATCTGGATCAGGGTGCCCGCTCAGTCTGGTTCTGGTCTTGCAGATACCAGTTTCTTGCTATGTCCTCACATGGTAGAAAGGAAGGGAGTTACCTTGGGCCTTTTTTATAAAGGCATTAATGTCACAATTAATGCAAAGCCTTCATGACCTAATATCCTCTCCAAAGTCCCCACATCTTAATACCACCTCATTGGGCTTTTGGAATTAACATGTAAATTGGGGCAGGGGGGAAATACATTTAGATCATAGAAGGTAGAGACAGAAATAAAACTTTCCTTGAAAATAGCATCACTCTTCCGTTTTCAGGCTGGAAAGCACACTATATTGCAAATGTCTTCATAGACCTCTCAGGGACGCTAATACAGACCTTGACATGTAGTTATGGTTTCTTATTTATCTAGAGCAAAACTTCATTTCTTATTTTAAACTAAAGAACAGAAGATAAATTAATAAAATGTTTAATTTATGTAATATTTAAGAGGTATGGTTTTGTGCCTTTCTAGTACCTTCCAGGGCTATCAAGATTTTCCTCTTCTCTCAATTTTTTCTTATCTCTCAATTTTTTCTTTAAGCAAAATTCACTGCAGAATAAGCCAGGTGATGTGGTGGTGACAAACAATGCCCCAGATCTGCACAGTTCACACACAAAGGTTCCTGCTCATTTACATCACTATCACATGTCCTCCCAGCCCTGCGGGGGCTCCGCTCTGAGCTGTCATCATCCCCACTCTGGGACGTGGGCTGATGGAACAGCTGCCATCTGAAACATCATCAGTGATCACGACAGGGAAGAGTACGAAGCGAGCTCCTCCTGGCTCTCAAAGCTTCCGCCTGTAAGTGACATTCATCATTCCTGCTTGCTTCTCATTAAGTAGGTGAGTCACAGGGATAAGCTGAATCTCAAAGCGGCCCTGGATGTTGCAGAACAACATACAGCCAGCCTACCACACACACCGTCACACAGTCTGTCCTGTGCCACATGTACTGCAGCTTCAGCTGTACAACTACAGCCAGACGTGGCTTTTCCCACAGGTTTACAGCCAGGGAAATACAAACAAGAAACCCCATTCTGCAGAGACATGCCCGCAAACCTGGTGAGTGTGCAGAACCAGAAGAGGGCTGCCATCATGGCAAGTGGCCCCGCCCAGGAAGCTCCTTTGTCCTCATATGCCTGCGCCTCATATGTCCTCATATGCCTGCGCCTCATATGTCCTCATATGCATCCTCTCCTCCAAGACACACACAAGCCCAAGCTGGGGAGTCCTATTCCACTCCCTCAGACAGCACTAAGATGGAGTGGGAGTCCCAGCACCAGCAGATACATCAAGAGACCAAAGATTAAAATATAACTGATTTGGAACCACAGGATAGAACAGTAAGCCAGAACTTGAATGCTAAACCTAGACAGGGCAACTGCCTCCTAAAACTAGTTTTTAATAAGACCCTGAGTCTCCTAACATTATAAATAAAGTGTCCGAGGTATAATAAGAAAAAGTCACCTGTCAGGCCAAGAACTAAGAAAATCACAACTTGAGTGACAAATGATAATGAACTGACATTAACACTGAAATGAGTAAGATATTGGAATCATCCTATAAGGATTTTAAAATAATTGTTATAAAAATGCTTCAAAAATCAATAACAAAAGCAATTACAAAAATTAGCAAATAAATAGGAATTATAAAACAGAAACAAATAAAAATTAGAAAACTGAAAAATATAATAGCAGAAAATTTTTTGAAACTCACGTGTGTGTGTGTGTGTGTGTGTGGGTATGTGTGTTTCAGTCATGTCTGACTCTTGGGGACCCATGGGTTGTAGCCCACCAGGCTCCTCTGTCTATGAAATTTTCTAGGCAAGAATACTGGAAGGGGTAGCCATTTCCTATTCCAGGGGATCTTCCTGATCCAGGGACTGAACCCACATATCTTGCATCTCTAGCATTGGCAGGCAGATTCTTTACTACTGCGCCTCCTCAAAAGCCCTTTCTGTCATTGGGGTACCAGAAAAAGAGGAGAAAGAGTGGAGTTGAAAGGGCAAATGAAGAAGTAATAACTAAAAATTTCCCAAGTTTATTGACACATACAAACCTACAGACTCAAGAAGCTGTGTGGATCACAAACAGGATCATTTGTAAGAAACCCATGTAGAAGAAAAAGGAAAAAAGTGTCTTGAAAGAAGCTAAAGAGAAATGATGTATTGTTACCTGGAGAGAAAATGATACAAATGACAGTTGAGTCTCTTGAAATCAGTTCAATTCATTCGCTCAGTCATGTCTGACTCTTTGCAACCCCATGGACTGCAGCACACCAGTCTTCCCTGTCCATCAGCAACTCCTAGAGCTTGCTCAAACTCATGTCCATTGAGTCAGTGATGCCATCCAACCATCTCATTCTCTGTCGTCCCCTTCTCCTCCTGCTTTCAAACTTTCCCAGCATCACGGTCTTTTCCAAGGAGTCAGATCTTCAAATCGGGTGGCCAAAGTATTGGAGTTTCAGCTTCAGCTTCAGTCCTTCCAATGAATATTCAGGGTTGATTTCCTTTAGGATTGACTGGTTGGATCTCCTTGCAGTCCAGGGGACTCTCAAGAGTCTTCTCCAATACCACAGTTCAAAAGCACCAATTCTTCAGAGCTCAGCTTTCTTTATGGTCCAATTCTCACACCCATAATGACTGCTGGAAAAACCATAGCTTTGACTATATGGACCTTTGTTGATAAATTAATGTCTCTGCTTTTTAATATGCTGTCTATGTTGGTCATAGCTTTTCTTCCAAAGAGCAAGTATCTTTTAATTTCATGACCTGCAGTCACCGTCTGCAGTGATTTTGGAGCCCAAGAAAATAAAGTCTGTCACCGTTTCCATTGTTTCTCCTTCTATTTGCCATGAAGTGATGGGACCAGATGCCATGATTTTTGTTTTTAGAATGCTGAGTTTTAAGCTAGCTTTTTCACTCTCCTCTTTCACTTTCATCAGGAGGCTCTTTAGTTCCTCTTCACTTTCTACCATAAGGGTAGTGACACCTGCATATCTAAGATTATTGATATTTCTCCTGGCAATCTTGATTCCAGCCTGTGCTTCATCCAGTCTGCCATTTCACATGTACTCTGCATGTACATTAAATAAGCAGGGTGACAATATACAGCCTTGACATACTCCTTTTCCTATTTGGAACCAGTTTGTTGTTTCATGTCCAGTTCTAACTTCTTGACCTGCATAGGTTTCTCAGGAGGCAGGTAAGGTGGTCTGGTATTCCCATCTCTTGAAGAATTTTCCACAGTTTGTTGTGATATACATAGTCAAAAGCTTAGGCATAGTCAATGAAGCAGAGGTAGATGTTTTATTGGAATTCTCTTGCTTTTGCTATGATCCAGCATATGTTCACAATTTGATCTCTGGTTCCTCTGCCTTTTCTAAATCCAGCTTGAACATTGGGAAGTTCTTGGTTCACAGACTGTTGAAGCCTCACTTGGAGAATTTTGAGCACTACTTTGCTAGCATGTGAGATGAGTGTAATTGTGTGGTAGTTTGAACATTCTTTGGCATTGCCTTTCTTTGGGATTGGAATGAAAACTGACATTTTCCAGTCCTGAGGCCACTGCTGAGTTTTCCAAATTTGCTGGCATATTGAGTGCAGCACTTTCACAGCATCATCTTTTAGGATTTGTAATAGCTCAGCTAGAATTCCATCACCTCTACTAGCTTTGTTCGTAGTGAACAAAGGGGGCTTCTTAAGACCCCCTTGACTTTGCATTCCAGAATGTCTGTCTCTAGGTGAGTGATCACACCATCATGGTTTTCTGGGTCATTAAGATCTCTTTTGTATGGTTCTTCTGTGTATTCTTGCCACCTCTTCTTAATATCTTCCTCTTCTGTTAGGTCCATACCATTTCTGTCCTCATCTTTGCATGATATGTTCCCTCGGTATCTCTAATTTTCTTGAAGAGATCTCTAGTCTTTCCCATTCTATTGTTTTCCTCTATTTCTTTGCACTGATCACTGGGGAAGGCTTTCTTATCTCTCCTTGCTATTCTTTGGAACTCTGCATTCAAATGGGTATAGCTGTCCTTTTCTCCTTTGCCTTTTGCTTCTTTTCTCAGCTATTTTTAAGGCCTCCTCAGACAACCATGCTGCCTTTTTGCATTTCTCTTTCTTTGGGATGTTTTTGATCACCACCTCCTTCACAATGTCATGAACCTCCATCCATAGTTCTTCAGGCACTCTGTCTATCAGATCTAATGCCTTGAAACTATTTGCCAGTTTCACTGTATAATCATAAGGGATTTGATTTAGGTCATATCTGAATGGTCTAGTGGTTTTCCCTACTTTCTTTAAGTCTGAACTTTTCAATAAGGAGTTCATGATCTTACAGTTCAGTCGCTCAGTTGTGTCCAACTATTTGCAACCCCATGAATCACAGCATGCCAGGCCTCCCTGTCTATCACCAACTCCTGGAGTTCACTCAAATTCACATCCACCGAGTCGGTGATGCCATCCAGCTATCTCATCCTCTGTCATCCCCTTTTCCTCCTTCCCCCAATCCCTCCCAGCATCAGAGTCTTTTCCAATGAGTCAACTCTTCGCATGAGGTGGCATGGCCAAAGTACTGGAGTTTCAGCTTTAGCATCATTCCTTCCAAAGAACACCCAGGGCTGATCTAGCCACAGTCAGCTCCTGGTCTTGTTTTTGCTGACTGTATAGAGCTTCTCCATTTTTGGCTGCAAAGAATATAATCAATCTGATTTCAGTATTGACCATCTGGTGATGTCCATGTGTAGAGTCGTCTCTTGTGCTGTTGGAAGAGGGTGTTTGTTATGACCAATGTGTTTTCTTGGCAAAACTCTTTTAGCCTTTACCCCACTTCATTTTGTATTCCAAGGCCAAACTTGCCTGTTACTCCTGGTATCCCTTGACTTCCTACTTTTGCATTCCAGTCCCCTATGATGAAAAGGACATCATTTTTGGATTTCTTTCTTTGGTTTCTTCTAGAAGGTCTTGTAGGTTTTCACAGAACCATTCAACTTCAGCTTCTTAGGCATTAGTGGTTGGGGCATAGACTTGGGTTACTGTAATATTGAATGGTTTGCCTTGCAAATGAACAGAGATCATTCTGTCATTTTTGAGACTGCACCCAAGTACTGCATTTCAGACTCTTTTGTTGACTATGAGAGCTACTCCATTTCTTCTAAGGGATTCTTGCCCACAGTAGTAGATATAATGGTCATCTGAATTAAATTTGCCCATTCTGGGTCCATTTTAGTTCACTAATTCCTAAAACATCAATGGTCACTCTTGCCATCTCCTTTTGACCACTTTCAATTTACCCTGATTCATGGACCTAACATCCAGGTTCCTATGCAATAGTGCTTTTACAGCATCAGACTTTTCTTCGATCACCAATCACATTCACAACTGGGCATTGTTTTTGCTTTGGCCCAACGTCTTCTCCACTCTTCTCCAGTAGCATATGGGCACCTACTGACCTGGGGAGTTCACCTTTCAGTGTCCTATCTTTTTGCCTTTTCATACTGTTCATGGGGATATCAAGGCAAGCATACTGAAGTGGTTTGCCATTCCCTTCTCCAGGGGAGCACTTTTTGTCAGGACTCTCCACCATGACCCATGCATCTTTAGTGGCCCTGCATGGCATGGCTTAGTCTCATTGAGAAACTATGAGGCAAAAGAAAGTGGCATCTTTTCAAGCATTGAAAGGAAAACAATTTAACCACAAATTATATCTGGGAACACTATCCTTTAGGAATGAAAAGAAAATGAAGACTTTTTCTGATGAAAGAAAGCAAAAAGAATTTGTTGATAAGCAGACCTACCCTCTAAGGCCAGCTGAAGTAATTAATCAAACAGAAAGGAACTGATGAAAGAGGGAATCTTGGAGCATCAGGAAAAAAGGGACTACAGAAATAGCAGAAATGTGTATGCACAGTGAACTATTTTGGGTTCACTGTAAGTGGGTTGTATAATGGGTTTGTAAAGCAGGTTTGATAGTTGAAATAAAAATGTTAACATCACCTGATATTCAAGCAAATGAAATCTTACAAAAGAGAAAGTTAAGAGATCTGGATGGACATGAAACTCCAACTCCATGGCTAACACAAAGTACCATGTTGATACAAGTGGACTGTGATAAGTCACACATTTCTATTGTAATACCCAGAGCAACCACTAAAAAAAAAAAAAAAAAAACTGTACAAAGAAATATACTCAAAAACACTGTAATTAAATCAAGATAGAATATTTAAAAATTGTTCAAGTAACACTGGGAAGACAAGAAAAGAAATAAAGGAACAAGAACCAGAGAAAAAAACATAAAATGAGTAATAAAATGGCTGACTCAAGCATCAACATGTAAATATTTACCTTCAATATAAATGGTTTAAATACATCAATAAAAAGAAGTTGGCAGAATACATAAAAATAGCATAACCCCTTTCAAAAGTTGCTGGTTTATATGTTGCCTTGAAGAGATTCATTTAAATATAACACAGGTAGCTTGAATGATTATATATAACCCAAGGTGAATGATTAAAGAAACTAGTTTATCCATACCCTGGATAACTCTTCAACAATTAAAAGGAGCAAATTATGTATGTTTGCAATGACTTGAATGGATCTCAAGAGAATTATGCGTGATGAAAAAAAAAAACCAATATCTTATTTCACATACCATATGATCCCATTTACATAATTGTTTTGAAATGACAAAATTTTAGAAATGGAGAACAGCAGTGGTTACCAGGGCTTAGGGGCTGGCGTAAGAGGTGGGGAAGCGGGGGTGATGGTGGAGAATGTGATTATAAATGTGCAACATAGGGGATTCTAGTGATGATGAGGCATTCGGTATCTTGACTGTCGTGGTGGATGCACAAACCTATACAAGTACAGTGGTTAAACTGCAGAGAACCAAACACACACACTCACACAGGCTTCCCTGGTGGCTCGGTGGTAAAGAAACTACCTGCAATGCAGGAGACCCAGGTTCAACCCCTGAGTCTAGAAGATTGCCTGGAGAAGGAAATGGCAACCCACTCTAGTATTCTTGCCTGGAGAATTCCATGGACAGAGGAGCCTGGCCGGCTACAATCCATGGGGCCACAAAGAGTCGGACATAACCTAGAGATTAAACTACCACCACCACTACCAAACACACAAATGAGTACGAGTAAAACCAGGGAATCTGAACTAGTTGGTGGATTTTATCAATGTCAATATCCTGGCTCTGATATACTATAACTGCAAAAGTCTTATCACTGAGAAAAACTGGGAAAATGTATATGGGAGTCTCTCTGTATTATTTCTTATGACAAATTGCATGTGAATCCATAATTATGAATCCCCACCAGCCCCACCCCCTCCTTGCTCCCTATTCCCACTCCCCTCCCCACAATAAAGCCCTTCTTATTTAAAAGGTGTTTTCCTCTTGGGAGTTCACACCTCTCTCATTGTCCCTGCCCTCTCGCATCAGGCATCTGTGCTCCAGGAGGTGGGTCTGAGCCAAGGGTTTGGCCCCTTTATTACCCTCCGTTCTAGGTTCCGTGCTGATCTGGCCCTTTGGTTCTGAGTCAGCATGAGCTGGCTCTTTAAGAGCTGCAGTGTTACCACCACAGCCCTGACTAAGCCCAAATTTGGCAAGGCAAGACAGAAGGAAAGAACAGAGAGAGAAAGCCAAGACAGCAGGGAGGCAGGGCTGAGAATAAGGATTTAAAGCCAAAGCTGCACCAAGCACCAGAGCTGCTTTTACAGGTCTTTCGGGGCTGCTGGCTCCATTCCTGGCAACAGGAAACAACAGAAGGACCGACACTGTTTGTTCAGCCACATCTTTGTGACTAATTATAACCTTCTGTATTAAACTGTAGGCAGCAGGGACATAAATATAACTCTTGGGACAGGCAGAAGGTATAAGTTTCCCCTCAGGCCACTCAAATTCTCCAGGAGTCAAACAAGTTAGATCAGTGACTTGGTGTATGTATAACTATGGTCTCTTGCAGTACAGACACTGATATAAAGCAAGGGAGACCCAGGCATCCCAGGGAGACCACCCTCAGGAACATGGGCTTCTCTAAGCTGATTGTAGCTACAACCTGCTTGCCACCAGCACCCAAGAGGAGGAATGGACAAGCAGATAAGAGAGAAGGGGAAGAATCATTTTCCCTTGAAATGGCATGTCTCCTTCCAAAGATACAGAGATTTTTGTCTCCTAGTCTCCTGTCCTTGAAACCTTTCTTGTTCCCCTGGTTCTTCTTGTCTTTTTTGCGGTCACTTATCTCCCCAGTCTAGGTCATTTTAAATCAGCAGACTTTTTGAATCCTACAGCTGCTTCTTTTCCAGCCTACCATCCCTTTCTTGTCTAAGAATTTCTGGAGGAAGTCATAAGGCTCTACTGTTTTGATTTTCAGAATGTGTGCTAAGTATAATTTGACCCTTGGAGGACCTTCACAGCTTTGTTCATCTTTTCTTGTCTAAAGTGACTGCTCCAATCATGTGCTTCAAGCCCTGACACCTCTGCCCCTTCCACTTTTATCCAATTGCCTGTCCTTCTAGTTTTATAAAATGATTGAAGACACCCAAGGAAAGCCTTCCCCCTCTTCTCTTCTCTCCATCTCACCTCATGTATTCTTAGCTCCCCCAGTTTTTCTCCTTGCTTTTCTTTGCAGGCCAGCCTCCATGTGGAGAATCCCTCACCATCTTCCAGCATCATCAGTCTCACCCTCACATCCTCCCCTTCCATCTACCACAAACATCCCCCAGATCAGGGCCGTTGCAGCCTCCACTCCTCCAACTTTGACTCTTGAGCCCTCAGCAGAGAGTTTTCCCCTCCCTCTGATGAACAGCTGTCCTCAGCATCTCTCATCACAACATCAAAGCCATTCTCTGGCCTTGCTGCCTCACCTGCTGCTGATGCTTCCTGGCCCTGTCTCCTGGGCACGTCTTGGCTCTCACAAGTTTTCTGATGACCTTGGCTTCTTCTCCACTGTTTCATTTCTTCCTACAGATTCCAACTCATATTCAAGTTCTGTCCTTGAGAATTTCCCCCTTTCATGTGTGAATTTCCTTAGGGAACTAGGACCAACTATCAGAACTTCAGTAGCAACTTTGGGCCTGGCTCTGAATCCATCTCAGATTCTGGTCTGTATCTCTGATCCAATCCCTTGTTCCCAGTTCTTTATTGGGCATCACCCTCTGGATTGCTCTTTGGAAATGCAAGTTCTTGGTGTCCAAGTCTGAACTCACCACCTTTCCCCCAAACTCTTTCTTACTCTATGAATCCTATTTCTATTCCCATCACCAAATCTGGAATCTTCCTACCTCTTTCTCTGTGTGTCCTTGGGGTAGTACTAGGTCTTTGTCACTCCAGTCCAGGCATCTAGCACAAAGCTTATTACAGAGTAATAATGTTCAGTACATTTATGAATGATCCTTTGTCCTCATCTGATCAGCTATTAGATCTTAGCAGTGGGAACAGTTCACTACCAGTAAATCAGGTTAAATGTATGAAGGGCCTGGATTGAGTTAGCAGTGGTACTGGAAATTGCAAAAAGTATTAAAGACTTACTAAGAATTGACTTGTGTACGCCTTAAGTTCCTCTCTCTTTTCAGCATTATAGGATGATAACTGTAAGCATATAGTAAGTAAGCCATGTTATCTGTTTTTTAACACTTATTTTATTTCATATCCAACCAATCTATTAAAATAGTCCCAGGAGAGTGATTCTTATGGGTTTTCTAGCCTTGTTTAGCAATAACGGTCGTTTACTTTCCTCTTTCGAATATATCTTATTTCTGTTTCATTTGTATTACATTTCAAAACAGTCCTGAATAATGAAACAACAAAGTGCATAGTCTCATCCAGAGTGTCTCATCTGCTACAAAAGCATCTTGAGGGGCAGATCTAATGATTTGTTAAAGTTTTTGTTGTGGGCTGTGTGTATGTATGTACTTTAGGTATCTAGATAGGCTGAGCTTTATAAAAAAAAAAAAATGACTTTTTAAAGGGTCCCTTCAAAATAGAAGTTAAGTCCCATCAACATTTAACATTGTTAAGAACGCTGATAATGTATGTTGCATACATTATTACCCTGTTGGATATTTTTATTGCTAGTAGATTTACATCCCCAAAGAAGGAAATGTAAATGCAGCAAAAATGAGAATCTCCTAAATACTGCACTTGGGAGCCAGGGCAGCACATGCAGGGATGTGGTAAGTCAAAGCCCTCAAACCCAGGAACTCTTCACTTCTACCAGGACCCCAGGGACCAAGTGGGCAGGCAAGGCAGGTCTTGCTCTGATATCCAAGTGACAAGCTGAGAGGAGGAAGCAGGGAGAGGGCATCATGGTCCAGACAGCAGCAGTGCAAAGGCCCTGAGGCAGCACAGAGCTCTGCATATCAAGAAACTGTAAGAAAGCCCAGGACTATAGGGCAATAAATGATGGGAAACAGGACAGAGCTGTACAAGGTGGATAGCAGACTAAGTCATGCAGGACTCTTCGGCCTTCATTAGAGGGTTTAGGTTTGGGTTTAGGTTGTTTGTTTTAAGGGAAACAAAAGTATGTGTGAAGTGGTGGGGACACATACTGGATTTCAAAGAACCAAAGAGTGAATGAGGGTGAAGAAATAGATTCAACATGGGCTTATTTTTTCAAGAGATCTTGGCTATAAAAGAATACAGAGGAAAGAGGCTGAGCAAGGATTCTCTTTTTAGTGGGGAAAATTTGAGCATACTTACAGACCAAGGGATGAGTCAGTAAAAATAAAATGAATGCAGAATGGAGGTTCCCTCTCTAGGGAGCAGAAAGGATTTCTCAAAGAAAGCCCCAAACTCTGTGTGAGGATCCCTGAAGTGCTAGTTAAAAATAAAAATACCCATGCAATGCCCAATATCTAATAAATTTGATAAGAGTGATTAAGAAACAAAAGTCACAAACAATTCTAAGATTCCCAGTTTGAGTGGCAGGATCAATAATTAAATCAGTAATCAGCACTGGGTATAAGGACACAAATAATTTGAACAGGAAGTGTCATGAATCTGGGTTTGGATGTACTGAGCAAGCTTTGAACCATGAATGCAAGTTGTGAATATGTATCAGGAGCTTAAGAGAGAGATGTGGGCTAGGGCTACAGATTTAGTGTAATTGAAGACAGAAGAGAGTATGTCTTAAAAGCTTTAAAATAATGAGATGAAAACATCATATGACCATTTACCTAGAATTTTCACTTTCCCTACAAAGGTCAAAAAAGCTATGGTTTTTCCAGTGGTCATGCACAGATGTGAGAGTAGGACCATAAAGAAGGCTGAGTGCTGAAGAATTGAGACTTTTGAATTGTGCTGGAAGTGAAAGTGAAAGTCGCTCAGTAGTATGGGACTCTTTGCAACCCCATGGACTGTACAGCCCATGGAATTCTCCAGGCCATAATACTGGAGTGGGTAGCCTTTCCCTTCTCCAGGGGATCTTCCTGACCCAGGAATTGAACCGGGGTCCCCTGCATTGCAGGCGATTCTTTACCAACTGAGCTATCAGGAAAGCCAAGTGGCACTGGAGAAGACTCTTACTCTTACCCAATGTTTCGGCCATGTGACGTGAACAGCCTACTCACTGGAAAAGACCTTGCTGCTGAGAAAGATTGGAGGCAAAGGAGAAAGGAGTTGCAGAGGATGAGATGGCTAAATAACATTACCAACTCAATGAATATGAATTTGAACAAACTCCAGGAGATAGTAGAGGATGGAGAAGCCTGGCATGCTACAGTCCAAGGGGTTGCAAAGTGTCGAATAAGACATAGTGATTTAACAACAACATTCACTTAGAAATACTTTTCACCATGTTATCTAGCTTGCTATCATAAAATTGCTAGCTCTTCATGATTTTGTTCAGCTCCCCAATGGGATGGCACCAGGACTCTATGGTCAGCTTAGAATTTGGAGCTGGATTCGTGCACCTTTAGGAGCAGGAGAAAGTGCAGCCGCAGTTGTGGGAAGAGAGGTGAGAAGCTGCCGAGGACAAGGTCAGTTCCACCGGAACGGAGGAAAAGGAGGACTTAGCGAGTGCAGGAGAGCTCTTCTCCCCACCTGTCTGGGCATTTCTCTCAATTCATGCATCAGACTTTTTTGACTGCATACTGGTTTCATATTTAACCAACTAATGAAGAGCCTATTTATACAGACTTAGGATTTGTTAGGATCTTCTCAGGACTTAAATGGGCCTGACTGAAAATTAAAGGTCTCAGTTCCTAGAGCTGAAGTGTCCATGGAAAGGAAGAATTCATAATCTTTCCATCAAGGACTTTTTTCCCCAACATTTTCTGCCAAATTTAAATGCACTGTTAATGTGGCAGTGTATTTTCTATTAAGTGACAAAATATGGAAACATTATATCTGGTTTTCATACTATATTTATTATTTCAGTTTCTCCAAAATGTTTTTAGAAAGAAGAATAAAGCAATAATTTTCATTATAGCCTTTTTCTTGTAATTTTATTTTGTTTTTAAACCGTTTTATTGAAGAATAATTGACATATAAAAAGCTATACATATTTACTATATACAACTGGATGAATTTGGAGACAGGATACACCTGTGAAACCATAACCACCGTCAAGGCCATAAACATAGCTATCACTTCTTCTTTCGTTCTTTTAATACCATTATAAGTTTTTGTGTTAACAACACTTAAGGACTACTCTTTTAGCAGAGTTTAAGTGTACAACATCGGAAGGCACTGGCACCCCACTCCAGTACTCTTGCCTGAAAAATCCCATGGATGGAAGTCTAGTAGGCTGCAGTCCATGGGGCCGCTAAGAGTTGTGTCACTTTCCCTTTTCCCTTTCATGCATTGGAGAAGGAAATGGCAACCCACTCCAGTGTTCTTGCCTGGAGAACCCAGGGACGGGGGAGCCTAGTGGGCTGCCGTCTATGCGGTCACACAAAGTCAGACACGACTGAAGCGACTTAGCAGCAGCAGCAGCAGCAAGTGTACGACATAGTATTGTTAGCTGTAGGCACAATGCTATATAATGGTTTTCCAGAACTTACTTATTTTGCATAACTGAACCTTTGTAGCCCCTTTTCTAGATGAACTTATGATAGCTCTCCTCCTCTTTCTAGTTTTATTCCATTGCCGAAAATTGCATTTAAAAATGATCAGAGGATGAATAAATGCTTCAAAATAAAGAGAACACTGTTTTTCCATTGCTTGACATTTGGTATATAAAATTCTCTATTTCAGACTTATCATCAAGACACTTTTGCCCAGCCTAGCCATGATAAGTCATTGTCTGAGGAATTACTCCCTGGTGAAGAATTCATGGGCTGGCTCACTTTATAAATACATCCACCTTGCTGCAAACACGGAGAAGCCAAGATGTGTGCATTTTACTCCACCTTGCCTACAGTTTATACGTAATTGTAAGCGTTCTTTGGATCCAATGCACTTGAATTTGAATCTTTTTACTGTTACAATTGCACTCATGGTGACTAAAAGCCTTACTAAGTGGAGAGATTAGCAGTACCACTGGGATAGTGGGAGTCTGCTTAAAAAGCCACAGATAACACATAAGTACTTGAAAGAAAATGTAAGTTTATTTTCTGGTACAAGTGTTATTCGTTAGCAGCATCATTTAGAAATATTTTTCAGCAGTCCAACTTTGTCATCAAAGAGGTGTTTTGAACTATTTCTTAAGGTCTCACTTCACAGACAGAAAAAAACATTAATTCATGTGTTTTGCTGATAAATGTACTATTCGTTATGAAAAAAATACATTTTAACTGAGATTTCCACTTAGAATCATTTATCATTAGAAATGTTGGGTAAAAACACATTTCTTTTTCTGGTAAAACAAGACAGAAAATGTCTTATGAATCCAAAACTGCCTATGCAATGTGGTCGCCACTAGCCACATGTGGCTGATTAAATTTAAGCTACTTAAAATAAAATTAAAGCCTCAGTTATTCAGTCTCACTCACCACATTTCAAGTTCTCAGTAGCCATAGGTGGCTCATGCTACTCCATTAGACACTACAGAGGCAGACCATATCCACCATTTCAGCTCACTGGACAGGGCCGCTCCAGACACCACTTTTAACCGTGTGTCTCTACTTAGGTCAGTTACCTGGGAGCCTTAGGTCACGTCATGTTGTGGAGACTTTACCCAGTGGTCCTCAACCATAGCTGCAGAGTAGAGTCACCTGGGAGGTTTTTAAAAGGATTAATGCCCAGGACTCACCCCTAGAGATTCTGATTAACTGATCAGAAATGTGGCCCAGGCATCAGCACCTTTTAAAGCTCCCAGATAATTCTAATAGGCAGCTCTGCTGCTGCTGCTGCTAAGTCACTTCAGTTGTATCCGACTCTGTGCAACTCTGCTGCTGCTAAGTCACTTCAGTCGTGTCCGACTCTGTGCGACCCCATAGACGGCAGCCCACCAGGCTCCCCCATCCCTGGGATTCTCCAGGCAAGAACACTGGAGTGGGTTTCCATTTCCTTCTCCAATGCATCAAAGTGAAAAGTGAAAGTGAAGTCGCTCAGTCGTGTCCGACTCTTAGCGACCCCAGGGACTGCAGCCTATCAGGCTCCTCCATCCATGGGATTTTCCAGGCAAGAGTACTGGATTGGGGTGCCATTCTGTGCAACTCTAGCCCTACACAAAATGTGTATGTGGTAAAATCTAGTGAAGTGGAATATCAAGACCATTTGTAATGAGGAAAGACCATCAGCAGTTATAGCATTAATAATAGAACTACCAGACCGAAAATGTTCAAGAATAATGAAAAACTGAACAACTTCCTTGGTGGTCCAGGGGTTACGACTCCATGCTCCCAATGCGGGGAGCCCGGGTTCAATCCTTGGTCAGGGAAATAGACCCACATGTGGTAACTGAAACCTGACACAGCCAAATGGATAAATAAATACTTAGGAAAAAAACACTATCAGTCAATGGGACCTAATAAACATCTGGGCTTCCCAGATGGTGCTAGTGGTAAGGAACCCACCTGCCAATGCAGGAGAAGTAAGAGATCCTGGTTCCATCCCTGGGTCAGGAAGATCCCCTGGAGGAGGGCATGGTAACCCACTCCAGTATTCTTGCCTGGAGAATCCCCATGGACAGAGGAGCCTGGTGGGCTACAGTCCATAGGGTCTCAAAGAGATAGACATGACTGAGGTGACTTATTAACATGCACTCACGCAATAGATATCTATAAAATATAATGATGAATAATAACATAATAATCAATATGAACAGAATACAGATGGCCCCTGATTTACAATAGTTTGACTTATGATTCTAAAAATATATTTATTTATCTATTTATTTGGCTGCTTCAAGTTTTAGTTGCAGCGTGAGGGACCTTTCCTTGTGGCACACGGACTCTCTAGTCGTGGCTTACGGTCTCAGTGGTTGCAGCTCAAGGGCTTAGTTGCACATGGCATATGGGATCTTACTTCCCTCGCATCCCCTGCATTGCAAGACAGATTCTTAACTGCTAGACCACCAGGAAAGTTTCTCTGACTTACTTTTTTTTTTTTTAACCATGATGCAGAAACTACACATATTTGGTAGAAACTGTACTTCAAACTTTGAATTTTCATCTTTTCCCAGGCTAGTGATGTGCATTAGGACACTCTCTTATGATGCTAGGTGGTGGCAGTGAGCCACACACTCCTGAGGGTAACAGCCTATACATAACAATAATTCTGTTGTTAACTTTTGGTATAGTATTCAATAACTTACATGAGATATTTGACCCTTTACAACAGGATTTATGTTAGATCATTTTGCCCCACTGTATGATAATGTAAGCATTCTGAGCACATTTAAGTTAGGCTAAGCCAATGTGTGTTGTTCAGCAGGTTAGATGTATTAAATGCACTTTCCACTTATGACATTTTCAATTTACAATGAGTTTATCAGATATAACATGGTGGCATATCCACCAAGGTAGCCAATAATCTACCTTGGGGGTATTAGTTCTGGGATTCCCCCACCCCCACACAACAGATACCAGTATCAAAGGATGTTCAAGTCCCTTATATAAAATTGTGAAGTATTTTCATATAACTTAGAATAGCCTCCCATGTAACGTAACTCATCTATAGATTACTTATAATACCCAACACCATGTAAAGGCTCTGCAAATAGTTGTCAGCCCATGTGGCAAACTCAAGTTTTGCTTTTTGGAACTTTCTGGAATTTTTTCCTTTTTCTCAAATATTTTGATCCGTGGTTGGTTGAATTTCCAGATGTAGAACCTAAGGAAATGGAGGGCTGAATGTATATCCTGGGTCATAAAACAAATCTCAACAAATTTAAAAGAATCAAAATCATGCAGAGTATATCCTCCAACCATAAAGAAATCAAACTAGAAGTCAGTAACAGAAAGATATGAGGAAAATCTCCCAAAACTTGGAAATTAAACAACATTCTCTTAAAGAATCCATAGATGGAAGTCGAAGACTCAGAGGAAATTTTAAAAATACATAGAACTAAACAAAAATAAAAGTACAACGTGTCAAAATTTGTTGAGTGCAGCTAAGCTATTGCTGAGGGAAATTTATAACACTAAGTGAATTGAGGTAAATAGTTCTCAAATCAATAATAAGCTCCTCAGTTCAGTTAAGTTCAGTTCAGTCACTCAGTCGTGTCCGACTCTTTGCGACCCCATGAATCGCAGCATGCCAGGCCTCCCTGTCCATCACCAGCTCCTGAAGTTCACTCAAACTCATATCCATCGAGTAAGTGATGCCATCCAGCCATCTCATCCTCTGTCGTGCCCTTCTCCTCCTGCCCTCAATCCCTCCCAGCATCAGGGTCTTTTCCAATGAGTCAACTCTTTGCATGAGGTGGCCAAAGTATTGGAATTTCAGCTTTAGTGTCAGTCCCTCCAATAAACACCCAGGACTGATCTCCTTTAGGATGGTCCTACCTCAAGATATCAGCCATTAAAAAGAATACATTTGAATCAGTTCTAATGAGGTGGATGAAACTGGAGCCTATTATACAGAGTGAAGTAAGCCAGAAAGAAAAACACCAATACAGTATACTAATGCATATATGTGGAATTTAGAAAGATGGTAACAATAACCCTGTGTACAAGACAGCAAAAGAGACACTGATATATAGAACAGTCTTATGGACTCTGTTGGAGAGGGAGAGGGTGGGAAGATTTGGGAGAATGGCACTGAAACATGTATAATATCATGTATGAAACGAGTTGCCAGTCCAGGTTTGATGCACGATACTGGATGCTTGGGGCTGGTGCACTGGGACGACCCAGAGGGATGGTATGGGGAGGGAGGAGGGAGGAGGGTTCAGGATGGGGAACACATGTATACCTGTGGCGGATCCATTTCGATATTTGGCAAAACTAAAACAATATTGTAAAGTTTAAAAATAAAATAAAATTTAAAAAAAATTAGAAAATGAACAAATAAGCATAAAGCAAGCAGAAAAAAAAGAAATATGAAAGCAGAATTCAACGAAAATGAAAATGGAGAAACAATAGAGAAAATCAGTAAAACAAAAAGCTGGTTCTTTGAACACTTCAACAGAATTGACAGGCTTCTGCTAAGACTGACAGAGATAAAGAGAAAGAAGACACAAAGTACACACCTCCAGAATGAAGTAGGGAATATCAGTAGCTTATCCTGATCATGCTACTGTGTCTGTTCATACAAGAACTTACCCATGGGGGAAACTGTGTGAGAGGATCTCTCTGTACTATTTTTTGCGGTTTCCTGTGATCTGCAATTATTTCAAAATGTTTTTAAAAATTAAGCTAAAAATAAAAGTTTTATGAAATTCCAAAATATTTGAAAATAAAATAAAAACAGGTGAAGATTTAAAAACTTTAGAGAAAAGCAAATTAATTTTCTTAATTTTTTTTCAATTTATGTAGCTCATTAAAGACAGTGATATGTAGGCTGCCTTCATTCCTGGGAACTGCCTTCCAGCACAATTCCTGTCCACCAAAAACAGGAGACTGAACCCTGAAACACAGGGCCCAGAGGAACCCCAATTCTCCATGTATAACTGTCTCAATCGAAGTGGGTTCCCAGGACAGAGGTATCCCATCCTCCCATATGAATGCCTCAAAAAGCATTAACTACCAGAAAATTGGGTAGTAGCTATTGTTGGCCATAGATCTTACAGTTTAGCAGCTGGAAGGAACAATGCCTGTCCCCATCCTTGGGAAGTCTGAGGGCAAGCCCAATCTCCTTGCCCAAGCCCATTCCCCCAGCCAAATGGTCTTGCAGGTACTTCGACTGAGACAGTTATACATGGAGAGTTGGGGTTCGTCTGGGCCCTGTGTTTCAGGGTTCAGTCTCCTGTTTTTTGTGGACAGGAATTGTGCTGGAAGGCAGTTCCCAGGAATGGAAGCAACCTACATATCACTGTCTTTAATCAGCTAGATTAAATTCGATCTTGCAGAGGTGGCTTCCTGCTGTGGCAATTATTGGCCAAGCCTTGGACAAGATGTTGCGATAATATGATGATCAGTCAGCCCTTGTCTGTGTCCTGGAGGACCACATCAAAAAGACAAAAAGAGAAATAATTACAGCTTGTGTTTAGTTTCAGAGAGAAATGTGTCCCAAAAAATAATACTAAAGGGTTTCTTAAAGTCCCCACCGGAAAACAGTGTTCCCTGCTATGAGGTGTTTTGAAGTAAAAAAAGCAAAACACCTCTAGTCAAATAACTTGGTGCATATCCAACAGAACTGATTAAAAGGCTCTTCTTTTTTTTTTTTTTTTGATTGAAGTATAGTTGAATTACAGTGTTGTGCCAATCTCTGCTATACAGCAAAGTGACCCAGTTGCATACATACATTCTTTTTAATATTCTTTTCCAATCTGATTTATCACAGGATATTCAATACAGTTTACTGTGTTACACATCAGGGCCTTGTTGTTAATCCATTCTAAATGTAGTAGTTTGCATCTACCAACCCCAGACTCCCAGTCCATGCCTCTCCCTCCCCCTGCCCTTGGTAACCACAAGTCTGTTCTCTACGTCTGTGAATCTGCTCTGTTTTGTAGTTAGGTTCATTTCTGCCATATTTTGGATTCCACGTATAAGTGATATGATATTTGTCTTTCTCTTTCTGACTTATTTCACTTAGTATGATAATCTTTAGTTGCATCCATGTTGCCGCAAATGGCATTATTTTGTTCTTCTTCATGACTGAGTAGATTTCATTGTACATATGTATCACATATTCTTTATCCATTCATCTGTCAGTGGACACTTAGGTTGCTTCCATGTCTTGGCTATTATAAATAGTGCTACTATGAACATAAGAGTACAAATATCTTTTTAAATTATAGTTTTGCCTAGGTATATTCCCAGGAGTGGGATTGTTGGATCACATGGTAATTCTATTTTTAGTTTTGTGAGGCACCTCCATACTGTTCTCCGTAGTGGTTGTATCAATTTATATTCCCACCAACAATGTAGGAGGGTTCCCTTTTCTCCACATCCTCTCTAGCATTTGTTATTTACAGACTTTTTAATTATGGCCATTCTGACCAGTGTGAGGTGGTACCTCATTATAGTTTTGATTTGCATTTCTCTAATAATTAATGATGCTGAGCATCTTCTTATGTTCCTACTGGTCTTCTTTGGAGAAATATAAAGATACCTGAGGACTTCTCAGGACCCACTGTGAATGTCCCAGTGAGCTTTGAATGCTACAGTCACTCTTACTTGACAGAATCTACCTCTGGTGCAATCCAAGGGCTATTGGTGAGGAAAGCACAATTTGGAAGACACTGGAGGACAACTCCAGGGTCTCCACAGGGTTTCTTCACACCTGGGCTCCTGGTCAACTCCTCTATGGAAGGAGCTTAGTGGTATCAGGCCAATTAGATATCTACCTGCATTGAGAAAGCAATTCTTTCTTTTTTCAAATCAGCAACTACCCTGAAATGTCAGGATTAAAAGATTGTTTTAAATGTAGTCCTTATTCTCCTCCTGAACCCAGAAATAGTGTAATGGCCACTGAATCTATTTAGTTGTTAAAACATTGGTTGAACTCATTCTTTCTGAAATTTTATTAAATCTGTCCTGGGCGAGGCAGTGGGGAGAGGGGGCGGGGTGGTGTCTGCAAATAGTACTCTTTGAGTAAATAAACTGTTTCTCAGGAGGGCCTGAGAAAGAGGCCCTCCTGTTGATTTTGTCATGACTTTAGTGTCAGTTATGAGGAAGCTGTCTACTGCCGCACCAGGATGATCAGTAACCCTTCAGAGGTCCATCAAACCCGTGGGCATCACATTGACCTCTGGCCTGGTCTGCATTTAAGCACTGTCAGACTTCTCCAGTCACATCAGGAAGTTATTATTCACATAACCAAATGTTTCAGCCAATCAATTTTTGTTTCACTGTAATGTGCCTTGGTTTGCATGGGGTGTAGCAAATGGTCATGTCCCTGTCTTTAACAGGGAAGTGTGTTCCAAGCCTGTCTCTCCTTAAGTCTCCTTGGACTGAGAAGGCAGTCAGCCCGCTGGCCACCTTCTCTCAGAAGGGCCCCAGCAGCTACCAGCTGTTTGCTGACTGTGGTGCTCATCAGGAACATGAAGCAAACCAAAACCTGTGCCAAACTTTGGGATGAATTCCAATGGTTGTGAAATTCCTTGCTCAGTCGTACATGCATCATCTTTCAGGTCCTAGTAACATAACCTCTGACTGAGCCTCCATCAGCCTTTAATCACAAAATAAGGCTGCCTTTGAGGAGCTGAAATGAGTTGGCCCCCTTATTCTGAGTCCTAAGAGGGGCCTCACACTCACCCCCAGCAGCTCACCTGCCCTGGCTTTCAGCTGCAGCCCCCACCCACCCAGACGCCTGCCCAAAAAGGCCTCACTCTGACCTTCTCATCCCTGCCTGCCATCCAACAGCACCAAGCCTGCGCTCCCCAGAGGCTCTGATGCCAGGAATCTCTTGGCTCTTGCAGAGGGAGAATAGGTCCCTCCCACTGTTGTGCCATCTTCAGCTCCTTGGGCTTGTAAACAGTTCTTTTTATGGCAGAGTAGACCAAAGTTTTCCTTCAGACAGCACAGGTTCTGTCTACTCCTGCCCTCTCATATCCTCCATGGAAAGTCACTCTGTCTACTCCTTGTGTCCCTCCTTCAGCTGTGAAAATTCAAATCCAGCCTCAGCCCCACTGACTCAACCAAGAACTCCCCTCTAATAAAAGAAAAACTCTAGTGCATAGAAATAGATACAAATAAATACTCATGGTTCAATAGTTTAAGGGGCGGTTAGAAAAATATGAAGATTCTTTTTTCATTCATAGCTTCTGGATCCAATTCAGCCAGATAAAAGTGTCTTTTTATGAAAATAACAATTTTATGATAAAAATTGTTTGTGTTCATCCTAGAAGAAAGGTCTAAAAGAGGAATAAACATTACCTGACTCCCACCTCCCAGAGATCAAATTTTTGCTTCAATGTGCCTTTCATATATAGATGAAATTAAACTCACACCATCCCCTGCAGGAATCATTTCACTGGGAGCATTTTCATGCATGCCTGACTAATTTCCCTAAACTTCCTTACATTAATAGAGTGAAATGTTCTTACTCTTGCACTGAGTCCCTTTTGTCATCTTTTGTAGAATTACGATGGGCCAAGTAGTTGCTCAAACAGGATGAGTATCATGAAAACTTGGCTAGCACCTGGTACACAGAAAAATGCCTAGTAAACCTCAGCTGTTATCATTAGCCACAAAATTGACCCATGATTTGAGAGAAAGTTGAAAGAGTGACTAAGGTTTGGAGAGAATCCAGGAATTTCTGTCCTAGTACTAGTTACCTTTTTTTTTTTTTTTTTTAACTCTCTGAGTCACCCCTCTCCCATCATCATCTCTCCGTGTGGAACAGGTACAGTTTCTTGGGTGTTCAGTCTGAGGCCGAACACTGAGACACTATGTTTGCCTGGCTTGTTTTCTATGCTAAGCTTTCTTTTGGTAGAAAGATACTAACTGTAGGGGGCAATGGTACTGCCTTGAATTCAGTTGGACACAGAGGCTACCACAGCTCACACATTACAAAATCCAGGTTAGTGAATGGGATTAGGAGCAAATGTTAGAGGGTGGCTATGTTGTCTGAGTTATCCATCAGAAAGTTTCTTTCACATCTGAAACCAGGTTCGTGCTCTTGAGCATATGGTACCCTTCAAGCTGACTCTCCCAATTCACTTCTCCAACCTTATCAAATGCGAGTGTCCCTCCTACAGCCAGAGAAAATGACTGCTTGTACTTGCCGGATTCTCTTATACCTCCACATGTTTCTACGTTCTGTTCCCTCTCCCTGGAGTCTCCTCCCCACCACACCTCTTCTTTGTACTGATAACTTGTCTCAAATTCTCTCTGCCTCAAGAAGCCTACCCTGCCTAGGGGTAGGCTTGCACTCGGTCCAGCTTTTGATCTTCCTCTCTGCTCTTATAGCATGGCCAGTTCCAGGCTGTATCCTCTGTAGGCTGCACACTTGTGAAAGATGAGAACGGTATCTTTTAAAGTTTAATCCCAGGATCTAAGAGACATCTAGTGTAAAGGAGCAGTTAATAACTGTCTTATGTGTGAATGCTCAAATGCATTATTTTCTCTATATTAGCAATGTAGATCTCTTTGAAGACATTTTCTTCCTTCTTCGGAATGAATTACTATCTTACTTACATAATCAGGAAAACATAATAACACACGCCTTTATTGCTTTTCTAATCAGATAGATTATTTTTATAATAAAAATTTAACAACCAGTCACACTTAGGGCACTCAAACTGGGGCTTAGTAACAACCTAGATGGGTGGGATGGGGAGGGAGGTTCAAGTGGGAGGGGACATGGATAAACCTATGGCTGATTCATGTTGATGTTTGGTAGAAACCAGTGCAATACTGTAAAGCAATTATTAGTTAAAAATAAAATTTAAAAAATTAACCAATCACTATAACCATTTATAACATTTATAAAGTTTCTTCTAAAATTTGATGATTATTTCCCGGTTTGTGGCATTTTTAACACTTATGCTTCAACATATATTTTTCTAAAAATAAGAATGTAAAATGTAAAATTCTAAAAATAGAATGGAAAAAAATGTCATGATAACTAAATATTACTACACGACACAGTCTAAATGCATACTTTTTCCAACCTAAAATTTTTCTTATAGTCCTCACTGAGGATTAAGAACTTTGTTCCAAAAGTTTTTTTTTTTTTTCCTTTGAACACATCTTTTCTCTTTAGTGTTCCATTTATTATTACATGTTCAAGTTACAGTTTTTCTCAGTGAGGGATCTGAAAAGGTGTACATTGCTGGGGAATTTTGTGTACTCAATGAAATGAAAGTCGCTCAGTCATGTCCGACTCTTTGCGACCCCACAGACTATACAGTCCATGGAATTCTCCAGGCCAGAATACTGGAGTGGATAGCCTTTCCCTTCTCCTGGAGATCTTCCCAACCCAGAGATTGAGCCCAGGTCTTCCACATTGCAGGCGGATTCTTTACCAGCTGAGCCACAAAGGAAGCCCAAGAATACTGGAGTGGGTAGCCTCTCCCTTCTCCAGCGGATCTTCCCGACCCAGGAATCAAACTGGGGTATCCTGCACTGCAAACAGATTCTTTACCTACTGATCTATCTGTTAAACTTAGCTAAAGGCTTTCTTAGAATTGCTAAAATATTTTTTAAATTACATCAACAATTTCTAACATGCCCTGATAGATTTATCCACTGACTCTGGAGCAGACACCAGGACAACTTTCAGGAGGCTGATGAAAAAGAACTCCAATTGCTCTGTGCTACAAAAGCTGCGGCTGGAATGCACAGCCTCTACCATGAGTCCTCAGGCAAACGTGACACTGCTGAGCAGGCACTATGGTGTCCTTCAGGGTGGTGATGCCTACGAGCTCAGTCCTATTGCCTTGACTCAGTTCTCTTCTTGATTCCAAATGTTGTCTCTGATTTAGACACACCGTGTACTCTGTGCTGGCCTTCGCAAGTCACGGACACTGTATTCCGCTGGGAGATGGGGCCCTGGAGAGTGGTTTCTGTTTCTGGCAGTTCCACTCCAGATTTTACTGTGAGTCATAACATATCACTAATCTCTTGACCTTTATTTAAAAATTCTCCAATGACCAGGCTGCTGTCACCTGTTCCTCATACAGGAAAAAGTATAATCATCAATACAAGCCAACACAGCCAGGCCTGAAATAACAGCTCAGAGAAAGTGCCAGCAGACACACCCTTCCCACAGGCTGGTCCTGTCTGCCTTGTGAGCTGCCCCACACTGGGTCCAGTGGAATTATTTTAGGATTATTTCTGAGGGTGGAGAGAACATCAGACACTCAGCCGTTTCCCCTGGTTTCTGTGCCAGAGGTTGGCTGTGTTCTTTGGCAGAGGATCAAGGAAGTGTGGTGCATTCTTAGTAAGCTAAGATGGCTGGGTGATGTCAGGGTTTATTCCCCGGGCACTGCTTTCAGCAATGTGCCAAACTCAATGGCTTCACCTGCTACTTCCTAAAATAGGGGACTCAGATCCGATTCTAGACCATGGTTAAAATGACATTCCACATAATACAAAACATCCCAGGGCTTAGCTGGCAATCTAAAGTAATATAAATTAACATTCAGTACTCCAAAATTTAGACCCCCAAACTAATCTGGACAATAAGCTTCACTGACTTTCTCAAGACCTTTTCCACTGGCACAATGCTCACATTGTACATTATGTAAACTTTATGCTTATGCTTTACCCATATTGGGATATTTAAGATTGGAGAAAATGTTTAGGCTTTATTAAGCCAGTCTCCTGGAACCCACACCCCAGTTATTCTCATTTTCCCAGTTCTCCACCACTACATGCAAGCAACTGTTCCTGCTGACAGTAGACACAACTGTCCTTTGCCACTCATGACCCTATCAAAGATGCTGGCACCTGTCCCACCATGTACCATGTGCTGTGGAGATGCCTCCTCCTTCCCCCATTGCTCCAGTGGTTCAGAGAATAATAATTCATGGTTCATAATCAACACATGGCTCCCTGGTACCATCTCCATGAAGCTATTGAAGAGGAAAAAAATTTAAAATAACTTCCTGTTAGTTCTGCTTCTGTAACTCAGCTTGCTTCTTGCAAAGTCTGGATCATCTAGGTCACATAGTCTTGGAAAATGGAGACTTAAAACAATGCTAGAAACTGAAGCTTATTTCACTCACCCTTTCCCTGATTTTGCCTAGCCCCTATAATCCTGCTTAACCAGCCTGTCCATGTAGAGGTCAGGCACCACCCCCTATTCTCACCTCTGTTTCTGTGCGAGCAAAACCCCTAGTTTAAAACAGCATGTTAACAGTTAGCAAGGCCAACTATAGTCTGATGTCATACCCTGTCTATAAAAACTCTGTAACCCCTTTGTTAAGGGCTCAGAGCTTGGAGTGTTAACTTCTCTGGGCCCGCCAGTGTAATAAACCTGAGGTCTCCAACTCTCCAAGTGTGGTCTCAATTACAGGTTTCTGCAACATTTCTGGAGGTCCCATTGAGATTCCAACCACGCCAGCCCCTTGAGCTGCCAGACCAGTGGCTCAGCCAGGCCAGAGTTGAGGAACTCCAAGATGAACAAGGAGGCGCACCACCTGATGGTTTTCTGGGTTCTCTTTCAGACCAGCATTCCGACTCTCTGGACAGTCAAGCCCCGGCTATACTCAATGGAGGGATGGACCAATTCACCAGGAATAGCCATGGGATAACGTAAGGCCCTGAGGCCAGTCCCTAGTCAGGTCCTACCCCAGTGGGTAGAAGAGGAGACTCTTCTACCAAAGAGACCTCCTTTGGGCTCCCAGGAAGGGAGCAACAGTTAGGGAAACCTGGGGACACGGGAGAAGGAAATCATTGTGATAACCTCTGAGTGATTGTGAGTGCATGAGCGCTGATTGAATGGAGTGAGAGCTCCATCGTCTTTGGACTACAGAGCCTAAGAGGGTCCTAACCTGTTGTTCCGTGATGACCTCATAAGGCTAAAAGATGGTGCCAGTTTCTGGGGTATCTGATCCTCTATGAGGCTGGTCCGGGTCAGGGGTTTATACTGACCTACCAGTGCTAAGATGCATCTTAAATCTCCCTCGGGGGAGCAGCCAGGTGAACGAAAAGTGAATGTAAACAAGTGTGCAGCCTGATTCGCTTGCACTTCAGGTTCGATTGTGTGGCTCCATGGCCTTCAGGCTACAGAGTCCAAGTGGGCCCTAACTTGCATTTCCATGGCAACCTCATATAGCTCAAGGTGGTGTCTGTCTCTGGGGGACCCCATCCCTCCCTGTGAGTCAGAGCTGGGTCAAGGGTTTATACTGGCCCACCGAAGCTAAGAGGGACCTAAATTCCCCCCAGGGATGCAGCCAAGCAGGCACCTGAATGGTCTCTTTTGAGGGGGCACCCACCCTTGTTTGTCTTTGTGTCACCGACACAGGGTGGGATACACAGGGAGGGGGAAAATTGGTTACTGATTTGATTTAGAAGTTATGTATGTCCAAGCGGCCTTTTTGCCCTAAGGCCCTCCACCAAAATTATTTCCTTAAAATATTTAAGCCTCACTCTCCCCTTCTATCAGCTGACTCCTTGAGCCAACTTACTGAGAAATTAGGTTTTCCTCAAAAAAACGTGCCCCTTTTGCCAGGTGGCTCTGTACCTCCCTCTCTCTTGGTCCCTTGAGCCAACCCATGTGGAATGGCATGCTTTGATGTGCTCCTGCATACTTGTGGAGTCTTATTAGGAGGCTGCCTTCCTCCGTCACCTTTTCCTTCCAAGTTTCCTGATTCCCCAAGGATTTTAGGCCCTTCACCTAGGCGACGAGTATGCATATTGCTCTCTCCACCTCAGTGCCCTCAAGAGGGTCAATCACCCTAGACCCCCTCTGGAGTCCCACCTGAAGTTATTCCTCCATGAACCCCATTATGACGGATCACCTCCTTTCAGCCCCATCTCCCTGGGACATTTAGCTCTCAGAGCCATCTTCAAGGAAGCATGTAATTGTGCTGTCTGGAATACTGGGCCTTCCAGTAGTGGCAGCCTCAGTGCTAACTAGGTTATAAGACCCTAAGACAAGGCCCTTCCCATGCGCACCCTTCTCCTTTCTGGTCAAAGAGGTAGATTACATTTGTCAACATGGGGGGAAGTTCCTCTAAGCGGACAGTTTTAGACTGCATGATAAAGAACTTTAAAAGGGTCTTCTCAGGGCATCACAGAGTCAAGATGACTCCCAGGAAGCTTTGTAGCTTATGCTAGCTAGAATGGCCATCCTTTGATGTTGGATGGCCGCCAGAGGGCACTCTTGACCTGCCCACCATCCAAGCAATGTACCGGATAGTCACTGGGACTCCAGGACATCCAAATCAATTTCTGCACACAGATTCCTGGCTCCTAATAGTGCAGATCCTGCCCCTATGGGCAAGATTTTGCAGGAATGGAAAGGGACAGAGTAGGGTGTTTGTGGCCCAACCACTCAAAAGGAAGAAGAAAAACCTATATTCCAAGGAGACCCAGCGGAAGATCCGCCGCTGTCCCTGCCATATGTTCCCATGCATAGCCAGCACCAGATCCATTGCTGGACGGTCCACCTCCCTCCGTGTCCCCCACACCACCTCATGAGCAAGACTCCAGCCCAGAACCATTAGGGAGATGGCTCCGTTCAGCCAACCAATCTAACCAGTCAGCCACAGACTGTCAAATGCCACTACAGGATACTCAAGGTCCCCAACAAGTGAATGAGGACAGTTCAGTCTAGCTTGGCCTCTCCATCCTCTATTACCAGCCCACCAGCACTACCGATCTCTTGAACTGCAGGCACCATAATCCAGTGTACTCTGATAAACCACAGGCTATGATTGACCTCCTAGAGTCCATTTTCCACACCCATCAGCCTACATGGGACAACCATCACCAGCTCCTTATGACTCTCGTCACCACTGAGGAAAGGCGGCATATCTTGACAGAAGCCCAAAAGTGTCTCCAAAGACACTAAGGCCCCACAAAGGTCTTAGATGTAGAAAGATAGGTGCAAGAAGCAATGCCAGAGATGAGACCTGAATGGAATTTCAATTACCAGAGGGGGAGAAGAAGCCCTGAGAAACTATCATGATGCCCTTCTACATGGACTTCGAGTAGGAGCCAAAAATCCCACCAATATGCCCAAAATTAGAATGATAATCCAAAACCAGATGAAAGCCCCACCAATTTCTATGAAAGTCTGTGCAAAACATTCTGAACATACACCCAGTTTGACCTTGAGACACCCGAGATTCAGCGGATTATTAACTCTGCCTCTGTGGTTCAATCCTGTCCAGACATTTGATGAAAGCTCCAAAAGCTGTAAGGCTTTGATGGGATGAATGCCACACAGCTCCTGGAGGAGGCAAACAAGATCTTTGTAAACTGGAACCGCCAAGTTCAAGGAGAAGCAGATAGAAGAGTGAAACAGAGAACAGCCCTGCTAGCAGCAGCATTGGGGAACCCAGGTCCAGTGAAACAGACTGTTCCCTCACTGAAAGGGGACGCAAAGAAGAGACCACCACTACGCCATGACCAGTGTGCCTATTGCAAAGAGGCTGAACACTGGAAGAATGAATGCTCCCATTGCAGAGGGATGTCTGAAGGGTTGAAGAAGTTCAGTCAACACAGCAAGGAAGGTACTAGCCTGAGCCAATTGTCCAAGACCTTATTGACCTGGCCGGAGCAAAACTGAACTAGGGAGGACTGGGCTTCCTGATCCTTAGGCCCCCGGGAGCCTCTGGTCATGATGAAAGTAGGGGGCCAATCAATGACTTTTTTGGTGGACACCAGAGCTGAACACTCCATGGTAACCACACCCGTGGTTCCCCTCATAGGCTGAACAGCAACTGTTGTTGGGGCCACAGGGAACATGGCTGCCCACTCATTTTGCAAAGCCCATTCATGCTAGCTAGGGGGCCACCTTGTGACTATGAATTTCTGTACTTAACGGAATGCCCCATTCCCCTGCTGAGCAAAGACTACTGACAAAGCTGGGGGCAAAGATCACCTTTGTCCCTGGGAAGCCAGCGAGCCTCACCTTGGGGAGCCAATCGGCTCTGATGATGGCTGTAACTGTGTCCAGGGAAGATGAATGGCACCTCTATTCCTCAAGGAAGGAACTAATAAATCCCACCAGCCTGCTAAAAGAATTCCCTGCTGTCTGGGCAGAGAAGGGCCCCCAGGTTTTGACAGAAACCAAGAGCCCATCATGGTGGACCTGAGGCCAGGAGCCATTCCTTCAAACAGAGACAATACCCAGTACCACAGGAGGCACGTCTGGGAATTCGGGACCACATCCAGCACCTCCAAGATGCTGAAGTCCTAATCAAGTGTCAACCTTCCTGGAACACTCTGCTCCTACCAGTCAGGAAGCCTGAAGGGAACGACTACTGCCCATCCAGGACCTCCGTGCCATCAACAATGCAGTGATCACCGTCCATCCAGGGGTCCCAAACCCTTACACTCTCCTGAGCCGCTTACCCTCTCAAGCAAGCTGGTTCACCTGCCTAGATCTCAAGGATGCATTCTTCTGCCTCTGGCTGTCACTGGCCAGCCAGCCCTTGTTTGTCTTTGAGTGGGAAGACCCGTGCACTGGGAGAAAGATACAGTTGACTTGACCCAACTGCTGCAAGCCTTCAAGAACTCACCTGCCCTGTTTGGTGAAGCCCTGGCAGTGGATCCTGCTGCTTTTCCTGGAGAAACTTTGAACTGAATCTTACTCCAGTATGTAGATGACCTGTTGCTAGCCAGTCTCACCCATGAGGACTGCTGGAAAAGCACCAATGCCCTATTGGCTCCACTCTCCACCTCAGGATACAAGGTGTCATGGAAAAAGGCTCAGATCTGCAGACAGGAGGTCAAGTACCTTGGATTTGTCATCTCGTAAGGGCATCAGGTGCTCAGACATGAGAGGAAGCAAGCCATCTGCTCAATACCTTGGCCAAGCACTAAGAAAGAAGTCTGTGAGTTCCTCCGGGCAGCCGGATTCTGGCCAGATATAGATCCTTGGTTTCTCTGAGATTGCCAAGCCATTGTTTGAAGCCACAGCAGGGTCTGGTAAGGACCCCCTAGAGCGGGGGCCTGAACAGAAAAAGGCCTTCAGGGAGATGAAGAGACTCTTGACCAGCACTCTGGCATTGGGGCTGCTGGATGTGACATGGGACTTTAACCTCTTCATGCAGGAGAAAAATCACACTGCACTGGGGATCCTCACACAAAGAGCTGGGCCATGGCAGCGCCCAGTGGTATGCCTGTCCAAACAGCTGGATCCTGTGGCCACAGGATGGCTGCCATGCCTCTGGGCATTAGCTGCCACTGTGTTCCTGGTCAGAGAAGCAGATAAGCTTAGTCTGGGACAAAATATAAATGTAAAAGTTCCCCATGCTGTTTCTGTGCTGATGAACAGCCATGGGCATAAGTGGCTGACTAACACCAGGATGACTCACTATCAAGAACTACTTTGTGAAAACCCACGAGTCCAACTCAAGACTGTGCAGATGCTGAACCCCGCCACCTTCCTTCCTGTGGTAGTGGGAACCCCCGATCACACTGCAAGGAGGTCATAGGTAAAATTTATTCAAGCAGGCCAGATCTGACAGACAATCCCCCTCCAGAACCCAGAACTGGAACTGTTTACTGATGGAAGCAATTTCATCCAGGATGGGCAGTGCACGGCAGGCTATGCTGTAACAATAACTGATGAGATAGTGAAGGCTGAGGCCTTGCCACAAGGGTGGTCAGTACAACAGGTTGAGCTGTGGGCACTCACCCAGGCGCTAAGGCATGCTGAAGGAAAGTGAGTCAATATCTATACTGACTCAAGGTATGCCTTTGCTACTTTGCATATTCATGGGGCCATTTATAAAGAAAGGGGACTACTGACAGTGGTGTATAGGGGTCAGGGGAGGAGATAAAAAACAAAGAAGAAATCCTTCAGCTGTTAGAGGCAGTCTGGAAGCCTTCCCAAGTGGCAGTCACCCACTACAAAGGCCATCAAAGAGGAACTGATCCAGTCAGCGAAGGCAATCGGTCAGCTGACCAGGCAGCCAAGGAGGCGGAAACCCAACCGAGCCCTACAGTGTGCCCTGAGTCAATCTCTAAGGTCCTCTCAGCACAAGAATTGCTTCCATCCCCAAGATACACCAAGGAAGAAGATCAATGGGCTTTAGACGAGGGAGGAACAAAAGGAAGAGAGGGCTGGTGGAAGCTCCCAGACCAAAGACTGTTTGGGCCCAACAACATAGCAGTCCAGCTGGTGAAACAACATGATGGGACAACTCGTTTAGGAAAAACTGCGCTGGAAAGTTTGCTGAGCCACTACTATTTCACTCCTAAGCTCCCAACTCTGTGTGCCCAGAGCACTGCTAAATGTGTGACTTGCATACAGACCAACTCCAGCCAAGGACCAAGACCCAGCTCAGGAGTGTAAAAGTTGAGACACAGCCCTTTGAAGATCTAGAAGTGGACTTTACTGAAGTCAAGCCCTACAGGGGTTTTAAGTATTTCCTTGTGGTAGTCTGCACCCACTCAGGGGGTGCTGAGGCCTACCCCATGCCCACTGAATGGGCATGAGAGGTGGCCAAGGCCCTGCTAAGAAACATGATCCTGAGATATGGGCTGCCTCTCTCCACAGGATCTGACAACGGGCCAGGCTTTGTGTCTGACATAATCTGGACTTTGTCCAAGACACTGGGATTCAAATGGAAGTTTCACACCCCTTACAGGCCACAGAGCTCCGGGAAAGTTGAGTGCATGAATCGGTTCTCAAGACAACCTTAGCTAAGCTCTGTCAGGACACCCAATTACCTTGGGTCAACATGCTACCCCTAGGCTTGCCTGATGCACCCCGAGGTCCTCAAGCTATTATCCCTTTGAGATCTCATATGGGAGAATATCCCCAGTGATAGGAAAGCTCAAGGGAGACCCCCAATAACTAGCTGACCTGGAGATGTCCCGACACCTCCAGGCCCTGGAAAAGTCTTCTGCCATCTCACCAGAGAAACCTTAGAAAGGACACCCATTCCTTTGGGCAACTGGATTCATATCTATCAGCCAGGAGATGAGCTATGAGTTAAAGACTGGAAAAAGGAACCACTTCAGCCACTTTGGACAGGCCCTCACACGGTCATCCTGGCAACCCCTACTGCTGTTAAAGTTAGAGGTGTCACCCCCTGGATCCACCACACCAGAGTCAAGACGGCAGCGGCTTTCTGTGACGAGAACATCTGGAAAGCAGTTCAGGACTCCGAAAACCTCCTCAGGGTCCGGTTCCAAAGACAATGGCCCTCACCCATGAAGTATGCTGAGCCCTGTTCTAGTGGCTCCGCAAGCTGACTAGTCAACACACGGCAGAAGCTTGAGGATTCTTCAGCCCTGCTCCAGCCACACTCCAGCAGGGCCGATTAACACATGGTGAAACTTGAGGATCCGGCTATAGAAATACCAGTGGACTTTCATTGTCAACCCCGGCCCTCTCCCTAATCAGTACCATTGCTGTATTCTTTGCTACAGCACTAGCTTCAGCTGCACTCCAGGACTGGAATTTGGGTCAGAGGCTGCTGTTAGCTTCTGTTATCGAGCTATAGTAGGAAGCCTCATTCTTATCAGATATCTCTTATAATCGATCCTTCCTACTAACCAAACTGCTCACGGTATAGCTGATATGCCCCCTCACAATAGGTTCAGTTGCTGTGGCCACAGCAACCCAAATATCAGGAGGAAAACTTTTGCTGGTGTTCAGTTATCTGTTACGTGTGGGCTGCTTTGCAGTCTTTTGGTGTTCCTTGCTGTAACAGATGGTGCCACTCCTTACCCACCATGTACCTGTCCACAATACCTTCTATCCTCATTTAGCCAACAATTAGATCAGTGCATTAGAGAAAGCCACTTCTATGGACAGACCACCTACTGTCTCCATAACCACCAAACATATGTCCAAGGACGCAGCCAGAATGCTATATCTGCTATCCTGCTCTTCCCCCAGGTGAGCCCTTCCCTACTCCTGTTACCTTTCCCCCTAAAAACCCAGCTCCGGCCCAGATGCCTTCTCCTCCCAACACTGTGGCATTGCCCTTATGTCCCTGTGCCTCTCAGTTCAGTTCAGTTACTCAGTCGTGTCCGACTCTTTGTGACCCCATGAGTTGTAGCACGCCAGGCCTCCCTGTCCATCACCAACTCCTGGAGTTCACTCAAATTCACGTCCATCAAGTTGGTGATGTCATCCAGCCATCTCATCCTTTGTCGTCCCCTTCTCCTTCTGCCCCCAATCCCTCCCAGCATCAGGGTCTTTTCCAATGAGTCACCTCTTCACATGAGGTGGCCAAAGTATTGGAGTTTCAGCTTTAGCATCAGTCTTTCCAAAGAACACCCAGGACTGATCTTTATAATGGACTGGTTGGATCTCCTTGCAGTCCAAGGGACTCTCAAGAGTCCTCTCCAACACCACAGTTCAAAAGCATCAATTCTTCAGCGCTCAGTTTTCTTCTACCCCCAAATGTCATGCTAATGTTATGACCTGGAACAAGTTTTTGCCTGACAAAAAGATGGGAAGATCTACTGGACAGGGAAAATAGTGTTGATGGGACTAGTTGGACCAAACTTGCCCCAGAGTTCCAGGCCCTGTTTGTTGGAAAACTGACCGAGACTACAGGCCACTACCAAGAATAAAATCGAGTGATGCTTACAATATGGACCCTGACCATATCAGATTCTCAGTACAACTCTGCTGCTGCTGCTAAGTCATTTCAGTCGTGTCTGACTTTGTGCGACCCCATAGACGGCAGCCCACCAGGCTCCGCCATCCCTGGGATTCTCCAGGCAAGAACACTGGAGTGGGTTGCCATTTCCTTCTCCAAAGCATGAAAGTGAAAAGTGAAAGTGAAGTCACTCAGTCATGTCCGACTCTTCGTGACCCCATGGACTACAGCCTACCAGGCTCCTCCATCCATGGGATTTTCCAGACAAGAGTACTGGAGTGGGTTGCCATTGCCTTCTCAGTCAGTACAACTCAGCACCTCCTTATTAATACTAACCCCCAGCTGGCCAAGGATTGTTGTCTTTGCTTATCCTTGGAGGCCCCACATTATTTAGCTATACCAGTACCATTAACTAATGTGACACTGGTGGGACCTCCAACAAATTCATCTGTACCAGAAGAAATGTTGAAACCACGCCCGAGGACTGTTGTACTAACTCTGAAGTCCCCTGAGTGCTTTACAGATAATGGAGGTACAGTACCCATAGGCTATTTAACTAAGGACCAATGCAATCAAGTCTTAAAAGATGAATGGCCCACTCATCCTCCCACAAGCACAATATGGAGCCATCCCCACCAAGGACTTTTCTTTATAAGTGGAGCAGATGCCTACTTACGCCTACCAGTCAATTGGAGGGGGATCTGTACTTTAGCTTTCCTCACTCCCCAGGTAAATATCATCCCCAACAATCAGACTCTCACCATTCCTCTGGCAGCACAGACATGATCAAAGAGAGCCATCCAGTTCACACACCTACTGGTCAGTCTGGGGATAATGGCTGGAATAGGTATGGGGGTAGGAGGAATTGCCTCATCAGCCACCTTTTTACCATAAATTATCCAAGGACTTGACAGATGATGTTAAGAGAGTAGCTAAATCATTAGTGGCCTTGCAAGATCAACTAGACTCCCTGGCTGCAGTGGTATTACAAAATAGGAGGGGGCTGGACTTACTGACAGCTCAGAAGGGCAGACTCTGCCTCTTCTTGAACGAAAAATGCTGCTTCTATGTAAACCGATCAGGAATAGTTAGAGATATGGCCCAGCAGATAAAGGAACATATTACAAAAAGGAGACAAAAACTAGCTGATTCCTGGAACAATTGGAATGGTATCGGGAGTTGAGCATCGTGGCTTCTCCCTTTAACCGGTCCTCTCTTCATGCTCCTTGCGGCGGTCTTGTTTGGCCCTTGCATTCTCAATGCAGTTGCCTGGTTCATAACATTTTGGATTGAATCCATAAAGTTACAAATGGTAGTAGCTCAATACAGACCCCTAAACAATGATGAGCTCAGTATGTCCTACTAAAACGTGAGGTGAAGCTTTCTACAATGAGTGACAGAAGCATCAAGAGCAGGGATTGAAGAGGAAAAGTTAAAATTTAAAATGACTTCCTGCTCGTTCTGCTTCTGTGACTCAGCTTGCTCCTTGCAAAGTCTAGATCACATAGGTCACATAGTCTCGGAAAATGGAAACTTTCAACAATGTTAGGAACTGAAGCTTATCTCACTCACACTTGCCTGCTTTTGCAATTGCCTAGCCGCTGTAATCCTGCTTAACCAGCCTGTCCCTGTAAAGGTCAGGCACCCTGCCTCCCCTCCACACCCCATCCTAACTGCTGTTCCAGCACATGAGCACAAAACCCCCAGTTTAAACCAACCCATTAACAGTTAGTGTGGTCCACTATAGTCCAATGTCATACACGGTCTATAAAGCTTTGTAACCCCTTTGTTGAGGGCTCAGAGCTTGGAGCGATAACTCCTCTGGGCCCGCCGGGGTAATAAACCTGAGTTCTCCAACTCTCCAAGTGTGGGGCTTGGCTTCTCAGTTACTGGTTTCTGCAACACTGTCAAATGGGATCTCTGTGCTCACAGGGCCTTGCCGTGCTCATGCTCCCTGTCAGTCAGCACAGAGCTGTGAGGGAGCTGGAGGGCCCTCCAGCCCCTGTGTCCCTGTGTGCCATCAGCCACCTGTACCGGCAACGCTTCCATCAGAAATGCTTGTCGTAGCTCTTCCTCCAGCCTCAGGCTGCCTCTCTAGTTTGGAATCCCATTGCTTTGCTCCATATCATTCCCTGAATAGTCCTGACTCCAAACTTTCCTTTTAACCTGTCGTGATTATCACCACTTTCCTCGCACCTCTCCTCCACTCAACAGTCTGGGCTTCTTAATTACCATTGTTTGCATTTACATGATAATTTCATATCATAAAGAAAAAAATTAATATTCAATCATTTTGGACCAAATACAGTTGGTTTTTTTTTCTTTTGCAAAGATCATTCTGCCCTCTCTGCAATACCTTTACTGATTTAAATAACTTAAGGACCTGGAGAAGCTCTGCTATAAATATGCTGTATAAATTGTATGCATATTATGCTTGTCCTTCTAACTATTTAACATGCTGTTCTTCATTATTGAATCATCCAGCTTGAGATGTTTTGAAGCTGTTTTATCAGGTGCGTACATGTTTAAAACTGAGATAGCAACCTGGTATGTTAAAATTTTTACCATTATGCAGTGACCTTTCGGGCTTTCCACGTAGTTCAGCTAGTAAAGAATCCGCCTGCAATGCAAGAGACCCTGGGTCAGTTCTTGGGTCAGGAAGATCCACTGGAGAAGGACAGGCTACCCACTCCAGTATTCTTGGACTTCCCAGGTGGCTCAGATGGTAAAGAATCTGCCGGCAATATGGGAGACCTGGGTTCGATCCCTGGGTTGGGAAGATCCACTGGAGGAGGTTATGGCAACCCACTCCAGTATTCTTACATGCAGAATCACCATGGACAGAGGAGCCTGGTGGGCTACAGTCCCATAGGGTCACAAAGAGTCAGACACGACTGAGCAACTAAACACAGCACAGCAGTGACCTTTCCTATCCTATCCTAAAATAGGATTTAAGACCATAAGTATTAGTGGGATTGGAGAGGGTCACTAGACAATGTGTCTTTTTCATTCTTATATTTTCAACTTATATTGAAAACTTTTATTTATACATCCATGTATTTTTTCACTGTAATTTATTTCACTTACATTTATTTTATTGGTCAATTTGGACCTATGTAGTAGACAAATGCCTTGTTCTGCAAAGATCCATTTTCATATTAGAGTGTTCTTTGGGGAAATCTGATCTAACAAAACCTGTTTTTACAATCTGTGTATTATTTTATTTCTCTTAAACATTTTTCATTATTTTAATCTATGTCTCATATTGGGGGGGTATTGATGTTTACATCTCCTCCAATACCCAAAGGAAAAAAAAAATTTGTTCTTTCTTTTAGAAAGTCAAAGTTACTCAATTGTGTCTGACTCTCTGCGACCCTATAGACTATACAGTCCATGGAATTCTCTAGGCCAGAATACTGGAGTGAGTAGCCTTTCCCTTCTCCAGGGGATCTTCCCAACCCAGGGATTGAACCCAGGTGTCCTGCATTGCAGGTGCCACAAGGGAAGCCCAAGAATCCTGGAGTGGGTAGCCTAATACTTCTCCAGGGGATCTTTCTGACCCAGGAATCAAACTGGAGTCGCCTGAATTGCAGGCACATTCTTTACCACTGAGCTTGAGCTATCAGGGAAGCCGGGAAGAATTTTAGCATGTATTCAAATATTTCAGACTCTTCACTCCTTATAGTCATTCAGTTCAGTTCAGTTCAGTTCAGTCGCTCAGTCGTGTCCGACTCCTTGCGACCCCATGAATCACAGCACGCCAGGCCTCCCTGTCCATCACCAACTCCCAGAGTTCACTCAAACTCACGTCCATCAAGTCGGTGATGCCATCCAGCCATCTCATCCTCTGTCGTCCCCTTCTCCTCCTGCCCCCAATCCCTCCCAGCCTCAGAGTCTTTTCCAATGAGTCAACTCTTTGCATGAGGTGGCCAAAGTACTGGAGTTTCAGCTTTAGCAGCATTCCTTCCAAAGAACACCCAGAGCTGATCTCCTTTAGAATTTTTCTTTTTCTTTGATCATATTTTTAAGGATGATAAATTTTACCAAGATCTGAAATCATTTGTTCCCTCATAAATCTCCTGTAGCATCTCCTAGACATTTCTTTCCACTTATACAAATATTTCCCTCTTGTTTCCAGTGCAGATCTTTGTCAAACCTTCCAAGACCTTCTGCGTCAGAGAGTATCTTAACATATCTCTGAGTTTGAATGACGATTTATTTGAATATAAACTTTTAGGTGCTAAGTTGTTTCCCATCACTATGGGGAATATCCTACTTCATTGTCTTCTTGCAACTAGTTGATAGTGAAAAACAAATGATGTCAATCTGATTCTTGGACTCATCTGAGTTTTGTTTTGTTTTGTTTTTTTGTCTGTGAAGCCTTCTAATTTCTCTTTGCCTTTTATATCTTATGTTTTACTATAACGTATATACATGTACGCTTTCTTTACCTCTCTTCGAGGACACACTATGAGGCCTTTGAAACAAAGGTCTTTCATCTTTATTTGATTTAGGAAATTTTAATTCCTATCATTCCTTCAAATATTTCCTCATCTCCATTTATATTTTCTCTTTCTGAGACTCCTATTATCTGGACATTGGCACTTCTGTTTCTCTCCTCCTTACATGTATATGTGTATGTGTATGTATATATATATATTTTTTTTTAATTGGAGGATAATTGCTTTACAATGTTGTGTTGGTTTCCACCATACAACAACCTGAGTCAGTCATAAGTACATATATATTCCCTCTCTCTTGAGTGTCCCTCCCATCCCAACCCTCTAGGTGATCACAGAGTAGCAGGCTGCGCTCCCTGTGTTATATAGCAACTTCCCACTAGCTATCTGTTTTACACATAGAAGTGTATATATGTCGATGCTACTTTCTCAATATATTTTTAAAAAAACTTGTTTTGGTTTTTCTCTTGAAGAGATGTCCTCAATCTGTCTCCTCATTCATTAACACATTCCTCAAACACATCCCATTTAATGTATTCTTTAGTGTAAGTATTATTTTTTATAACTAATATTTCTGCTAATTTTCAGACATTTTTATTCTTGTTTCACATTGCCAATTTTGTCTTTTGTCCCACTGAGTAGATTTTTTTAATTTATTTTTTTAATGAAGGATAATTGCTTTACAGATGTTGTTGTTTTCTGTCAAACCTCAACATGAATCAGCCATAGGTATACATATCCCCTCCCTTTTGAACTCCCTCCCATCTCCCTCCCCATCCCACCCCTCTAGGTTGGTACAGAGCCCCTGTTTGAGTTTCCAGAGACATGCAACAAAATTCCCGTTGGCTATCTGTTTTACACATGGTAATTTAAATTTCCATGTTACTCTTTCCATACAGATGTTTCTGATGGAATGATTGAAAATGACTATGAGTTGTTCTTTATTTGTGTATATAACTTAATGTCACTTCTGGGGCTTAGGACTTTTTAACTTAAATTCCTCTTCCTCATCATTTGTTCACAGACTCCATCGATAATTATGAGCATCCACCTGATCCCAGGCAGTCTCCTGGGTGCTAAAGACACAGCACATGGGAGAGACAAAGTTTCAGCCTCCAAAGAACCTGCGATTGAGATGGGGAGATAAAAGGCAAATAATGAAATAATGGGAATTATGGATGTAACTTAGAGTAGTACTAGAAAAAATGTACCAGAGAAAAGAGGTAGAAATAAAAGTGTGTGGGAGGAATATAATTTTGATTTTTACAAGCCAGGGGAGACTTTTCCTGTATACACTATGAGGTGAGTTGCTCATTTTTTCACCCTAGTAAGTAAGGTTGGTCAGACAAACTGTTTGTTTTCACTAGATTTAAAGAGCGTGCTTTATTTACAGTAATTTTACATATTTGTCTGCAAACTATGGCCCATGGGCCAATAACTTGTTTCCTCAATGTCTGTGAATGTTCTAACTCTACGATGGCAGAAATAATTGGGACAGAGATCAGATGGCCCAAAAGCCTGAAATATTTACTATCTGGGCCTTTACAGAAAAATTTTGTTAGTTCCTAGCTTGGATCATTGATTTTCAATTCCTTTGTATTTAAAGACATTAATTACCCTTTTAGCATTACTTTAGTTGCGTTTAACTAGCTTTGATATGACCTAAATGTTACCACTCATTTCAAACTATTTTTTAAATATTCACTATAACGTATCCTTTTGAAGAAGGGATGGCAACCCACTCCAGTCTTCTTGCCTGGAGAGGCCCATGGACAGAAGAGCCTGGCAGGCTACAGGCCGTGGGGTCACAAGAGTAGGACATGACTTACTGACTAAACCACCATAATGTATCCTTTTACTCATTTATTTAGACATGAGTTGCTTAATTGCTAAACTATTAAGGATTTGTCTATTTATCTTTCTGTTCTTTATTTCCAGCTTAAATTCAAAGTTGTCAGAGAGCACACCTTGTTTTTTCATTTATTTGAATTTTTTTTTTTTTTGAGATTTAATTTAGGGACCAGCATATAGTCTGCTTTTTTTTCTTTCTTTCTTCCACATAGTATACTTGGTAACTGTTCCATGTGCACATAAAAAGAAACACTGATACGCAGCTGTCAAGTACAGTATTTTACATAGATAAATTGCATTAATTTGATTAATTATGTTTCTCAAATATTTTATATCCTTGGTGATTTTTTGACTGCTGTTGTAATACTTACTAAGAGACAAGTATTGAAATCTCCAACAGTTATTATATTATTTTAGATCAGTTTCTTCTCCTAGTTGTATTATATTTTGCATTATATATTCTTTAGTTATTAGGTACAAATAGGTGAAACATTAAGTGCAGAAAATTTTAGGATGGCTACCTGTTTAGTTGATGCTTTTATTATTATAAAACGTTTCTGTTTGCTTCTATTTTGTGTGAATTTTTGTTTTAAAGTCCATTAATTTGATATTACATACAAATTATCAGCTTTCTCTTGGCTACAGTTTATATGAAATAATTTTTTCTGTCCTTTTACTTCCCATTTAACTGTGTCCTTATATTTAAACTTCTTCTCTTATAAATAGCACACACTCAAGTCTTGGTCTTGTATCCAGTGTGGCAATCTCGGTCTTTAATTAGAATGTTTAGTAAATCAGAGAAGGCAATGGCACCCCACTCCAGTACTCTTGCCTAGAAAATCCCACGGACGGAGGAGCCTGGTAGGCTGCAGTCCATGAGATTGCTAAGAGTCGGACATGACTTCACTTTCACTTTTCACTTTCATGCATTGGAGAAGGAAATGGCAACCCACTCCAGTGTTCTTGCCTGGAGAATCCCAGGGATGAGGGAGCCTGGGTGGGCTGCTGTCTATGGGGTTGCACAGAGTCAAACATGACTAAATCGACTTATCAGCAGTGGCAGTAACTCATACATGATGCAGCTAATAAAATAAATGGATCTAAGTCTCCAGTATTGCTATTTATTTCTACCAATACTATCTGTTCTATGTTTCATTATTTCTTTTCAGCAGGCTTCTTTTTCATTAAACTTATTTATTATTATATTATTCATCTCTATTTGCTATTCTTGAATATTTTAGTAGTACCTAGAGATTCAATACGAATCCCTCATTTACTTCAGTTTACCTTAAGGGAGTTATTTTTACCACCTTCTGAACAGTGTAAAAACTCTGCAACATTTTTAATGCATTTAATATTCTCATTTATTGTGCTATTGTTGTCATATATCTTTATTTTTATTTATTCTGCATGAGGTTCACCAATCTTTTTCAATTTGAGGGTTGATAGCTTTCAGCAACTTGAAGAAATTATTGCTATTCTATTTTCAAATGTTCGTTCTGCTTCATTTTTTTCTCTTTGGCTGGGATTCACATTAAACATAAAGTAATTAGTTGACCATTTAAATTATTTGATTACTTATTTCATATTTATTTTATGCTCTCTTCTTTATTTCTTTTACTCTCTCCACTTTAGTTTGGGTATATTTATTGACCTATTTTCAACTATATTGTTCCTGTCTTCTGCTATGTCTGATCGCCTCTTAAATCCACCCAATGAGTTCTTAATTTTAGATATGGTATTTTTCATTTCTAGAATATATATTTCCAAATATACATATACATACATACATATATCTATATATATATATATATATATATATACAGGTGTCACAGTGGTAAAGAATCTGCCTGCCAATGCTGGAGGCACAAGAGATGTGGGTTCAATCCCTGGTTTGGGAAGATCCCCTGGAGCAGGAAATGGCAACCCACTCCAGTATTCTTGCCTGGAAAATTCTATGGACAGAGAACCTGGTGGGCTACCATCCTTGGTGTCACAACTGAGCACACATACACACACACAGATACACACACACACATACACACACACATATATTTGAGTTTCAGGTCTTTTGAAATTATTCCTTCTATAGTTTCAATTCTCTGTTGAATATCTTCAATTTTCATGAATGTTGGTCTTTTCATCTCTTACTTAAAAAAAAATATGTTGATCATAGATTATCCTCCCAGCCTCTTCAGAGACTATAAAATTTTTCCATCTCCTGAAACTTAGAAATTTTTCCCTTTGTAGGTTTTGAACTTATCTATTATTTTACCCTGTGCAGAGACAAAATCTGGCCAATGTCATAAGGCTCAAAATTTAATCCAGTCATCTGTTTATTGAAGGTCTCTCTAATGGAATATAAAACCATGAGACCATAGGAGGTTGGGAGATTCCATTCTGCCTTTCAGGCTCAAGTTTCCAGCCGCATACCTTGCCTCATAAATCAGCAACTGTCCTGTGAGAAAAACAGATACATGTATCAATTAGGTTGGATTCGCTAATTGTGTTATTCAAATCTTCTATATGCTTATCAATTTTTGGTCTTCTTATTTCATCTTACCAAGAGAAGTATATTAGCATATTCCACTCTTATTGTGGATTTGTCCACTTATTTTTTTACCTTTGTTTTTGCTTTATATATTTTGAAGCTCTATCATTAGATACAGAACTATTTAGATCATCTCTGCCTTCTGGGTAACTTGAAATTTTATCATATGATGTACCCCTCTTTATCTCTGTTTAGGATTTTGCCTTAACATTTATCTTATCTGGTATATGGTGATATGAGCTCTCTTTTCATTAGTGTGTATGATTTTTCCATCCTTTAACTTTCTTCTACTTTCTTTGTTGTTGTTGTTGTTGTTTTTTGGTAACTTTATCAAGATAATAGCTTATAGTTAGGCTTCATTTTACTCAGTGTGACCATTTTCTCCCTTCTCTGAAACATTTGGTCTATTTTCATTCATGTATTCACCAATGAAATTATTTTTGCTTGCCCATCTTTTATTTTTCTATATTTTCTGCTTCTGTTTTCTCTTTTACTTGTATTATATTGATTAGTTTTATATTTCATGTTTTACTCTAAATTTTAAAGCTTTTTTCTACTGTTCTATAAGTAGTCATGATGGAAATAATCCTGAATCCTTGCCTTATAACTTATTTTTTTGTTTCTGTCATTTTTCTGGGCTCCACAGGAATTGTAGAATTCTTTAACTCCATTAATCCTCTTCAAACCTATAGATATTGTTGTGATGTATTCTATTTCTATACAGATTTTTAAACCTACTAGATTTTATTATTTATTTATTAATTCATCATCCATTTAGATTTGCCAGTTGTATTATATTTAAATCCTCCCTAAGGATTCTAGTCATCGCAATTAAATTTCAGGCTTAAAATTTTATGAAATGTCTTGATTTACTTATTTTTGCCTGTATGTATAAAGTTCCACCTTCAAGGTCTCATCTCAAAGCATGGTGACTTCATGCATGATAGGCCCCGGCTTCTAACTTTTGTCTGGCTCACCAGTCTTTAAAATAAATGATGCTTATTTTCAGTCACTTATTCTGGTATAAAAGGCTCCCTGATAAGTTCCAAATGCTAGTTTTACCTCTCTAGATTTCTGTTTTTCCAAGATACTTCTCAACTGTCTGATGCCTTCAAGAATACACTCCTCCACTGGAAAAGAATTTGGGGAGACAATGAAAAGGGGTTGGAGATTATCAGGGGAAGCTAGGGGGAGAGAGCTGGTGGGCTGCAGAGTGTTGCTTCCCACTTCACCATAAGTCAAGAGACAAGCTTAATGTGTCTCCTCAGAGTCTCACAGAGTGACGGGGTAGCTGATTGCAATGCATTGAGTTATGCTCCCTCCAAAAGAAATGTTGAAGTCCTAAGCCCAATACCTTGGTGTGTGACCTTATTTGAAAATAGGATCATTTCAGATGTCATTGTTAAGATGACATGATACTGGAGTAGAGTAGTCCTTTGATCCAGTATGAACATTGTCCTTATAAGAAGACCAACTGAAGACAGAGACACAAAGGAAGAGGTCATGTGAAGACAGAGGCAGGGACTGAATTATGCTGTCACCAGCCAAGGATCACCTGGGGCCACCAGAAGCCCAAAGACTCAAGGAGCTGTCTTCCTTTAGAGGCTTCAGAAAGAGTATAGCCCAGTCAACATCTTGATTTTAGACTTCTAACCTTCAGAACTGTGAGAAAATATTTCTTTTATTCTAAGCCACTAAGCTTATGGTACTTTCTTATAGTGACCCTAAGAAGCTAATATACCAGTTCATACATAAAAAGCTTTAAAGGGAAACTAGTTGGCTAGCCACTCTGTGTGGCAAAAAAAAAAAAAAAAAAAGTGTAACTGGATTGGATGACCTTCAGACCAATATTTCTCAGAGAAGGGAATGGATAAACATTTACCAGGGATTAGAGACAAGTCACACCTGAGAAAGAGCAGGGGTGGCACTACCTTAGATCCTGCCCACGAGAGCCACCAATATGTAGGAACTCAAAAGCACAGCAAAATCTCAGAACCCCCCCAAAAAAATAAAGCACAAAATATGTATTTGCCTATATCAAGGGAACAACAGGGGCAAGACCCTCGGTGATGTGGATGTTGTCTCAAGGCAACCCAGTAAAACACCCCTGAGATATCTCTTTTTAAAAATCCACATGTCTCAGAAAGCACTCATGTCATCTCATAATTGGTCAAGTAAGAATTCTCTGTTCATCTTTTTTGAGTGAAGTGAAAACTGATATTTGAGAGAGGGAATGAGGAACAATAGAAGGAGGATCAGTAGAAATTCAAGGCGATGAAGACAGAAGATGGAAACCACACACCCTTTCCCAGCACAGTTGGTTACACTACAATAAACCCAAGCTGGAGGAAGAAGAGGAGATTATGCCACAATGATAAAGTGTGGCATGTCTGATTACTACCTTAAATCAGACATTTTAAGCTTTAAACTGAGGCTTTGGAGGAACTAGAGTGATAAAGGAATATCTTCTTATCTAAGATGAACCCAAAGAAGTCATTGAATCTTCCATAAATTTCACCCAGGGACAAGGAAAGAAACAACTCTACATCTAACACCTTGCTCAAACTCTTCCAGAAAATTGCAGAGGAAGGTAAACTTCCAAACTCATTCTATGAGACCACTATCACCCTAACACCAAAACCAGACAAAGATGCCTCAAAAAAAGAAAGCTACAGGCCAATATCACTGATGAACATAGATACAAAAATCCTTAACAAAATTCTAGCAAACAGAATCCAGCAACATATTAAAGAGATCATACATCATGACCAAGTAGGCTTTATCACAGGGATGCAAGGATTCTTCAATATTCACAAATTAATCAATGTGATACACCACATTAACAAATTGAAAGATAAAAACCATATGTTTATCTCAATAGATGAAGAGAAAGCCTTTGAAAAAATTCAACATCCATTTATGATAAAAACCCTCCAGAAAGCAGGACCAGAAGGAACATACCTCAACATAATAAAAACCATATATGATAAACCCACAGCAAACATTATCCTCAATGGTGAAAAATTGAAAATGTTTCCCCTAAAGTCAGGAACAAGACAAGGGTGCCCACTCTCACCACTACTATTCAGCATAGTTGTGGAAGTTTTAGCCACAGCAATCAGAGAAGGAATCCAGACTGGAAAAGAAGAAGTAAAACTCATTGTTTGCAGATGAGATGATCCTCTACACAGAAAACCCTAAAGACATCATCAGAAAATTACTAAAGCTAATCAATGAATATAGTAAAGTTGCAGGATATAAAAGTAATACACAGAAATCCATTGCATTCCTATACATTAACAATGAGAAAACAGAAAGAGAAATTAAGGAAACAATCCCATTCACTATTGCAACAAAAAGAATAAAATATTTAGGAATAAATCTATCCAAAGAGACAAAAGACCTATATATAGAAAACTATAAAACACTGATGAAAAAAAAAAGTTGACACAAATAGATAGAGAAATATACCATGTTCATGAATCGGAAGAATCCATATAGTGAAAATGAGTATACCACCCAAAGCAATCCATAGATTCAATGCAATCCCTATCAAGCTACCAATGGTATTTTTCAGAGAACTAGAACAGATAATTTCACACTCTGTATGGAAATACAAAACACCTCGAATAGCCAAAGCAAGCTTGAGAAAGAAGAATGGAGCTGGAGAAATCAACTTGCCTGACTTCAGACTATGCTCCAAAGCTACAGTCATCAAGATAGTATGGTACTGGCACAAAGATAGAAATATAGATCAATGGAACAAAGTAGAAAGCCTGGAGATAAATCCACACACCTATGGACACCTTATCTTTGACAAAGGATACAATGGAGAAAAGAAAATATCTCCAACAAGTGGTACTGGGAAAACTGGTCAACCATGTGTAAAAGAATAAAACAAAAACATTTTCTAGCACTATACACAAAAATAAACTCAAAATGGATTAACGATCTAAACATAAGACCAGAAACTATAAAACTCCTAGAGGAAAACATAGGCAAAACACTCTCTGACATAAATCACAGAGGATCCTCTATGACCCACCTTCCAGAGTAATGGAAATAAAAGCAAAAATAAACAAATGGGACCTAATTAAACTTAAAACCTTTTGCACAATGAAGGAAACGATAAGCAAGGTGAAAAGACAGTCTTCACAATGGGAGAAAATAATAGCAAATGAAGCAACTGACAAAGAATCAATCTCAAAAATATACAAGCAGCTCATGGAGCTCAATACCAGAAAAATAAACGACCCAATCAAAAAATGGGCCAAAGAACTAAACAGACATTTCTCTAAAGAAGACATACAGATGGCTAACAAACACATGAAAAGATGTTCAACATCACTCATTATCAGACATATGCAAATCAAAACCACAATGAGGTACCATCTCACCCAAGTCAGAATGACTGCTAGCAAAAAGTCTACAAATAATAAATGCAGGAGAGGGTGTGGAGAAAAGGGAACTCTCTTACACTGTTGGTGGAAGTACAAATTAGTATAGCCACTATGGAGAACAGTGTGGAGATTCCTTAAAACCTGGAAACAGAACCACCATACGACCCAGCAATCCCACTGCTGGGCATACACACTGAGGGAATCAGAATTGAAAGAGATACATGTACCCCAGTGTTCATCTCAGCACTGTTTATAATAGCCAGGACATGGAAGCAACCTAGATGTCCATCGGTGGGTGAATGGATAAGAAAGCTGTGGTACATATACACAGTGGAAGATTCAGTCAGTCAGTCAGTTCAGTCGCTCAGTCATGTCTGACTCTTTGCGACCCCATGAATTGCAGCATGCCAGGCCTCCCTGTCTATCACCAACTCCCAGAGTTCACTCAAACTCACATCCATCAAGTCAGTGATGACATCCAGCCATCTCATCCTCTGTCGTCTCCTTCTCCTCCTGCCCCCAATCCCTCCCAGCATCAGAGTCTTTTCCAATGAGTCAACTCTTTGCATGAGGTGGCCAAAGTACTGGAGTTTCAGCTTTAGCATCAGTCCTTTCAAAGAACACCCAGGACTGATCTCCTTTAGAATGGACTGTTTGGATCTCCTTGCAGTCCAAGGGACTCTCAAGAGTCTTCTCCAACACCACAGTTCAAAAGCATCAGCTAATTCTTTGGCACTCAGCTTTCTTCACAGTCCAACTCTCACATCCATACATGACTACTGGAAAAACCATAGCCTTGACTAGACGGACCTTTGTTGGCAAAGTAATGTCTCTGCTTTTGAATATGCTATCTAGGTTGGTCATAACTTTCCTTCCAAGGAGTAAGTGTCTTTTAATATCATGACTCAGCTATTAAAAAGAATGCATTTGAATCAGTTCTAATGAGGTGGATGAGACTGGAACTTATTATACAGAATGAAGTAAGTCAGAAAGAAAAACACCAATACAGTATATTAACACATATATATGGAATTTAGAAGATGGTAATGATGACCCTATATGTGAGACAGCAAAGGAAACACAGATGTAAAGAACAGACTTTTGGACTCTGTGGGAGAAGACAAGGATGGTATGATTTGAGAGAATATCATGGAAACATGTATATTATCATATGTAAATGGATCACCAGTCCAAGTTCAATGAGTGAAACAGGGCACTCAGAGTCAGTGCACTGGGATGACCCAGAGGGATGGGATGGGGAGGGAGGTGGGAGAGGGGTTCAGGAAGGGGGATACATATACACCCATGGATGATTCATGTCAATGTATGGCAAAAACCACTTCAATATTGTAAAGTAATTAGCCTCCAATTAAAATAAATTAAATAAAATAAATAAATAAAAATGCAAGGAGAGAGATAAAAATAAAAGTAAAGTTCCTACCTTTCAAGTGTAACACCTACATGAAGTAAGTAATAATAAAAAATTTTGGAGTCAGCCTATCAAGAGAAGTAGGTAAGAGACAGACTCCAATGGCATTTGAATTTCAGCTTCTGCTTGTCCTTGCTTCTAAGTTGTGCCCTTATCACCTTGGTTCAAGATAATTGTTCAAGTGGTTACAAATAATTTATAACAATCTTCCCTCTTTGGGAAATCATTCCTTTTCTGTTATGAGCTGAAGGGCTGAATTGCATCCCCCTCCACCCCCACCATTCATATGTTGAAGCCCTAACACCTAGAACCTCAAAATGTAAATTTACTTAAGTGATAGAGCCTTTTAATTAGGGCTTCCCTGCTGCCTCAGTGGCAAAGAATCCACCTGTAATGCAGGAGACACAGATTCAATCCCTGGGTCAGGGAGATCCCTTGGAGGAGGAAATGGCAATCCACTCCAATATTCTTGCCTGGAAAATCCCATGGACAAAGGAGCCGAATAGGCTACAGTTCAAATGGTTGCAAAGAGTCAGTTGTATATGAAGTCATATACAACTGATCACACATGCATATGATAGAGCCTTTTTAAAGAGGTGTTTAAGTTAAAATGAGGCACTATTCCATTATGACTGCTGTCATCATAAGAAGAGGAAATTCAGACAGAGAGATGCTAAGAATACACATGCATGGAGGAACACATGTGAGAACACAGTAAGAGAACGACTATCTGCAAAGCACAGAAACAGGTCTTCAGTTCAGTTCAGTTCAGTCACTCAGTCATGTCCGACTCTTTGCAACTCTGTGAACCACAGCACTCCAGACTTCCCTGTCCATCACAAACTCCCGGAGTCCACCCAAACCCATGTCCATTGAGTCGGTGATACCATCTAGCCGTCTCAGCCTCTGTCATCCCCTTCTCCTCCTGCCTTCAGTCTTTCCCAGTATCAGGGTCTTTTCCAATGAAGCAACTCTTTGCATCAGGTGGCCAAAGTAACGGAGTTTCAGCTTCAACATCAGTCCTTCCAATGAACACCCAAGACTGATCTCCTTTAGGATGGACTGGTTGGATCTCCTTGCAGTCCAAGGGACTCTCAAGAGTCTTCTCCAACACCACAGTTCAAAAGCATCAATTCTTCTGTGCTCAGCTTTCTTTATAGTCTAACTCTCACATCCATACATGACCACTGGAAAAACCATAGCCTTGACTAGACGGACCTTTGTTGGCAAAGTAACGTCTCTGCTTTTTAATATGCTGTCTAGGTTGGTCATAACTTTCCTTCCAAGGAGTAAGCATCTTTTAATTTCATGGCATGGCTCCAGAACTATGAGACAATAAATTTCTATTGTTTAAGTCAGCCATTCTGTGGTACTTAGTTATGGCAGCCAGAGAAAACAGACACATCTTCTGTGTTTCTATCCATGTGGTTTGAATGACAGCTTTCATTTTCATAAAGATCCTATTCTTTTCATCTCAGACACAAGACATGATGTAAGTCAATCATGGTATTTTATAGTCCCCAAGGGTTAAACTAGGATATGGATTTGTGACCTGAATTAGGATAATCAAAGACATTTTTCTATGATTTTTCAAACTGAACCTTAGATAAAGCATTTCCGAATTCCTTTCAAAAGTAGGTGTCTAATCCAGTATTCATTTTCCTCTCCATGATGGAAAAGGACAAATATATCGTATTGCCATGGGGTAACTTTTGCCTTTTTGCAGGGCTCAAAGTTGTTCAGTTGTTCTTTGCTGTTGACAGGTTAGGCACTCGTTACTAATTACAGCAGAGAGCTCTGGTGAGGATAATTTCATGTTGTTGGGTCCATACCCGCCACCCTTGCCACGCTGGCTGATCGTCCATTTGTCCACTGAGGAAGCACTGGGGCGGCTGAGGAAAAAGGAAGACTGACTTCTGCAGAATGGGTTGCTGTGCTCACCAGGTTGCTGACAGCTTCTCCTGTGCTAGTTATCAGTATACTACCTCTCAGCCCCAAATTTACTCTTTTTTTGCGTGCTCTATGAAAATGGATCTGGACCCTTTAGATTTTCTTTCTTTCTCTTCCTTTTACTTTTTTTTTTCCCGCCTTTTGGTGCATGGTAAGTTTTGTCAGTAAAGGAAAGGGTACTGAAGAGATGTTTTGGAAGGACAGGAGCCTCGTGTGCTGACTTGGCCAGCTCCTGCCTTGCGGGCAGCTTCTCCACTCTCCAGTCTCTCCAGTCCTTTGTGGTTGGCAGCCTAGCAATTAACATCAGCATCAGTCTCCATTAGGCTGTGCCTCTAGTGAGACACCTTTCCTGAAGTGCAGAAGTTTCCATCGTCACAGCATCATAGCATCTTCTCTGCTCTCCAGGGAACCATGGCCATGCCATCTCTGACAAGGTCTGCATCTCAGCCCCCAGACTCTTCCTCAGCCCAGGTTAAGGAGATCTTCTCTGTATCCACTATCCCTGTATTCTATAGTCTTCTTTTTACCTCCAATTAGCCAATCTCTCATTACATCAGTCCTCTATAATTAATTGTTCTTTACACTAAACTTTCTGTGTTCCAATTATTAAGCGGATTCTCCCTTGATTGGACACTGACTGACATACTGCATCAGAAGTCTCTGGTGGCATTGACCTGGGACCCTGATATGTTTGCAATGTAGGTACATTGTGAGAGTTCTACCCTCATACCAAACCATCTTGTTACTGATGTATCCATGTTGTTCCTTATAAGTCCCCAGTCATCTAGCTGTCCCTTAGCCACTGTGATCGGCAATCTAAGTAGAGGAACAACTCAGTGAACCACTCATGCTTTTTTTCACCTGAAAGATTTATTCTGCACTAGTCTTCAAGACCTCGCTGAAGTAGAGATAAAACACTGCAAAGATCTATCATTTCTAGGTGGTGAGAGTATCTCATGCAGACTAACTGTGTATTGTTGTTGTTTAGTTGCTAAGTTGCGCCTAACTCTTTTGCGACCCCATGGACCAGGCTCCTTCTGCCCATGTGATTTCCTGAGCAAAAATCCTGGAGTGGAGATTTTATCCATTACCAGGGAAGTGGGTTGTCATTTCCTTCTCCAGGAAATCTTTCTGACCCAGGACTCAAATCTGCATCTCCTGCATTGCAGTTGAATTCTTTAACTCTGAGCCACCTGGGAAGCCCCAACTGTGCATGAGGCTGAAATCAACTGGTAATGATAAAAATCTCCATAAGCCCACAGGTGAAAGTTGAATAAGAGATGGCAGTGTGTCAAGAATTGGCCTCCTGGGAGTGTGAGGCAGCTAATCAAGCAACTTAACAAACTTTCATGGCCTACTTGAACTGTTTGTCCTGTAGACCACCCACATAACAGTAGTGAAGTTTCTCAGTCATGTCTGACTCTTTGTGACCCTATAGACTGTAGCCCCCCAGGCTCCTCTGCCCGTGGGATTTTCCAGGCAAGAATACTGGAGTAGGTTGCCATTTCCTTCTCCAGGGGGTCTTCCCGACCCAGGGATCAAACACGGGTCTCCTCCATTGCAAGCAGACTCTTTTACCATCTGAGCCACCATCCACTTGGTGGAACTTTATTGCTCAGTGGTCCAGATAACACCTAGTAGAGAAAGGCTACTCAGAATGCACGGACATTTGATGTCATATCTATCTAAGCTCAATTACAAGAGAAGAACTCTTCCTGAAAGGGAAATATTTGCCAAAGAGGACCTAGCTTTATTTCAAAACCCTGGGGTCTTTACCATGATTTTCTAATTGTGACTTGCCACAGACTTCATGTAGTAAGTGAAGTGAAAGTCTCTCAGTCAAGTCCAACTCTTTTCAACTCCATACAATCCATGGAATTCTCCAGGCCAGAATACTGGAGTGGGTAGCCTTTCCCTTCTCCAGTGGATCTTCCTGAGCCAGGAATTGAACCAGGGTCTCCTGTAGTATCTAGTCAGTTACAGGCACTTAAAGTTTTACTGGACCCATTAGCTCTTATAAGACTAGATGGCAGAGATGCTTTCCTGAAGCTTGCTTCAGCTGGAGAGCCTTCTCTTGCTCAAGATCACTAAGAGCTGGCAGTCTAATAGACTCCCCAGTAAATAGTTTGAAACAGCATGCATGCCCAAATGCGGCATATGTTGCCTCTAAAACCCAAAGAAGCCCAAACAACCACTCTTTCATATAAGCCCTTCCAGTTAGGAGACTATTTTCAGAAAAAAGTAGTTAGTCAATAAACTTATGAAAAGATGTTCAGTCTCTTTAGCAATCATAGGAATGCAAAGTTACAATGATATATAACTACTACCGTGCCAACTTGGCAAAAAAATTTAAGTATAAAAAAAAATTAGTAAGGCTGTAGACAAATGTGTATTTTCATACTATGCTGTGGGGAATATAAATTGGTAAATTACTTTGAAAACTGTTCATCACCTAGTAAGATTGGACACATAACACAACCTATGAATAAGCAATTCTACTCCTGGTTACATATCATAGAGAAATTCTTGCACAAGAAGTTTGTAACAAGGGGCTTTCCTGGTGGCCCAATGGTAAAATATCTGCCTTCCAATGTAGGGGTCACAGGTTCAATACCTTCTCTGGTAACTGAGATTCTACATGATGCTGGGCAATGCTCTAGGGCCCATGCAATAAGATTCGCCTACATAGTGCAACAAAGACTCAGTGCAGCCAAAATAATTTTTTAAAAAAGAAGTTTATAACAAGATATATGTATAAGAATGTTTGTGGTAGCTTGTTTGTTATAACAAAAATGTAGACAATAACACAATTGTAAATCAACAGTAGAATGGTAAGTAAATAATACAGGTACAATGGAATAACACAATTAAAATAAATGAAGTGTAGATATCATGTTTAGTGCAGTAGGCAGAATTCTAAGATGGCCCCAAGATTCAAAACCCCTGGTATACACACAATAATTCACACCACTTGAGTGTTGAAGGGACTTGTAAATATGATGGGATAGTCACTCCCTTGATTATGGCGTGTAACATGACTCCACTGCAGCAGACTGGTGAGAGATTCTCCTGCTGACCTTGAAGAAATGAGCTGCCATGTTGTGAATGGAGCGACACATACAGCAGTGATATAAAAACTGACAGTTGTCTCCAGTTGGCAGCTTATAAAAAAAAAAAAAAATAGAGAGAGAGAGAACCTCAGTCCTATAACTATAAGGAACTAGATTCTGCTATTAACCAGTGAGCATGAAAGAGGATTCTGAGTTTCAGATATGGCTGCAGCCCTGGTTGACACCCACATGCCAGCCTGGTGAAACCCTGAGCAGATGACTCAACTAATGCAGATGGTCTGACCCATGGAAACTATGCAATAAGAAATGTACATTTTTAAGCCATTAAGTTTGTGGTAATTAGTTACAATGCAATAGAACACTAATACTTTAAGGTGAAGAGAGAAATCACAAAGCAAAATATATAGTATGATTTTATTTATGTAGTGATCAAAATGCCATGTATATTCCCTGGAAGCCCTATATGGAAACAAATCTATAAAGAAAAGTAAAGGCAAGATTGTCATTTGCATGCTAGTGCTAAGTCGCGTCAGTTGTTTCTGACTCTGCGACCACATGGACTGTAACCTGCTGGGCTCCTCTGTCCAAGGGATTCTCCAGGCCAGAATACTGCAGTGGGTTGCCATGCCCTCCTCCAGGGGATCTTCCTGACCCAAGGATCTTACCCACGGCTCCTCTGTCTCCTGCATTGACAGACAGGTTCTTTACCACTAGTGCCAGCTGGGAAAAGTCAGCATAGTGATTCCTTCTAGGGTAGAGGGAAGGTTTACCATTTGAGTATGGCATGTGTGAAGCTTCTAAGGGTCTAGCACTAGTTCATATATTACCTTGTGTAGAGCTTACATGAGGGTACACTTTATTATCAGTGATGAAACAGTGCTTATAGATTTTATATAGTTCCCTGGAGGTATGACATATTCTACAAATACAAATTTTAAAAAGCACAAGAAGCAATGGAGGGGAAAATGAGGTAGGAAAGAGAGAGAAGGAGGTGAGGCAGATAACCATTCTAGGAACAGAAGTTGCAGTTGAAATCACTATCTGACTAGACCTATGATAATCACAATGTCACTCTCTAATATCCATCTGATTTTTGCACAGGACAAACAGGCAAGTTAAATGGGAGATGTGATAGAAGTCAACACATCTGTATCTTTCAGGTTTTTGGTGGTAGCACTAATCACCAACATTCCCATTGTAGAATGGTATTAATTTGTTTGTTTGTTTTTTTAATACAGGGTAGGTGCATAGCTTAATAGAACCCCACTTCATGCATCAAAGAACTGATGTGAGGATCCTGCCAGATGACAAGCATGCCTATTATAACTGACATTCAAAATCTGGAAAATTAATCACAAGATGGTTTGTGGGCCTACTGGACCTACTGAGAAATTATGCAGCTGGTGCTCACAAGTCCCCCTTCTGATTGAGGCATCATGGTGTCTTTCTGGAAAGTATGTTGTCTCTACTGAGAGGCCATCAGTCAAGCCTTGTTTAACCAGAACTAAAGTTGTACTGATCAAAAAAGGCATAGTGGACCACACACCTATCTCAGTCCTTGTACTTTCTAATCATGTGTGTACTAAGTCACTTTAGCCATGTCTGACTCTGTGCCACCCTATGGACTATAGCCTGCCAGGCTCTGTCCATGGGATTCTCCAGGCAAGAATACTAGAGTGGGTTGCCATGCCCTCCTCCAAGGGAATCTTCTTTCTAATTAACCTCTGTTAAGTGTCTAAATGTCTGTGTAGACCAAACCATTCAGATTTCTACTCTAGCTCTTTTATGTAAGACTTATCTTAAGTTAGACTTTGTAAATGTCATCTAGGAGACTTCTTAATGATATGGACAAAGAATCTCTCATTTCATCACAGTCTTTCTTTCAATAACCACTTACTTCCAGTTGACTATAAGGCATCATTTAAGTAACTACTTGGTCACTAGCTGTCATGGACTACTGTTCCATTTTCTAACACTATCTAGATTCTAACTGCCTTCAAACCAATCACTTCAGACACTAGTCCCAGATTTCTGTCTCTTTGAGGATCTTTTAGAATCAACTCTGTGTCAGTAATAGTTCTCGATTGGAGACAACAGAATACACTGTAACCAGTTTAGGCTGGTGTGTCAGAGTTTCCCTCCACTCCCCTCAGGCTCAATGATTTGCTAACGGACTCACAGGACTTCAGAAAACCTATGGTTATACTCATGGCTACAGTTTATGATAGCAAAAGAATACAGATTATAATTAACAAAGAAAAAAAAGAGATGGGACAAAGTCCAGGAGAAACCAGACACAAACTTCCAGATGTCTTCCCATGCATTCCCATGCATTCCCACGCTTTAGTGCATTCCCATGGCGGTGTGCTAAAGTCTCCCAGCAATGACGTGTAACAACACATGTGAAATATTGCCAACCAGAGAAACTCATCCAAATGTTGGCGTTCAGAGTTTTTACTTGGGGTCATAATGTAGACATGTCGGAGAAGGCAATGGCACCCCACTCCAGTACTCTTGCCTGGAAAATCCCATGGACAGTGGAGCCTGGTAGGCTGCAGTCTATGGGGTGGCTAAGAGCTGGACACAACTGAGTGACTTCACTTTCACTTTTCACTTTCATGCATTGGAGAAGGAAATGGCAACCCACTCCACTGTTCTTGCCTGGAGAATCCCAGGGATGGCAGAGCCTGGTGGGCTGCTGTCTATGGGGTCACACAGAGTCAGACACGACTGAAGCAACTTAGCAGCAGCAGCAGCATGTAGACATGTAATGCCTTATAAGGCAGAGTGTTACAAAGGCTCAGAGATTATTTCCCAGCGTTCCACTCAAGGGCTAGTCTTGAAGACAGTCTTTTTTTTAGAATGTGCAGGATTTGAACAACCCAGGTCTGTTGAGGGAACCCATTCCTGGCCAGAAATTCAGTTTAGTTCAGTCACTCAGTCATGTCCAACTCTTTGCAACCCCATGGACTGCAGCATGCCAGGCCTCCCTGTCCATCGCCAACTCCTGGACTTTACTCAAACTCATGTCCATTGAGTAGGTGATGCCATCCAACCATCTCATCCTCTATCGTCCCTTCCTCCTCCTGCCTTCAATCTTTCCCAGGATCAGGGGCTTTTCAAATGAGTCAGTTCTTCACATTAGGTGGCCAAAGTACTCGAGTTTCAGCTTCAGCATCAGTCCTTCCAATGAACATTCAGGACTGATCTCCTTTAGGATGGACAGGTTGGATGTCCTTGCAGTCCAAGGGACTCTCAAGAGTCTTCTCCAACACCACTGTTCAAAAGCATGGGTTCTTCAGTGCTCAGCTTTCTGTATAGTCTAACTCTCACATCCATACATGACTACTGGAAAACCATAGCTTTGACTAGACAGATCTTTGTTGGCAATGTCTCCGCCTTTTAATATGCTATAATTAAAGGTTTTTAAAGAAATATTGCAAAGATCACAGTGAAATCAGAAGGGATGAAAGTCCAGCCTCTATCTAGATTGTGTTTCTGCAAACATTTCTCAGAACCATATCATAGAACTGTCCTGCTGTCCCATACAAGACTGTTTTTGTTACAAATAGAAAGTTACCACTATAGAACAGATAGAGCCTAAGCCCCCTTGCACAGAAAGACAAAAGCCTGAGGGATGTAAGACTGCTTCAATTCCACTTTGGGGAAGTAGAATTCAAACTGTGAGAAGCTATCAAAAGTGATGGCAGGGTGTTCAAAAGAACTGGGGCCAGCCATTAATAATTAATAGTAGATATTCTTTGAAGTGGGTTGTGGTTGCAGGGGAACATAAGGGACGAGGGTGAGGGTATGTCTGGATAATTACCATTGAAATCACCTAAAGCATTTGGTAAAAATTCAGATTCCTGAGATTATCTAAGACTGACTTGCATGCTTAATTGCTAAGTCAGGTCTGACTCTATGCAACCCCACAGACTGTAGCTGCCAGGCTCCTCTGTCCATGGGATTTCCCAGGCAAGAATTCTGGAGGGAGTTGCCACTTCCCCCTCCAGGAGATCTTCTCAGATCAGGGATCAAAACCACATCTCCTGTATCTCCTGCTTTGGCAGGGAAATTCTTTACCACTACTCCACTAAGACCTGCTGAATCCCAGTCTATGATGTTAAAGCTCCCCCATTCCCAAATATTTTAGTAAGCTCCCTTTGTTAGTGTAGTACTACAGTGCTTGAATTTCTGACTTCATAAATTCTCTGCTTTCTTTCACATACTTATTATAGCAAAATGATAAAGCAGAGGCAGAGCAGCAGCAACTTACTGCCAGAGATAAGCTGGGTGTGGGGCTACAGTATGCAACAAGGCCAGAATGATAATTAGTAAGGCTTGCCCTCCACAGGGACTTTGGTGTTGGCCAATAGATCACAAGGTACATAAAAGAAAAATACACGCGTAATCCATGAAGCAGTTTTTTAGATTTTTTGTATTTTGTATTTGTTTAATTTGTTTATTTACTTTTGGTTGCACTGGGTCTGTGTTGCCGCTCATGAACTTTATCAGTTGTGGTGCGTGGGAGCTTCTCTTTGTTGTAGTGCACAGGCTTCTCACTGTGGTGGCTTCTCTTGCTGCAGAGCATAAGCTGTAGGCACAGGGACTTCAGTAGTTACAGCACTGGGCTCAGTAGTTGTGGCACATAGGTTTTATTTGCTCTGTGGCATGTGGAATCATCCCAGACCAGGGATCAAACCCATGTCCTCTGCATTGGCAGGCAGATTCTTATCCACTATACAATCACAGAAGTCCCATGAAGCAATTTCACTTAATCTGTATTGCAAAAGGAATTCTTAGCTGGGGAACAAATACCAGGAAGATTCAAAATCTTTTACCAAGTCCCAAGTTGTAGTTAGTTCACAGACCCAGAGCCCCTTGAATGAAATGGAGAACCTGGAGGAAGCAGTTTCTGATAATATCATGAGTAATAATAGTGAATTTATTCTTCCTAACATTTCCCAGTCTGAGTTATAGCCAGTTAGAAGTCCAATTGTGTGCTGGAGAATGAGAAAAACCCAGATATTCTGTGGATACTTAGAACTAATTCTGTGGTTCACTAAATAGGGAGGAAACACAAAGGGTAAAAAAGAAAAAAAGATTTTGAGCCTATGTGTGTAGATCACAAACACAAGCTGAAGTTACTCTCCTATGTCTTGAGCATATGATTGGACTAACCATCCTTAACAATTGTCAGAACCCTCAATTGGCTCCCTAATCGATGGAGCAAAGCATATTATTGGATGAAAGACCAATGAAAACTATGGAGCTACCTCTTTAACATAACAGAAAAACACATTCCTGTGAAATTTCAAAGATTATACCACATTCAAAAGCTTGAAATATATAGTAGTTGGTGATTCATATCATATCTCCAGAGATCATATAGGTCTTAAAGAATGGCAGCATATTACTGTAAACACAATCAAATAATGATTACAATCACAGTTGCTGCCCCAGGTATATTTTCTTAACCAGAGCAAATAAATATAGTTCTTGGTTACTGGTACAAAATGATGAATCTGGAAGATGATAATTTTTCTGTCTCAATGACCAGAAAACATCTGAATGAATTCACTGTGTCTGGCAAGAACAGTGAGACTCTGTATTCCCTTACCTCAGGGCTACACAACCTCTACCACTCTGCCAGAACAATCTGCAAAGTATTTGCTTATCTTAGCATTCTACAGGAAATCATCCTTGTCTGCTACATTGATGACATTTTACTGAGAGAGACTGGAAAACTGGGAGTGGCAGATACCAAAGATGCCTAGGGAAGGCTCCCGCATTGCAGGCAGATGCTTTACCCTCTGAGCCACCAGGGAAGCCCATAGAGATAATAGAACAGATAAATGAGATTTCATTTGAAAAGGAAGACCTTTCCTTACATTTATCATGTAGGGAGGAAGATGCATGTTCTGTCAAAACCTGTAAGACACGGTGACTCTTGAGTAAACAGCAAATAATATTTATCCTAGTCTGAAATTTTCCAATTATCTTAACTACTTGGCTCTGAAAAAGACTAAATCCCTGATAAGGGGACTTCAAGTGACTTCATGGGCTGAAATTTCCATGGTGGACTATTATTTGATCTGCTGCTGCTGCTGCTGCTAAGTCACTTCAGTCATGTCCAACTCTGTGTGACCCCATAGACAGCAGCCCACTAGGCTCCTCTGTCCCTGGGATTCTCCAGGCAAGAATACTGGAGTGGGTTGCCATTTCCTTCTCCAATGCATGAAAGTGAAAAGTGAAAGTGAAGTCCCTCAGTCGTGCCCGACTCTTAGCGACCCCATAGACCGCAGCCTACCAGGCTCCTCCATCCATGGGATTTTCCAGGCAAGAGTACTGGAGTGGGTTGCCATTGCCTTCTCCGATTATTTGATCTATCAAGTCATAAAGTTGCCCATGCCCAGCTGCACTCCATCAGAAAATGGAAACAGTTTATATAAAATCAGAAGCCTTACAAATTAATCTTCCTGCAGACAATAGCTATGAACTCTAAACAATAACAACAACATCATCAAAATGCCTAAAGCTCTGGAAACTGAACAAACACATGTAGATTTGAGGAAAGAGCTGAAATTGGGAACAAGGGACCTGAAGGGAGAGTTCCCATGTTTTGCAACTTTGCCCTGAGATCAGCCACAATTAGGGAGATGGTAATGTGAGGCAGGTAAGATTTGATAGAAAGCTTGCTATCTTCTGGGGAGAGGAATCAATGAAAGGAGACCAAATTAATCAGGGTCATCAGAGAATAAGGGGGATCCTCATGAATAATAGAATCAGAGAAGATGAATCCCAAATTCCACTTTTAAACTCAGCCAAACTTTCTTGCTGATCACTGACACATACATGGATGAAGCAAACTGAAAACATTGTGCACATGCTCCCCACATCAGGTACGGCAGTTTTCAGGTTGAGTCAACCCAAGTTAAATGTCTGCATAATTCAGAACAGTATTACATAAGCCAGAGTCTCCACAACATGTCTTCCTAATGTCCAGGATATAGTATAAAACAATTTGATACATAAAGTACCAGGAAAATATGACTTGGCCTCAGGGGAAAAGAAGTTGACTGATGTCAAGCAGAAATGACTCAGATATTATCAGTCAAGAATTTAAAACAGCTATCGTATCTTTGCTCAGTGAAGCAAAGGAAAATACACTTGCATTGAATTAAAAAAATTTTTTTTAATTAATTTTTCTTTAAAAAGAAAACTTTAGAACCGAAAAGTATCTGGAGTAAATTAACTACATGGGTTTAATAGCAGAATGGAGATGACAGAGTAAAGAATCAGTGAACCTGAAGATAAATCAGTAGAAATCATCTAATATGAAGAAGAGAGATGGAATAAATTGGGGGAAAAAATGGATAGAGTTTCAAAGAGATAAAGGGCAATTTCAAAAGGTCTAATAAAAATGGAGATATATGGTACTCTTGGAGTGGAAAAATTAATATTGTTAAAATGAACATGCTACCCAAAGTGATCTACAGATTTAATGCAATCCCTATTAAAATGACAGTTTTCACAAAACTAGAACAAATAATTCTAAAATTTATTTAGAACAACAAAAGACCTTGAATTGCCAAAGCAACTTTTTTTTGCACAGAAGAAATTCAGTGAGAGGTAAGGTAATAGGCAAGAAGTAGATTTATTAATATAGGATACTAGTAAGGGATACTGGAGAAGGAAATGGCAACCCACTCCAGTATTCTTGCCCGGAGAATACCAGGAACGGGGAAGCCTGGTGGGCTGCCATCTATGGGGTCGCACAGAGTCGGACATGACTGAAGAGACTTAGCAGCAGCAGCAGTAAGGGATACAAGCAAGCAGGTGAGGTGGTGCTGCCTGCCACAGCAATCTTGAGGGAAAAAAAAAAAAAAACCTCTCCCAGACCTCAGACTGTACTAAAAGCTACAGTAATCAAAACAGTATGGCATTCTGTCTCACACACACACACACACAAGGGAACAGAGTAGAGAGTGCAGAAATAAACTCATGCACCTATTGCCAGCTAATCTATAACAAAGGAGGTCAGAATATACAATGGAGAAAAGACAATGTCTTCAGCGAGTGGTGCTGGGGGACACTGGACAGCTACATGTAAAACAAATAGCAACCCAAGCACCCATCAACAGCTGACTTGTTTAAAAAGGTGTGTGTATATATATATATATATATATATATATATATATATATATGGAAAAGAAAAGGAAAGATATACCCATTTGAATGTAGAGTTGCAAAGAATAGCAAAGAGAGATAAGAAAGCCTTCCTCAGTGGAAGGCTTTAGAGGAAGAAATAGAGGAAAACAATAGAATGGTAAAGACTAGAGATCACTTCAAGAAAATTAGAGATACCAAGGGAACATTTCATGCAAAGATGGGCTCAATAAAGAAACGGAAATGGTATGGACCTAACAGAAGGAGAAGATATTAAGAAGAGGTGGCAAGAACACACAGAAGAATTGTACAAAAAGATCTTCATGACCCAGATAATCACGATGGTGTGATCACTCACCTAGAGCCAGACATCCTGGAACGTGAAGTCAAGTGGGCCTTAGGAAGCATCACTACGAACAAAGCTAGTACAGGTGATGGAATTCCAGTTGAGCTATTTAAAGTCCCAAAAGATGATGCTATTAAAGTGCTGCATTCAATATGTCAGCAAATTTGGAAAACTCAGCAGTGGCCACAAGACTGGAAAATGTCGGTTTAAATTCCAATCCCAAAGAAAGGCAATGCCAAAGGATGTTCAAACGACCGCACAATTACACTCATCTCACACACTGGTAAAGTAATGCTCAAAATTCTTCAGGCCAGGCTTCAGCAATACATGAACCGTGAACTTCCAGATGTTCAAGCTGGTATTAGAAAAGGCAGAGGAACCAGAGATCAAATTGGCAACATTTGCTGAATGATCAAAAAAGCAAGAGAGTTCCAGAAAAACATCTATTTCTGCTTTATTGACTATGCCAAAGCCTCTGACTAGGTGGATCACAATAAACTGTGGAAAATTCTGAAAGAGATGGAAATACCATATCACCTGATCTGCCTCTTGAGAAATCTGTATGCAGGTCAGGAAGCAACAGTTAGAACTGGACATGGAACAACAGACTGCTTCCAAATCAGAAAAGGAGTACGTCAAGGCTGTATATTGTCACCCTGCTTGTTTAATTTATATGCAGAGTATATTATGAGAAACACTGAGCTGGAGGAAGCACAAGCTGGAATCAAGACTGCTGGGAGAAATATCAATAACCTCAGATATGCAGATGACACCACCCTTATGGCAGAAAGTGAAGAAGAACTAAACAGCCTCCTGATGAAAGTGAAAGAGAAGAGTGAAAAAGTTGGCTTAAAGCTCAACATTCAGAAAACTAAGATCATGGCATCTGGTCCCATCACTTCATGCCAAATAGATGGGGAAATAGTGGAAACAGTGACACTTTATTTTTTTGGGCTCCAAAATCACTGCAGATGGTGACTGCAGCCATGAAATTAAAAGATGCTTGCTCCTTGGAAGAAAATCTAGGACCAACCCAGACAGCATATTAAAAAGCAGACATGTTACTTTGCCAACAAAGGTCCATCTAGTCAAGGCTATGGTTTTTCCAGTAGTCATGTATGGATGTTAGAGTTGGACTATAAAGAAAGCTGAGTGCCAAAGAATTGATGCTTTTAACTGTGGTGTTGGAGAAGACTCTTGAGAGTCCCTTGGACTGCAAGGAGATCCAACCTGTCCATCCTAAAGGAAATCAGTCCGAATATTCATTGGAAGGACTGATGCTGAAGCTGAAACTCCAGTACTTTGGCCACCCAATGTGAAGAACTGACTCATTGGAAAAGCCCCAGATGCTGGGAAAGATTGAAGGCAGGAGAAGAAGGGGATGATAGAGGATGATATGGCTAGATGGCATCACCGACTCAATGGACATGAGTTTGGGTAAACTCCAGGAGTTGATCATCGACAGGGAGGCCTGGTGTGCTGCAGTCCATGGGGTTGCAAAGAGTCAGACACAACTGAGTGACTGAACTGAATTGATATATATGGAAAAGAAATGGAGTGTTTCATATATATATATATATATATATATATGATATACGTATATGTATATACGTATATCATATATACATATATGTATGTAATGTGTATAGATATGGATATATATATCCAGATAAAGATCGTTCTAGGCTGAGGACCTGAGCCACTGAGGTATTAACACAGTCGCACTTTGTAGTCAAAATGAAGATTCTTTCTTACTGACCTAACCCTAACTAAGTACTGCTGAAGCTACTTGCAGCCTCAAATTCTCCTCCTGGTGCTGTGCTGTGCTTAGTTGCTCAGTTGTGTTGACTCTCTGTGACCCCATGGACTATAGCCCTCCAGGCTCCTCTGTCCATTGGGGATTCTCCAGGCAAGAAAACTGGAGTATGTTGCCATGCCCACCTCCAGGGGATCTTCTCAATCCAGTGATCGAACCCAGGTCTCCCACATTGCAGGTGGATTCTTTACCATCTGAGCCACCAGGGAAGCCAGTACTTGTCTCCAAATGCCTGTCCCTGTGCATGTATCTTCTCAGCCAAGCATTGTGGTAAAGGAGAATATTATGGTGCTTTCTCAGAGTATTTCTCTTAGGAACCCAGGCATGCCCAAGTCCTGCCCTACCAATCTCCCTTACTTGAATACTACTCTTCTACTGTGGTAATCAACTGTCAAATCCTAACTAAAAAAAGAATCATAGTGTGTCTTTATTAACATATCTACATATTCCTAATAACTCTCAGTATAGATTCCAACAAATGCTATATCAAAGCACGAAGCTTAGTCCTTTATATTTAAACTTCTGGGACCAGTTTGGTCAGGCTACAAGCAAGAAAGCATAAAAGCAACCATATATTGAGAATGAGATGGCTTGGACTCCAGAGGATTCCCAAGTGAATGTATATACCCTGGCAAATGGAACAAAACACAGAGAGAGAAAAGGAGAGAGAAACAACTTCTAACATTCAGTGACTCTGCCTACCAATAAAAGTAATCTAATAATTCTGAAATACTTTTTGTTTTCATGTCTCTTTACTGAAGTATAATCTACATATTATGAAATTCACTCATTGTAAGTGTATAGTTAAAACAATTTTTAGTAAATGTACACAGTTATGCAAACATCATCACAATATAATTTCAAAACAATTGCATCACTCCATGAAGTTCTCTCATGTCCACTTGCAACTTATCCCTGCTCCACTCCCAGCTCTAGGCAGCCTCTGATCATCTTCGGTCTCTTCAGTTTTCCTTTTTCTAGAAATTTTATACAAATGGAATTATACAATATACAGTGTTTTCTATCTGGCTTCTTCCACTTTAGTGCAATGTTTCAACATTTATCCATGTTGTATGTAGCAATCGTTTGATCCTTTTTTATTGTTGATTAGCATACCATTGTACAGATATACCAATTGGTGGAGACTTGCATTGCTTCCAGTTTTTGCTATTATGCATAAGGCTATATAGACATTCACATACAAGTCTTGGTGGGGATGTATGTCTTTCTTCCTCATGGACAGAGATCTAGGAGTAGGCCTGGCTGCTGCTGGGGTAGTTGCCAGAACCAGCGGAGGGATCCCAAGAGCCTTTCCCCACCTTCCCAGCTGGCTCCTTTATTTGCTCTTCAGGGAAGCGTGGCCTCCCTTTGCACTCGAGCCCTGGCAGGTGGAAGCAGCTTGTCTTGGACTGGACATGAGAGAAGCAGAACCTCAGAAATGCTGTGGCTTGAGAGACAGAGGCGGTCGGACTGGGCCATCACATGCCTGCTGACTCCCTCTGGGATCAGAGACCATCACCGGGTCCAGCAGCCGAATGGTCAGAGCACCCCAGACCTCCACCCTCGCTTCTACGGACTAGCAGATGGTCCGTGATGTAGATCAGACACAACTTATGTGTGTATTTCAACCCGCTGCTTCCTATCCCCACTGTGGTGTGGAGAGGGCTTGATTCGGAGGACAAGTCTCCTGACAGCAGGCCTGGCTTAGTCAGCCTCATGCTCCTTACTGACCCTGTGCCTGGCACTCAGCGGCCTCTCCCTAGATGCTGGCTTTCGAATCAATGCCCTATCAAATAGAACCCAGAAAGTCTGCACAGCTAGATCCCCTGTTCACCCCAGGCCATCCCTGGTCCGTATGCTTGCCTTTCTGGCAGCTTCCCTTCAGCCTGCTGACCTCGGTGTGGGGGACACTGGCGGGCTGCCGGCACCGTGCAGCGTTGTCCCCAGCTCCTGTCTTCCCAGGTCGTTCCGTCACGGCACCCTCTACTTGTGAATGTCTGCGTCTCATGGTCCCTGGCACAGGCTTAGGAACAAAATCGGTGCCCAGTAAATATGAGGGGCTGAGGCGAGTGCAAACAACTTAAATTTCAGGAAAGATGGGAGAATGCCGCACTTCACAGATTCCTTCTGCATGCCAGATATATGAAGGGCAGCAGAATATGTCACCCCAAAATATACCACTTTGGCGTAAAGATTACTTTGAACTGCAGGCAGTTGAGAAGCGGGTATAAGAAAAGCTCTCCGTTCGCTCCGTATTTACCTAAAAGTAGGGCGGAAGTTCAGAAAGGTGTCCCTTTACCCTTCTCGACCAGAAAGGACTGAAGTTAATCACGGGAAACTCCTCTAGACCCTTACCAGCTCAGAGAAGGCACCAAAGGAATCTACCTAACAAATTTTACTAACAAGACTTTGTCTTTCATGGGTTCCCACTCTGTATTTGCCTTCCCACAATTTGCTGGTGTAGAAATTTAAAGTCCTTTCCCTTTTTTTTGTGCCACTTCTCAAAGTGTATTGTTCTTTTGTTAAGATGCCGCAAAGTCTAGGTTGTAATCATCCCCTCGAGTTACCCGTCACTGGTGCTCCCACATATATGTGCAGTGCACATTACTAATTAACTTCTGTTTCTCAAAAAAAAAAAAAGAAAAGAAATCTAGGAATAGAATTGCTGAGTTATATGATAAGCACGTGATTAACTTTCAGGAAAATTCCAAACTATTTTCCAAAGAGGCTGTACCATTTTATATACCCATCAGGAATTTTTCCACATCTTGGACAATGCTTGATATTATCAACCTTTGTGACTGAAGTCATCCTAGTGGACATGACGTGGTATCTTTTTGTGGTTTTAATTTGAATCTCCATACTAATTATGTTCAATATCTTGTGTTAATTAATTATTTGAATATTATATTTGGTGAAACGGCTATTCAAATATTTGGCCAACTTCAAATTGGATTGTCTATCCTCTTAGTATTGATTTTTAAGAGTTCTTTGTATGTTCTGAATATGTCCTTTATTAGATATATAATTTGCAAATATTGTCTCCATTCTGTGGATTTTCATTTTACTATTTGTATTTTGATAAGATTTGAAAAAAATTTATGATGTTCAATTTATTGTGTTCTTTTATGGATTGTGCTTTTGGTGTTGTCATACCAAAGAAATCTTTACAAAAAATTTTCTCCTATATTTTCTTCTAGAAAGTTTATCATTTTAGCTCTTATGTTTAGGTCTATGATTCATTTTCAGTTAATTTTTGTCTATGATATAAGCTAAGAGTGTAGTTCATGAATATCCAGTTGTCCCAGCATCATTAGTTTAGAAGACTATGCTTTACCCCATTGACTTGCTCTGGCACTTAGTTGGAGATCACTTGACCATAAAAGTAAATTTATTTGGAGACTCTCTATCCTGATTCATCTGTCTATAAATCTAACCTTATAATAACACCAAACTGTCTTATTTACTTTAGCTTTACCATGAAATTTAAAATCATGTAGTATACAAAAGAACAAACAAAAGAACCATTTTTCAAAAAACTATTTTGGCTACTAATTCCACATAAATTTTAGAATAATTTCATTTCTACAAAAAAAGTTTCATTGCATCCACAGATTAACTTGAGAGAGACTTGAAATCTTAAGAAGATTGAATTTTCCAATCTATGCACATGGTATATCTCTCCCTTTATTTAATTCTCATTTAATTTTTTTTTAGCAATGCTTTGTAGTTTTCAGTGTATGTCTTGTACCCCCTTTGTTAAACTTATCTTAAATATTTTATTCTATGTGAATTTTAAAACCAGCCTGCTAATTTACACAAAATAATGCTGGTGTTTTTGAATCACAATTACATTGAATATGTACATTGATTCAAAGATAATTACGTCTTAAAAATGAGTCAACTAATACATAAAGATGCAATAAATTTTATTTATTTAGAACTTTAATTTCTCCAAGAAATGTTTTGCAATTTTTTATTGAGAAGTAGTATATCTCTTATTACACTTACTATTTGTTGCTTTTTCAATGCTATAGTAATGTTTAAATTATTTTCATTTTCTAGTTTCTTATTGTTAACATATAGAAAAAGCATTAATTTTTATATGTTGGCTTTGTTTCAAACAATCTTGCAAAGTTCCTTACTAATTCTTAAAGTAGGCTTATAGATTCATTTGGATTCTCTTTACTATAGCAAAGTGTGTAATTTTGTCACCTATGAATAATAATAGTATCACTATTTCCTTTCTAATTTGTATTCTATTTTTTCATCTTGCCTTATTTCCCTGGCTAGGACCAGCAAGAAAACATTGAATGGAAATGAGAGTGAAAATCCTTGTCTTAATCATGATCTTGAGGGAATGCTCTTAGTCTCTTGCCATCTAGAATAATTTTGTCTGTACCTCCTGACCAATCAGCTAAGTTATTTGCTATTGCTCATGAGTTCATATGTATCCATACCTTCTTCTCTCTCCATGAAAAATGGATGATGTACCACTCAAAGCTCTACCCAATGAGAGGCTTTCCCCTACCCTACAAAACTGGTTTTCATTTTCTCATCACATGAACATCACAAGGTGACCCATTGTGAGTCAAGTTCAGATCTTTTTCTTCTTTGTTAGCTGGTCATACGAAACACTCCACCAGGTCAAAGGTGTGAGCTAAGGGAGCAGGGACATTCAACAGTGGTGAATTCAACAGGGACATTCAACAGTGGTGAATAACATAGGAATGAGAGACAGATGTTCTTTCAGTTTATTTGTGATGTTTAGATCTGCTTCAGACTGATTATGGATGTATGTATCACTTCCACTGTTGGGGTGAATTCATGCTAGTCTTAGCTGGTCTTATGACTGAATTTCAAAAAGATAATATGAAAATAAAAGGTAAGAATCTGTATGTTGAAAAGGACCTCACTGTGCTGAACTTGGAAAACTGGTCATCTCCAAATCCTACCTTAGTATAACTTTTAGACATTAAAAATAAAGAAAAATCTGGATTCCATGCTAAAAGTCAAAGTTCTTACAAAGGACAGAAAATCCAGCTGTCATGAGACTTCTCTAAGGCAACAAAAGTGAAGAAAGAGTGGAGTGACACACACATGAAGATCACAGATAAAACATGGGGACGTCCCTGGTGGCACAGTGGCTAAGGCTCCATGCTCTCAGCGCCAGGGCCCCCGGTCCCAGCCCCACTCAGGGGGCTGCATCCCACCTCCCACATCAAGGATCCCCTGTTCTGCAACTAAAACCAGGCACAGCCACATAAATAAATAGCCTAAATAAAGTTTAAAATTTAAAAAACTATAAAATGTGAACCAAGGAACTTTTTTAGAGCCTATCAAGTTGCCCTTTCAACATGAAGCTATAGGAAAACAGTTTTCAATATGCACAAACTTAGGGAATACTGTATGCCCAATCTTTTCTTGAGGGATTTACTAAAGGACTACTGCTGCTAAGTCGCTTTAGTCGTGTCTGACTCTGTGCAACCCCATAGACAGCAGCCCACTAGGCTTCCCCATCCCTGGGATCCTCAAGGCAAGAATACTGGAGTGGGTTGCTATTTCCTTCTCCAATGCATGAAAGTGAAAAGTGAAAGTGAAGTCGCTCAGTCGTGTCCGACTTCTAGCGACCCCATGGACTGCAGCCTACCAGGCTCCTCTGTCCATGGGATTTTCCAGGCAAGAGTACTGGAGTGGGTTGCCATTGCCTTCTCCTTACTAAAGGACAACCTTTACTAAACCAAGATATAATTAAGGAAACATCAGTAAAAAGACTCATTATAAGATTCAATGCATTTAATTATAGCTCTAACCCTAAAACAAACTGCTGACTAGATGTAAGAATAGTATGTAAAAATATGTTATTACAAAATAGAACTACACCATTTTTAGAATAAGAAGAGAAGGAAGAGAGAAGAGGGAAAGTAGAATATGCTCATTTATTGCAATATAGGCAGTAGGTAGAATTCAAAGGATACTGCATAGCTGATGAAATCAAATAGTAGAAATCTCAATAAAGGATCCCAAAGAGATTATATATAGAATCAGTATAAGGTTTTCTCTATCATAATTTTGTTGTTGTTGTTGTCATTCAGTAGCTCAGTCGTGTCTGACTCTGCACCCCATGGACTGTGGCACACCAGGCTTCCCTGTCTTTCACCATCTCCTGGAGCTTGCTCAAACTCATGTCCATTGAGTCAATGATGTTACCCAATCATCTCATCCTATGTTGTCCCCTTCTCCTCCTGCCTTCAATCTTTCACAGTGTCAGGGTCTTTTCCAATGAGTTAGTTCCTTGCATTAGGAGGCCAGAATATTGCAGTTTCAGCTTCAGCATCAGTCCTTCCAATGAACATTCAGGGTTGATTCCCTTTAGGATTGATTGGTTAGATATCCTTGCTATCATAATTTATATTTCTTAAATACCTAAAGAAATAAACTTAGTAAATACAAAGAAACAAGGAACAATAATAAGGATATACATATAAATATATGTGTTGTAGCTTTATTTCTATAAAAGGAAACTCAGGAAAGATACACTTAAAAAATAAAAGTGGCTACTTATAGAGAGTGGGTGGGAATGGGGCTGAAAGGGTGGGAATTAGAGTGAAACATCTCCAAGTATGTCTTTTATGTAGTTTTGATATTTGAAACATTAAAATGTTTTACATATTTAAAACTAATGTAGATGAAAGAATCAAGCCCTAAAATTCCTACAGACATAAACAAACAAAAAACTATGTATCACTAATAAGAATTAATTCAAGAAACTTCTGAACATAACACTCGGAACATCTTTATGGAAATTTAGTTTAAGGACTGAAAGAATTGGAAAGAAATCTGGAACTTAGTACATTTGTAGTTGATAGTGGTATTGGTCATTTGTGTGTACTATAAGATAGAGAATGTGATAAATATATTGGGTTCTCATTGTGGGAGAAGAGAAATAAATATGGAACAAGAGAAGATGTGAAAGAACTCAGCATTGTTGGATATGAAATATCATTATGCATATATATATATATATATTCCATAAGTATAGGAATTGAAGAAATGACAAGTGAGATGTGATGACTAGTGCCCACTTTACTAACAGGAACCAGGTTTCTGAGAAATGACTGAGTCCAGGTCTGGGACAGAAAAAGTGACTCATTGAACCAAAATCAAAGATATGGTCAGACTGATAAGGACATGTCAAAAGCATACACAATTGTCTTCAAATCTAGGACAATCTGAGCACCAAAAAGAATAATGATGTAATGTATTATGCCATATGGAATAAAAAGAGAAGCTATGAATCCACATTAATACTAAACAAAAGTGGTGGTTAGGAGGACAAGATCTTCTTTACTGAAGAAAACATCTAATATACATAGAAGGAATGGAGGAAAAATTATGATTGTATAGCCATCAGTGTAAAATTCATTCAGGCAATGATGCTGAAACTAGTGGGTAAAATATTGAAATGTCTAATTTTCAAAATATCACCACTCAAATAACTTATCAATTATAATATATACTTGCTAGTTGCCCATACTGGATGCTTGCTTGATAGTAGGTTTATCAACTTTATTCATTGTCTCCCTTCCCTAACTTATTTCCTTACTTCTCTACTGTTTTTTGGGAATCAGTTCCCAAAGATACTGCTGCTGCTGCTGCTGCTAAGTCGCTTCAATTGTGTCTGACTCTGTGCGACCCCATAGACGGCAGCCCACCGGGCTCCCCCGTCCAGGCAAGAACACTGGAGTGGGTTGCCATTTTCCTTCTCCAATTCATCAAAGTGAAAAGTGAAAGTGAAGTCGCTCAGCGGTGTCCAACTCTTTGCGACTCCATGGACTGCAGCCTACCAGGCTCCTCCGTCCACTGGGGGTTTCCAGGAAAGAGTACTGGAGTGGGTTGCCATTGCCTTCTCTGCCCAAAGATACTACTTGCACCCAAATCATTTTGTCAAGATCTGTTTCTGGGAGAATCCCAAATTAAAACAGTTTCATCCATTCACCCATTCATTCATAAGCATTTATTGAGCATTTGTATTGTGTTAGGCACTGAGCTGCCCAGGTGGTACTAGTGGTAAAGAACCTGCCCGCCAATACAGGAGATGTGGAATTGCTCCTGGGGTTGGGAAGATCCCCTGGAGGAGGACATGGCAACTCCAGTATTCTTGCCTGGACAATCCCATGGACAGAGGAACCTAGCGGGCTACAGTCCGTAGGATTGCACAGAGTTGGACACGACTGAAGCGACCTAGCACAAGCATGAGGCACTGAGCCAAGTCCTGAGCAACACACTGTATCTTAAATCATTACAATATCATCAGTTTTATAGATGAAAACTTGAAGTGTAAAGAAGATAAGCAACTGGTCCCAAATCACACAATCAGAATTGAGTACTGCAAGGGAACAGGGGCATAGCAGGCCAGCTGAGGCTTTCAGAAGCCCTGTTTGAACTGAACAGTATGGAAAAGGAGGGACAAGGAGCTTTCTGTTTAGGTAGCAATTTAAAAATACTCTTCTTACAATACTTTTAGGAACTAATGAATAAAAAGTGATGACTGGAAAATTGAGAAAACATTTCAATGAAACATATTTTTGAAATTCTAAAAATTTATCTTTGTCTTCTGGGAAAGCAGACACACACACACACACACACACACACACACACACACACACACAACTGGATTTATACCCTAGCTCTACTAGGTTTTAGGCATGGAACATCAACATGTTACTTATTTTAAGCTCAATTACCTAATCCATGAAATGTATAATATCAAAGATTGTTGTCAGAATTATTATGATTTATTTAAGAAACTAGCATTTAATGGGTGCACAAATGAAATTTGTGGAAATAAATTCATTTCAGCAACTTTGCATTAAGTATTGAAATAACAGTTGCAATCAGTATCATGCTTAGCAGGAATTATTAGGTTGGTGCAAAAGTAATTGCAGTTATGCTTTGTTGAACTTTGCTGTTTGATATTGGAATACATTCTTAAATAAATGCGGTTATACTTAGATCATTTTAATGCACACTTCTTGCTTTATGCTTTTTTTGCTGATGACTTTTTACTTGTTGTGTATTATATATGTATTTTAGACTTGGGAAATGTTAGACAAAAAGCAAATTTGAGCAATTTTCTTATTCAAGTTCAAAATGAGTTGTAAAGCAGCAGAGACAATTTGCAATATCAACAACACATTTGGCCCAGGAACTGCTAATGAATATACAGTGCAGTGGTGGTTCAAGAAGTTTTGCAAAGTAGATAAGGCCCTCCAAGATGAGGAGCACAGTGGCCTGCCATCAGAAGTTGATAACAATCAGTTGAGAGGATCATCGAAACTGAGCCTCTTACAACTAACTACAGGAGAATTGCCGAAGAACTCAATGTCAACCAAGGTCATTCGGCATTTGAAGTAAATTGGAAAGGTGAAAAAGCTTGATAAATGGGTGTCTCATGAGCTGACTGGAAATCAAAAAAAGTCATCCTTTTGAAGTGTTGTCTTCTCTTATTCTATGCAACGAGTTTCCCGATTGGATTGTGACGTGCGATGAAAAGTGGATTTTATATGACAATCAGTGATGACCACCTCGGTAGTTGGAGTGAGAAGAAGCTCCAAAGCACTTTCTAATGCCAAAAAAATGTGGGGTTTTTGCACCCAAAAATGATCACGGTCACTGCTTAGTGGTCTGCTGCTGGTCTAATCAACCACATCTTTCTGAATCCCAGTGAAACCATTAGGCCTGAGAAGAATGCTCAGCAAATTAATGAGGTACATGGAAAACTGCAATTCCTGCAGCCAGCATTGGTCAACAGAAAAGGCCCAATTCTGCATGACCAATGCCCAACTGCATGTCACACAACCAACATTTCAAAGTTTGAATGAATCAGGCTATGACATTTTGCCTCATCCTCTAATTCACCTGACCTCTTTCCGACTAGTTCTTCAAGCATCTTGACAACTTTTGGCAGGGGATATGCTTGCACAACCAACAGGAGGCAGAAAATGCTTTCCAAGAGCTTGTTGACTCTCAAAGCATGGATTTTTATGATACAGGAATAAGCTTATTTCTTGTTGGCAAAAGTGTGTTTGTAATGGTTCCTATTTTGTTATGGTTCCTCATTGTAATGGTTCCTATTTTGATTATTATAATAAAGATGCATTTGAGCCTATTTACAATAAATTACAAACTGAAACTACAATTATGTTTGCACCAATCTAATAAAAAAGAAGCAATATAAAATATTTCATGTCATGAATAATATCTACATTACTATCTCATAAAAACTTTGTCTTTTTATAAGGATGGTTTGCTGTCACAAAACAAAACTAAAAACAACCAAAAGAAGGCAAGTTTTGTTTCAAGCAATACCAAAAAAAAATCCAATAGTAAATTTTTATCATTTTGGTAATTTTGTATTCTGTTGTTAGAGTCAAGCAAGAATAAAAATTATTGCTTATCAATTGCAAACTATATTCATGATTCTTACCTTGCTAGATATTTTTAGTTGAGGTTCCCCCCCAAACCAGTAAGTACAGTTGTCTGCACTATTTTTAATAACAAAGATTTTATTTAACCAGTGTTTTCCTTTGATATAAAAAATTATTAGAGTTCCTATAAGAATCAGTATGATATATCTTAAAAATGGTATTAGAGATAGAATTCAGTGTGAATGCAGCAACCACCATTTAATCAAACTCCTCTTTTCCAGCTACTCTCCAGTTGGGTAAGGCAGGCGAAAAGACTGAAATGACCACAGTCAAAGCATGATTTAATGACTTCCAGGTTCTTGCTTGAATGACTTCTTAAGTAGTCTTAGATACATCTGCAGTCAGGGAAAATTAGTGGTTGAATAAGTTACAGATTTAAGAGAATTGTGTAAGTTTGGATGTCCCTGGTGGTCTAGTGGCTGGGAGTCTGAGCTCCCAGTGCAGGCTGCCCTGGTCAGGGAATGCACGTGCTGCCACAGAGACCCTGCATGCAGCAACTAAAAATGGAAGAGTTGAGAGCTGGAAGTAAGACCTGACACCGTCAGATAAATTTAAAAAAGAATTTTGTGGGTTATCTTGTTCACTATCTTATTTTTATACATAATATTAAGGTCCTGAAAGTTTAAAGACTTATATTGTTGCTTACGTAGTTGCTGGAGTTCACAAGTTAAAACATCTTACAATAAATTTGCCTGATTTTTCTGTCCCCACTAAATTGTACAGGCAGACAGCTCTGCACCTTGTATCTCTGCTTGACTCAACTGAAAAGCAAAATATGCAAAGATACACTACTTTACCATACATTAGCTCATTCATTCAAACACTTCTTGAGGACGTGCCAAGTTTCAGCTACTGAGATACACACTGGGAACAAAAAGGAAGCCAAAGGGACTCTCCTCTCTCAAGGAACTTGAGTGGAGATAGAACTGTAAGCACAGCACAGCATGATTGTGCAAAGTGACATGATAGGAAGAACTGGTGTGAGCAACAATCCCACCTGAAAATGTTAGAGAGGCTTCTCAGAGGAGGTGCTTGGAGTTGTCTACAAGAACAAACTGCAGGCAAAAGGGCTCCAAATGACTCTTAAGTTTGTATCACTTCAGGAAGTATCCATGAGGGGAGTGGAAGGAAATAGGGCTAGGAGGCAGGCCCCATCTCCAGTAGGCCTTGTTCTTGGAGTTTGAACACTTTTCAGAAGGCTATGAAGAGCCACTGATATATTCAAGCAAGGGAGCATTAAGATCCACGTTTCTTTAAAAAACATTCCATCTACATGTATATGTATGGCTGAGCCCCTTTGCTATCCATCTGAAACTATCATACATTGTGTGATATGTATAGCTAATTGGCTATACTTCAATATAAAATAAAAGTTAAACAAAAATTCCATGATGAGGAGCTTTTTTCCCATCTAGGAAAGTACTGTATCAGCATTGTGTTAGGGCTACAATAATAATAAGATAAGATGTCCCTGCCGTTCTAACCCTTCTGAAGCTTATATTCTGGTTCAAGTAAGAAACACTAAGGGTCTAAATTATGGTAGCAGCAGTGGAAGGAAATGGATGTTATGATAATAATAATGATATTATTATTGAATGGATAATGAATAACAATGAATAACAATAATAGTGACTACTACCATTTATTGAGCACTTCCCATATGCTAGGCACGAAACACTTCACAGGTACTGTCCCTGTTCACTCTCCACAGTAGCCTGATGAGGCTACTACCATTTTTCCTACTTCACTGATAAGGAAACAGAGAGATTAATTGAATATTTAATTAAAGTCTTTATATTTGGTAAGTGGCAGTACTGGGATTTCCATGGGATAATAAAAAGCTCATCTTTATTGAGCTTATACTACGTACCCACTCATTCTAGGTGCTTTTATGTATATTAACATTTAATCCTCATGACAACCCCATCTTACAGATAAGAGACCCAAATCAGAGAGGGGTTTATGATTTTAGTCAGCATTTTTGCAGTTGTTAATAAATTGTGAGCCTATGCTCTTAACCACTTTGCTACGCTAATTCTAAAACCAATGTGTTAAGGCACATATAACTTTGCTTCCTAATTGCCTGCAGAGTGAGGAAGAGAAAGTCTGCTGCTGCTGCTGCTGCTGCTGCTGCTGCTGCTAAGTCACTTCAGTCGTGTCCGACTCTGTGCGACCCCATAGACCGCAGCCTACCAGGCTCCCCCATCCCTGGGATTCTCCAGGCAAGAACACTGGAGTGGGTTGCCATTTCCTTCTCCAATGCATCAAAGTGAAAAGTGAAAGTGAAGTCACTCAGTCATGTCTGACTCGTAGCGACCCCATGAACTGCAGCCTACCAGGCTCCTCCATCCATGGGATTTTCCAGGCAAGAGTATTGGAGTGGGTTGCCATTGCCTTCTCGGAAGAGAAAGTCTAGGATTACTAATATTATGATTGGGGACTACCACAGATGGTGGAGTCATCAATCAAGTCAGGGAATGTAGGATGATTTCGTTTCATTCAACCCTAACTACAGATGCCTACATTCAGCTGCTTCCTTGATTTCATTTGGATATAAGGATACAAAGATAGCTGCAGTGAAAGGTATCTAGAGTAACCATGGCTTATTACAGGGTTAGGAACTCACACCAAAGTTCACACTGGTATACAAGTTGTGACTCAAAATCCTTGGGGCCCATCCTATTGCTCTAGCTCACAACCCTACCACACTCCAACCATCAGAAATGGACAGAGAGAAAGGAGCATCTCATTTCTTTTACAGTATGATTGTGAAGTTGCTCACATCATTTCTGCTCACATCCCACTAGCCAGAACAGTGACACAGCTACACCTACAGAGTTTATTATAGGAAACCATGGATCTGGCCAGGTGTGCTACTATCATGGATGAAGAGGAGAGTGCACTTTAGGGGCCAACTAGCAATCACTCTGTACTGCAGACATACAGGCATCTCAAATTTAACATTTTAAAAAACCAATTCCTGCTTATTCTTCCAAAACCCTCTTTTCTTCACAATTATCCACATCTCAGTGAATGAAGGAAAATGGGGCACAGTCAGCAGTTTGATTTCAGATGTGAATGAATGTGAGGTGAATGTAGGACATTTAGGACAAATTTCCAATAAGCAGTTGAAGATAGATGTCTGAAGTTTCTGAGTGAGGTCAGTGTCCAAGATTCAGACTCGGATTTCTGACTGACATATGTGATCTCTGGTGGCTCATTCAGTCAAGAATCTTTCTGCAATGCAGAAGACCTGGGTTTGATCCCTGGGTCAGGAAGATCCCTGGAGAAAGGAATGGCAACCCACTCCAGTATTCTTGCCAGAATTCCATGGACAGAGGAGTCTGGTGGGCTACAGTCCATGGGGTTGCACAGAGTTGGACACAACTGAGCAAGCACTCATGCACACACACAGAATATACATAAACAAGTTTTGTGAGCAACTGTGTAAAAATGGTGGGTCAAGAGTATCAAAAGCAGAGAAGACTAGCATTCTGTAAAGAAGATTTGAGAAGGAGTAATCTAAGACACAGGAGAAGAGGATGGAGATCTCAGCATGATGGAATCAAAGGAGCAGTTTCCAGTAGAGTAGCAATGTGGAAGGTTGCAAAGAGGTCAGATACCATGAAAACTGAAAAGCAACTTTTAAATTTGGTCATTGTGCCATTACTGACATAAATACAAGCAATATATATAGTAAAATGGGAGCAAATACTACATTTCAGTAGTTGAAGAGGGACTTGGAAGCAAACGGCAATCTGATAGCTCTTCCAAAATGAACAAAGTTAAGAGGAGAATTAATGAATAAGAGAAGGAATTAATAGGAGAGGGATTAAGTCTTGAGACGCACATAACTCCCATATACATTAGCTCTAGAAAGGAAGAAGAATGGCTCGTGCTTTAAGACAGAAGATCAAGGGAAATGCAAATTTGGGTAATCTGTAGGAACAAAGGTGAACGAGTGAAGGAGTTTATGCCTGGAGTCTGTAATGATAAACGGTCACTACTACTAGTACTAAGCACTACAATTTGCTGAGCACTTGTCCTGTCAGGCAATGGTCTTCACAGTATTTTGCTACAACAGTTTCTTAAATATGGAGAGCTACTGTCAGGAAGCAACAGTTAGAACTGGACATGGAACAGACTGGTTCCAAATAGGAAAAGGAGTACGTCAAGGCTGTATGTTTGTCACCCTGCTTATTTAACTTATATGCAGAGTACATCATGAGAAATGCTGGGCTGGAAGAAGCACAAGCTGGAATCAAGATTGCCGGGAGAAATATCAATAACCTCAGATATGCAGATGACACCACCCTTATGGCAGACAGTGAAGAGGAACTAAAAAGCCTCTTGATGAAAGTGAAAGAGGAGAGTGAAAAAGTTGGCTTAAAGCTCAACATTCAGAAAACAAAGATCATGGCATCTGGTCCCATCACTTCATGGGAAATAGATGGGGAAACAGTGGGAACAATGTCAGACAAAATCACTGCAGATGGTGACTGCAGCCATGAAATTAAAAGATGCTTACTCCTTGGAAGGAAAATTATGACCAACCTAGATAGCATATTCAAAAGCAGAGACATTACTTTGTCAACAAAGGTCCATCTAGTCAAGGCTATGGTTTTTCCTGTGGTCATGTATGGATGTGAGAGTTGGACTGTGAAGAAAGCTGAGTGCCGAAGAATTGATGCTTTTGAACTGTGGTGTTGGAGAAGACTCTTGAGAGTCCCTTGGACTGCAAGGAGATCCAACCAGTCCATTCTAAAGGAGATCAGCCCTGGGATTTCTTTGGAAGGAATGAATCTGAAGCTGAAACTCCAGTACTTTGGCCACCTCATGTGAAGAGTTGACTCATTGGAAAAGACTCTAATGCTGGGAGGGATTGGGGGCAGGAGGATAAGGCGACAGAGGATGAGATGGCTGGATGGCATCACTGACTCGATGGACGTGAGTCTGAATGAACTCCGGGAGTTGGTGATGGACAGGGAGGCCTGGCATGCTGCGATTCATGGGGTCGCAAAGAGTCGGAAACGACTGAGCGACTCAACTGAACTGAACTCGTATACTGAAACCCTAGTCTTTTTCTACAGTTGTGTGTGTAACATTTTGATGTAACCTAAATATAGCAACAGTAACTTTCATCCCACTGTATCTGACCATTTTTTGTTCTATTCTTTCAGCTTCCTCCTGATCCCAGAGGCATGCTAGGGAATAAAAAATTGTCTATGCATTTTGATTCATCTGTTGTGACTCACATCAAAAAGAAATTCTGAGCACCAAAACAGCCATTTAAAAAAAAAAACACAAAACTTCATCAGCAATCTAGAGCAAACTTTCATAAAAACTGTTGGGTTATTTTGAAAAAAAATGTCATTTTACTGGTGTGATTTCCTCTTGGACTGTGAGTTCTTGAGGGCAAGGATAGGGATTGTTGATCTTTTATTGTTTTCAAAGCCTGGCACAGATCTTGGTAAACAGTAGAAGTTCAAAGTTTGTTAAAGGAATTAATGAGCTATATGAAAAAAAATTAAACCGCTCCTTTAACTTTACACTGAAATGGGAAACTTGGAAACTACTGGGTCTCATTTTGCGTAGAATAGTCAAACAAATTTATTACTTAACTTAGTAGGTAGTAAGTTGTTTTCCTGGGAAAACATACCTGAAGGAAAATATGGGTCTGACTTGGGAAAAAATTTATTCATAAAATCTGATATATATGGAGATGGAACACTATTAGGATTCTAAGGATTCCTGACAAAGTTCATGTTGCTAATTTCTACCAGCAAAATTTTTTCTTTTTTTTTCTTTTTTGACTTTACAATATTGTATTGGTTTTGCCATACATCAACAAATTTTTGAAATTTGAAAATGAACAAGGCAAAGAGTACAGTGGGTTTTTGAAGTAAGTCTGACATAGGTAAGAATGCTTATTTAATATTAACAAGCTAAAAGGGCTATATTTCTCCAGATTCCAAGGAGGAATTGGGATCCTTTTTGATCTTAGTAAAGAATCAGCATTTAAGACATTTAACTAAGAGCAGGTTTCTCTTGTCTTTAATTTTCTTGGAACTCAGGGTTTTCTGCCATGTTTGATATACTTATTATTTTTAGACTTACATTTCATTTATTTAATTTTTACTTAACAGGAAATAGAATTGCTAAAAGAATCTTCACATGCTAGATATTGTAGTAACATTTTAATGCCATCTTTAAAATTTCTCATTTGCCTATTTTGATAACATGCAAAGATAAATCCTTGACACTAATTTTAACTAGTCTCGCCCATAAAACATAGCTGAGTTTCCAAATGCGAATCTGTAATTGAAAGAAATGAAAAAAGAATAAGGAACGAAGTTAAAATTGGACACGACTTAACACTGTCATTTATCATTAGTTATTTCAGAATGGGCTTCCCTGGTGAATTATTCCTTAATAATTTAAAATTCCACTAGATTATTTTTCTTTTTTTGTTGGGAAGCAGTATGTGTGTGTGTATACATATATATATGATTCTATAAAAGATGGTCTAAGAATGACAGTTAAATTCACTACTATATATGGCTGTTGACATACAAAGTTTGAATACTAGATAAAAAGGATTTTTGCTGGTAATACAGAATTTTATGGACTTAGCAGCAAAAGCTGCAAACCTTAAGACTGAATTGTTAGTGACCCCATTATAGCTTTGCTAATAAGTGCTTCAGAGCCCTAACTCAAGACGCACGGCTTTACATGGATTCAGTCAAACAGATCAGAATTAGCCTGTATCCAGCTGGGGTCAATCAAGGGGCCACTTTCTCTTTATCGACAATCTATGGAATGTCAAAATTGCAAGAGACAGGTTTTACCTTCCCGTAAACTAGTGACACACCGTTTGCAGGCAAAAGTCCTAAGCAGATGACCTTGGTCCCTTGAAAGAAAGCTGGTCCGCACTCTCGGCCTACTACTGCAATGTTTACAAAAGCAACTCAAAGCACAAAGGGGTCGGGGTCGGCGACCTAGACTATGAAGGGCTCTGTCCCACTGTGAGGTTGGCAGCTACCAAAACCGCTTGGCGAAATTTCAGAAGCGATTTCCCAACAAAATCGGGAACGTCCAACTTCAAGCACGTTTCCTGGTTAGATAGCCCACAGGGCTCTCCAACAGTCCGGAGGGCTCCAGGGGATGTCCCAAGTGTACCGCCTGCTTTCTGTCAGGGAACAGACCGCAGGGGCTTTAAAGAGGAACTGCCCCCTCTCCTCGGTGCAAAGATGGCGACTGTCCCTGGTGGGACTGCGAGGAGCAGCCAGCGAGCCACTTCCCTTTCCCAGCCGCCTTTGCGCTGCGACGACGGCAAGCAGGAAGGGGGCGGAGCCGACGATTTGGGACGGAGTAGAGCGCAGCGCCCTCCCGCGCGCGCCCCGGCTCCGCCCCGCGCCCCTGCGTCCAGGCAGGGAGCCCTCGCCGGGCCAGGAGGTGCGCGCTGCCTGCCGGGATACTCGGCCCGCCCAGCCAGTCCTCCCGGCTTGCGCCGCGGCCGCGAGATCCGCGTTTTTTCCAAGATGGTGGCGCTCGGCTCGGGGTGACTGCAGGAGAGGTAGAGCCCGACTCGCCTTCGCGAGAGCATCGACACAGCGCCCTCCGCTCACTTGCGCACCCCGCCTCTGCGTAGCCCTCCGCCGGCTCGGGCGCTCGCCATCCGCCGCCGCGCCGACTTGCGCTTCGCTTCTGCCGACGGGCGCTGAACCCGCGGGCGGCGGCGCCTCCCTCGGCTCCTCCGATCCTTACAGGAGGGCCCCTCTGCGCTCGCTCTGAGCCCCGCAGGCGGGCCCTGTGACCCCCGGTGCGGACGGACAGCGGTGGAGCGGCGGCGGGCGGCGGGCGCGGGGCTTTTTGCGGCCGCTGCGCCCCCTTTCCCGGTCTCGGACTCCGGAGAACGAAGCGCGGGTCCCGCATGAGCGCCGGCGGTGGCGGCAGCGACAGGGAACGAGGCGGTGGCGGGCGGAGGCGGCGGGCGAGGGCGACGACGACCAGCGAGGCGGCCGCTGCTGCGGGGGCCGTGGCCCAGGCGCGGGGGCGACGACAGGTCAGTGCGGCCGAGGACGGCCTGCGCCGGGGAGGACGGGCCCGGGCCGGCGGCGCCCGCTTTGTCCCCGCGGCCGCCCGAGTGCCCTGCGGGGCCGGCCCCGGTGAGGGCAGGGACGCCCGCCGCCTCCGGGGCGGGTGCGCAGGGCGCGCGCGGTCTGGAGAGGCCGGTGCCAGGACTAGGCCTCTTTCTGCCCGCCGCGGCGGCCGCCGTGACTGTCAGTCCTGGCTGGGCGCCGCCGGAGGGAGGGTTTCGTCGCCCGAAGGACGCGAGCGGGCCCGGGGCGGGGCGTGCGGGCAGTCGGTAGGTGGCCCTTCTCCGAGCGGGCTCGCCCCTCCGGCCCGGGCCCAGGGCTACGGGCCGGCTGGCCTCCTCCGCCCTAGGGGAGCTCTGACTCTGGCCGTTTTCGGGGTTTGGGCCTTACGGGTGAAGAAGTGTTTAGATGTGTGGTTTGGCGGGTTGGGGTTTTTGGGGGGTGGACTCTTGGGGAGGGAGGGCGAATGAAGTGGTAAATCAAGCGTAAGGATTGTGTCCTCAGAACTCATCGCGATTCTGAAATTAAACCTGAGCTACTGGGTTTGCTGGAAACATTAAATGCAAACCTTCAGCGCCCCCCCTCCCCCGCCCCGCTTTTTTTCCAGTTGTGAAAATAAAAGGGACTCGTAATGGTGTTGGAGGGTTTTGCTGTTAATGCGACAGACGTTTTAGTTTTAGTCCATGAAATTGTTAAAAGTAATTTTAATATGGACGCTGTTTGGTTAGTCTTAGGATCTTTGAAAGATAATTTAGTTTCCGAATTTTTTTTGAAAAACCTGTGCACATGTTAAAAAATAATTACAAAGTTACAAAGCCTGTTTGGTGTTATACTTAGTAAGTGGTTAGGGTGCTGCTGAAAAGGTAAATTAATGGCATATGGGGGATTTACAGTCCAAAGTTACCTTACATCAATCAGAAGGGAATTCGGGTATGACCCATAATTTCGGATCATTCCACTGTCTGCAATATTGAAGAAAAGGAAATTACTCCAGATTTTTGGCGGGGGCGTGGGGGGGGGGGGGGGGGGAGAAGGGAGGTGTAAATGGAAATGACCTAAACTTCAGAAGTGCACCTGTTAAAAAGTTTCCTGTGAAATGCACTTGAAGTACCCAGTAAATCATGTCAAATGAATTGGACAAGAAGGATGAGAAGTGTTTATCTCACACCTCTTGACTAGTAAGTACCCTTACCTAAGAGATTGTTTTGTAAACCACGTGAAAAAGTTTAGGAAGATAAAAAGAAGTGGAAATAACTTTAGAATTAGATCCTGCTTATAAATCTGAGCTACATATCACATATTTAATGAAATGAATATTAATGATGGTGCTGATAAAGCCCTAAGAATGACCAGAACCCCGTTAAGCTGGTAATCATGACAGAACAGAAACAAGAGGTGGCTTCAAGAAATAGTGATGTCTGTTTATAAAATTACAATGTAAACTATGAAAGTCTTACTGTGTCAGTATTTGCTAACTAGCATTAATGTGGTTAGTAGCATGTACACCATCCTCTGACATTGCTGGGTTACTGAGGAGTTTTAGCTTTACACAGAGATGCAAATTACAATATTGTAATTCCTTTTCACAAGTTTTATGAGCTGCTTTTCTTTCATATTTCTTAATTTGCCGGGTTGGTTTTTTTTTTTTTTTCATGTTTCAAAAAATAACTTGTGTAGTTAGTCAGAAGTGAAAGGAAGATACTTTGTCATCCCACTTGCCCAGCCCATTTAACAGGATTTATTGGGTACCTAACTGGTGTCTCTGACATGTAACATTTAATCAGTTTTATTCCCCACACTATAGATCGTTTCTAAATGACTCCTCCACTCTCCCCTCCAAAAACAGTCCTCTCTCCCCTTAAATATTTGGAGTAATTTATTGTTTCTCTCAATATGCAGTCAGTGGAATAATCCAAAACTTTGGATCAAAACCTACATTTTTCAACCTGAGCACTTGAAATGGTACTTACAAGTAAGTTTCTGTTTTCTTAAATGATTGCTTGTTATGTTCTTCAGTCATGTTTTGCCCTTTTGTTTAGACCAATACTTGTATAGGTCAAAATGTAGAAACATGACATTAAGTACATATGCAGCTATTAAAAATTTTTCTTATTTTTATGAAGACAGATTTTCAGAAGTGATTTTTTTTTTTCAGTTAAAATGCTTGGGTAAAGTCTTAGATGCTCTTTTCATGATGATTCAGGACAACAAAGGTTTGGCTGATTTGGGCAGTCTGTGCTCTCTCTCCACTACAAATGTAAAGTCTAAAAACCAAAGACCTTATGGTGTGTATAGTGAAAATAGCTTTGGAATTAGATCCTGCTTCTGATTCTGGCTTTCTCTAGTTGTCTGACACTTAACAAGTGACTTAATTTTGAGCTGCAAGTTTTGTCATCTGTAAAATGGGGTGGTGAAGCTTAGAGTTGTGAGGGTTAAAGTACGTGAAATGCCCATCACATAGGCACATGGAAGTAATATCCTTTGACGTCTTCCTGCTCAGTTTTTCTAAATGTTTTTAAATCACCTTATCTATAGTGGACTCTAGCATATTATCCTCTACATTGTTTTTCTTGCTCACTGGTTTTGAACTCAGTCTTTAAGGGCAAGGACTCCTGTTGTTTACCAGGGAGTGTGTGACCAGAGTATGGGTGACTTATTTATCAGTAAATAGTTAGCTAACATTTATTAGGCATCTACTGTGGCTACTCTGAGCTGAGCTAGGTGTAAGGACTATAAAGACAAGACTTATGTCTCTGTCTTTTGAAAGTGCGCAGTCCTAGTGACCTCCTCCACATAACACCATGTTTTGTGAAAGTCTGTCAAATAATGGAACTACATTCTCCTGGCGCCCTTCTAATCCTTCGGCAGGTCTGTGGACTCAACGCCTCCTCCTCCCAGCTCTTTTCTAAAGAATATTGCTGCACTCCTTCCTTTATATACTGTCTTGTCACATGTTAGATTCTTCATATTTCAGTCCTAATCCTCCACTCCAATCTGGCACATTGTGTGTGTGTGTGTGTGTGTGTGTGTGTGTGTGTGTATGTATAAAGAAAATAAACTTACTTTGGCAGTTGCCTGTTTGTACTCTGGTATTTTTCTGAGATGATTGTCATTCTGTCATCTGGTTATAAATTCATAGGAGTTGTAGGCCTGAAAGTGAAAGTCACTCAGTTGTATCTGATTCTTTGCGACCCCATGGATTATACAGTCCATGGAGTTCTCCGGGCCAGAATACTGGAGTGAGTAGCCTTTCCCTTCTCTAGGAGATCTTCCCAACCCAGGGATCAAACCCAGGTCTCCACAATTGGAGGCGGATTCTTTACCAGCTGAGCCACAAGGGAGACCCAAGAATACTGGAGTGGGTAGCCTATCCCTTCTCCAGGGGATCTTCCCGACCCAGGAATCGAACCGGGGTCTCCTGCATTGCAGGTGGATTCTTTACCAACTGAGCTATCGGGGAAGCCCATTGTAGGCCTAAGTGGGGCTATTCTTGTTTTATACATGAGGAAATTGAATTGCAGACCTTTAAAATGATTTTCTTAAAGTCACCAGGTGGCAGAGCCAGGGCACATTTTGAGCCTCTGGACCCTAGTTCAGGACTCTGCACACAATGGTACTGTTTTGTCCTGTCTGTTGGGAGGAGTGTTAAACTTGGCTTTGAGAATACTCACCCACCTTTTTGCAGTTACATGTTTTCTATAATAGAGTTGACTCATTGGAAAAGACTCTGATGCTGGGAGGGATTGGGGGCAAGAGGAGAAGGGGCCGACAGAGGATGAGATGGCTGGATGGCATCACTGACTCGATGGACGTGAGTCTGAGTGAATTCCGGGAATTGGTGATGGACAGGGAGGCCTGGCGTGCTGTGATTCATGGGGTTGCAAAGAGACGGACACGACTGAGCGCCTGATCTGATCTGATAATATTAGTAGAATATCATACCATTAGTAGAATATCACTGCCCAAGTGGCATAGTGGTAAAGAATCTGCCTGCCAATGCAGGAGACCCAAGAAACAGGGGTTGGGAAGATGCCCTGGAGTAGGAAATGGCAACCCACTCCAGTATTCTTGCCTGGAAAATTCCATGGACTGAGGAGCCTGGCTGTCTACAGTCCATGGGGTCAACAATATGACAGCACACACACATGATATTAGTAGAAAACAGCCTTCAACAAGATGCCTTTTCTGACCATAGCAGTTACTGGAGGAAATGGGACTTTTTCTTCTAATATAGGAAATAAAGAAAAATTGTAGTAAGTGGAAGTAGTGGTAATATACAAGCCTATATCCTATGTTCAAAATGTGCAATGTTTGAAATACTTAAAGATTCTAGTTAAACAGATTTTTAATGAGGTGGCTTATTAATAAATACATGATAAATTTCTTTGCTAACTTTTCATTTAATCTCAGAAATGTCACTTACAGTGCTTTGATCTAAGTTATCTCTTATCTTTAACATGTAAATAGCATTATGGATAGGAAGTTAAAAGAAGATCATGAAGTACAGGTCTATTTGAAAAAGAAGTAAGGCTAGTATTTTCTTTTTTGACTACTACATTTTGCACATGAAATTTAGCTGACAGTTATTACTGCTTGATTCTAAGTGTTGTGACTGTGAACATCCTAAAATTATATATGAAATTCTAAGTGCTTCAGAGTCTCCACAGGTTCTATGAACGGAAGCTGTGGAGAACCATTGGTGTGGAGGAAGAAACACTAAGTTTGGTGTCAGAAGATCGTGGGTTCATTCTTCTCTAATTTCCTAGTGGGTATGAACAAGCCATTTAGCATTCAAAGCCTTGGCTCTCCTGTCAAGTAAAGGTGATACTTGATTTGTTTCTGAGGGTTATGATTTTCAAATGAGATCATTCTCGAAAAAGTAGATTCATAACTACAAAGTGACCTTATAACTGAGTTAGTGATTTGCCCGAGAAAACAAGTTGATTAGTAATGGACAGGTGATTGGAACCTTGGTATATTTTCATGTTTTCTCTACTTAAATTTTTAACCTTTCCGTAGAAATATTATTTGGGGAAGTACTTAGCATGTGAATTTATTTTATATTTGGTAATACATTAGAAATAAACAGAAGATCTTAATAGTATTGTTAGTCCAAAGTCAAATCACTTCTGTAATTTGCTTTACTTTTGACCTCTCTTTTTGTGATAATAACAAGTGAATTATAAGGTTGACCTGAAAGAAAAAGTTTTGGAGACAGAATCTTACTGTGCTTTTACTCAATGGTTCTGTCCTTCCTCTTGGCGACTCTTTGGACTGAAGCCTGCCAAGGTCCTCTGTCCATGGAATTTTCCAGACAGGAATCCTGGAGTGGGTTGCGATTTCCTATTCCAATCTTCCTAGTGTCTTACTAGATAAGATTATTCCTGAAGTTCAGTTTTAGGAAAGCTGCTGGAATCTTCTGTCATATATGGATTGTAGAAGAGAATCCTATGTAAGACTTCACACATTAATTAAAGTCAGCATCTGTGCTGCAAATAAAGCATGAAGGTGGTGGTATAGGAGCTCTAAACACTTACACAAGTAGGATAAAACTCTTCTTTCAGTGAAACTCTTGGCTAGCCAGTGTGGAGAATACTGTGGTGACTTTTCTCTCATTGTGTTCCAGAAGTTGATCTTCTGTACCCGTTGGTATCAGTTGAGGTTAGTCAAGCACAGATCCCTTTATGTTACAGAAATAAAACATGAAACTTTTTTTGACCTCTTTGTGGTGTGTAGGCTTGTAGCTCTTTTTTAGTTCTTAATAGGTGCCCTTTTTACATAATTTCAGTAATTCAAAATTTCACATTTAAGAAAAGTAGTGCTGCACACAAATTACGTAGCTGGAGGCTGAATGAAGATGTTGCCAGTTACTTTACCCATGATTTTTCATTTGATAACTTTTGTCTCCTTGTATCAAAAAGAACAGGTTATCCATTTCAAGTTCAAGTAGACTTCTACCTCAGCGCCTTCCCTCTTTTTTTGTTTCTGGTTTGGTTGTGTTGGGTCTTCACTGCTGTGTGGCTTCTCTAGTTATGGTATGTGGGCTCTGGAGTGTGCAGGCTCTAGTTGTGGCACATGGACAGCAGCCTCCCTCTTGAACGTGAGAAGGTACTCTTAGAATTGCCCTTGTGACCTGTCAGAGTGCTATCATCAAAAAATCTACAAACAGTAAATGCTGCAGTGGGTGTGGAGAAAATTCTTGTACTGTTGGGAGGAATGTAAATTGATATAGCCACTATGGGGAACAGTGTGGAGATTCCTTAAAAAACTAGGAATAAAACCATATGACCCAGCAATCCCACTACTAGGCATATACCCTGAGGAAACTAAAATTGAAAAAAGACACATGTGACCCAGTGTTCATTGCAGCCCTATTTACGGTAGCTAGGACGTGGAAGCAACCTAGAGGGCCATCAACAGATAAATGGATAAAGAAGCTGTGGTGCATATATACAATGGAATATTACTCAGCCATAAAAGGCACACATTTGAGTCAGTCCTAATGAGGTGGATGAACCTAGAGCCTATTATACAGAGTGAAGTAAGTCAGAAAGAGAAAAACAGTTATTGTATACTAAAGCATGTATTTGGAATCTAGAAAGATGGTACTGATGACCCTATTTGCAGAGCAGCAATGGAGACACAGATGTTGAAAACAGACTTAGCGATGCAGCTTGGGGATGGGGGGAAAGGAAAGGGTGGGAGGTGTGGTGGAGAGAATCAGGTGGAAACGTTATTACCATATATACATAGCCAATGGGAATTTGCTGTGTGACTCAGGGAACTCTAATGGGGCTCTGTAACAACCTACAGGGCTGGAATGGGGAGGTGTATGTATTTATCCCATGCAGATGAGTTTTTACCCTGTTTTAAAACAGATATTCAAGTGGGCGGGGCATCGGTCAACCTATGGCTGATTCATGTTGATGTTTGATAGAAACCAGTGCAATACTGTAAAGCAATTATCTTTCAGTTAAAAAAAAAATTGCCCTTGTGAGATACAGCCAATATGCTAACTCATTTATTTTTATATTCTTTGTGATGCAGAGTAAATCCTGAATTTTCCTTCCAAACATACAGACAAACATACAGACAGTACAGAGAATAATATAATGATTATGTGTGTACCCCTCTGTATGGACAAGTGTCACATTTTGTCACTTCTTTGTACTCTCTAGCACCCTTTCTAAAAGTGATGTTCTTTACTTTCCTCTCAGATGATTGCTCTAGCACTGCAGATACCACTATAGGAATTTCTTCATACTTTCCAAAAAATACTTTATTAATCTCTTATATGTAAAGCGTAATTCTGTTCTTCGGAAGGGAAAGGATGAGACGCTCAGCAGTGTTTTCTATATAGAACTAATAGGTCACAGGGAGAAATGCAGGTTAATTTCCAGCTTATTACCTTGGTATTTTTTTTAGGAATTTTATTTATGGTGTGCCATGAATAAGGATACTAAATATTTACCTTTGCTAATAAGTTTTTGTTTTGAGAATTAAAAACAAAAGGTGTCTTTTGAGCAGCTGTTATATTTGACATGTATACTGATTGATAAACCCTATTTCACACAAAGGATAATTAAATAAAATTTTTCTAGTTTTCTGAGGTGAGTTGTATTCTGTGTTGGTTATGGAAAACTATGCTGTTAAAGATAATCCAAATGTAGAGCTCTTTAGAAATGAGATGCTTTCCTAATTAGTGAAGCTGTCTCATTCATATTAAATTTTTTATACATTTTGCTTTGACTATGAGAGAGTTTCTGTACTGCCCCTCACCCCCCATTCATATATTGAAATCCTAACACCCCTCCTCCTAACACCCCTGCTCACCCTGCTGCCATTGTGATGGCATTAAGTGGTGGGGGCCTTTGGGAGGTGATAAGGTTTTCAGAATGGAGCCCTTCTGATGGAATTAGTGCCATTTGAAAAACTCCAAAGAGCGCCTTCCCTTTTTCTGTCCTGTGAGGATATAGCCAGAAGACCATCATCTATGAAGCAGGAAGCTGATTCTCGCTAGATATCAAATCTGTTGGTGCTTTAATTTGGACTTCTGGCTCCAGAACTGTGAGAAATAAATTTCTGTTGTTTATACACCATCCAGTCTATGGTATTTTGTTAAATAAGCAGCCTAAATGGACTAGGGCATATTAAACATGTTTAAAGGATAGAAAAGGAAAATAGAAAATTAAATGGATAAAATTGGTAGCTAACATAGGGGTATATTGTGCTTGGTAAAATGGAACTGCTTCTTAAAAGTTAATATAATGTTGAAATTGAGAACATTTAAGTGTAATAGAAAAGCTGAACTGATGTTAGACTTCTATATACCTAAAACTAGATTTCTTCATTTAAAGTCTTCTATTTCTTTAAATTTAATTATTACCAGTGTAGTATATTTCAAATTATCTTCAAAATGAAAAAGCAAAATCTTAGGGTTTCACTTAGTGAAGAGTCAATCTACTCCCTCCCTCTCAAAATTCCTCTTTGATCTTTTGGGTAGATGAAAGGTAGGGAGGGGTGAATTTAAAAATAGATGGTTCTCAGTTGGCAAATAGGTAGGTCACTTATCTCATCTGAAATTAAATGATTTATTTACTTATGGATTGAAAATTCGACATAAACAGTAAATATTTGCTCTTTTTCTTCATGTAATCTTCTAGATATTTCTAAGTATTGGATAAATGAACTACTTTATAGTTAGTTCAGGACTACTTTTAGATAGCTCTTGGGGCTAATAAACTCTAGGCTTCAGAACTTTTAAATAATTTTAAGTAAAGATGAACTAGAGGTCAGCCTGGGCTTGGGCCAGAGACCCACTTCACTGCCTGTGCTTGCCCTGAATTGACAAGGCATTTCTAGGAGGGTGTGTGTGTGTGCCTGCACCAGATTTTGAGAAATTGGAGCTGATCACTCTTCAGCCTACTAAGGTTTTCTTTCAAACAATTAAGATCTAATTCCTATATGTGCTTGTTTAGCTACCTACTGTGTTTAAAATGGCAATAATTTACAATAGTATTTATTTTGTGTTCTTATTCTAACATCTTTCCTTAGTTCTTTTTTTATAAAGGAAACAGATTAGATTAGGTGATCTCCAAGGTAATTTTCAGCTTGGATATTATATGTTCACTTTGTTCTTTTTAAAATATATGTGTATATTTTAAAACATTTAAAACACAGTAAATAATAGAGCAAATATTCATTTACTCACCACTCAGAACTATAAATTATGCAAATTTTGATCCTTTGAGAAACAAATGCAGTCTTACATATTCACTTGTAGCCACCTCATGCCCAAGTCCTATTCTCTCTTTACCTAAGGTAATAATGATTCTGGGGTTCTTGAATTTCATACCCTTGTTTATACTTTTACTGTATATATGTACTTGTATCTGTGAATTATGTATGTGGTGTTGGATTTTGTGTTTTAAAATTTTTGCAAAGTGGTATTGTGTGTATATTTCAGTTTTTTATTTTTTTTTCTATTTTTTGGCATATGTATGTTGATACATGTAGCTCTAGTTTATTTAGTTTAACTGCTGTATAGTACTCCATTGTACAATATATCAAATATGTGTGTCTCACTGTTAATGGATATTTGAGTTGTTTCCTTTTCTGCTGCAGTGCTGCAGTGATCATTGGTATACATTTCTTTGTGCATGTATTTCTTTATAGAAAGATTCATGGAAGTGAAACTGCTGGGAAATAGATTGTGAATATCTTTAACTTTACTAGATGTTGCTAAATTATTCTCTATAATGTCAGTATATGCTCATCAGCAGTATATGGACATTTCTTTTTCTAGTGTCCTAGCCTAACTTGAAATTGTCAGATTTTAACATTTTTGCAGATTTGATGGGTGTGAAATGATATCTCATTTTAATTTTAATTTGCCTGATTTATTAATTCTGGGTGCTGGATATATGGATATGAATTTATTACTATGTGTTTTAAATGTTTCATGAATTAATGTTTTAAAAGGAAAAAAGATACTGTTATACAACACTTAGGTTATAAAGGATCTTGGAGATCATCTCATCCAGCATTCTTAATTTATAATGCAGCCAGGAGAGTTAAGGTTAGTCATTAGAGTAATAATAACATAGAAAATGGTACTTATTATCCATTGTGATATTATCTTCTGGGATATAATATTTCAGTTTTTGAATTGAAGCTCATGAGTCTTTTATGATTTCTGTTTTTATTGGATTTTAATTTTTTAATTTAATTAAAAATTTTAATTTTAATACTGTCTGCTAATCATTGAGAGGTTTTTGTTATTTATCTTTTTGCATTTAGGTCAGTCTGGGAAGAAGTTAGGAATCAGGTTTTTTTGTGTGTGTGTGTATGAAAAACTAGTATCAGCATTAAGCATTGGATCCTTTCCTCATTAATTTTATTTAGTATCACCTGTATCAGCTACCAAATGTTTGGGTTTGGTTTTAATTTATTTTATTTTCTTTAAGCACTGTTACTGCATTACTTTATTTCAAATAACTTTATATTAAGCTTTGAAATCTGTGAGTCAGAACTTACTCTTTTATTTTCAGAGCTGTTTTTCTTAGACTTTGATTCTTCCATAATCCATAACATATATGGAATAATATATATATGGAATATATATGGAATAAAATATTCCATAAGAATTTAAAACCAGTGTATCAAGTTTCTCTGGGGATATTATTGGGAAATGCATTGCGTATTAACTTGAGAATTGACATAGTATACATTGCCATTTATTTGTTGTGAATTTTACAGTTTTCTTTATATATTCTTTTTACACTTTACTGAATTTATTCCTAGATATTTGGTCTATGCATATTTAGGATTTTTTTTTTTCTATTACATTTGATCAGTGGTGGTGTTGATTTTGTAGCCATTAACTTGGGGGACCTCCCATCACTACTAATAGTTTGTAAGTCTTTTAGATTATTGTAAGCAACTGATTCTTTCTCCAGTGATCTTTTAAAAATACAAGTCTTATTTTGTTACTGTTTAAAATTATTTTGTGACTTTCTGTTGCTTTTAGAGTAAAATGGGAATCCTTAATTGATCTACAAGGTCCCATGAGATCTGGATTCTTTCTGCTTCCTCAGATTTGACTCACATTCTCCTTTTTTAGAACCATCTAACAGTATTGGCCTGTATTCAGTTTTTTGAGCTATCCAATCTCCTTGTTGCAAACCTTTCGCCCAGTGCATTTCAGTCTGCTTAGACTGTGGGCAAGAATCCCTTAGAAGAAGTAGAGTAGCTCTCATAGTCAACAAAAAGAGTCTGAAATGCAGTACTTGGGTGCAGTCTCAAAAACGACAGAATAATCTCTGTTCATTTCCAAGGTAAATCATTCAGTTTCATAGTAATCCAAGTCTATGCCCCAACCACTAATGCCAAAGAAGCTAAAGTTGAATGGTTCTATGAAAACCTACAAGACTTTCTAGAACTAACTGGAATGCAAAATTAAGAAGTCAGAAGACACCTGGAGTAAAAAGTAAGCTTGGCCTTGGAGTAAAAAATGAATCAGGGCAAAGGCTAACAGTTTTGCCAAGAGAACGCATTGGTTACAGCAAACACTCTATTCAAACAACACAAGAGAAGGCTCTACACATGGACATCACCAGATGGACAATGCTGAAATCAGATTGATTATATTTTTTGCAGCTGAAGATGGAGAAGCTCTATAGAGTCACCAAAACAAGACGAGAAGCTGACTGTGGCTCATCAATGAATTCCTTATTGCAGAATTCGGATTTCAATTGAAGAAAGTAGGGAAGACCACTAGACATTCAGATCAGATCAGATCAGTCGCTCAGTCGTGTCTGACTCTTTGAGACCCCAGGAATCGCAGCACACCAGGCCTCCCTGTCCCTCACCAACTCCCGGAGTTCACTCAGACTCATGTCCGTTGAGTCAGTGATGCCATCCAGCCATCTCATCCTCTGTCATCCCCTTCTCTTCCTGCCCCCAATCCCTCCCAGCGTCAGAGTCTTTTCCAATGAGTCAACTCTTCGCATGAGGTGGCCAATGTACTGGAGTTTCAGCTTTAGCATCATTCCTTCCAAAGAAATCCCAGGGCTGATCTCCTTCAGAATGGACAGGTTGGCTCTCCTTGCAGTCCAAGGAACTCTCAAGAGTCTTCTCCAACACCACAGTTCAAAAGCATCAATTCTTCGGCACTCAGCCTTCTTCACAGTCCAACTTTTACATCCATACATGACCACAGGAAAAACCATAGCCTTGACTAAAAGAACCTTTGTTGGCAAAGTAATGTCTCTGCTTTTGAATATGCTGTCTAGGTTGGTCATAATTTTCCTTCCAAAGAGTAAGCGTCCTTTAATTTCATGGCTGCAATCACCATCTGCAGTGATTTTGGAGCCCAGAAAAATAAAGTCTGACACTGTTTCCACTGTTTCCCCATCTATTTCCCGTGGTGGGACCGGATGCCATGATCTTCGTTTTCTGAATGTTGAGCTTTAAGCCAACTTTTTCACTCTCCACTTTCACTTTCATCAGGAGGCTTTTGAGTTCCTCTTCACTTTCTGCCATTAGGGTGGTGTCATCTGCATATCTGAGGTTATTGATATTTCTCCCAGCAGTCTTGATTCCAGCTTGTGTTTCTTCCAGTCCAGCGTTTCTCATGATGTACTCTGCATATAAGTTAAATAAACAGGGTGACAATATACAGCCTTGATGAACTCCTTTTCCTATTTGGAACCAGTCTGTTGTTCCATGTCCAGTTCTAACTGTTGCTTCCTGACCTGCATACGCATTTCTCAAGAGGCAGATCAGGTGGTCTGGTATTCCCATCTCTTGAAGAATTTTCCACAGTTTATTGTGATCCACACAGTCAAAGGCTTTGGCATAGTCAATAAAGCAGAAATAGATGTTCTTCTGGAACTCTCTTGTTTTTTCTATGATCCAGAGGATGTTGGCAATTTGATCTCTGGTTCCTCTGCCTTTTCTAAACCAGCTTGAACATCAGGAAGTCCACGGTTCACATATTGCTGAAGCCTGGCTTGGAGAATTTTGAGCATTACTTTACTAGCATGTGAGATGAGTGCAATTGTGTGGTAGTTTGAGCATTCTTTGGCATTGCCTTTCTTTGGGATTGGAATGCAAACTGACCTTTTCCAGTCCTGTGGCCACTGCTGAGTTTTCCAAATTTGCTGGCATATTGAGTGCAGCACTTTCACAGCATCATCTTTCAGAATTTGGAATAGCTCAACTGGAATTCCATCACTTCCACTAGCTTTGTTCGTAGTGATGCTTTCTAAGGCCCACTTGACTTCACATTCCAGGATGTCTGGCTCTAGGTGAGTGATCACACCATCGTGATCATCTGGATTGTGAAGATCTTTTTTGTACAGTTCTTCTGTGTATTCTTGCCATCTCTTCTTAATATCTTCTGCTTCTGTTAGGTCCATACCATTTCTATCCTTTATCGAGCTCATCTTTGCATGAAATGTTCCTTTGGTATCTCTGATCTTCTTGAAGAGATCCCTAGTCTTTCCCATTCTGTTGTTTTCCTGTATTTCTTTGCATTGATCGCTGAAGAAGGCTTTCTTATCTCTTCTTGCTATTCTTTGGAACTCTGCATTCAGATGACCTAAATCACATCCTTTATGATTATACAGTAGAATTGACAAATAGATTCAAGGTATTAGATCTGATAGATGGAGTGCCTGAAGAACTGTGGACTAAGGTTAGTGAATTGTACCAGAGGTGGTGATCAAAACCATTTCCAAGAAGAAGAAATACTAAAAGGCAAAATGGTTGTCTGATGAGGCCTTACAAATAGCTGAGAAAAGAGAAGCGAAAGGCAAAGGAGAAAAAGAAAGATATACCCATCTGAGTACAGATTTCTGAAGAATAGCAAGGAGAGATAAGAAAGCCTTCCTCAGTGATCAGTGCAAAGAAATAGAGGAAAACAATAGAATGGGAAAGACTAGAGATCTCTTCAAGAAAATTAGAGAAACCAAGGAAACATTTCATGCAAAGATGGGCACAATAAAGGACAGAAATGCTATGGACCCAGCAGAAGATATTAAGAAGAGATGGCAAGAATACGCAGAAGAATTGTACAAAAGAGATCTTCATGATCCAGATAAGCACAATGGTCTCATCTGTCACCTAGAGCCAGACATCCTGGAATGCAAAGTAAAGTTGGCCTTAGGAAGTGTCACTACGAACAAAGGTAGTGGAGGTGATGAAATACCAGCTGAGCTATTTCAAATCCTCAAAGATGATGCTGTGAAAGCTCTGCACTCAATATGCCAGCAAATTTGGAAAACTCAGCAGTGGCCACAAAACTGGAAAAGGTCAGTTTTTGTTCTGATCCCAAAGGCAATGCCAAAGAATGTTCAAACTACTGCACAATTGCACTCATCTCACATTATAGCAAAGTAATGCTCAAAATTCTCCAAGCCAGGCTTCAACAATACGTGAACTGAGAACTTCCAGATGTTCAAGCTGGATTTAGAAAAGGCAGAGGAACCAGATCCAATTGCCAATATCAGTTAGATCATTGAAAAAGCAAGAGAGTTCCAGAAAAACATCCACTTCTGCTTCATTTACTATGATAAAGCCTTTGTGGATCACAGCAAACTGTGGAAAATTCTTCAAGAGATGGGAATACCTCACCATCTTACCTGCTTCCTGAGAAACCTGTATGCAGGTCAAGAAGCAACAGTTAAAACTGGACATGGAACAACAGACTGGCTAAAAGTTGGGAAAGAAGTACGTCAAGGCTGTATATTGTCACCCTGCTTATTTAACTTATATGCAGAGTACATCATGTGGAATGCCGGGGGGGATGAAGCTCAAGCTGGACTCAATATTGCAGGGAGAAATATTAATAAACTCAGATATGCAGATGATACCACCCTTATGACAGAAAGTGAAGAACTAAAGAGCCTTTTGATGAAAGAATAGGAGAGTGAAAAAGCTGGTTTAAAACTCAGCATTCAAAAAATGAAGATCATGGCATCTGGTCCCATCATTTTATGGCTCATAGATGGGGAAAGAAGGGAAACAATGACAGGCTTTATTTTCTTGGGCTCTAGAATCACTGCAGATGGTGACTGCAGCCATAAAATTAAAAGATACTTGCTCGTTGGAAGAAAAGCTATGCCCAACCTAGACAGCATATTAAAAAGCAGACATTACTTTACCGAGAAAGGTTCATATAAGCTATGGTTTTTCCAGTAGTCATGTGTGGATGTGAGAGTTGGACCATGAAGATACCTGAGCGCTGAAGAATTGATGCCTTTGAACTGTAGTGTTGGAGAAGACTCTTGAAAGTCCCTTGCACAGCAAGGAGATCAAACCAGCCCATCCAATAGGAAATCAGTCCTGAATATTCATTGGAAAGTCTGATGCTGAAATTGAAGCTTCAATACTTTGTCCACCTGATGTGAAGAACTGACTCACTGGCAAAGATCTTGATGCTGGGAAGAGTGAAGGCAAGAGGTGAAAGGGACGATAGAGGATGAGATGGCTGGATGGCATCACTGACTCAATGGACGTGAGTTTGAACAAGCTCTGGGAGTTGGTGATGGACAGGGAAGCCTGGCGTGTTGCAGTCCATGAGGTTGCAAAGAGTCGGACATGACTAAGCGACTGAATGAACTGAACTGAGTATACAGTTAGCTAGCTATTTTTTCCCATCCTTTTGGGCTCAGCTTAAATATTACTCAGGGAAACCTTCCTTGAGAATCTTGTTGTATTTATTAGTATAGGGCTTTCTTGTATGGTACAGTTATTGAATTCTGCTTTTCCTCAGTAAGTACTTAACTCATCTGATACTAAATAATTACTTTTGAATTGAAGATTAATAAGAAAAATCAATGTTTTTTTTTTATTGCAGATTCAGGCATTTGTGAGTGTTGGATGAATGAATGTTCATATACTGATTGATCAAAATTGCATTTTTTCCCCTCCAGTTAGAGAAATATTACGATAACTGCTCAAAAGAAAATTTGTAATTAGGCTACTGTCAAGTATTTTACTGTACATTAATAGACAATTAAATGTGCTTAGTGTTTAATCTTATGTCCTTTAAGTAGAGATGGTCTTTAGAAATACAATTTTCTGTCTTTTAATAGATACAGTCTAGTTCACTTAATGGAGAAGGCCGTGGCACCCCACTCCAGTACTCCTGCCTGGAAAATCCCATGGATGGAGGAGCCTGGTAGGCTGCAGTCCATGGGGTTGCGAAGAGTCGGACACGACTGAGCGACTTCACTTTGACTTTTCACTTTGATGCATTGGAGAAGGAAATGGCAACCCACTCCAGTGTTCTTGCCTGGAGAATCCCAGGGTCGGAGGAGCCTGGTGGGCTGTCATCTCTGGGGTCGCACAGAGTTGGACATGACTGAAGCGACTTAGGAGCAGCAGTTCACTTAAAATTATGTTTTGTGAAATTTTAAAAAGCATTTTGAAGTTAAATTAGAAGCTGATGGTCTTTTGTTATTCTTAATTCAGATTTTAGGAGTTTAGTTGCTACATTTGATAGGTAAGATATAATAAATTAAACTGCAAATATGTGTTCATGATAATTTCAGGGAAAATCCACCTACCTTTAGTTCTTCTGGTATATTGCATTATGAATATTTTTTGTCTGTCTGCTGAATACTAATGGAGAAGGCAATGGCACCCCACTCCAGTACTCTTGCCTGGAAAATCCCATGGACGGAGGAGCCTGGTAGGCTGCAGACCATGGGGTCGTGACTTCACTTTCACTTTTCCCTTTCATGCATTGGAGAAGGAAATGGCAACCCACTCCAGTGTTCTTGCCTGGAGAATCCCAGAGACGGGGGAGCCTGGTGGGCTGCCGTCTATGGGGTCGCACAGAGTCAGATGCAACTGAAGCGACTTAGCAGCAGCAGCTGAATACTAAATGTGATTTTCGGTTTTATTTTAAATTAAGTTCTACGTAAGATTGAACTCAGTTTAACTGTTGTGCAGATGAAAATTTCAAAATAAGTCATTAGTACTATGTGTGTGGCACATTTGCTTCTGTTTTCAGATCATGGAATTTTTGACTGGAATAAGTGATTTATCATTAAAAGCTAGGAAATTAAAATAATTTTGGTAATTTAGAATGTCTAAAGGGTCTCTGTAAATGACATTTGAGATCTACAGTGAGATAAGATTCTCTCACTGCTAATAAGTCAGATAATAAACACTTCGGGAAAAGACTGATGCTGGGAGGGATTGGGGGCAGGAAGAGAAGGGGACGACAGAGGATGAGATGGCTGGATGGCATCACCAACTCGATGGATATGAGTTTGAGTGAACTTCAAGAGCTGGTGATGGACAGGGAGGCCTGGCATGCTGCAGTTCATGGGGTTGCAAAGAGTCGCACACGACTGAGTGACTGAACTGAACTGAAACATTGGTGAAATGGCATTTTAATGTTGGCAGATCATGAGTTTTGTTCACCTTTTATAGTTTTTCAGGTAGGTAAATAAGCATAGTTTATTTACTTTTGGAAATGTTCACAGAACCCAGAGGGTGGGTAGGGTCAGTGGTCACGTTAGAGAGTTCAGTTCTCTTCCAGTTCTGTGATTTTGATCTGAAATTCTACTCCTGTATATATAAATGTCACTGTATAAAACTTAGATTTGCCAGCATGGTCTCAATTCTAAATAGTAGGTTATTCCTGTTAATCATAAAATCAGAACTTCTAGCACTTTAACATTTCCAGAGGGCTCTTTAATATTTCATGTTTGGTTGTGCATCCCCTCAAATATTGGTGTATAGAATTATTTTTGAGAATAAGGAAATACAAAAAGTAATATGTATTTTTTAAAGTATAAAACAGTGAGTTTCCTCTTCCTTTCCTATTAGCCAATTCCAAAACTTAACAGTTGTTAAATTTAAGTGTAGAAAAGCATCACAACACCTGGTGAATATCAAACATGTAACTGTAAGTACAGGTATTTGTAGTGGTTTATAAAAAGCATTCCATATACCTTATGTAATTTCCAACTTTTGAGATATAATTCATGTGCTATAAAATCTACCCTTTATAGTGGGTTTTAGAATATTCAATTGGCAGCCGTCACCATTATCTATAAATTTTAAAACATTTTAATCGTCCCCAAGAGAAACCCTATACCTGTTATTCGCCATTCTTTCCTTCATTCCTGTCATTTGCCATTCTTTCCTTCAGCCCCTGGCAGCCACGAATTGTCTTTCTTTGTGGGTTCCCTGTTCTGGATATTTTATATAAATGGAATTGTGAAGTATGCATATGTTTGTGTATGGCTTCCTTTACTTAAGTGATATTTTGAAGGTTCATTAATACTGCATTGTATGAGTATACACATACTGGTTATTCAGTCATCAGTTTATAATTTTGGATTGTTTCCATTTTTTGTTTATTATGAATCATGTTATGAAGATTCACATATAAGCTTTTATATGGGCATACATATTCATTCTCTTGAGTACATAACTAGGCATGAAACTCTGGTCTTAACTGTGTTTAACATTTGAAGGAACTGCCAAACTCTTTTTCCAAAGTGGCTGCACTATTTTACAGTTGCATTAGTAATGCAGGAGAGTTCATTTCTAATTACTTCCTTGCCAAACCAGTTGTCTTGTGGATGTGAAGGTATCTGTGTTTTTGATTTGCTTTTGCTAAGTGACTAACAGGGCCTACCAAGTGACACTGCTGCTGCTGCTGCTAAGTTGCTTCAGTTGTGTCTGACTCTGTGGGACCCCGTAGACAGCAGCTCACCAGGCTCCACCGTCCCCTGGATTCTCCAGGCAAGAATACTGGAGTGGGTTGCCATTTCCTTCTCCAACGCATGAAGGTGAAAAGTGAAAGTGAAGTCACTCAGTCATGTCTGACTCTTTGAGACCCCATGACTGCAGCCTACCAAGCTCCTCCGTCCATGGGATTTTCCAGGCAAGAGTACTGGAGTGGCTTGCCATTGGCCTTGTCCGCCAAGTGACACTAGTAGTAAAGAATCTGCCTGCTAATGCAAGAGATGTACGAGACACAGGTTCAATCCCTGGATTGGAACGCCACCTGGAGGAGGGCATGGCAGCCCACTCCAGTATTCTTGCCTGGAGAATCTCGTCAGAGGAGCCTGGCGGGCTACAGTCCATAGGGTCACAAAGAGTTGGACATGACTGAAGCGACTTAGCATGCGTGCATGCACGGGTGACTAACATGTGTACTGATATCCATCTTTGGAAATCTATTTAGATCCTTTGCTATTTAAAATTGGGTCATTTTTCTTTTTATTGTTCTGGATGCACGTCCCTTATCAGATACATGATTTCTAAGTATTTTCCCCGGCAAAAGTTGTTTTTTCAGTTTCTTGGTTTTTTTCCTCTGAGGCATACAAGTTAAGTCCAGTTTACTGTTTTTCTTTTGATGTCTTTGGTGTTATTTAAGAAACCATTGTCTAACCAAGGCCATTGCTTCTGAGAGTTTTGTAGTCTTAGTGCTTACATTTTTGTTTGTCATCTGTTTTGAGTTAATTTTTGTGTATGATGTTATATGAAGTAAGGGTCTAACTTTATTTTTTTCCATGTAGATATCCTGTTGTCCCAAAACCATTTGTTGAAAAACCTGTTCTTTCCCATTGAATCATCTTGGCACCCTTGTTGAAAATCAGTTGGCCATAAATGTAAGAGTGTATTTCTGGACTCTGAATTCTCTTCCATCCATTATGTCTGTTCTTCAGCCATTCACACACATTCTTCATTGCTGTAGATTTGTAGTAAATTTTAAACTTGAAAAATGTGAATATTCAGACTTGGCCTCTCTCTTGGCTATGTGCATTCTCTGAATTTCTGTGTGAATTTTAGAGTTAGCTTGTCAATTTCTGGTAAAAGGGGAGCCAGGATTTTGATAAAATTTGTGTTGAATTTCTTGATCTCTTTAAGGAGTTTTCTTGCATTAATATTTTTCAATTCATGAACATGGAATGTCTTTCTGTTTATTTAGGTCTTTAATTTTTTTTGTATTTTGTAGTTTTCGTTGTATCCATTTGACATTTCTGTTCAGAAAGAAATGTATTTTGTTTATATTTCTAAGATTCATTCTTTTTGATATTAAACTACTAATGAAAATTCTAAAATTTCATTTTCAAATTGTTCATTGCTTGTGTATTTGTTTTCCGTACAACTTGGTTCCTCCCCCACTTCTTAGCAATTTATTATAGAAATCTTTTCCCTGTGAATGGTTACATGTGCATCTGTACCTCATTCATTTAGCAGATATTTTTTAAGCACCTGTTGTGTCATGGGCATTTTCCTAGATGCTAGTAGAGACAGCAGTGTACAAAATCCACCAAAGCTCCTGTTTCGATGGGCTTTGGCTTAATAGGGAAACAGCAAAAACAAGATATGTAGAATATATTGTATGTTGTAGTTTGTATGCAGTTGCAGTATATTGTACTTCTGAGGAGAAAAAGGAGTGAGAGATGAAATATTTGAGAGTTCAGGGGGCAATGCAAACTTTAGTATGACCGGAGGAAACCTTAGTGACATGGTGACAACTTGAGTAAAGAACTGAAGGGGGTGAGAGAGCTAGCCATATGGATAACTGAGGGAAGAGCATTTCAGACATAGCGGGTAGTGCATAAGGGAGCAGTGAGGTGGGAGAGTGCCTGGTTTGTTTGAGAAACTGCGAGGTGGCTGGTGTGGCTTTAGAAAGGTAAATGATGGAGATCAAGTCAGAAAGGGGAATGTAGGGCATGTAGCATTTAGTCATACTAAAGGGTTTGAAGTTTACTTTTGAGTGAGATGGGAAGCCCTTGAAAGTTTTTGAGCAGAGTGGAAAGTTCTGACTTAGGTCAGAAGATCCCTCTGACTGCCATGGTTAGTGTAGATTGAAAGAGAAGGGCACAATCAGGAGGTCAGCTGATAGGCTACTACAGGAATACACGTAAGAGGTGATGATGGGGGCTTGGACAGGATGAGGCCAATGAGGTTGGTGAGAAGAGGTTGAATCACTGATACGTGTTGAAGTTCTAGTCTGTAGGATTTGGTGATCTGTCAGATGTAAGTGTGGAATAAAGGGAGAAGTAAAAGATGACACTTGAGGTTTGGCTGAACAACTGACAGGATGGAGGTGAACAGTACTTTTTAATTATTGCATCAAATCTGTGTATGCTATCACATACCCACATAACTACAGATAATTGAGATTTCTCTACTTTGTATTTTATCACTGATTTTTTTTTTTTTGTTGTTAAATACAATACGGCTATACGAAAGTGTATTTACTTATTTACTATTTAGTTATCTAGTGAATATTTGCATATTTTCCAGTTTTAGGCTGTTGTGAATAAAGGTCCTCTTTGCACGTGTGTCTTTTGGTACGTGAACATGTTTTCATTCCTCAGAGTTAAAGGCCTTAAATTGGAATTACTGGGTCATGTGCTTCCTAGGTGGTGCTGGTGGTAACCTGCCTGCCAGTGCAGGAGACATAAGAGATGTGAGTTCGATGGTAGCTGGGTTGGGAAGATCCCCTGGAGGAGGTATGGCAATCCACTCCCGTATTCTTGCCTGGGGAATTGCATGGACAGAGGAGCCTGGTAGGCTACAATCCATAAGATTGCAAAGAGTTGGACATGACTGAAGCAACTTAGTATGCACATGTTAGTTTTATGTTTTAATTTATAAAGAACTGATGAACCTTTCCAGATGGTTATACCATTATGCATTCTCACCAGCAGCATACTAGAGTTCCATTTCTTCCAAATCCTTGTCAACATTTGATACTCTCAAATTGCAGACACTGATGGGTGTGTAGTGGTATCCCATTGCAGTTTCTTTTTAACTGTAGTAAAATATGCATAACATAAAATTTATTTTGACCATTTTAACTGTGTAGTTCAGTGGCATAAAGTACATTCACATTGGGCGACCATCACTCTTAACCCATTTTTGAAACTTGTTTGTCATTCCAAACTGAAACTCTGTCCCCGTTAAACAGTAACCAGCTAATTTCTTCCCCTCCCTCCAGCCTCTCTTCTACTTTCTGACTATGAATTTGGCTATTGTAGGTACTCGTGTAAGTGGAATCATACGATGTTCTTTTTTTTGCTTTTGGTTTATTCCAGTTAGCATGATCTCAAGGTTGACCCATGTTACATCATATATCAGAATTTCTATTTCAAAGCTGAATAATACCCATTGTGTCTGTATACCACATTTTGTTTAATCATTCATTCATTGAGACGAGTGCCTTCCTTCCTTTGGCTTTTGTGAATAGTGCTACTATAAACATGGGGTGTAAAAATCTCTTCAAAGTCCCTGCTTTCGTTTCTTTTGGTTATATAGCTAGGAATGGAATTGCTGTGTCATATGGTAATTCTATGTTTAATTATTTTGAAAACCAATATACCATTTTCCATAGCAGTTGTACTGTTTTACCTTCCTACAAGGATTCCAGTTTCTTCACATCTTTGCTAATACCTTGCTAATGTTATTTTTAAAAACTAATGGTCATATAATGGGTATGAAGTGTCATTGGTATTTTAATTTGCATTTCACTGATTAATGATATTGAAGTTTTCATATATTTATTGGCCATGTGTATATTTTTTTGTGAATATGCAACTGTTTTCTTTCTCTTTTCAGCCTACAAGTTCTTTTTTAGACAGGCATGTGTTCTGTATCATTACTGATTTGGGGGCAGGGTACTTATTTTGTTAAATTAGTGAAAAAGAAGTCGCTCAGTCGTGTCTGAGTCTTTGCGACCCCGTGGGCTGTAGTCCGTGGAATTCTCCAGGCCAGAATGCTGGAGTGGGTAGCCCTTTCCTTATCTAGGGGATCTTCCCAATCCAGGGATTGAACCCAGGTCTCCTGCATTGCAGGCAGATTCTTTACCAACTGAGCTATCAGGGAAGCCCTAATTGAGAAGAGAGTAGTGTTGAAGTGTTTAACTATAATTGTGAACCTGCTATGTTTTCTTTCAGTTCTGTTCCTTTTTGTTTCATGTATTTTCAAGTTCTGTTATCAGGTACATTCACATTTAGGACTGTTATATTTCCTTGATGGATTGATTCTTTATCACTAAGAAATGTGTCTCTTCTCTTGGGAATGTTCCTTGGCCTGAAGTCTGCTTTGTCTGGTGTTAACATAGCTACCCCTCCTTTCTTATGATTCGTGTTTACATGTTTCTGTTTCTTTACTTTCAACTTAATATGTCTTTTATAGTTTGTAGTTGTATCCTTTTTGATTGTTTACAATCTCTGCTTTTTGAGTTTTTGATCCATTTATATTTATTGTAATTGTCAATATGGTTGAGTTTAAGAGTATCAGGTTACTGTTTGTTTTTTAGTTGTGTTATTTATACTACTTCCCTCCCCCACTTCCTGCTTTCTTTTGGATTAAGCATTATTTAGAAGTCTGTTTTATCTCCACTGTTAGCTTGTATCTCTATTTTTTCCCCAGTTGGTTGCACTAGTATTTACAGTATGCACCTTAGTTTATCTCAGTCTGCCTGTAAAATAAGACCTCTTAGAGTATAGGAATTCTAGAACATTATAAATTCATTTACCTTTCTTCATCCTTTTTTGCCATTTTAATCTTCTGTTTTGCTTTTATGTAAGCTATGAATTCCACAGTAGAATTTCTGATTATTTCTTTATATAGTCAGCTGTTACATAAAGAAGTTTAAAAACCAGGAGCAATATTCTTTGATGTTTTGTTCATGTTTTCATTTCATTTCTTTTGTGTAGATTTTTTTCATGAACTCAAATTTCTATGTGATATTATTTTCCTTCTACTTGAAAAAATAAAAAAAATTCTAGAGCACTAAGTCTGTTGGCCAAAAAAAATCTTTCAGCTTCTATTTGTATGAAAATGTTGTTATTTCACTTGTAAAAATTTTATTAGGAAACTTTTCAAACTTACACAGGTATGAAATAATTGTAGAATGTAGTTCTACACTTAATATTTTACTTTATTTAATGTCTTGTATCTATATATCTGTTAACTTGTTTTATTTCTTTTTTTTTTTTGGATGCTTTTCAAAGTTTTGTTTTGGCCAGAAAGTTTGGGATTTCCCGTAACATTTTATAGAAAACTCCAAATGAACTTTTTGGCTAACTCAATAAGATGCAGATGTTAGAATATCTCATCCTTAATTTTGTCATATATAGTTAACTAAAACATATGAAATGTATCATTATTAATTTAGTGTATTGCACTTAACTAAATTTAGTATATTTTTCTGGTTATCTATTGGTACATAACAGATCACCCCAAACTTAGTGTCCCCCAAACATCTGCAGTTATTTGTTTTGTTTATAAAGCTGTACTTTGGGCAGAAATTGGCCAGGATAGCTTGTCTTGGCTTCCCCAAATTGGTTGTTTTGCTTTATACTCTTAACCAACAATTACAAGTTTCCAGTTGCTCTACAATCTTATCAGCATTTGGGACTCTCAGTCTTTTTGACGTAGCCATTCTAGTCGATATATAGTGGTTTATCTTAACATTTTGAAGGATATTTATCACTTGATACATAACTCTAGGTTGACATTTTTCTTTCCGCATTTGTTTCTGATGAGAAGTCTGTGGTTATACTTAATGTTTCTTCTCCTGTTCATAAAGTCTTTTTTGCCCCCTCTGGCGTCTCTTTTAAGATTTTCTCTTTATCCCTGATTTTTTTGTGTGTGTTTATCCTGCTTAGGATTTATTTACTTTGGGTGTGTTTGTTTTTTTTCTTTTTTGGTTTGTTTTGGTCTATGTGCTTATGCTTTCATCAAATTTGGAAAAGTGTCAGTCATTATTTCTTCACATGTATTTTTTTAAAGTCACTTCTCTTCCTTCTACATTGTTTTCCAGGGACTCTGGTTATATGTATAATGTTAGATTATTTGATAATTATATTCAGATCATTAATATTTTTAGTTCTTTTTTTGTCTCTTTCTGCTTCCACTTACTTTGTCTTGTATTTTACTGTTTTTTCCCCCTTCAGTGTCAAATACTTTGAGATGATTTATATATTTATGTAAGTATTATATATATATATTTATATACATTATTTTGTATTTCTAAAAGTTTCATTTTCATATATCCTTTTGAATCCTTGATCATATTTATAATATCTATTTTAAAAGTTCTCATCTACTGATTCCATCAGTTTTTTCCCTTCAGGGTCTTTTGACTAGTTTTTCTTTTGGTTATTGGTCTTGTTTTCCTGTTTGTAAATTTAGTAGTTTACTACTGGATACTGAATATTGTAATATTCTGTTGTTGAGTGGCTGGATTTTGTTGTCTTTTCGATTGTTAAATTTTGTTTTGGCAGCCAGTGAAGTAACTTGTTGCTCAGCTTGATTCCTTCAAGGTTCTGTTAGAGTGTATCTAGAAAAGGCTTAACTTTTGGGCTGGTAGCTACTAGAACGGCATGGCCTTTCTTAGTTTTCTACTAAATGTCCTGTAAATGTCTATGAAATGTTCTAAGTGTCCACATGTTCTCTTCATTCTGATTGGGGGGAACTTAGGGATCTCCAAGTCTTGTATGAGCACTGGGAATATCTCAGCTCACAGCTCCTCTTTCTTCAGCTTCATGGAGTCTTTCACTTTATTCATGCCCAGTTTAGTATATAGTGACAGACTTGAAAGGACCCTCAAGGCTTATGGAAACTTTTCTCTGCTTAGCTCCCCTCTCTGGCACTCAGTCTTAGTAAATATTCTAGCCATTTCAGCCTACTCAACTCTGACCTCTTGCTTCACACCCCAGTGAGACTGCTGTCCTCTGTCTGGGTTTCCCTCCATTGACTCTTATCAGAAAGTTGCCTTTAGGCAGAAATTCAAGCATTCAAAGGGTTCACCTTAACTCTGTTTATTCTCATGGATCAGTCTCACACTGCCTTGTACCCAGGGTCTGAAAACATTTTTTCGTGTGTGTTGTCCAGTTTTCTTGTTTTTGATAAGAAGTAACTGTTAGATACTTTTTGGATCTTTCTCTGGACTTTCTGTTTCATCTACATTTATTAAGTGCTCATACCATACTGTGCTTTTTAAAATAAAATTTTCATTCAAGTATGATACACATACAAAAGCATGTAAGTATGCACATAGGTTGTTACACTTTCACACACTGAGCACACAGATGTAGTCTGCATTCAGATCAAGGAATATGATCAGTTCCTCTGAAGCCCCTTGTGCTTTCTTTGTCATTAATTCTCTTTCCCCAAGAGTAACCAGTATCCTGACTTCTACTGGCATAGATGAGATTTTCCTGTTTTTATATTTTATGTAATTTGAAACAGTCACATGTAGTTGTATCTGACTTATCTCACACAGCATATTTGTGTGCTTCATCCACAGTGTTGGTTGTCGCTGGCTGCTTATCATGTCTGTATGGTACAGTTGACCCTTGAGAAGGTGTGGGGCTCGGGGTGCCCGTCCCCTGCACATTTACAAAGCTGCGTGTATGGCCACAGTAGGCCTTGCAGACTGACAGTTCTGTGACTTCAACCAGCTGTAAATAGTGTTACTATATTAGTGTATTTTCTGAAGAAAAATCCACGTCTAAGTGGACTTGCATAGTTCACACTTGGGTTGTTCAAGGATCAGCTGTATTTTGTTTTTCATTCCGCTGCTGATGGACATTTTAGTCATTTCTGGTTTAGGGTGACTAAGACTGTTGTTACTGTCAATTTTCCACTAAATATCTTCTAGTGAACGTGTGTTCTCATTTCTGTTTGATGTACCTAGAGGAATTTTTAAGTTATAGGATATGTATACATTTAGTTTTAGTAGATAACGGTCAAATTTTTTTGAAGGGGTTGTATCAATTTTAATTATACTATTTACTATCCTACATTTAGTCCCTGGTAGAACAAGTTTTTTGGAAAGAGAGACGTTTCTTTTAGAAAATGAAATATTCTTGGTGATTCTTACGTTTTTGAGCTTCAGAATATACTTTCGTTAAATTGACTTGGGGTAAATTTGTGTTATTTTAGAATTAAGGGATACTCTTGTTTATTCATCTGTGAATTGCATTTGGAACTACTTCAGAATCCTTTTTCAGGCCAGAGCTTTACTTTTTTTTTTTTTCCCCGCCTTGTACACGGGAGGTGTGGAGTCAAGAAAACAGTCCCCAATATGATGAAAGTAAACATGAAGGAGACGCGCCTTCCCCTCAACCAGCTTATAATTAGAAGCACTGAGAAATGTATGCAGATAGCTATAATATATAAAATAATAAACTTAAGGTAGAAATTAATATAGTATTAGGAATATATAGTAAATGATTATTTACAGAAGAGATTAGAGAATTGTGTGGTACAATAATTAAAATGAGTATTTTTTAACAGGGCATAATAGGTGGGTGGGAGATAAAGGTTAGCAAAAGATAGAGAAGTATTTTGGGGTAAACTGTTGTGAGAAACAAAAGCATTGAACTCAGAAATACAGATGGCTAGTAAGCAACAGTTAGAACTGGACATGAAACAACAGCCTGGTTCCAAATAGGAAAAGGAGTACATCAAGGCTGTATATTGTCACCCTGCTTATTTAACTTATATGCAGAGTACATCATGAGAAACACTGGGCTGGAGGAAGCACAAGCTGGAATCAAGATTGCTGGGAGAAATATCAATAACCTCAGATATGCAGATAACACCACCCTTACGGCAGAAAGTGAAGAAGAACTAAAGAGCCTCTTGATGACAGTGAAAGAGGAGAGTGAAAAAGTTGGCTTAAAGCTCAACATTCAGAAAACTAAGATCATGGCATCTGGTCCCATCACTTCATGGGAAATAGATGGGGAAACAGTGGAAACAGTGTCAGACTTTATTTTTCTGGGCTCCAAAATCACTGCAGATGGTGACTGCAGCCATGAAATTAAAAGATGCTTACTCCTTGGAAGGAAAGTTATGACCAACCTAGATAGCATATTGAAAAGCAGAGACATTACTTTGCCAACAAAGGTCCATCTAGTCAAGGCTATGGTTTTTCCAGTGGTCATGTATGGATGTGAGAGTTGGACCATAAAGAAAGCTGAGCGTGGAATAATTGATGCTTTTGAACTGTGGTGTTGGAGAAGACTCTTAAGAGTCCCTTGGACTGTAAAGACATCAGAACAGTCAGTCCTAAAGGAAATCAACTGTGAATATTCATTGGTGCTGAAGCTAAAGCTGCAGTACTTTGGCCACCCGATGAGAAGAGCTGACTCATTGGAGAGGACCCTGATGCTGGGAAAGATTGAGGGCAAGGGGGCAACAGAGGATGAGGTGGTTGGATGGCATCACTTACTCAATGGACATGAGTTTGAGCAAGCTCCAGGAGATATGAGGGACAGGGAAGCCTCGTGTGGGTGGGGCACAAAGAGTTGGACACAATATTAGTGACTGATCAACAGTGGAAGGAAAAGACATGGTCTTTAGAATCAGACAACTTGATCTTAACCTTATATTTACTAGTTAAGTGACCTAAAGCACGTCACCTAATAGGAAATATTCCTCTTTTGTAAGATGTTTATCCTGAGAAGTATATTTTGTGAACATTTTCAAGCAGTGGAAGTATAAAAACGAATTATATGTATGTTCTCTAAAAGTGTGGTCTAGTCAGAGAAGAGGCTGAACTGGCAAATTTTTTCCGAATCGTGTACAGTTTCATCTGAAATGCTACTCTGGAACAAAACCAACAACAGAATAATTGGGGGAAGTGTTGGAGTGTGGGGGAATTTCTGAGATAGAATTGATAGCAGTGGGTGAGTTTGTTGTACTGGAAAGGGCTTCTCTTTAGAATATAACTCAGTTTTCTAATTTGGATGACTGGACTGGTAGTGGTATCATTACTTCCCCTGCTTTTTCTTAATATGTCTGGGATAAACATTATTCATGCCTCAGTGCTCACTTTATATGTTACTTTATAAAGAATATCTTTACTTTTTCCCAGACTTAAGTCAGAATACTCTATTTGTGCGCTTGTATTGTGGTTTCTTCCTCACAACACTTAACTGTGCGTTGCGGTTACCTACTTTATTGTGGTTTTTATTGTTTGTGCCCATTTCCCCCATTACATGGGAATAAGAGCAAGTCTAGTTTCCAATTCTGGGGAGGGGGGTCACTAAAACTTTACAGACTGAATTTTGAATTTATTTTAATTTTTTAAATTAATAAATTTTAATTGGAGGCTAATTACTTTACAATATTCATAGTGGTTTTTGCCATACATTGACAAATCAGCCATGGGTGTACATTTGTCCCCCATCGTGACCCCCCTCCTACCTCCCTCCCCATCTCATCCCTCAGGGTCCTCCTAGGGCACTGGCTTTGAGTGCCCCACTTCATGCATTGAACTTGGACTGGTCATCTGTTTCACATTTGGTAATACACATGTTTCAGTGCTATTCTCTAAAATCATCCCACCCTCGCCTTCTCCCACAGAGTCCAAAAGTCTATTCTTTATATCTGTGTAAGAGCATGTCTAGTTTCTTTATCAGTATGTCTTCGTCCACTTGTAGACCTTCAAACATTTTAAAATTTGGGCTATAATTGCCATATAACATTGTATTAGTTTTAGGTAGTAGACATTCTTTGATCTTTAGTATCAAACTGTACAGTGGTTGGGCTAAATAAAAACGAGGGGGGAAATGAAGAATGGCACCATTTTTTTCGTTTTTCACTTTTTTTTTTTTTTTTACCATTTTTCTTGTAACCTGTAATTAGCAGGACAACAAGAGTAGGAAGAGTAGGCACATCAAGATGGAGTGAGGTTTTTTTTAATAATTGAGTTTGATTTTATATACTAATGAACATCCCAAGTGCATGTGTACCATTGGTAACTGAGAGTAGCAGGCTTATGACTCAAGAGATCAAGGCTTAAAAGTTGTAAGGGCTCTTAAGATGTGAGGGATCTTAAAAGATGTTAGGGATCTTAAGTATATAGAGAGGTGATGGAGGAACAGGTGCTGACCTTGTCCAGAAAATTAATTTAACCTAAATTGCTGCTAAGTCACTTCAGTCGTGTCCGACTCTGTGCGACTCCATAGACGGCAGCCCACCAGGCTCCCCCGTCCCTGGGATTCTCCAGGCAAGAACACTGGAGTGGGTTGCCATTTCCTTCTCCAAAGCATGAAAGTAAAAAGTGAAAGTGAAGTTGCTCAGTCGTGTCCGACTCTTCGTGACCCCATGGACTGCAGCCCACCAGGCTCTGTCCATGGGATTTTCCAGACAAGAGTACTGGAGTGGGGTGCCACTGCCTTCTCCATAACCTAAATTAAATAGCCCCTTTTCTTACCTTAAGAAAAGGGCTACTGATGGAAACTTAGAGGCTGTGGTTGGGGAGTAGGAAAATGAACTGGCAGAAGACATAATTCCAGTCAGAGGTAGAACACTGACAGGTACAGCATTATGGAAGCCAGGAGGGGTGAGAAATGGTTAGAATTGTGAAATATTGCAGAGAAAAAGTAGGATTAAGAGGTCATAAGATGTAGCCCATATGAGAATGATGATGACTTTTATAAGAAAACTTTGAGTATGTGAAAAGTTTTGTATGTTAGCATCTGAGGTAATGGTCTTTCTGGTGGTTAAAGGAAGGTAACGGTACTGTAAAGTGTTAATGGAGTTGAGGGAATTACGTTGGAAGTACTATAAGAAAGTAATATTTAAAAATTTGGTGAATTTAAATCTAGAGTGAACTAAAATGAGGAGAACCTAAAGGCAGGAAGATTTATGCAGGAAAGTTACTGGGAACACTCTTGTTGAGAAATTTACAAATGTACAAAGCTGAATGAGTTTGTCAACAAGTAGCTTTCCCACAAATTTAAGACACTGTAAACATGGCATAAATGAGAACAGGATTGCTAAGTGGACATAATGAAAAAGTGATAGAAAAAGTAGTCTGGAAATTAAGTTTGTGCTATGATTATAAGGAGGTGAAGGAAATAGGCTATTGGAGAGGAGATAAAAGACATGACAGATGTATTAATAATAAATATGCACCTGTGTAGAGGGAGAAAAAGTGAGGGTAGGCAGATGGACTGTTTTAAGGATAAATGAAAATGATAGTAGGACAGGTGGATATAGATTCATATTGACATTTCTTATTTTTAGATGCATTTCTTATTCTTTGATTTATACCGAGCCCTCTGCTGAATATAAAGAAAATAAAGGCACTAGGTGCGGTGTAAGAGTGCTAATAGTTAAATTTGCAGAGTGCAACTAGCATTTTTGGTGCTTACAGTTTCTGTTACGTATCCTATATCTTCATAGATGTGGTATATTTCTTCCATGATTATGTGTTCCTAATCTTCTAAGGCAAAGTATCTCAAATTGGGGTATACATATCACATGAAATGTGTGCTTAAAATACAGATCTCTATATCCCCATTTTATGTACTGAATCACAGTCTCTGGAGGTTGAGATCAAGTAAGTATGCATTTTTTTTTTTACAGATTCCTCAGGTGATTGTATTATAGAAGAGAGTTTGAGACTCTGTTAAGATCTTAACATTTGATTAATTTTAAAAACAGTAATTATATGCTGCTGCTGCTAAGTCACTTCAGTGGTGTCCGACTCTGTGCGACCCCATGGACTGTAGCCCACCAGGCTCCTCTGTCCCTGGGATTCTCCAGGCAAGAACACTGGAGTGGGTTGCCATTTCTTTCTCCAATTATATGCAGTATATTCATTTTCTGACAACAACCTTCAGGATGCTGGGTGGGTTTCCTGACTTGGTGGGGAACTTGGTTTCTTCATATGTAGTAAAAGGAAATATATTAAAAAAAAAAAAAAAAAAACTTCAGTTCTGTTCAACTGAGACGTGCTCTGATTGTGTACAAATGAGATAAGAATTTACAGTGATTATTTGGATCCATGCTAAAGCTTAAAGGCTTCAAAATTTGTTTTTTGATAAGAGAAGTTTTGATAGGTTAAATGTTTGATTTAAGGAATAATAATTGCTACCGTACACTGAGGCCCTATTATGCTCCAGGCAACATTGTCTTACATACTTTAAAAATATTTTCACTAATGCAACAACCTGACACCTAAGACTGACAGGACACTCCCAAGCTGCTACTCTGGGAGGTAGCGGGGCAGATGCTCCTATATGTACCTAACATAGCAGGTGCTCACCATATATAATTTAGTTAAAAGCTTAACTGCTATAGGTATCTGAAGGAATTCAAGACACGTACTTAAATAGTTGTCATGTATTTTCAGCCCTGTTGGAGAGAGAGAGGAGTAAGGAAATGGAGATCAGTAAGCTCTGTGGCTGGAGAAGGCAGTAGCACCCCACTCCAGTACTTTTGCCTAGAAAATCCCATGGACGGAGGAGCCTGGTAGGCTGCAGTCCATGGGGTCGATAAGAGTCGGACATGACTGAGCGACTTCACTTTTACTTCTCACTTGCATGCATTGGAGAAGGAAATGGCAGCCCACTCCAGTGTTCTTGCCTGGAGAATCCCAGGGACGGGGAAGCCTGGTAGGCTGCCGTCTATGGGGTCACACAGAGTCGGACACGACTGAAGCGACTTAGCAGCAGCAGCAGCAGCAGCAAGCTCTGTGGCTGAAAATGGGCATCATGGTTCTGCCCGCTGGAAGCCTTCAGGCCGCAGGGCCTGCCTAACTACCTGTCCATACATCCTGGCAGCAGCTCTTAGGGGCGTTTGTCTCTTGATATGTTTTGAATATTCACAGATACTACAAATGAGTTTGGTTCTGTAATTTTAGAGCAATTTTTTTTCTTTGAAAGTTGTCTATTCAGTTGTCTGTGTAAAAAGAATTGAGTGAGGTGTTTTATGTTTTAGGTTAAAAATCTGTAAGAGCCTGATTTTAGAATTCACCAGCTCCTCAGAAGTTTGGCGAAATATGGTATGTTTCTGTTTTATTTTTTGAAAGTCAAAATTGCATGAATATCTTAATGTCATGATTAGAATAGTGATGTATTCAGCAGATTTGGATAACTGCCATTTTTAAAGGATTATGCTGCTAGGTGCTAAATCACTATGCTGCCAGGTAGACTGTATGAGGGCTCCAAGTGGGATTCGGAAAGAAATTTAGAAGAGGTTAGTGTGCTACGAGGGGTAAAATAATTGCATAAGAAGATTGAGGGGGCAAGTTTGGCTGTTAGGCTATGAGTTAATAATAGCTTCCATTTATTGGGCTTTTTCTATGTGTCAAGCACTGTTTTGAACAAAATACATGTTTGTTCATCCTCATGACAGACCTCTGAAATAGGTACTACTGTTACCTTAGTTCTGTATATTGGGAAACAGTCTTGGAGAGGTTAAGAAACTTGCCCAAGATTTTCCATTGAGTAAGGGACCAAACAAGGCCTTGTATCCATCCTGACTCTGGGAGCTGTTTGTTCTGTTGAGCACTAGACTATGAAAAAGTAAGTCTAGAAGAGAAAACTTGCCTCAGTATTTTTCACAGAACATGTAGCTCTTTAATGAATTAATTCATCTCAGTTAATCAATTAAAAGGTATTTTGACTTCTTCATTTTTATGTTTTACAGGTTGGAAAGTTAGACTTGGGTCTTTTAAATCCACATACACTATTAGTCTTATGAAGACCAGAGGAAATACTATTCGTTTCAGGGGGCGCATTACCTCTTTTCCAAATGACCTCAAGAATCTTCTAGGTTGTTATTAGGAAGCATGTAACATAATAGGAAAATCTAGGAAATTTGATATCTTCCAGGGATCATAAATCCCACATATTTAGGCATACCTCAGAGGTATTTCAGGTTTAGTTCTAGACTACTGCAGTAAGGCAAATAAAGCTAATCATGTGAAGTTTCTGGGTTTCTGATGCCTATGAAGGTTATATTGACAGATGCTTACTATAGTATATTAAGTGTACCATAACATTATGTCTAAAAAATAGTGTACATATCTTAATTAAAAAATACTTTGTTGATTAAAAAAAGTGCTAAACATCATCTGAGCCTTCCGCAAGTTGTTATAGTAATATCAAAAGTTACTGATCATAAATCACTGTGGCAAATATAATAATGAGGAAAAAATGTGAAATATTGCAAGAATTAACCAAAATGTGACACAGAGACATGAAGTGAGCCAATGCTGTTGGAAAGATGGCACCTGTAGACTTGGTAGAGGCAGGCTGCCACAAACCTTCAGTTTGTCAAAGACGACACACATTATTTGTGAAGCGCAATAAAATGAAGTATGTCTGTATTGGAGTCCGCGAAAGTTATTTATGTATTCTTTGGCCAACTCTTACCCTTATCTGAATTTGAAGCCCAAGTTCATAGGCTGCAGAGTTATGGGTTCAAGCATTGATGTTTCATCCCTTAGTATTCTCAAATAGCTTCCTATTTTATAAATGTCAAGGGTCTTTTGTTTCTGTCTCCTAATTTTCTCATCTTTCCTTAGATAACTTTTCAGATTTGGCCTGGATATATAGTTTGGTAGCGAAATCATCCGGAGGAAAAACTAGTTGCAGGGCATGAACTCTTGATTCTGGGGTATTCCCGATGTGTATCTTTGCCAGTACTGCAGTGTGAGTAGGATGCCTGATAAATCGTGAACCATGATAATCAGGACAGTTCAGCTAAGGCCAAGTAAGGGGATCAGAGGATACTAGGTTGAGGGAGAAAAAAATGATTTTGTATTTCGCCATTCTCTGTCATGAAACTGAATGTTAGTGGATTTATGACTGATAAGGAGAATATGATATTCATGACATACCCAAGGAGTTTTTGCTACTGTTATATTATCCTGTGGAATAAGTAGGAATAGACTTGGTGTGTGTGTGTGTGTGTGTGTGTGTGTGTGTGTGTATAACTATTTCATTAAGCATTTGACTACCTGGAAAACTGTTACTATTAGTCCCATTTAAACTATTGTAATTGTGGATTCTCAATTTATATTTTAAATCTTTGCTTACTTACATATATTTAAATCATGAGGCTCTAGAGCAAAACTAAACAAAATCACAAAATACTAATTCTGGTTAGGAAGTCAGTATACCTATGTTTTAGTCCTAGGCCTGGCTTCAACACTAATACTAAAATCTTGGGCAAGTCAATTAATCACTCTAAGGCTGCTTTGTTTTTCTGTTTTTTTAAAATTCTTTCTATCGTACCTACTTGGTATAGGTTAGAGCCATAGTTGTTTTGAGATTTAAGATACTGTTGACCAAAGTGCTTTTGTAAACTGTGACACTTCATAAAAGTACAAGATTATTGTCATGTTTTCTCAAGTGAAGAAATAATTTAAGAAAAAAGTGTTGGAAAATAGTCCTTGAAAGCATTTCTATAATTATTCTTCTGATGAATGTTACATTGGCACCTAATTTGAACCTGTGAAGATTTTTTTTTTTTTTTGAACAATGAATTGAGTTTATAAAGTGTTCTAACTAAAGATTTGTTTAATTTATTAGAGTTATTAAACCTACGCTCAGATCAAGTTAGCAGCTAGACTGGTGTGACAACCTGTTTTTAATCAGTGACTCAAAGCTGTGATCACCCTGATGTCACCGAATGGCCACAGCTTGTAAAAGGTAATTTTGAATGTTATTTTACAGCCTTTAAAAGGCTGCCATTGTAAAATACATGCTGTTAAAAAAAAGAAGGAAGAAAATGTATAGTTGACAGGGATACTGACTGCTAAGAATAGTGGACCTACGAGTTGACCCGCTTCTCCGTTTAATCTCCTTCCTAAAATACTTTCTGCCTTTTCCCCAGACTTATCTGTATGAATAAATAGGAAAGTATTTCTAAAAATTTCCAAGTTTTTAAATAAAGATTTTATTATGAAGATTAAAAAAAATATGAAAAAAGTCTTAATATACATTTTAAAATATGCTTTTCATGTGGTGAGAGTTTTAATAACACTGGTATACTGTTCTGTCCCAGAGAGTTACAGTGGAAGTTAAAGGAGGGCCTTGCAGTCCAGAGAAGCTGCACCTCATAAAAATCTCTCTTCTGATTTGTTTTTCTGACAAACTTTAGGTTAACCTGAGTCAGTACTTTTGGGGTTTTTTTCGTTTGATTTGTGTCCTCAATTTGGTAAAATTACGGCTGACTGAATGGATATGAGCTTGAGCAAGCTCCAGGAGATGATGGACAGGGAAGCCTGGTGTGCTGCATACAGTCCACGGGGTTGCAAAGAGTTGGACACGACTGAGCAGCTGAACAGCCAGATCCTTACTTCCCAGCATTTGACAGTAAAGAATAAAGACTCTTCAGGAGCTAAATTAAAGCTTGGAAGCTATTGTTAGATCTTAGGTATTTTATTTATTTATTGGAGTTTTGGAATTTTTTTCCCCCAAACTTTAAACTTATTTTGTATTTGGGTGTAGCCAGTTAACAATGTGGTGGGAGTTTCAGGTGAATAGCAAATAGCATATATCTGTTCTCCCCCCAGATCTTACATACTTTAAAATTTTGAGTGTTTGGATCCTAACTTTAGGATACTCTTTGGTAAATTATTTAGAATGTTACAGACAGAATACAATAAGCAGAATGACTAGAAATTTATACAGGCAGGTACTATTACTTATTACTCACTATAAGATAAAAAGTGCTTCTTTTAGTTCAGTGTTTATTCATAACCTTTTTCTTGATTAAAAAACAATTTCCGTTTTGAGTGAAAAACAAATGCACTATGTTTAAGAGTCTTAGGGTAGATTGTTTTAAGGTAATAATCGTCAATTTATATTATTCTTTTCTTCTTCTTGAATTGGTTTAAATTACTTGGTTTGACTTTAAAGTGGTTTTGGTAGTTACATTAATATATGTTAATATTAAATGATGCTAATGTTTACGTATTCTGTTGTTTAGGGAACAGACTTTGGAAATTAGAATGTAGATACCATTTGATGTATTTAATCTCTATTCCATTTCAGAATCTCAAAACTTTACAATAATTACAAATTGTACTTCTGAGACTTGGAGTTATGTTCCCTCTTGCTTGCATCTTACCTTTTTGCAGTAGTAGTTTAATTTCCCTGTCAATGTGTCCTCAGTTTTTCTCCCTCTCTCTTTCCCTGTTAATTTTGAAAATTTTGCCGCCTACGTGTTTAAAAGCTTCTAATCTGCCTCTCTTCCCTTAGAGCCAGCAGGTTTATTTTTTGTTTTGCAAGCCTGCTCTGCCTCCTTACAGTATGACATCTGATGCTGGAGGGTCGGTCGCACTTTCAAAAATGAGTCAGCTGGTACATGGGGTTATCATCACTTTTTAGCTCTTCTGTCTGAGAGATACAAGTTTGGAAGCAATCTTGGGGTACTTACCCACAAGGCTGGTGGAAACCAGGTGTGTCACAAAGGTGATTTGTTTGCTCCCTGGGGGAGAGGGTGGAGTGAAATTTTTGCATTTGTGTCACTGCCAAGTCACTGCCACCTCCAGCATGCCCCAGGTTTTAGTTCTGATATCATTTTGTGCATAATTGAAAATGTGAATATACTGCAAAGAAGATCTAAAATAAATATTTGAGCTGCTGGACTCCTACATTTTTTTGCATTCTTTCCCTTGGACCACTGCAATGAGGGATAATTTTGAAAGTGATAAAGAAGTGAGTTTTTTAAAACTGAGAAATACGGGAAACAGATTTTTTCTTTTCTGGTGGCTCTGAGTTTAAGATTCTTTTGTTAAAAGTTGTTTGGAATTTGAAGTCTCAAGTCAGTGATAAATTTACAAATCAAGTCCTTGTAATATCAGTTTGAAAATTTAGCTTTTGACCTCTAAAAAATATTTTACCTATTCTGTGAATTTAAAGTGTTGAAATCAGTATTATGCTGATTCACCTTAATATATGTTGACTGATGCTGGTTATAAAAGTGAATAGAATAATAGGAATTTATTTTTTTTAACATGTTGGGTAGGGTAGGCAGAATTGGTTCATGCCCCAGAATGAAAATAAAAGATTTCTTACTGTCTTAGAATTTTGAATATTTCTACTTAAAATAGCAGCAGTATATTGAAAAAGTAGAAAAAAACTGGCAACTGTTTATAGCTGAAGTCATTCATTGTTATCCACAGCAAGATTTTTAATGCCCTGGAATACAATTGACAGGTACACATGCTGCCAGTGTATTTTCAGGGAAAGCTACTTTCGTTGAAATAAGGTAATCTTGATCAGAATGGTAAATCAGACTTCAGTGTCTCAAAATTCATGAGGCTATTAGGTTTAAATTTGTATTATCTACAGCAGAGATTGGCAGACTTTTTTTTTAAAGGGCCAGGTAATAAATATTTTAGGCTTTGTGGGCCACGTGTCTGTAAGTTTCTCAGCTCTGCTCTTGTATTATAAAAGCAGCCATAGACAGTATGTAAATGAATGAGCATGCCTCTGTGCCAGAACAAGCTTATAAAAATAGGCGGCTGACCCAGGCCTTAGTTTGTCATCCCAGGCAGTAGTTTGCTGATACTTTATCTAAAGTTTGGGATCACGAATACCAGTGCATACCTTTGATATTGTGAATAACTGATACTTGGCTGTAGACGGTTTCATAGTTGTATGTTTTTATTATAAATATTTGACTTTGTAAATAATTATGATTTGTTGCATTGGTTTGTATGTTGGTACCTAAATAGTGTTTAGTTTCCTTTCCTTAAAAAAATGAACTGAGTTTTTATTAGTCTAGCCCTTATGATAAATGTGTTGTATGGCAATCTGATCGGATCACTTTTTTCTCATGTTGAACTTTTAAAATTGTTAACCCATTAAATCTTGGTTTCAAATTTGTCTTCCAAAATAAAATGTTTGCTCCTTTTTTGAAATATGGAATATTTTGCTTAACTTTTCTCAATTGCATTTTACAGATCATCAGGAGAACCTCAATCTGACGACATTGAAGCTAGCCGAATGTAAGTGTAACTTGGTTGAGGCTGTGGTGTCTAAGTTGCTCTAGATTGCTTTAAATGGTATCACATTTTTTGAAAACAATTTCCAGTTAAAGAGAGTAATACTTTAGAAAGTAAATTGGAAGATAGGAATACACATGTCTCATTTTCCCTACCAAATAAATACCTCTAAATCTTGGTAACATATTACTAGATTTCTACTTCTAGACAGATAATTGCATACCCCTGGATTCTTACATATTTTTGCTCCCCTAGAAGTTTTAGTCTGTTAGTGTGAAAGACCTGGAAGCACATCATTTCATTTATGGTGGTAGAAGGATCCCAGGATGGAACATGAACATAAAGAAGTACCAGTGTACTCAGGTACCTTGATGCAATAGGGACCTAATCCACATGGCAGAAAACAGGGGTGATCAGGGAAGGCTAAGTTAAGTCTTGAAGTGAGACTGGGAGTTAGCTAGCACATGCTAGGCAGAAACATGAGCACTTACAAAGCCACAGAGTAAACGTAAGAAGCAGTAGGCAGTTGAGGATTTTTAGATTATAGACTAACCGAAAGGTGGAAAGTTAAAGGAGATGAGACTGGATAAAAAGGACTAGGTGCTTGCATGCTTTGGGAACGGCCTTGGCCTGTCTCTCATAGGTATTTGGGAGTCAGTAAAGAATTTGCTAAGTAGGGTAACCTTGTTAGATATATATATTTTTAGTAACTTTGCTGGCAAGGAAACAGGATTGAAGAGAAATCATATGGTAGGAAGACCAAAATTTAGTCAATGAAAGCCTAAATAAGGGCAGCAGTATATTAGGAATTCAAGATAAACTTTTCTGGTTTAAAGAAAAGTATTTAGAAAGTGAAGTAGTTAAGACTTCAGTGATTAGTTGTGAAAATATAAGAAGTTTAAAATAACTAGAGATGGTGATTATTGAAGCAGGGCTTTAAGGTAATAAAGGTTGGAATTAAAAATATAGGTATAGGGATTTCTCTTGAATAAGAGCAAAGACCCGTATGAATGTAGAAGAGGGAGGTAAGGATGAGTGCTGGTGCTGCTGCTGCTGCTGAGTCAGTTCCGTTGTGTCTGACTCTGCGTGACCCCATAGACAGCAGCCCACCAGGCTCCTCTATCCCTGGGATTCTCCAGGCAAGAACACTGGAGTGGGTTGCCATTTTCTTCTCCAAGGATGAATATGTAATATTAAATGTATTGGTAGGTAAGAATGGGGAAGTCAAAGCCACTGTGCCTAAACTGTCAATTTTCTTAGTAAATTAGGTCAGCTACAACACTGTGTGCTTCTGGAAGAAGTGGTTTCATTGTTGATTAAGCTTGGGACATATAGACTTAAACCTGAAAATTGTGAAAAATCCTTTAGAATGATATACATTGTGCATCTCCAAGAAGGGATTATAAAATGTATTTTTCAAACATATGTGTCCATGTAACTTAAAATTTTTTTGTGTGGTAAAATACACATTATAAAATGTCCAATTTAGTGGTAATTAGTTACATCTATATTGTTGTGCAATGATTGCCACCATCATCTCTGTAACTCTTTTCATCTTGCAAAACTGAAACTGTTGTCAGTTAAAAAAAATCACTCCCCATTCACTCTTCTCCCCAGACCCTGGCAATCACCATTCTACTTTCTTTGATTTGGACAACAATACCTCGTATACTCTGAGTGCCCACAGTATTTGTCTTTTTGTGATTGGCTTATTTTACTTACATCGCATGATATCAAGGTTCATCCATGTTGTAGTGTATGTCAGAATTTTCTTCCCTTTTAGGAACTGAATAATCTGTTGTATGTATGTAACATTTCGTTTATCCATGTATCTGCTGATGGACACCGGTTGCTTTTGTTTTAGCTATTGTGAATAATGCTGCAGTGTAAGAATACCTCTTCGAGACCCTGCTTTTATTTCTTTGGGTATATGCCCAGAAGTCAGATTGCTGGATCATATGATAGTCCTATTTTTAATTTTTTGCACAAGGAACCTTCATACTGTTTTCTAGAGTGGCTGTACCACTTTAACAGTTTGACCACATAATGCACAAAGGTTATAATTCCATACATTCTCAACATTTGTAATTTTTTTTTTTTCCTTCACTATATGCCATCCTAATGGGAGCACGGGTATTTCTCTTTATAGTTTTTTGACCATGTAACTTTTTAAGAAACATTTTAAAGTAGTTTTTGTAGAACTCAAGAGTTTGGTTAGGGGATTTGAAAAGGCTGAAAACTTGGAAAGTTCTTGGGGAAAATGGGTGAAGTGGACCAGATATTGAGAGTCTCATGCTAACAGGGTACCCAGCTAAGATTAACTTATCCATACTTGCAGTTAGACGACTTTTCTGTAGTAGCCAGAAAAAGATGCATGGTATTTCACCATTGGCTGTTAGAACAGATGGGAGTGGCATGTGTGTAGAGTGTTAACATTGGAGTAGTTGAATTTACATGTCATCTGTTGGAAAGGTTGTGGTGCCAGATGAAGATGTTGGGTTGGTTATAGAACGCATGATGGGTCAAAGATAGTTTCAGTTTAAGTGAAACTCTTACAAGCATAGATGATGATGATCAGAGCCTAAGGTAGTGATTGGCTGAAACTGAGAGGAGATGAGGGACCCTCAAGTTAAGAAAGTCAAGTATTTTGGGGGCTTGAGGGTTGGGATAGATCATGCATACAGGCATTGAAGTCACAATGCCATTGATATAACTGGGGCAAAATAGAGGCTTTAGTATATTAGTGCAATTTACCAGAAAGTTTCTAAGTATAAGTTGTGTTTGTGTTGTGCTTTTTTTTTTTTCTTTCAAATGGGGGGTGGGCATTGTTTTTAATACAGTGAATAAGAAGGATAACAGTACATTTAGGGATTTGAGTTGTCTGTGGAAACGTCACTTAAAAGAATTATAAGAAATGCATTTGGGGGCAAGTTAGGTTTCAGTGAAAGCTAAAAGATTGAGAAAACATTATATAAAGCAATTGAAGATATGAATGTGTTTCTGGCGATCTTGATGGAAGAGGTTAGATGGATGCATCAAGAGTAAAGAATGAAAAGGAAAGATGAGGCTTGTGTTTTGTAGTATGGCAAGAATGTGAGGTGTGGTAGGATGTTTATCATGAGGTTCCAGATGAGACTCTGGTGTTAAGTTCTGGTTGAGTTTAGCAAGGTATCATTGCTGTTGCCCATTGTAAGGTGGAGTAACTGGAAATTAGAACTAACAAAGATTTCTAAGCTTCTGGCCATAATGGTGAGACTATAGTTCTAAGTTTTCATGTCTGCCACAGTTTCTCAAATTTCTATAACTGTAGAAACCATAACTAGGCAGTAGTTTAGTAAGATTTCTTCTACCTTAAGCTTATGTGTCTTGATTTACAAAATAGGCGATGAAGAATTCTTGTTTTTATCTAAGAATTAACTAGTGTGTGTTATTAATGGCAACATCTTATATTTATTAAAGCGTGATTCTTTTTACCACTTTGAGATATATTTGCATTTGATATCCTTTAGGGAACACCTCGAGTACATTTTAAATAATTATATAAAATTAAAGAATATGCATGGTTTTAGAAATTCTTAGTGTCACCCATTTCCTAGAGCACAGAAAAACATAGTTTTTAACAGCTGCATGCTAATTTATAGTTTAGCCTCGAAATAGAACTGACACAATAACCCAGATCTTTTTATTCGATTATATAATATACTTGGATTTTGTTTAAATTCTACATACCATATAGTAGTCTTTTTTTACATACTAATTTAGACTCTTTAATTTTCTTAATGATTTCAAAGCAGTTTTAGTAATTTCAGATTTCTTGTCTTTGGTAGTTACTCCACAACCTTATCTCTAACACTTCGGCTATGTTTTTAGGTATATAATTAAGACTGTAAAGGGAACCAAGGGTAAGTGTATCAAGTGATTTATGGTTCAGTATTTGCAAATGCTATTTTTTTTTCTAAATGTTGGCATGACCAAGGTCTTAGTCCTCAGGCCATAGTCCTCAGGCCATTATTATCTATTATCTATAGATAAGATTTCTTCATAGGGCTTCCCTGGTAGCTCAGCTGGTAAAGAATCCACCTTCAATGCAGGAGACCCTGGTTTGATTTCCTGGGTTAGGAAGTTCCCCTGGAAAAGGGATTGGCTACCCACTCCAGTATTCTTGGGCTTCCCTGGAGGCTCAGACAGTAAAAAATCTGCCTGTAATACAGGAGACCTGAGTTGGGAGGATCCCCTGGAGGAGGGCATGACAACCCACTCGTATTCTTGTCTGGAGAATCCCCATGGACAGAGGAGCCTGGCAGGCTCTAGTCCATGGAGTCACAAAGAGTTGGACACCACTGAGCAACTCAGCACATAGTATACCAACCATAATGTAAATTGAAATAGCTAATTGTTATTGGATCAAAGATTGAAGTTATTAAACCCTGTTACTTATGCTCAAAACTTTTCAGAGGTCTCTCCCTCAGAGTAAAGTCCAAGGATCTACAAGGCTCTGTGCTTCCTTTCACTTTTGTGACCTTTGTATTTTCTTTTGCCCATTTTTATCCTCACTTGCTTAATGCTCTTGCCCTTAATGATTTGGTGTTCTTAAGATGTGTGCCTGTTTTCTGTGATCCTTCTCTCTGATAACCACATGGCTTCCTTTCTCCTTTGCTTTATAGCTCTCAAATGATCCTTATCAGAGAGTCCTTCCTTGACCAACTTTCTTCAAAGAATGATCATGTTCTGTCTTCCCTATTCCTTTTCCCATGCTGTATTTATCTTCATGGGATTTAATATCATTTGACTGGTTTCATATTAATTTCTTTATTGTCTGGCTCATTTAATACCAGGATGGAAGTCTAATGTTCTTTAAATGTGTTATGGTGTGTTTTTTGGCCCAGAATGTGGTCTGTTCCATGTGAGTTTGAGAAGAATGTGTAATCTGCTGTTGTTGGATGAAATATTCAAGAGATGTCAGTTGTATCCAGTTGATTGATGGTGCTCTTGAGTCCATCTGTGCCCTTAATGATTTTCTGCCTGCTCCATCTGCCCATTCCTGATAGATAGGTATTGAAGTCTCCGACTATAGTAGTAGATTGCTCTAGTTTTCTTTGTAGTTCTATCATTTTTTGCCTGAAGTTAATTGATGCTCTGCTGTGCGGTGCATACACATTAAGGATTGCGATATTATCATGGAAAACTGACCCATTTCTCCTTGTGTAATGCCCCCTTTTAGCCCTGATAACTTACTTTGTTTTATTTTTAATTGGAAGATAACTGGTTTACATTGTTGTATTGGTTTCTGCCATACAAGGTGAATCAGTGGTTAAGTATATGTGAGTCCCCTCCCTCTTGAACCTCCCCAGTCCCACCCCATCCCACCCCTCTGAGTTGTCACAGAGCAGCATGGAGTTGAGCTCGCTGTGTTACACAGCAACTTCCCACTAGCTCTCTCTTACATGTGGCAGTATGTATGTTTCAGTGCTACTCTGTTTGTCCTGCCCTCTCCCCCCTGCTGTGTCCACAGATCTGCATCTCCATTCCTGCCCTGCAAATAGGTTCATTAATAACATATTTCTAGATTTCATATATATGCTTTAATATATATTTGTTTTTCTCTTAATGACTTAATATATATTTGACTTTCTCTTAATGACTTTACTCTGTATAACAGGTTCTAGGTTCATCCACTTCACTATAACTGACTAAAATTCGTTCCTTTTTATATTTGAGTAATATTCTATTGTATATGTACCACAACTTCTTTATCCATTCATCTGTTGATAACACGGACATCTAGATTTCTTCCGTGTACTACCTATTATAAATGCTGTTGGAATGAACATTGGCGTACATGGATCTTTTTTAATTATGGTTTTTTCAGGGTATATGTGCAGTAGTGGGGTTGCTGAATCATATGGTAGTTTTATTCCTAGTTTATTAAGAAATCCTATTCTTCATAGTAGCTGTATCAATTTACATTCCTACTAATTGTGCAAGTGTTCCCTTTTCTCCACAGCCTCTCCAGCGTTGATTGTTTGAAGATGGCCATTCCAACCGCTGTGAGGTGATAACCTCCTTGTAGTTTTGATTTGCATTACTCTAGATAATGAGTGATGTTGAACATTTTTTCATGTGTTTATTGGCCATCTGTTCACCTTCTTTGGAAAAGTGTCTATTTAGATCTGCGCATTTTTTGATTTGGGTTATTTGTTTTTCTGCTATTGAGCTACATGAACTGCTTGTATATTTTGGAGATTAATCCTTTGTCAGTTATTTCATTTGCAGTTATTTTCTCCTGTTCTGAAGGTTGTCTTTTCATCTTGTTTGTGGTTTCCTTTGCTGTGCCAAAACTTTAAATTAGGTCCCATTTGTTTATTTTTGTTTTCATTTCCATTATTCTTTATTCTAGGAGGTGTGACCCTGATAGCTTTTCTTTGGAGTCTGCTCTGGCTGAAATTAATGTAGCTACTCTTGCTTTCTTTTGATTATTGTTAGCATGGTATATATTTTTCCTATTTAATTTATATGTGTCTTTATATATAAAGTACAGATAATGCATAATTGGGTCTTGTTTTTTGATCCACTCTGACAATCAGTGGTGAAGAATCCACCTTTCAGTGCAGAAGACATAGGTTCGATCCCTTAGTCAGGAAGATGCCCTAGAGAAGGAAATGGCAACCCCTTCCAGTATTCTTGCCTGGGAAATCCCATGGACAGAGGATCCTGGCATACTTCAGTCCATGGGGTTGCAAAAGGGTCAGATACAACTTTGTGACTAAACAACAACAACGTATACACATACATGAGTAGATACACACACACATATGTACACATAAGTATCATAAACCAAGTACATAGTTGATATTATTTTAAACAACTTGTATGTCTTAGATTAGTTAAGATTAAGAAAAATAAAAGGTTTTCTTTTACTTTTCACTTATTTATCAGTGCTTGTCCTTCTTTATGTAAATCTGAGGTCCCAATCTGTATACTTTTCACTTATTTCTTTATCAGTACTCATCCTTTATGTAAATTTGAGGTTCCAATCTGTATCATTTTCCTTCTCTTTAGAGAATTTCTTCTAACATTCTTGGAAGGCAGGTGTGCTGACAACAAATTCCCTCAAGTTTTATTTGTCAGAGTCTTTATTTCTGCCTCACTCTTACAGAAGAATTTCACAGGGTATAGAATTCTAGGTTGGTATTTTTTTCTTTCTCCATTGCCCCCATCCCCCTTAGTACTTAATGTATTTCATTTCACTCTCCTTTCATGGTTTCTGAGGAAAAGTCAGATGTAATTCCTATGTTTGATATTTTGTAGGTAAGGAATTTTCCTCCTCTGGCTTCTTTCAGATTTTTTTTCTTTATCTTTGATTATCTGTAGTTTGAAAATGATATCACTAAGTGTAGGGTTTTAGAGCGGGAATTTCTCCTGGTTGGTGTTTTTTGAGCTTCCTGGATCTATAGCTTGGTATCTGATAGTAATTTAAGGACATTTCTCAGTGATTGTTTCAGATATTTCTGATGGTCCTTTCTTCTTTTTCTAGTATTCCCATTATGTGTGTGTTACACTTTTTATAGTGTCCCACAATTGTTAGTCTTTGTTCTCCTTGCTTTTCAATTTTCAAAGATTCTGATGATAATATCTAAGTTCAGAGATTCTTTTCTTAGTTGTTTCGAGTCTACTATTAAGCCCTCAGAAGACATTTAAAAATTCTGTTACAGTGTTTTTGATCTCTAGGTTTGTTTGTTTTGGTTATTTCTTAGGATATCCATCTCTGCTTACATTTACATGCTGTCTACCTTATTCACTGAAAAGATCATATGGTTTTTCCTTTTTAGTCTTACTGATATGGTGAATTACCAAGCCTGCAGTCCTGTGATAATCCAACTTGTGTGTCAGTCAGTCAATCAGTTGGGTCCAATTCTTTGTGACTCCCATGAACTGTAGCCTGCCAGGCTCCTGTCCATGTAATTCTCCAGGCAAGAACACTGGAGTGGATTGCTGTTCCCTTCTCCAGGGGATCTTCCCCACTCAGGGATTGAAGCTGCGTATTCTGCATTGCAGGCAGATTCTTTACCGTCTGAGCCACCAGAGACGCCCTGCTTTATTCATTAAAGCTTAGTAAATTATATATTAACTAGCTCTTAGTTAGTTTAAATTCCTGGTATGATAGTTCCAACATCTCTGCCATTTCTAATTCTTAAGCTTGCTCTGTGGTTGCAAATAGTGTTTTTTGCCTTTTAGTATGCCTTGTAATTTTTTCTTGATAGCTGGCATGATTTCCCAGGTAAACGGAATTGCTGTAATAGGCCATCAGTAATGTGATAGTAAGATGTAAGCGGAAAGAAAGCATTTGATAATATCCCATCAGGATAAAGTATTTTTGCCTGAGGACAGGCCTTGGTAAGAAGAGAGGGCGCTTCACTTCAGTTCAGTTCAGTTCAGTCACTCAGTCGTGTCCGACTCTGTGCGACCCCGTGAATTGCAGCACGCCAGGCCTCCCTGTCCATCACCAACTCAAATCCACGTCTATCGAGTTGGTGATGCCATCCAGCCATCTCATCCTCCGTTGTCCCCTTCTCCTCCTGCCCCCAATCCCTCCCAGCATCAGAGTCTTTTCCAGTGAGTCAACTCTTCGCATGAGGTGGCCAAAATACTGGAGTTTCAGGTTTAACATCATTCCTTCCAAAGAACACCCAGGACCGATCTTGTTTAGAATGGACTGGTTGGATCTCCTTGCAGTCCCAGGGACTCTCAGGAGGGCACTGGTATATCTTGAAATGGTTCCTTTCTCTGCCCCCCCTGCTAGAAGCATGAGAGGAGTTTCCTCAGTACTGGCTCTGAGAACCTGCTCAAGCTCCTTGGGGTAATTCTCATAAAAATTCTGGGGGCTCCCCTATGACTGGCCCCTCCCTCTATGGAGTTTTTAAGTCCAGATTTTCTTAAGGCCGAGCCTGTAGGAGTTTGTCAATTACAGTTAAGGTTTTTCTGTCCTGTCACAGGTTCCTACTTGTGGATCTCTGCTTCAGTAAACTATGACTCCCTGTATTTGCCTGTCTCTCAGTATTAGGGACATTTGGCGTTATGCTCCTCCGTCATTTAGGAATCCAAGAAGAGTTGTGGAGTCCTTTCGTCTCTTCATCTTTTTATTACTGGATTGGAGTAATTACTTTCTAGCTTGTGGAACCAGAAATCAGAAGTTGAGATGTAGCTTAGATGCTCTTTTGTCTGTGGAGTGGAAGAAAATATTTATATACAACTCCAAATTAAATATACTTATATGTGTTTAAAAATATTTTTGGATTAAATAATGTCTTGAAGTACATTCTGAAGTAAAAGATACAAAATAAAGGTGGCTCTTCTGTTTCCAGGATTCCCTCCTGGGTTCTGACACCATGTTCTTGCTGTCCAGATTGAGCCTTTGCATGCACCTTTGTGTGCCTCTGATACGCCTAAGGAACTGGGAGGTATCCTGATACCTGCCTCCCTTCGTGGTTAAGTACTAGAAAAAAATAGTTAATTGACACTGCTTTCTAGACAGTATCAGGAGAGGAAATGAAGAATCCTCACTGAATTTCTGAAATTTGCTAGGTTCTGAGAACGTAACTGTAGATAAATGGTCAAATTGTGTGTCTCAGGGAGCTTACCATGTAATTAATAGGCACTTATTATAAAGTGTACTGAAAATAGGTACAGGTTACTGTGGGAGCAGCAGTCATGATCCTGAAATGATACTAAGCTGAATCTTTAAATAGAAGGAGATATGCTTCTGGTTCATAGTAGGGATGAATGCCTCTGACTGAGTCTTCTCAGAAGGCAGAGTGAGCACAGCCCTGTTATTTTGTTGAAGTACTCCAGCGAAGCAGTTTTTGGGATCAGTGTGAATTTGCGTTTTATTATATTGTACATGTCCTTAAAAGATTTTAAGAATTGTTAGTGGGAATAATTTACAGTCCTTCTCCTAGAATACTTTGTGAGGATTAAAGGCCATAGTGGGCAAAAACCACTCACTATGTTAATGAATTTTTATTGTTTTTGTTATTTCAGCTCGTAACAGTACCTTTTACTCAGGTGCCCCTCCCAGAAAACCTGTGTATTCAGCTTTTTCTATTCATTACCTCTGCATATACATCTTTTAAATGTTTCTTCCATCAGTTTCCTTTTCTTTCCTGCTACTTCTTCACTCTTTGGTCTCTAATAGTAGTCATTACCCAACTAGATTGCCTGCCTCCAGTTTTGCCAATTTTGGTCCCAGTTTACAGCATGGAATTATCATAAAGGCAGATTTGACTTAGTCATTGACTTACTTAAAACCCTTTAATGACTCCTGCTGCAGATGTTCTTATCTAGTGGTTTATGAAAAGTGTGTGAATATTCTGAAACTTCTTGCCAGATGAAGTATATATGTATTTTTATGGGAAGAAAGTTACTGACCTTTGTTAGATTACTCCTCTGCTGGCTAAAATCTGAATTCCTTATCATGTCTTAAAAATTCTCCCATAATCTGGCCTCTCCCTGCCTTTGCTTAGTCTTTGAGTCCTTCCTTGAACTTTATGCTACTGAACTGCATCCAGTGGTCTTAAGACCTTGTTCTCAGACTCTTCTGCCTTCACTCACTCATTTCTCTCTTATCTGAAACAGTCTTCCTACCCTCTTTGTCATCTGTTCCCCAGTCATCCTTTGCAATTCATCTTGGCTAAATTGCCTCTTTTTATATTGCCATACCTCCTGAGTCCCTGTGATGTTAAAAATCTTCTGGGTTCCTTCTACCCCCCACCCCTTAAACAGTTCCCTGAAGAAAGAGCCCATAAAAAATAGCCATAAGATCTGAAATAATAGTTCTGTTTTCTCAGGCAGAGTTTGAAATATACTGAAGAAGACATTTGGAAGTAATCAGGTATTGCTAAAGCCTTGAAAGATGAAAATCTCCAAAGAGAAATACAAAAGAGAAAATGTCTAATGGCTTGTCCCTGGGGAGTATAAGCATTTCTAGAGGAAGGGAAGCATCTGAAGAACAGCCAGAGAGAAAGGAAGTCAGGAAAACAGTGTCCTGAAAGCCCATAGTCAGTAAATTCCAAAAGACCTACATTTCTTAGCAAGGTTACATAAATTTGATATGTAGTTTTAAGTTTGATATAGCCCCATTTGGCTATTTTTGCCTTTGTTGCCTGTACTTTTGGTGTCATACCAAAGAATTCATTGTCCAAATCTCATGTCCTTTAACCATTCCCTTATGTTTTCTTCTAGGAGTTTTGTAGTTTCAGCTTGTATATTTAGGTTGATCCATTTTTAGCTAACTTGTATATTGTATTGTATAAACTAAGGGTCCAGCTTCATTCTTTGTGTGGGGATATTCAGTTTTCCCAGCAGCACTTGAAGAGACTGTTCTTTCCACATTGTATACCTTTGGTACCTTTGTTGAAGATCATTTGACTGTTAGGTTTTAAGGGTTTATTTCTGGATTCTCTGTTATGTTCCATTGGTTTGTATGTCTTGTCTTTATACCAGTACCATGCTGTTGTGGTTACTGTAGCTTTGTAAAGATGTTTTGAAATCAGGAATTGGAAGCCTCTCGCATTGTTTTCTTTCTCAAGATTATTTTTGCTACTTGGCATACTTTGAGATTCCATATGAATTTTAGGATTGTTTTTTCCCATTTCTGAGAAAATATCATTGGGATTTTGATAGGGATTGAATTGAATCTTTAGATTTCTTTGGGTAGTATGGACCTTTTAATAGCACTTCAGTTTTGCAGTTGATGAACACAGGATACTTGTTTGTGTCTTTAGTTTCTTTCAGCAGTGTATTGTCATTTTCAGTGTACTAGTCTTTGGCCTCCTTCAGTAAGTCTGTCCATAAGAATTTTATTTTTGATGCTGGTATGGAGGGGAATATTCTCTTAATTTCCTTTTCAAGTTGTTCATTGTTAGTTCATAGAAACAAAACTGATTTTTGCATCCTGCAACTTTACCAAATTCATTTATTAGTTCTAACAGTTTGTGTGTGTGTGTGTGTGTGTGTGTGCGTGTGTGTGTGCGATCTTTATGGTTTCCTGTGGGCAGAGATAATTTTGTTTCTTCCTTTCCTATTTGGATGCTTTCTTTGGTTTTACTTATCTGAATGCACTGACTAGGATTGCCAGGAATCCTGTGTTGAAAACAAATGATGAGAGCAGGCATCCTTGCCTTGTTGGTGATCTTAGAGGGAAAGCTGTTAGTTTTTCACCATTGGGCATGATACTGACTGTGGACTTTTTATATGGCCCTTATTATGTTGAGGTAATTCCTTTTGTGTCTAGTTTGACTTTTTGTTATGAAAGGGTGTTTGTCAAATGCTTTTCTGCATCAGTTGAGATGATCATGTTATTTTTGTCCTTCATTTTGGCAGTTTGGTATATGACATTGACTGATGTTCATACGATGAAACATCCTTAACATTCCAGGAATATATCCCACCTGGTGGTGGTGTATAACTTGAAAGTGTCAGATTTTACTTCCTAGTAATTTATTGATTTTTGCAGTGGCACCCCACTCCAGTACTCTTGCCTGGAAAATCCCATGGACTGAGGAGCCTGGTAGGCTGCAGTCCATGGGGTCGTGAAGAGTCGGACAAGACTGAACAACTTCACTTTCACTTTTCACTTTCATGCGTTGGAGAAGGAAATGGCAACCCACTCCAGTGTTCTTGCCTGGAGAATCCCAGGGACGGGGGAGCCTGGTGTGCTGCCATCTATGGGGTCGCACAGAGTTGGACACGACTGAAGCGACTTAGCAGCAGCAGCATCCGTATTCATCAGGGTTATTGGTGTGTATTTTTCTTGTCTCATATGTCTCTCATTTTGGCATCAGGATTATGCTGGTCTCATAGGTAAATTTGGAAGGGTATCCTTCTCTTCATTTTTGGGGACGAGTTTGAGAAGGATTGGTGTTAATTCTTTAAATCTTTGGTAGAATTCTCCAGTGAAACTATCTTGTTCTGGACTTTTGTAGAAATATATACTCATTTTCTTTTAAGGTTATTCAGCTCATTGGTGTATCTTGTTGTTAGTGGTCTCTAAAGACGTTTTCTATTTTTGTGGCATCATCATAATTTATCTTCTTTCATCTGATTTTGAAAATTTGAGTTTTTTCTTGGTTTAGCAAATGATTTGATGATTTTCTTGAAATTCCCCCCAAACAACTGTCATTGGTTAGTTTTTCTCTTCGTCTGTGCTCTATTTCATTTCTTTGTAATCTTCATTGTTGTCCTTCTAACTTTGAATTAGTTTGTTTTTTTGGTTACTTGAGGTCTAAAATTAGGTTGTTGATTTGAAGTCTTTTCTCTTTTTTAATGTGGGTGTTTACCACTCTGAAGTTCCCATGCTTCTGCTTCGTCCCATACATTTTGGTATGCTGTATTTCATAGTTGTTTCTTTCAAGGTATTCTGTAATTTTTTTTTTTTCTTTCTGATTTCTTCTTTGACCCATTGGTTGTTCAGACTATGTTGTTTAATTTCCATAGTGGCTAGTTTCAAGTTTTCCTTTTAATTGTGATTTTTTATTTCATTCTGTTGCAGTTGGGAAGGACACAGTATGATCACCGTTTTCTGAAATTTTGCTAAGATTGTTTTGTGGCGTGGCATGTGCTCTTTCCTGGAAAACGTCTCATGTGCAATTGAGGAATTGGAGGTTCTGCTGTTGTTTTGTGCAACGTCTTTTATTTGATTGTTAGGTCCATTTGTTCTATTATAGTGTTCAAGTCCTTTGTCTCCCAAATGATTTTGTCAGGTAGATATATATATAAATATATATATGGAAAGTGAGGTACTAAAATGTCCTACTATAATTGTTACTGTTTCTTCCTTCCATCAGTCAATGTTTCCTTAATTTATTTCAGTGCTCTGCGTGTATATTTTTAGTTGTATCTTTCTGGTGAATTGATCATTTTTTAAAAATTACATGTTATGTCCGTTGTTTCTTAATGACAGTTTTTAACTTATAGGTCTTTATTTTCTCATATATTATCTGCCTTCTTTCAGTTATCACTTGCATAGTATGTTTTTTCTTTATTTCACTTTCAACTTGTGTATGTATGTCCTTGTATCTGTAAAGTAACTCTTTTGTATACAGCATTTAGTTGGTGTCTTGCTGATAGTGTTCTTGACTTCAGTTGTCATTGTATCTCACTGTGCACACTGCTTATTGAACCCATGGTAGACAAGGCACAAGTGGGGAAACTGGAAGAAAACTCAAGGAGCCATAGGAATTGCGGACCCATTTATTCTTTATTCTTGTCTGGCTGGCACAGCAGCCGTAGCAGCAGAACTGCTATACTCTCCTCTTGTGGCTGGTCCTACGGGCACAGCCGTGACGCAGCAGTAATGCTGCCGCTTTCTAGGTGGAGCTTACAAGTGCCAACAGCACAGAGTAGCCTGTGACCAAGCAGTGCCTCGTGACACTCATGCATAGTGCGATCAGTGATCTCAGCTGCCGCGCACTCACTGTTTACAAAACTTGGGGCAAGAGAGCCTGAACATGCTGTCTTGGCTAATTTACTCTCTTCCCTACGGTTGGGTTTTTTTTTTTTTTTTTTTTTTTAACTTAGTAACCCATTTAGCTGTTCTGTATCTTTTGATTAGGAGTTTAATTCATTAATATTTAAAGTACTGATAGGAAAGAAAGAATTTATTATTGCCATCATGCTAATTGTTTTTTGTATATCGTATAATTATTTTTTCCCTTTTTTCCTGTGAGATGTCTTCCTTTGTGTTTTTTTTTCTTATAGTGACATGCTTTGATTCCTTTCTTTGTGCGTCTTTTATAAGTATTTTCTTTGTGTTTGTGTGCTAAGTCATTTTGATTCTGTCTGACTCTTTGTGACCCCATGGACTGTAGCCTGCCAGGCTCCTCTGTGCATGGAATTTTCCAGGCAAGAATACTGGAGTGGGTAGCCATTCCCTTCTCCAGGGGATCTTCCCCACCCAGGGATTGAACCTGTGTTTCCTGTGGCTGCTATTACAGGCAGCTTCTTTACCACTGAGTCACTGGGGAAGCTGGTGTTTACCATTGTGTTCATCACGGTGATTACATAACATCTTTCAGTAGTAGTGATGTATTTTAAACAAATAATTATTTCAGTTGGATACAAAAACTTGATATGTTTTTCCTTTTTGTTATGACATAAATCACACCTTTTTGTATTTCCTATCCATTAACATATAGCTGAGTTTTAAAAAAATACTTATTTATTTATTTGACTGTGTCAAGTGCTAGCTACAGCACTCAGAATGTTTGTTGCATCGTGTTGGATCTTTTGTTGTGGTTCATGGACTCTCTAGTTGTGATGCGTGGGCTTAGTAGTGGCGGCACAAGAACTTAGTTGCTTGGCAACAGCTGGAATCTTAGTTTCCTAACCAGGGTTGAATCTGTGTCCTCTGTCTTGTCAGGTGGTTTCCTAACCACTGGACTGCCAGAGAAGTCCTTAGAGTTGAGTTTTTTTTTTTTTTAATGTTGCTCTGTTTTAACTCTACCTGAATATAAAGTGATATACTCATCACCATTGCAGTATTACAGGATTCTATGTTTGTCTATAAATTTACCTTTACCAGAAGGCTTTATATTTTCAGATGCTGTTTTATTGTGTATCCTTTTGCATTTCTTGTAAGGCAGGTTTAATGGGGATGAACTAGCTCAGCTTTTTTTTTTTATGCTACAAGGTCTTTATATCTCCTTTGCATTTAAAGTCAGTTTTGCCAAATAATAGTGTTTTTAGTTGGAAGTTACTTATCTCCAGCACTGTGAATATGTCATCCTACTCCTTTCTGGCCTGCAAAGATTTCTGCTGATAAGTCTATTTATAGTCTTATGATAGCTTCCTTGTGTGTGACCAGTTGTTTCTGTTTGGTTGCTTTCAGGATTCTTTATTTTTTATTTTGCATCTTACTATGTGCCTCTTTGCTGCTGCTGCTAAGTCGCTTCAGTTGTGTCCGACTCTGGGCGACCCCATAGATGGCAACCCATCAGGCTCCCCTGTCTCTGGGATTCTCCAGGCAAGAACACTGGAGTGGGTTGCCATTTCCTTCTCCAATGCATGAAAGTGAAAAGTGAAAGTGAAGTCGCTCAGTCGTGTCCGACTCTTCATCCTAATTGGAGTCCTTTGAGCCTCTTAAAATTAGATGTCCGTTTTCTTCCTCAGATTTGGGAAGCATTTGGCTATTAGTTTTTCATTTAGCTTGCTTCATTCTCTCTTCTCTAGCTGGTATTCCCCAGTGCATGTGTTGGTCAGCTTGATGATATTCTATCCCGTAAGTCCCTTTGACTTTCTTCACTTTTCTTCTTTTTGTTTTTTTTTGCTTTTTTTCATTCTGACTCAGGAATTTCAAAGACTCACCCGTAAAGTTCATTGATTTTTTTTTTTTTTTTTCTTCTGCTTGATCAAATCTGCCATTGATCCCCTCTTGTGAATTTTTCAATTCAGTTATTATATTCTTCAGCTCTAGAATTTTTTTTGGTTCTTTTTTTGTCTTGTCTTTTTGTTGATGTTCTCATTTTGTTCATGCATCATGATTTCATCTAGTTTTTTATTTATGTTCTGTTGTACTTTGTTTCCTAATGGCAATTATACTGAATTTTTTTGTCATTTTAATTTGTAGAACTCTTATTTGTTTAAGGTCATTTTCTAGAACTTTATTTTGTTCATTTGACTGGGTCATGATTCTGTTTTTTGTGTGTCTTGTTGTTGTGGATTTTGCATTTAGAAAACACCTTCTCTCCCATTCTTCATGGACTGGCTTCATAGAGGGGAGGATCACATCATTCGGCGTAGCTAGAGAATCTTGGTACCTCTAAAATCTTTTAGGGGGTGCTTTTTCTCTGGACTTGTCCTTGTAATTTCTCAATTGAAGGGGTTTATTATTGGTTGTTTTTTTCAAGAGTGTATAGTCTTTTGCCCTCTCTTGTGTCTTTCTGTCTCATTTAAGGTTCTCTGGGTCTACAGCAAGCCAGAGACCTGCCATTTGTTTTCCCTCAGCATCCAGTGTATGCTGGGTCCAGTTCTCTGAGTTAGGCTAGACAGAAACTAGTCCCTTATACAGCCCCTAGAAAAACTGGAATGTTGGACATAATTCTCTCTCTCTCTCTCTCTCTTTTTTTTTTCCCCCTTATCAAGGGTGATGCTGTAAGTTAGGCTTTTCATCACTATTGTGAACTGTGCTACTTGGGGAGAGGTTGAGGCAGTTGATATGGAATAACTTTTCTTACACATTTCTGGCTGGTTTAGTCTTTGAGTTTGCTGGGGGTACCTGCAGCTTTCTAACTGGTTTCGGAGCTCTCAAAAAAGTTTTGGCATCACATATAAGTCAGAGTTTCTGTGTGAGAATCTGGTGCTTCCTTTTTCTCTATTCTGCTGACTCAATTCTGGTTAGCTGGTTAGTTTTTTATCTTTTTTCAGATAATTTAGTAGTTGTACAGTTCAGTTAATGGAGAAATATACCTATGGGTTCATTTATCATCTATACAAAACTAACTTTGATACATATTAAATAATCTTTAGTATAAATTAAAATATCTGTCTTAATAATTTTTTCACCCTAACATTGAAAGAACTTTAGGTGTTTTCTCAGCAGTGTATATTAAATTCTATTAAGTTTTTAAATAACTCCAAGGTTTTCTGAGCTCCCTAACAAAAAGATTATTTTATAGGTGATCTAGCTATCTAAATTGCAAAATAGCCAGCCAGCCAGATCTTTATCACAGAAATTACAGCATATTGCCTGATCCATGGTAGACACTCAAGTGTATAATTAGTCATGGGACAAGTTTTGTCTTGATTGTCTTTGAATCAGAAATAGAAATCAAAGATCGTATTTCATGATCATCACAGAGAATTAGTAGTTGCTCTGCAGCAGTGCCAGCATGTGCTTTGTATTCCTTTCCTTTTCAGATCTTAATTGGAGGGAGATGGATGGATATATTTTATTGTTTGTGTGTTATACTTCACTCTAAAATGTCACGCTGTTTAAAAAAACCAAAAGGTTTTTTAAGATGAGTAATTTTATATAAGTTTATTCTACAGTTTCTGTGTATACTGTGTAAGAAACTATTTAGGCAGTGAGATTATAAACCTCAGAAAAGAGTACTCAGGAGTTATTGTTGAACATATTTCTAAAGTAAAATATACCAATTTAAGTAAAAACTTTTTGGTGAAAACTATATCTTATTCTGTAGTTAATGGTTTGTTGTTTGGATCATGGTAATAATGAGTTCATGATTCAAATAATTTAATAATTCATTCAGGTCCATTGTAACAGACACTACCTTAAACCTGATCATAGCTGTGTCACAGTTGTTTTTTCATTGGATCTGTTTCTATAAGGCCTACTAATATCTAGGATAACATTGGTCATTCTTAAAATTTTTTTATGTTAAATAAAACTTTGGGAAAGGGGATGGCACATTTACAGAGGTAATATCTTAAAAGAAACAAAGGTGTTCTGCTTACTTTGATGCTAGTAAACAGTGGTTACTAGCTTTATAGACTGATGATACAAGTCTTGGGCCCTTTGTGTTTTATCTCTGACGTCTTGATTCCTCACATCATCATTTGATTTTATTTTCAGTTATAGTCCTTATACTTAACATTCACATGTTCTTTTGATCTTTGCCTTTTTATCGCCTTTCATTATTCTGTACTTTGTCCACCAGTAGTTTTTAGGTTGCAGTCACAGTACTGATTCTTTTAAGCTCTATCATTCCTTTTAATTTTAATTCCAGTCTTGTTTGCTCATTGTTCACTGATACATCTTCACTTTCTGACAGTTGTTGTTGTTTTTTTTTTTTTTTTACCGGTCACACCATGCAGCATGCTGAATCTTAGTTCCCCAACCAGGGATCAAATACACGCCCCCTGCATTGGGAGTGTGGAGTCTTAACCACTCAGGGACGTCCCCTGATAGTTGCTGTTTATTTCATTGCCTTTGTTCTTGTATTCATTGTTTATTTTCCAGCTTCCTATTAAGTTCAATTTAAGATCATTTTCAACTTTCATGTTATATTGCTGGCAGTTGTTTCAGTGGTTCTGATGTCAGTGGTTTGCTGTTGGTACAGGAACATTAGCATACTTTCCTCATATTTGTTTCCTTAATAGACAAATTAAGTTGTTGTACATAATGTGATCAGAGTATAACTCTTATTATTATAGGGTTTTTTGGGTTTTTTTGTTTCTGTTAAATACTGGACTGTTCCAAAAACTGAGTCAGCAAATGTGGTATTTGTGTCATTGATGGTGATGGTTTTCCTTTTCCTTCATTGATGGCTGAAACCATTCCCTCTGCTGTTTATTTGATCTGTTCTCTAAAAAAGTTGCAATATGGCAACAGTATTTTCCCTGCATGATTTATTTTAAAAATTTACAAACAAGCAGATAAGTTGATGCCATGTGCCTGTCATCTTTGTTGTTGCTCAGTCATGGCTGACTCTTTGTGACCCCATGAGCTGTAGCATGCCAGGTTTCCCTGTCCTTCACCATTTCCCAGAGGTTGTTCAAATTCATGTCCATTGAGTCAGTGGTGCCATCCAACCATCTTATCTTCTGTCTTCCCCTTCTCCTCCTGCCTTCAATCTTTCCCAACATCAGGGTCTTTTCCAGTGAGTCAGTTCTTCGCATCAGGTGGCCAAATTATTGGAGCTTCAGCATCAGTCCTTCCAATGATTATTCAGGACTGATTTCCTTTAGGATTGACTGGTTGGATCTCCTTGCAGTCCAAGGAATTCTCAAGAGTCTCCTCCAACACCACAGTTCAAAAGCATCAATTCTTTGGTGCTCAGGTTTCTTTATAGTCCAACTCCCACATCCATACATGACTACTGGAAAAACCATATCTTTGACCATATGGACCTTTGTTGGCAAAGTAATATCTTTGCTTTTTAATATGCTGTCTAGGTTGGTCATAGCTTTCCTTCCAAGGAGCAAGAGTCTTTTAATTTCATGGCCGCAGTCACCATCTGCAGTGATTTTGGAGCCCAGAAAAATAAAGTCAGCCACTGTGTCCACTGTTTCCCCATCTATTTGCCATGAAGTGATGGGACCATACGCCATGAATGTTGAGCTTTAAGCCAACTTTTTCACTCTCCTCTTTCACTTTCATCAAGAGGCTTTTTAGTTCCTCTTTGCTTTCTTCCATAAGAGTGGTGTCATCTGCTTATCTGAGGTTATTGATATTTCTCCTTGCAGTCTTGTTTCCAGCTTGTGCTTCATCCAGCCCAGTATTCCACATGATGTACTCTGCATATAAGTTAAATAAACGTGGTAACAATATGCAGTCTTGATGTACTTCTTTGCCTATTTGTAACCAATCCATTTGTTCCGTGTCTGTTTCTAACTGTTGCTTCTTGACCTGCATACAGGTTTCTCAGGAGGCAGGTAAGGTGGTCTGATAGTCCCATCTCTTGAAGAATTTTCCACAGTTTGCTGTGATCCACATAGTCAAAGGCTTTAGCATAATCAGTGAAGCAGAAGTAGATGTTTTTCTGGAACTCTGTTGTGATCCAACAGATGTTGGCAATTGGATCTCTGGTTCCTCTGGCTTTTCTAAATCCAGCTTGAACATCTGCAGGTTCTTGGTTCATGTACTGTTGAAGCCTTGCTTGGAGCATTTTGAGCACTGCTTTGCTAGCATGTGAGATGCGTGCAGTTGTGTGGTGGTTTGAACGTTCTTTGGCTTTGCCTTTCTTTGCAATTTGGAATGGAAACTGACCTTTTCCAGTCCTGTGGCCACTGCTGAGTTTTTCAAATTTGCTGGCATGTTGAGTGCAGCACTTTCACAGCATCATCTTTTAGGATTTGAAGTAACTCAGCTGGACTTTCATCACCTCTACTAGAATTTTTCATCTCATTTGTCATCTAGATTCTGTTTTTATTATTTACATTGCTTTGTCACATATCTATCCCTCTACTTTTATTCATCAATCCATCTTTTTTATCCCCATACATTTCAGTCACTGACATCCCTTTCCCTGAAGGTGAAACCATTCTTAAAAATATTTCTGCCACGTTTTCTAGAGTAACTTGCCCTCCACATACGATTTATTCCATAGAACATTTACTTGTAGGACTGTCTTACTGATTCATAGAAATAAGGTAAGTCAGTGGAAAGTACTGTTTTAAATGTGTTAAGTAATGTCAAGAGTCAAGATCATTGAGAGCACTCTCACTAGATGGTTTCACAGGATTTGATAAGAAAAAGTACCTTTAATAAAAAGTCAGTATGTTATAAAGTACTTGGTTTTTTTTTTTTTTTTTGCATAAAATAAAAGTAAGATGTAAGGAAATTATAGAAAGTAAGCCAGAACCCATCTTGAGATAGTTTTGAATGACCTATAATGTGTCACTGAAGGAACCAATAGGGAAAAGACCTTTCTTCATATCTTTCCTGTTTTCTCATTTTCTTCCTCCTCTTTCTCTCTCCTTGTCCCTTCTTTATCTTTCCTTTCCTCCCTCCCTCTTTTCTTCACATTTGAGGGAGTTATGCATTTTATTGCACTGATTTGCTGATTGAAAAGAGTGAGGAGGTCACGTGATTGGATGGAAGCATCACTGGAGGGCACAATCTCTAAATTAAGAGTTGGGAAATTGTTTCTCTCATGGCCTGGTGGTATTTATTTTAGGATCTGCAGGCTAGACTGTACAATCTCTGAAAACTACTCGGCTGTGCTGCTTTAGTGTGCAAACAGCAGTAGGCAACATGTAAATCAATGAGCATGGTTATGTTCTAAGTAAGACTTTGTGGATGCTAAAATTTGAACTTCATGTAATTTTACATGTCACACGATTTAATTTTTTTAACTGACTTTCTCAACCATTTAAAATTTAGTAACAATTCTTAGTCTACAAAGCTTTTTAAAAAAAGCAGGTGACAGATTTGGTCCGTGATCTTTGAATTGGTAACTCTTTGTGTATAGGGATTAATCTTGTACAGGTTATTTACCAAAATGTCATTATTAGCATACACATTTCCCAATGTCAAGACCTTTTTTTTTTTTTTAATATCCTCTTAATTAGATGGGGATACAGAATTCTGTACAGCTAATTCCAGGTGTCAGTGAAGTGAGGGAAGAAGAAAAATACTTGATATGGTTGATCCCACTGATAACATGGAGATTCTGGCTTGGCCTTTCAGTCTTGTCTCATCAGTCTAGCTGCTGTTTCTAAGTCTTGGGGCAGAGAAGCGGATCAAATAGAGGGGCCTACTCCTAAATCTCTTCTTAATGGTATTAAACGCCCAAGGTTTGGAGTCAAACCTAGATTCAGATCTCTTATAAGATGTGTGACTAGTTATGTAACTCCTCTGAGCATAATACAGACTTTTAGGATGGTAGTAACAATTAAAACAATAATGGTGGCTAACACTTTTGGCTAACACTTTGTGCTTAAACTGTGTGCTATGCAGTGTTCTAAGGACTTTTTATATGTATAGTAACTCATTCAGTTCTCTCACAACCATAATAATTGTATATACCATCATTTTTAAAATGAGGAAACTGAGACACAGGAGATTTTAAAAAACGTATTCAGGGTCACATAGTTACTAAGTGGCAGAGCCATCATGTGAACTTGGACAGTCTGGCCTGAGTGTGAGCTTTTAACTTACAGGGTTTACTATCTTCCAAAGTGAGAGTATCTGTAAAATGCCTAACATGTAGGTCTTCAAAAAATAGATATGTTTACTTTGCTGAATAGAGTGCTACCTGTTCCTCAAGAAGCTTGTGTTCTTGTGTGATGCCAGATATTCCATAAATATGAGATTCAAATTATGGTTTTTCAGAATGCATTTTACTTTTTTCAGTTACATACTATTTATAGGATATTTTTTTCCATATAAGTTTTTTAGTACTACTATTGTTAAGAATTGAAATTGAAATGTATCACCTTCTGTAAGGCAGTATGGTCGACTTAGACTCTGAAGCTGGAAGGCCTCTGGACTCCTGTTTTTATCCAAGTTCTGCAGTTACCTTTGTGTGACCTTGGATACATGGTTTGACTCTGTGTCCCTTTTTGGCTGTAGACTGATGATAATCCTCAGAGTCATGGAACTCAGCTGAGATAACCTGTGTTATGGTGCCTAGCAGTGTGTCCAGTATGATACCAGCTATTCAATAAATGCTAGTACTTTGCTCACCTCCCTGTTATAGGGAGCCTTAAAGATTGGAAACTGAGGCCCAATAGTACAGCTGCTTTGAGACTTAGAGCCAGTTTTCTGACTTCTCAGTCTTGTTCTGTTTTTGGTGTTCACACTTGTTTATGCATTACATTAAAAAGAGTTATGTATATGACTTTTTTTTTTTTTAAGGACAAAACCCAACATTCTTACTAAAAATAGCTAAATTATTTTTGGTATTTTGAACTTTGAAACTAATCTTTAAAAAATCATATTGATAATTTAGTAAACCTGGAAGCCATTCAAATCACATATATGAAGTTTTAAGACCACTAACATTTCCCCTTTCATATGCATTAATTTTAATAAAGTACTGTTATAGAAAAAATAACTTCCAAGCAACATGATAGAATAATTTAAAAAACCCATCCAATCACATTCAGAGAAATGGCTATTAACACTTTGAAATAAAAAAGGCTAATTATGACAGTACTTTGTAACTGACTTTTACAATTAAAATATCAATTAATGTTATCTATGCTAAATTCAGATCTTGATAATTTTTATTTGTTCCATTGTGTGGATGGATGGTTATCAGTTCCTTTTAGCAATCTCCTATTTTTATGGTATGTCAGTTTTTTCCCAGGCTTTATAGAAACATCGTATTTTGCAAAACTGTCCTATTTCACCAAAAATGGGATCTTTGATTCATATGGTTGATCCTCGTATTCATTTTTAAGACTTTTGATGTATGTTAATAATTTTCTGCCAGAAAGAAAATGCGTATTTATTTATATTCTCACAAGGGAAAGCTATTGCATTTTTGAAGAAGCAGCAATATGTGGCATAAATCTTATAGATCCTTTTTTTCTCTTTACATGTTGTCACTTTAATATTTTGCACAGTAATATATTTGGAATAATATTTTAATTTTCAGGAGTGGAATTATTTATAACTGCATATAATAATATATCTCAAGTGATGTTCATGCAGTTTTTAAGAGCATTTTGTGGGTTTTTCTTTTTTCCTCTATTTGCATGTAGTAAGTGGTAAATTTGCATGGAACATCTGAAAAACAGAGCGGCAGAATGAATTGAATGTGTTTATTACTGTTTGTCACTTAACTTGATAGTTTAGAGACAAAGTCCTACTTTTGAGAGAAAATTGAACTTACTAATGTGTCCCTTATTTGTCTTCTTGTGAGTTGTTCCCTTTCTCATGATTAACAAGATGTATCTCACGATTAACAAGATTTAAACTAATACTGTTTGCCATTTAGTCCTACATGTTTGTGAGATAATTGTAAGAACATCTTAAGAATTAAATTAGGTAAATTATTTTTTTCTAGTTATGATTATTTGATGTTTTTATTCCTACATGTGTATTTGGAACCAAAAAGAATAGCTATGAATTATGGTTTTTTTTTAATTCAGTAGACTACTCAAAGTTATGGTCATCTTATAACATCAATAGTAGTAGAAGTATATAGATCTTAAGATTTGAATAAACCGTAAAGATAGAAATCTAGTCCAGCTTCTTACTTGATGAAATAACCCCTTCTTCAGTATTCTTGCTGGGCTTCCCTGGATGGCTCAAATGGTAAAGAGTTTACCTGTAATACAGGAGACCCGGGTTCAATCCCTAGATCGGAAATACCCACTGGAGAAGGAAATGGCAACCCACTCCAGTTTTCTTGCCTGGAGAATTCTATGGACAGAGGAGCCTAGTGGGCTACAGTCTCCTGATTACAGTCAGGTCAGTTCAGTTCAGTTGCTCAGTTGGGTCCAACGTTTGGTGACTCCATGGACTGCAGCATGCCGGGCCTCCCTGTCCATCACCAGTTCCCAGAGCTTGCTCAAACTCATGTCTGTCGAGTCAGTGATGCCATCCAACCATCTCATTCTCTGTCGTCCCCTTCTCCTCCTGCCTTCAGTCTTTCCAAGCATCAGGGTCTTTTCCAGTGAGTCAGTTCTGCAGCCTACAATGAGTCAGCCTGCAACGAGTCAGTGAGTTGCAAAGAGTCGGACATTACTAAGGGACTAACACTTTCACTTTGACTGACCTTGCTAGGTCTTCTGGAACAGCAGTAATGAAACATTCAATTCACATACATTAAGCTTACAAAGTAAGAGGGGTATAAGATTTTGCTCTAAAGAGAGTTTAAAATATTTGATATTCCCATGGCATGGTATTAATGAGGTATTAATGGTACCATGGTATTAATGAGGAAGTTTTAATGACACCTTTTGGGTTCAGGGTAGTATGTTTTGAGCCACTTTCTTGCAATATAATACAAGCTTTGAATATTTTATTTATAAATATCTTTTTAAATTCCCCATATAGTGAAACAGGGAAGGGGGGGGTCTTTTTTGTTCCGCATAGAAGTTCTGTGTTACCTATCAATCAAGTATTTACAGACTGTTGAAACAAAACGGAGATTATATAAAAGAAAGCTGGAATGGTACTTTAGACTCTTCATTTTCTTAGTGTTAATTTTAAAGTGATAACATACTAAAACTCTTAGTCACAAAACTTTTCAGCTGTTGTGCTAAACAATTAAAACACATCAAACAAGCCCCACTCACCAAACCAAAGGAAAGCACATTCTATGAAAACAGTATTTTGACAAGCACTGATACTCCTAGGTCTTAAGAAATAGCTATCAAATATTTCTCCAGTTAAAGGTTTTGTGTAAGTAGCGCATCTCCATTTTCTATACTTTATCTTAATATGCAAGTTTATTACTTCAGTGCTTGACTAACTTTTGCCTTGCTGATGATCTGTTGAGCTTTGTACCTGAGAGCTGTACTAATCACTGTGCTTATTGTTTGAATGTCTGGTACAGGAAGCGAGCAGCTGCAAAACATCTAATAGAACGCTACTACCACCAGTTAACTGAGGGCTGTGGAAATGAGGCCTGCACGAATGAGTTTTGTGCTTCCTGTCCAACTTTTCGTCGTATGGATAACAATGCAGCAGCTATTAAAGCCCTCGAGCTTTATAAGATTAATGCAAAACTCTGTGATCCTCATCCCTCCAAGAAAGGAGCAAGCTCAGCTTACCTTGAAAACTCTAAAGGTGCCTCTAACAACTGCTCTGACATAAAAATGAACAAGAAGGACGGGCAAGGAGCAAGAGATGATTTTAAAGGTAAGTTGTTCTATTTTTAATTGAGAATTTTTGACTGAAAACAAAATTAGAGATTTTCAAAATGTGTGAGGTGTTGGTGTTGTCGTTTGCTTAGGACATGTTTATAGTGGAATTGATTTTTATGTGGAAAAGGGCAGAACTAAATAATAATTGAGTTAATGATTTAACTCTTTCACTATTCTTATGGTCTCTAATTAGAAGCAGATTATATTTCCAAAAGTTCATTTCTTAATGGATTGATTAGAAATATTAAATGTTTTCCACTAGGAAAAATGTATTACGTAGTAGTTAATCACATAAGCTGGCCATGAAGTCAACCAGCTTAGAATAGCTGGCCTAATATCTGGAATGCATTTTGGAACCTGAGCACTATATAGCAGACGGAGCAGAAAGAGGAATTTCTATTTCTGAAGACACAGCAAATGTTGTAATAGTTACCTGAAGAATAATGTTTTTCCTTCTAATTTATTCTTTCTGTATCATGCTCATCTTCTCCCAGGCATTTAGCACACTCATACTGCCAAGAATCATTACCTAACAATGGTATACTCCATCCAAGCCTTACTTTGCTGTCTAATCACCCAAGTTTTCTTTCTCCCAGTGAAGGCAAATCAGTATTAGAAACAAGCTAATTGAATTTCTGAATGAATGACAGCCCTGCCCAGAGGTAATTCTGTTTTAAAAAAGGAAGCTTTTTGTTTAGGATGTATATAAGTTAAATCTCTATAAAGTTTTCAGTAACGTCATTTGAATCAAGTTTAAATTAGTGAAATGTTGTTGTGTTATAGCTTCTATTCATTTCCACAATAAAGCAGTTCTTACAACTTTATACAACTTTATTGTGTGAATATTTCTATTCTGTGAATTAGTGCACACCTTAGATAAATAAGGGAATGTTGTTAATATGTATAATGTAAAAGAAGGGCTTCCCATATAGCTCAGTCAGTAAAGAATCGGCCTGCAATGCAGGAGACTGGGATTTGATTCCTGGGTGGGAAAGATCCCTTGGAGAAGGAAATGGCTACCCACTCCAGTATTCTTGCCTGGAGAATCCCATGGACAGAGCAGCCTGGCGGGTTACAGTCTGTGGGGTTGCAAGAGTCAGACACGACTGAGCGACTGAATCACCAGCACATTATGTGCATTTTCCCAGTAAATGTGTATCACAAGAACAACAGTTACTGTGAATGTAGGGTGTGCTGTCACAGTTGAATGCAGCAAGCCATTGAGGTTTATAATACAGGATGGGTGTACCCATCTTTTTGGCTATGTGCTTTATCTGGATTAGAGGTACTTAGTGGAATCCCAGGGACAGGGGAACCTGGTGGGCTGCCGTCTATGGGGTCGCACAGAGTCGGACACGACTGAAGCGACTTAGCAGCAGCAGCAACAGCAGTGGTTAATCCCAGTCTTCGTGTACTGTTTAAGCTCAAATCTGTATAATTTAGCAGTTTGTTCTTCCAGTCTGCAACACTCTTCTTCCGTCCCCTTTTTCTGGCAGCATCTGTATTCACTGTTGTATGTTTCCACCAGGAATCATGAATGCGTCAATGCCACTAGTACTTTTGAGTGCCAATTATATTTGCTAGCTCTAATTTCAGTTTTGAGTATTGAATAGTTTGCCCTAAACTCTGATTTTGCATGAGAATTTAAGTATAAAATGGTATAGATTAAGAATATTATTCAAATACACATATAAAATATATAGGTATATCATACAAAAATGTCTCAATTATTGTTTTCTCAGTAGAATGCCTCATGATACCCAAATGTTAGAATGTTTATATCTCAAAATGCAGTGTCCTTTTAGCTAATTTATACTTATGTCTGAAAGATTCAGCTTAACATTTTAAGCAAAACACTATGTGGATAAAATGTTGGTACTTTTTATGTAGAATTAGTAGAATGTCAGAAACACTTGAAGATGTTCTAAAGGGCATGACATGTCACCAACAGGGTATGTGGCTCTAGAACGTTGCTGTCCAAACATAAGGCATGTTTACGGCATGCAGAGCGTTAACAACTTTATGATTTGATGATTAGGAAGCACAGTGTCCTGTGTCCTAACTGGATAGTTATTTATAATAGCTACTTACCATGTATTGGTTGCATATTAAGAAATTAGGATTTTTTTTGCATTATCTTAAAAGAACATGTTGTAATTTTTTTCCCATTAAAATAATGGGAAATACACTCCAGTTAGCAGTTTCACACTTTCCAGGAAGAGATTATTGAAGTTTAGAAGAAGATGCCTATGTGTTTTTAATAGAACAAACCTAAGGATTTATTCTTAGAGGGTGTGGCTGTAAAAGAATGTGTTGCCAGTCTGGTATCAAGGACCAAAGATTAGATTTGTGGTGTGATAAAAATCTGGTATTTTGGTGGTTCAGCATTTGGAAGCTGTTCATTCACTAATCATTTGCATTTTAAAATGTCTTTTACTCTAAAGCAAATATAAAAGTAGAGGTTGGAATCATATTAAGAAATTTTATATGTTGTACAGTACAAGGGTCCATTTGTCATAATGACGGTAATTATCTACATGACTAAAATTATCCTTTGATGACAAAGCTGTTATTCTTTTGATTAAAGGGATAGATTAAGATTTTTGTCAATAACATTGTTTTCGAATATATCTTCTTAAAGTTAATAGACAAAATATATCACTTGTTCCCTTTCCTATAAACATATCTGAATAATTTATTCAAAATTACGAAAACTATTTGGAGTGCTTCATTTTTATTTCTGCCACAGTTTGATAATTTTTACTAGCCAATATGAAAAGTGGTCTTGAAATGTTCCCAGGTGGTGCAATGGTAGAGTATCTGCCTGCCACTGCAGAAGACTCAAGAGACGTGGGTTGGATCCCTGGGTCAGAAGATCCCCTGGAGTAGGAAATGGCTATCCATTCCAGTATTCTTGCCTGGAAAGTTTCATGGACAGAGGAGCCTGATGGGCTACTGTCCATGGGTCCCAAAGAGTTGGACATGACTGAGCACAGCACATTTTTTTTTAATTTGTTAAAGAACAGTTTTATGATGTGTAGATACCTCTATAGTCTTTGTTTTCATAATTTGAAATGGTGATACTAGTTAGCTTATTTTATCTACTAATAAAAAATAAATGATTTTTTTTCTACTCAAAATATGAATTAGTCATGTTTGCCTCATTTATCAGGAAAGCAAACCCTCAGAAATCTACTGATAGACTTCCACTGAGGTCTGCAGACCTGTTTCATAAATCGGTCCCCCAAGTGCGAGTGAGGATTGGAATACTAGTGTTTAGTTTTCGCAGTTTCTTTCATAATGGCATGTCATGATAAAGATTGGTGAATGAATTTGGAGTTAGCTAGCATAAAGTACCTGCCCGGATGTATTAGAGAGCTGGAGGGAAGAGAGCAGTTTCAGAGGATCACATTTCAGATATGAAGTGATTTTAGTCCTTCCTTTGGAGTTAAGACGTAATTACAGTAGAGAAAGTAAGTTAATAAAGCCATGCAAACTAAATTGATATGGCTCAGGACACAAAAGTCTTGGGGTATTTAGCAAGCATAAAACATAGACCTTCTTCTGTTAGTTTAGAATGAGATATTGTGTTTGGTCATTAAATATTTCATATCCTTTTAGTAATTGGTTAATCTTACCTGTCAAACATTTGAGTACTTTGAGTAATGCCAGACATGTTTGATAATAATTAAGGATCAGAATACACACACACACACAAATAACATGGAACTTTCATATTTTTAATTATCTTTGCCCAGAGTATTTATTCTTCTTTTTGCTATTGATTTGTAAAGTGAAATTTGGTTTTCTACTGTTGTAAAGGCTATTTTCACTCATCTTTTTATTTAATGTAGTTATTTGACCATAGCATTGAAGCACTTTTGCTTATGTATTTTCATTTAAAATACATTTATTTTATTATTGTATCCCATAATTTGTTGTTATTGAAGTTTTATTTTATTGAAGTACTTATAATATACAATAAATTGTTGACTGTTAAAACATTTTCTTTTATACCTTGGGGTTTTCCCAGTGGCACAGTAGTAAAGAATCTGCCTGCCAGTGCAGGAGATTTGGGTTTGATCCCTGGGTCAGAGAGAATTTCTGGAGTAGGAAATGGCAAACCACTCCAGTTTTCCTGCCTGGAAAATTCCACGGACAGAGGCTGATGGCCTACAGCTCATGGGATCACAAAGAGTCAGACAAGACTGAGCACACACTATTTGATATTCATGCAAGTCATAACAGAAAAAGTACTGTTACTGAGGTATATTTCTCAGCTTTGGTAGTGAAAATTTGTAATTATATAGGCTTATTTCAGATAATAGGATGGATTTTTCTGATTTTTTTTTTTTTAGTTGATAATCAATCATGGAATGAGTACATTATAGTTAATTTTAATTTTAAAGTTGTTTTTTTTTTTTCTTAGTTGAACTTCATGGGAGCTTTATGAAGTGTTAAGTCAACACATTGCTGTATTGTGTGATGTTCCCAAGCATTGGGGTTTGCTACTTTTTGAGTTTGATTGTTTTACATTGTTTTCTGCTTCAGTCACTCAGTACCTTCTTTGAAAAGGTCAAACACTATAAAAGCTCAGATTAAGGTGCACAAAATAAATCAACATTTGAGTAAGATCAGAACTTGGAGTTTTAGAAAATAGTGTGTTAAGGTTCATTTTTGTGTGTGGGCTTGTATTTTTTTCTTGAGTAAGGAAAGTGTGAGAGAAGGAACACATGGAGGTTTTCTTTTTCTAATGTATCTCATGCAGTGGCAGTCTTCTTAAGTACTCATGCATTCCATAATCTCTATATTTACTCTATTCCTCTCAAGGGAATATACATATAGATTTAAATTTTGTCATTAAAGATAACGAGAGTCATAGCGTTGTCTGGTTTTTCTGAAAGAGGATAATGGCAGATATAAAAAAGTCTAATAACAAAAGCTTCTAAGTAGGCCTAAGCCACATTATTTAAAGACAGATATGAGAGGGAGGTAACATGAATTCCAGCAAACTGCAACAGACTTTGTCATGTCTGTAACAATTCATTGCTCCAGATATTTTTATCTCAAAAAGTCCTTGAAGTGTTCTCTTCTTTTTTATTTCTTCTTTGATTTCATTAGCATTTCACCTTGTTAGCATTTTTGTAACTGTGAAAATGTGTAGTAAGTTGAATTCAGTCTGGCCTTTCATGATCTCCTGTCATTTTTGCCTTAGGATATTATTTCTTTATAGGGAAGAATGGATATAATAGAAAATCTTAATAAACTCCCATGGATTTAAATATTACAAGCTGAAAAAACAGTGGTAACATCAGTTTAGGGGAGATAACCATTACTTGTATTTTAAAGACTGAAGTCAAGGTGGAGGAAATGAAAGGCTTCTTGTAAGGATCAGCTAGAGTGCAATATTAAGTAGACTCCAGAACGAATGCTGTCTTATTACAAACAGTGGAAATTTATTTCTAGCTCGTCCAACAATTGTAATATCCTGGATTGGCAGAGAGTTCTGGTTCACGCAGTCATTCAAAGATGGAGCTTTATTGGCAACTATTATCCTCAGCACAATTTTCAGAATCATCCTAGGAGTGTCATCCCATTAGCCAGAGGGAGAAGAGCCTTGGCCTGAAAGTAGCACTTATCTCAGAAAGCTGGGAAAGAAGGAGAATGTGTCCAACTCTGTACCCAGAAAGGAGAGGAAGTAAATTTTGGTGACTACTAGTGGTATGTTTTGGAGAAGGAAATGGCAACCCACTCCAGTGTTCTTGCCTGGAAAATCCTGTGGATGGAGGAGCCTGGTGGGCTGCTTGCTATCTGTGGGGTCGCACAGATTCGGACACGGCTGAAGCAGACTTAGCAGCAGCAGCAGCAGCAGTAGTAATGTTTCTCTTGTCTGCTTGTAAGTTGCCTTCTTCCCACTCTGTTTTTTAATTACTCTGTAACTATTTCCTGTTCCCGTGTAAGATTTATTCCAGCCTATTACTTGGCTGCATATGGCAGTATCTGTCAACTTCAGAGTGTATGGTTAGTGATAATATTAATTCTTCTCCGTCACCCACAGAATGGTCAACCTGGGGGGGAAAAAAAAGAAAAAACAAGTATAAAGGAAGACTCAGACAGGAACTGGTTTGGTTTTAGGACGTGGGCTGTTTCCAAAAGAAGACTCTGAAGGAACCTTTCTGAAAACATTGCCTCAGTCCTAGTCTTTTGAAAACAATAGTGAAGTGAGAAACCTCTCAGAAATATGTTGTTGTTTCTGGTCTACAGTGAGGAATGTGATGAATCAGCACATGGTATCCTTGATCCATATTTACAGTTAATGGTGCATGTTAATATATGCCATCATTGTGAAAAGAGTTTGAGCTCATTAAGTTTGAGCTGTGTATAAGAATGTATATAGAATATAAAAGAATGAGTAAGGTTGTACTGCTGTTACTAGTACATTGGGAAAAAAAGATAAGCATGTTTTGTTTGTTGAAACAAAGATACTTTTTAAAAATAGTTGTAAATCACAAGTGGTATTTAGTGTAAAATATTTGGCTATTTTGTTTTTCACTAGAATTTATTAAAGCAAACATGCGTGTATATTATAAAAATAAATGTTCTCTCTTCTCCTAATTTTCTAGATGTGACTTACCTAACCGAAGAGATGGTGTATGAAATTCTTGAATTATGTAGAGAGAGAGAGGATTATTCCCCTTTAATTCGTGTTATTGGAAGAGTTTTTTCTAGTGCTGAAGCATTGGTACAAAGCTTTCGGAAAGTTAAGCAACACACCAAGGAAGAACTGAAATCTCTTCAAGGAAAGGATGAAGATAAAGATGAAGACGAAAAGGAAAAGGCTGCATGTTCCGCAGCAGCTATGGAGGAGGATTCAGAAGCATCTTCCTCAAGGATAAGTGATAGCTCACAAGGAGATAACAACTTACAAAAGTTAGGCCCTGATGATGTGTCTGTGGATATTGAGGCTATTAGAAGGGTCTACACCAGATTGCTCTCTAATGAAAAAATAGAAACTGCTTTTCTCAATGCACTTGTGTATTTGTCACCTAATGTGGAATGTGACTTGACGTATCACAATGTATACTCCCGAGATCCTAATTATCTGAATTTATTCATTATTGTCATGGAGAATAGAAATCTCCACAGTCCTGAATATCTGGAAATGGCTTTGCCACTATTTTGCAAAGCAATGAGTAAGCTACCCCTTGCAGCCCAAGGAAAACTGGTCAGACTGTGGTCTAAATACAGTGCAGACCAGATTCGGAGAATGATGGAAACATTTCAGCAGCTTATTACATACAAAGTCATAAGCACTGACTTTAACAATCGAAATCTAGTGAACGATGATGATGCTATTGTTGCTGCTTCCAAGTGCTTGAAAATGGTTTACTATGCAAATGTAGTAGGAGGGGAGGTAGACACAAATCATAATGAAGAAGATGATGAAGAGCCCCTTCCTGAGTCCAGTGAATTGACACTTCAGGAGTTATTGGGAGAAGAAAGAAGGAACAAGAAAGGTCCTCGAGTGGACCCACTGGAAACTGAACTTGCTGTTAAAACTCTGGATTGTCGAAAACCACTTATCCCTTTTGAAGAGTTTATTAATGAACCACTGAATGATGTTCTAGAAATGGATAAAGATTATACTTTTTTCAAAGTAGAAACAGAGAACAAGTTCTCTTTTATGACATGTCCCTTTATACTGAATGCTGTCACAAAGAATTTGGGATTATATTATGACAATAGAATTCGCATGTACAGTGAACGAAGAATTACTGTTCTCTACAGCTTAGTTCAAGGACAGCAGTTGAATCCATATTTGAGACTCAAAGTCAGACGTGACCATATCATAGATGATGCACTTGTCCGGGTAAGTTGGGCTACTGTTTAAAAATTAGTACTAGATCCAGTACCTAATGATGGGCATGCTGTGATACAGTTCAGTGAATTCATTTTATAAGTGACTTTTTGGGGATGTGGGTGAATGTATATGATACTATATAGTATAGGAACGCATTGACTTTTTTTTTATTGTAAGTACTATACTTTTGTTGTTGCCCTGTCCAAGTTTATAAATGTTCCACAAAATATTGATTGTCTTGTATCATGGTTAACTCTCTCTTTGAAAAAGAATAAATTTTCTAAATTTGACAACTAACCCCTGAAGTTTTTTCATTCAGAAGAGAAGTGGATGTTTTAGAACACAGAACAAGGGGACTTGGGAGATACCCGATAATAAGTATGAATGTTAAGTCTTACTGGGGAGAAGTGGTAGGATAATACCACACCATAAAATAGAAGTGGTGTCTAAAAATTCCATCGTGTAAAATTTGTGAGGTAGATGAAGTGACCCAGCCTGGAGCACGCTGCGAGTGAGCGTCCCTGCTGGGTCACCCTGAGTGTCCCTGTAAAGCACTGCTGGGCTGTGAGTTTCCTCCCACTTCAATGTACATACGGACTGTGCAGGGCCTTAGAGTTGGTTGGCACTTGTGGGAAAACAACTATTCCAGGAATCTTACAATTAATGGTGCCTATATAATCATTCCAGTCTAGGGAGAGGGAGAATGCTGAGAATACATGTACCCTCTTTCAGATAACGTTGCTTTTTGTTCATTCTTTACCTCCACAGAAAGTAAAAATTTACTGTCCTCATTTAAGAATATAAGCCTGGCTAGAAGACAGAATCCAGATGCCAATCACATGTACCAACATTTACATTTGTCAGAGGGTTCTTTATCACAGAGTGTTGTTGTATTTATAATATTAGGTATACCTGGTATTACTAGTTGTATTTCATCAACTTCAAGTAAAATTTAATGGCAACTAAAATTAAGATATAGTCAGTCTTATATACTTATAAAGGAAAAGAGCCCATGGCACAGATAAGTAGAAAGTAATGATACTTATTTCAAAATGTACTTTAGTTTTAGAATTAGATTTGTCTAAAACTGAGAATTTATAAAACTAAATCATTGGGGAGAGTTGTTGGACATCTTGGAAATTTAAAAGGTGTGGAATTCTGTACTTCTCTTTTACTGTTTGTGTGTGTGTGTGTTTTTAATACGAAATATATTTCTAGTGTTGAAGATTCTACATTATTTAAGAAACTCAGGCAGTTTTTCGCCAGAGACAGGAAAGGGCAGTGGTTGCTTGAAGTAATTACCATTGCTGCTTTCTGGTGTCCTTTTAATTTTATTTTAGTGGTTTTGAGCTACATGAATAACTAATAATGTACTATACTTAATAACTGATCTTCAGGCAGCTAGTAACTTATTTTCTATAGTTTAGCAGAATGATAGGATATTGTATAAGGAAGTGATGATGTTTTATAGAAAGCATGTTGAGGTCTGTCTGTGAATTTCCATTGTTAGAAGAGCAAATCCCTAAACTACACGTTTTATCTTTGTCTTTTGGGGTTTGGGATCCTTTGATGTGTTTCCAGCAAAAGCTATACCTGACCTTTGAAATTAACTCTGTAAGACTCAATCCAGAGTTTTAAAAAATTTTCTGCCTTACTAACTGCCCTCTCAGAAATCTATTCTTTCCCTCTGCCCGTGTCCCATTCCCCCGATACTCCAGTAAAGCAAGATGAAGAACCTACAGAAGTTTAGGTGCTTATTGTATACTTATTTTATTCTATTTTAAAAATTAAACCTCCAGAATTTTGAGCAAATAACCGTTTTGGTTTATAAGGACTTCCTTTGAGCAAGTGTTAGGGTAAAGTTAACTGTGAGCTTTTAAATTATGCTAACAAATTTTTTTTCCCCCTTATGTTTGGCTTATTATATCAAAGCTAGTGTTCATTGGGTAACATCTGTACTTGAATATTACCACTTCAGAAACCCTTTATGTGAGGCACTTTGCTAAGCAGTAGAGATGTAAAGATGAATCATGATTGCTGAGGAGCTTAGGGGCACACATTAAACAGATTTTAGTCTCATTTTCTTCCGCTCTTCACTTCTCTCCCTCCCTTCTTTCCATCTTTCGTAACAGTGTGAAAAGATTTTTTTTTATTTTTTAAAGCATCAAAATAGATGATGGTAGTCACATTGATAATCTGCAAATGTTGAGGGGACATTCATAGCAGGTGATACAATAACAAGTAGTGTAAGGTGATCCTCTCAGGGTACACTGTAGAAAATACTGATGGAGTTTCAACATCTCGTTCCCCAAAGATCTACTTTGCCTTTTTTAAGCCTCATCTTTTTATATCACAATTTGATAAGCAAAATAAACCTATTGACCACTATCTTGTGTGCATGTATGCTAAGTTGCTTCAGTTGTGTCTGACTCTTTGTGACCCTATGGACTGTAGCCCACCAGGCTCCTCTGTCCATGGGACTCTCCAGGCTAGAATACTGGAGTAGGTTGCCATGCCCTCCGGGGGATCCTCCTGACCCAGGAATCGAACCTGTGTCTCTTATGTCTCCTGCATTGGTAGGAGACACTTTACCACTGCTAGCACCACCTTGGAAGCCCAACCACTTTCTTACGACCTGCTAATTTTGAACTACAGAGTACGGCCAGGAAAAGAAGACGAGATGAGAAACTTTGTGGTGGGTTCAATATTAATAATTAAATAATTAAGGTTATAGAGTCTTAGACTTTTAAGAGCTAAAAGAAGCCTTAAAACCTGTCTACTCATTAGTTTATAAATGAGGCCTGGAAATTGGTTATACATATATGGCACTCTTGAGTATGTTTTCTGTTGGATCTTATTTGTCAGTTATTCTAAGACTGACTAACTTGAAGGGAGGGGTAGTAACTTCACTTACTGATTACAGACTTTTTGTTTTAAAAGAAAAATAGTATTCAGTGGTTTCATGTACTATGTAATTCAAAGCAGAGTAGCAGATTGTTCCCTAATTGGAGTTTTTGGAGGAATGTTTTCGATGACAATAGGAGTATTATTAGTGTTTACAGTATTTTTATCAAACTTAACATATCATTCACTGGTTATAGGGCACACTGTTATTACCATTAAAAAGAAAAAATGCTGCCAGTTTAGTTTTGAGATGCTATCAATTTTATGTTATATCCTGATTTCAGATACATTAAAGTATAAAAACAGAAAAGCAGATTTTAAGAATCAATGAAATATAATATATCAGTTGTCTTTCCACAAATAGATATCAGGATTGTTTAAGAACTACCCCTACACCCTTAAATTAGTTGAATATTTCTCCCTGGAACTTACTTTCACTATTTTTTGTTGTTCCTTAGGAAAGAGTACAGTGATGATGATGTTTAGTTGCCAAGTCATGTCTTAACTCTTCTGGGACCCCATGGACTGTAGCCCGCCAGGCTCCACAGTCCATGGGATTTCCCAGATAAGAATGGAGTGGGTTATCATTTTCTTCTCCAGGGCATCTTCCTAACCCATGATCAAACCCAGCGTCTCCTGCATTGCAGGCAGATTCTTTACCACTGGGCCACCAGGGAAGTCCCAATACAGTGATAAATAGGCTCAGAACTCAGCTTTCAATTTGAATGAGAAAAGTTCTAATGTGATGAGGTTATTTACAGTATTTTGCTAATAACATTTACCTCTTTGTGCGCCTCACATCTGAACATGAGATGTAGAATTGGATAGGAGAGTCCAAAAAAGATGAAAGTTGATGCAGACAAATGACTGGACTGTCGAGAGATCATGCTCAATCTCTTCTAAAAATCACTCACCCTTTATTTTTTTTGGTTTTTTTCTTTTGACTTTGCTGGTACTATCTAATCTAGTCCCCAGCATTTTCCTTGTTAGACACCGTTAGTTATTGTTGAAACAAAACTTGATTCTTTACTTGTCAACTGACCTACTTTTAGGTAGTCCTTTAGGAGTACTCTGTGGCCCTTTGGTATGCTTGATTATATCTTCTACATTCACTATATTATGCTTAGTGCAGTGGCCATTATAGTTTCTTAAGATTGATTCTAGTTGAAGAACTTTATGCTTGGTTTATGTCCTTTAAGTAGAACAAGAGAATGAAGTAGATCTACGTAGATTCTCAGCACCAAATAGTTTAAAGCAGTGAAACTTGTCAGACTCCTTAGTGTTATGGGAGGAAAATGAGACTCAGATTCTAACCTATAGAAATTAATGGCAGAATTATAAGTAGAACTAACAGTTCCTGGTCTCACAGGGAGATGTGATTATATTATATTTGGCTCTTACCCAAACATTTATAGTTAAGATAAAGCAACTTCATCTCTATGGAAAAATGAAAAAACTAAATGTGTCTGGATAATCTAAAAATCTTATTATTCCAGTCAAAATTTGATGCGGTAAAGAATATAATGCAAGAGATGCGGGTTTGATCCCTGAGTCAGGAAGATCTTCTAGAAAAGGAAATGGCTACCCACTCTAATATTCTTGCTTGGGAAATCCCATGGACAGAGGAGCCAGGTGGGCTACAGTTCATGGGGTTGCAAAAGAGTTGGATACAACTTAGTAACTAGACAACAAGAAAACCTGTATATAAAAATAAATGAAGGGTGCATATAAATTCTCCTTTTCAGAATGTTCATTGACGTATATTCTTCCAATTTCCAAATATCCTACCTTCAGGATAGCTTTTGATTTAAAAAATTCAATTTTAAATGGTATGTGTCTACTACATTAAGTAATTTACCTTTGCCATTTAGTTCTTAAGTCTTTTGTAATTGAATAATGAATTAGAAGTGCTTATTTTAAGAGAAATGAAAATAAATGCAGTCCCTTAATAATGACCTTTGTCAAAGTAGTTATTGCTGAATTTTATGCTTTTTGTTTTTTACCACAATCAAACATAGTTTTTGTAAAAGATAGACTTCGTGTGATAAATGATACCATATTTTACAGGACCACTTTAGATATCTGATAATCTAAATAATAATAAGAAATTTTCACCCACTAAATTCATTTGCCATCTATTTTTCAAATCCTTCTTTTTATGAATATTTGCACTTGAATGTATCGATTCATAATATAAATTTATTGTGATATATACTTAATGTAAAGAGAAATACAGAAGTGCATAACGAAGAGAAAATCACTCAAAATTTTTAAAAAGGTTGTTGCTAGTCATTGAGGAGGAATAGAGCATAATAAAGAGCTTGCTGCCTCAACTAGAATCTCTGTTCTACCACTTACTGCTAACGAGCAAGTTTATGAATCTCATTTCTTCAGGTTATGCATCTGTAAAATGGGGTTAATAATATTAGCAACCTGACAAGGTTCTTGTGAAAATTAAATAAGTTGATACATGTAAAGTGCCCTGACATATTAAGTGCTGTATGTTTTGTTGTTAAAGCCGTAATAGTTTTGTTCTTTAATGGCTGAGTTAAGTTTTTAGCCAAGCCTGAAAAAAAAATTTTGAGAATTAATAAAATACAAGTAATAATTTTTCAGGGAATTCATGTAAGTGTTTCATATACATTTACTTATTAGTATATTTATATGCTTATTTTTACAAATAAAACTGAAACAGATAAAGTGACCTTACTTTAAAATTACCATAATAATAGAACATATTGCATTAAATTCTTTTGGCATTCAGGGTGGGAGATGGAGAGTGAAGATTGGTGGAAATGGAGAGACATGTAATATGTTATTAAGTGAAGTTTAATTTGCTTCACTTGTCTATATGAAGTGTCTTGGGTAGAGCTAAGACTGGAAAATAGGGCCCTCAAGTATCAGTCACATTGATAACGGAGTTACCTCTCAGTCACAGATGCTAGTGAGGAAGAGACAGAGGACACATAATTAAATAACAGGTAATTATATTTTTCCACATTGAAATACCTTGTAATTGATAGAAGCCCGTTTGTCTTTGTATTGTAAAGGTGTACATAAATGTTGATATACATTTCTATAACACGTAGGCAGGTGGAGATGAGCAGTGGATTTCATGGCAATATGAAATATTGGCCTGGTGGGTAATCCACATTTGAGCTAAAATGATAATTCTAACTTAGTCCTTGGAATTCTTTATAGCCAGTGACTTGAAACAGATTTCCAACTGGAGCTATTTTTTTCCCCTAAGTTATTTTCAAAATTTGAGACTATGGCTATAAAATGAAGTTGGGAATCTTTTGTTAAAAGAGCAAAATAGTTTTAAAAGTTAACAACATGATGCATTATCTTAAAAATATCACCCGCTCTAGAACTCTTTCTCATGCATTGTTTCTTATTAAGCCTTCACAGCTTTGCAGTAGGAATAGTACTAGCCTGTTCTTTTTTTTCTTTGCAGATGAGGAAACAGGCTTAGCTGAGTTCTTTGCGAAAGTTTAAAGGTTAAAACTTAACATTAAGTGACAGTTGGGACAAATACAGAGTATTTAACTTAATCTTTCCACAACAACACTGTCTCAACAATTAATTATCTTAATGTAACTTGGCATAAAAATGATTTTGCAAGTGTTACAGACCACTGTTGTACAGAATAGACATTCCTTAAAGATTCTAAATTCACAGAATCAGAATCCTGCAGTTGAAGATTTCCAGGAGATCATTTTGGCAGATGTTTTTGATTGCAGCCCCTAAGATATGTTTCACTCCTGTGCATATTTGCCTGTATGTATAATTGAAACAAGTTTCACAGAATAGTGGAAGCCAATACTGTGTAATGCATTCGGATTTTTTTCACTTATTTGGTTTGCATTGAATGTATTGAGCTACCCACTAATGAATTGCAGTTGGCAGCTTGAAAAACATTGACCCAGGGCAACTGACCTGAATCTTGAATTTATGAGATTTTATTTTTTATAGACACATTAGAATGTCCCAAATAGTCATGTTATCTAAACTAATTACTTTAGGGCTGACTATAGTATACTTACTCTGATGATGTTTGCATTGCTCAAAACCATTTTAAAGATTCTTGTTGTAATAGTTGCAAAAATCTGAATACCCTTATTCTGTTTTGGCAAATTTAAAATCACTTTGGCAAATAAGATGAATGATCAGTCAGGCATGCTGTTAGTAAATTTCAGATACATAAGACAAATTGCAATGTAAATGTTTCACATTAGAATATGGTATTGATTTTATGATTAATTTCATAATAACAGAGCAATCACTATTACTTGATACAAAAGGCATTTGGTAAAGATTTATAGTTGAAGAAATGTTGAAACTAGGATTTGATAACTGTTAGTAAGAAGTTAAGAGTAAGGATATCAGCAAAAATATGCCTCATCTGCTTTTAAAAAAGTGAATATAAAATGTCTCAAATCCATTAAAATGGTAATTTATACTAAAGTATTATTAACAGACCATAAACTGCTTCCCTAAATGTATTTTTCTTGATTGAAATTATTTTATTTATGATTTAATAGATAGACTTAATTCTTGAGTTTCTATTCTAATAAAGAATTACAAGTCAACAGTTTCAAAGTCAACTTCTATGAGCCTTTGTTTCTCCTGAAATAATTTGAGGCATTTTTGCTATCTTGACTTCTTTCCCCATGTCCTAATCTTAAAACCCAGGTTTGTTATATACATAATTAACAGGAAATCTAATTCTAATTTCATATCAAATCAGTAGTTAAAAAGTAACCCTTTTAGAATTCTGTGCCAGTTTCTTTTCTATCCTATTTTTCCATTATCTGTAAGACTAAATCTTTGCCTTTACTGGCTTTTTACTAGTTAGCTTCCTGTTTCCATTTAAAATATATCAAAAGCATTATCTTTTATTTGCTCCTGCCCCTACGATTTATTTTGTTTTCATCCTAATACTGTCTTTCATCTTCTTTCCACTTTTTCCACTCACTAGCTAGAGATGATCGCTATGGAAAATCCTGCAGACTTGAAGAAACAGTTGTATGTGGAATTTGAAGGAGAACAAGGAGTTGATGAGGGAGGTGTTTCCAAAGAATTTTTTCAGCTGGTTGTGGAGGAAATCTTCAATCCAGATATTGGTAAATATTTTAGTGATGTGATCATGGTGTCATATCTTTTTGAATTAAGAACTTATTTACCTAGGTTTACAAATATTTTCAGTTATGAAGAGCAACAGAAGATTTTGGTATGAATTAACTAGAATCACAGATAATGACTGAATTTGTGGGCTTTTGGGATTGATACTGCATCACTCATTCATTCAAGTTCTTATTTAGATTACTTAGCAACATTTTAATATAGGAAATTATCTCTTAGGTAAAATAAATTGAAGACATTTTAGAATGATACATTAGAACAGTTGAAGAAATGTTTTGCTCTTTTTCAGTCTAAAATACTCATTACCCATAGCATTTCTGAGATAAGAGTTTTATAGAATAATGATTTGAAGACTATTGAGAATGTCTCACAAGTGTATCGTGCTCAAAATTTGGGTGTACTGATTGATAGCAAATTAATTTTCTACAGCATTTCTTGGGTTTAATATTATAATATTTTCCCACACTTTTCGGACTCCAGAACCCTTTTCCCATCCCACATCTAGTAGCTTTTGCTTTCCAGAAGAGTTTATATTTGAACATGATTTGGGAGAGATTGATCTATAATATGTCGGTCTGAAAATGAAGAATTTGGGTTTCACTGATAGACAAAATAATTTGGATAATTCTGATCTGATTTAATTTCTACAGTATAAACCTTGGTTACTGGGGTTGCTTACTTTTAAAATCGAATGCATGACAATTAGAGGAAAAGAAGTCCTCTAAAGGTACCATCATAATTGTGAAGAACGTGGCATAGAATAATGCACATCATTTCCTGTTGATTCTCAGTGTGTACACTGAATTGACTTTTCTATATTTGTTGTTAGTCTGCTTATAAATGGAAGTAGACATTTTGACTTCATGACATAAACATAGTTAAGGTAAGACTTAGTATTTTAGTTAATGTTTTTTTAATAATCTGAAGACTATGTCATTTATATATAATTTGCTCAAAGTAAACTTAGATGTATAAATCTGTGCTGTTTTTGAGATAGAAAATTAATTTATAAGCTTCATTAAAAACCATGGTGTTTTTGAGATAGAAAATTAATTTAAAAGCTTCATATTTTTGGTGAACTTTAGCTCTAGGTCTTTATGTCTCTAAAAATGTTAAACATTAGTAATAAAGTGTATTTATATTATATGCAGAAATACTTTTAAGAAAAAACATACATTAAACAATTTTGCTTGATAGTAAAGCAATTAAAATGATGACAATAGAAATATCAAAAAGGAATATTTTAGAAGAGCCACCCTTTATGGAGCTTTTCTTGTAGGGACCTGAAGATAAATGTACCACGAATGGAATCTCTTGGACTTTTAAGAATATCTTTCAAGCACAAAGATGAGAGTAGTGACCTGTGTAATTTACATTCTCATTAATTTGTAGCTTATAGCTTTTGAGTCCAAGGACATACATTTGTGATATTTCTTCAGATTTATTAATTATAATTATTTTTAACTGTTCTGATCCAGTTAATACCATATTTATAATTAAATGAAGTTTTTAGCACTTCACTAGATGTTGTAATTTCAGCCTGTAAAAAAAAGTTGGATATAAACTGAGATTCAAGTATGAATTAGGTAATTTATAAAATTTTATTTTGTGAACATTTCTTAAATTCATGTATTTAGGATCGAGAGGACCCTTTAAATTTCCCTTTATATTTAACTTCAACTAAATGTGAAAATGAAGAAACATTTTTAAAGCTGTTTAAAAAACTTAAAAACTGGTTGATTTCTTAAAAAAAATGTTGATTTCTAAGGTTTATTCTATTGGAACTTCCCCCTCTTTCCTAGATCTAATTCTTAAAATATTTTCATTTAGTTTCATAGTAGCAACTGAAAAACATTTTATAGTAAAATGAAATTGTTAATTCAATTACAGTATCATTTAAGCTTTATCTTAGACATTTCTTTACAAGGAAAGAGATAAGTCTGCCATGGTAATGGCTATTTAGATTCCTATTTTTAAATGAGTGATATAAACAGTGATGACCATGTGAAATTAAGAGAAGACTACAAATTAGTTTTGTTTTACTTTTTGGCTCACAGTTAATGTGTGTATTAAATGGCTTTGGGTTTTGGACATAATCTTAAGTTTATCAAGTTTGCCTGAGTTTAAGTACTCGGTATCTTTGTTACAAAGGTGCTTGAAAAACTTAATGGAACCATTACGCAATTTGGAGGAAAAAAAGACTCTTAATGAAATTCAAAATTGTTTTTTAAAACAGTATATGTGGATTAAATATGTTTTAATAAGTGAAACATTTTCAATATATTATTCTTTTTTTCTTTTGCATTTTTCAACCATTCAGTGGTGAAAATATGAATGCAAGTTAACTTCTGATTTGTGTTAATAGAAGATTAGAGAACTTGAATTTAATGAACAGTTTTCCTAACTTAGAAAATGCCAACAGAATGGCTTATTACTTTAAATATGTGCTACACAATTTGTAGCATTCATATGTACTTGAACTTTGTTTTAGCAAGTCCTGATGTAACAGAAAAAAGCCCTAATGCAAATAAGTTTACATGTGTAATTATTTTATATTTATTTTTGTATTTTATATGTATAATTATTTGCTCATCTGTCGAATAAACTATGAAAGTAATACATTTAAAAAAATCATTTCTTACAGGTATGTTCACATATGATGAATCTACAAAGTTGTTTTGGTTTAATCCATCCTCTTTTGAAACTGAGGGTCAGTTCACTCTGATTGGCATAGTACTGGGTTTGGCTATTTACAATAACTGTATACTGGATGTACATTTTCCCATGGTTGTCTACAGGAAGCTAATGGGGAAAAAAGGAACTTTTCTTGACTTGGGAGACTCTCATCCTGTAAGTCTTGTCATTTTTTATTCTTTTAGATTTTATTTAAAAACAAATACAGAATTTAATTTATATAAAATTTTTAAAGCTTTGATTTGAAATCTTTGTTAATATTTATACCTAGTAAGATAAACGTATTTTATTATCTATCTGAAATGCCATAAACACTTGAAAACCTGAAGGAGAACTTGTTACAAGCAAGTCAGCTTTGCAAGGTTGATTCTGTAGAAAAGTATTTCTAATTTTTTTTTTTAATGGAATCATGAGATTTCTGGGTTGAGTCAGAGCTGCTTAGTTAGGGGCTCTGGTGGCTGCAGCCAGCCCCGCCTTACCCTTGAGATGCCTCTGAGGGTCTCAATAGAGCACAGTGTGAAGACCCATAGCTAAGTAGCTGGTGTAGGGTTTCTCAGCAGAGAGAGGCGTTACCACTGACTGACCATCTTTCTTTATGTCTGCATAGAAACTACTAGAAGAGGGGTACTGTTTGTGCTTTAGTTCTTACTGTTAGTTTGTTTTTTTAATCTTTTCCCAAGAAGAGTGATACAGATTGTTGTATTTTATAGTTCTGTGGTAGCCTTAATTTTTCCTTTTCTGATTGGTAGGTTCTGTATCAGAGTTTAAAAGACTTACTGGAGTATGAAGGGAATGTGGAAGATGATATGATGATCACTTTCCAGATATCTCAGACAGATCTTTTTGGTAATCCGATGATGTATGATCTAAAGGAAAATGGTGATAAAATTCCAATTACCAATGAAAACAGAAAGGTAATAAATGTTTTTATGTCATCCTTGTCTTTGTCTCTTTAATAACAGAATTTTAAAGCATATATGTGTGCGTTTGTGCGTATACTGCTTCAGTTGTGTCCCATTCTGTGTGACCCTATGGACTGTAGCCCGCCAGGCTCCTCTGTCCAGGGCATTCTCTAGGCAGGAGTACTGGAATGAGTTGCCATACCCTCCTCCAGGGAAAGCACATGTGCTTGTGGTTTTTAAAGAAGTTTCTAATGCATCTGTACAAAGAAATCAAGTAACTAAGTTCTTATAAATGAAACAGCCACAGTTGTTTAAACTTTGACTAAAGGCTGGTATGAGAGCATGTGGTTGGGCACTGAACCCCTCCTAGAGAAAGATGCCCCAAGTGGGCGACAGTGCACGGCTTGGTGTGGCTCTGGGGTGAAGCAGGAAGAAGGCTGTAGAGGGTAGGAAACAAGGGAGATCCTTATAACCGAATGGCCAATAATTGCTTCTAATGCACACACAGATACACGTGCCTTAAATAAACATCCGAAAAGTACTAAAGAATAAATATTTTAAAGAAATCAGTTTTGTGCTTTCTGTTGACTAGAAAAGTATGCATCTGGAAACGGGAATAACCCAGAATATAATCCAGGGGAATTATGATATATATAAAACCTTTAAGAAGAATGTTTATATTAATACAATGTTTGATAAAATATATTAATTAAGTTGGGATACAGAGTATATCTTCCTTTTTTTATTTGATACAATAGCTTGCTCACCAAGTGAAACACCGATATTTTTGTTGAAACAGATAACAGTAGGCAGCTTCCCAAATATTCTAGAATAGGAAACATGAAAGACTACCTTGTTTGCTCATTTCCAGTACATTGCACTCTATTAAAAATGTCAGCTTTTATAAATTGATGTATAAATGGTTTAAATGTTTTTGCATTTGCATAACCTAATTGAGAGAACTTTAAAATTGTATCAAGGCCCAGCTTTTATATTCAGTTTTGTTTAATATCGAAGTTGAAACTTATGTGTACATGGCCTCTTTGGTGGCTCAGAGTGTAAAGAATCTGCCTGCATTGCGGGAGACCTAGGTTCAGTCCCTGGGTCAGGAAGATCCCCTGGAAAAGGGAATGGTGACCCACTCCAGTATTCCTGCCTGGAGAATCCAGTGGACAGAGGAGCCTGGCCAGGTACAGTCCATGGGATCACAAAGAGTTGAACATGACTGAGTGACTAACACAATGTCTATCATAGAGAGCTGTGAAATTGTTAAAGGTATTTTCATTTGTGTGTGTAAAGTTTGAATTTTTAAAAATATTCTTGATTGTGTTTTTTGGGGGGAAAATAAAAACATCGTGCAGTCCAGTAGCTTGTATTTTGTTGTATTACGCATCATAAGACATTCTTGTGGTTAATGTTTTCTGCAGGAATTTGTCAATCTGTATTCTGACTACATTCTCAATAAATCAGTAGAAAAACAGTTCAAGGCTTTTCGGAGAGGTTTTCATATGGTGACCAATGAATCTCCTTTAAAGTACTTATTCAGACCAGAGGAAATTGAATTGCTTATATGTGGAAGCCGGGTAAGAAAGCAAGGGTTTCCAGAAATACCTTCTGTTGATCTATTGTTTGTAATGGTGTGGTGTAGATGTTAAGACGTGTTTTCTTGAATTTGCAGAATCTAGATTTCCAAGCACTAGAAGAAACTACAGAATATGACGGTGGCTATACCAGGGACTCTGTTGTGATTAGGTGAGGTTCTTAATTCTTAAAAGGAAGAATTAAAATTCACCAAAGGGATGTAGGCTTTATACTTTAGACCTTTGCCTCCAGGTTTTATTTCCCAAATAAGCAAACTCACAAATTGTCAATGTATAACATTAAACACATATTTATAATATAATCACCCAATTCCTATTGTTAATCTTGTGACTTATTTCCTGAATAATGTTTTATGTAAGTGGCATGTTTTCTTCTGCATTGAGGGTATAAAGTATCTAATATTCCTAGTAATTCTAATTACAGTGTGCTTAGTGCCAGTTAGATGATGATGAAAATAGAACTACCTCTTCTGAATATTTCTCCTTTCTCTTGAACTCTGGGGAATGTTACTTACCTACCCTATATGAGGCACCTTTTGTGTGAAATGGTATATTCTTTGATTTAATCTTTATTACATAGCAAGGTACATACTAGAATTTTTATTTTGTTTTCAAGACCTTGGCTCCAAATTCTCACAGGAAGGAGAGATTCCTAGTCTTAACTGTTCTCAAGGAGTTGCTCTTGCTATGTACCGTCTGCTTCTCTTTGCTACTGTCCAGTCCTGAGAGACACAGGCTTTTTCCTCTCCTGGTGAGATGGGGTAAAAAGAGACAAATGCCCTTTTGGCTGTCACTGGTAGAATGAGGTGAGGAAGCATTCCTGGAGGTTGTCTCTGAAGGTTATCACTCTAAGAATCAAGTATAAGAAGTCTATAATGAGTATCACTTGTATCAAGAAATGAATGTTTTATGTTCTTTTATTTTCCTTTGTTTTATTCTTCACTTTGGTTTGTGTGAGGTTATTGATACATTTCCTCTGTTTAGCATACCTTTGGTCATTCCTAGTGGCAGTGTTGGAAGTTATTTACTTGTAGCAATTACTGTTCTGCTATTTACTTGAAGTTCAAAGGTGACCCATAAAAGAGTTGAAATAGCATGGATAAAAACAACAAAGGGTAACCTCACCTGTGAGTATTAGCACAGCACTATCTCTGTTAGTGATAGTATTGATCACAGATAGTTATGACTGTGGTGTCTTAATGTTTCTCTGAGAATAGTTGAAGGTATCTTGTGCTGCTCTTTATGGAGAAATGACTTTTTAAGTTAAGGTCTTAATTTTATTTCTTTTAGAATAACATAATTCCTACTTGATATATTATCTTAACATCATATGTGAATGTTTTTAAATTTTTTTTATTGAGTTATAGTTGATTTGCAATATTGTGTTCGTTTCAGGTATACAGCATATTGGTTTTTTGCAGATTATATTTCATTATATGTTATTGTAAGACTGGCTATAATTGCCCGTGCAGTCCTTGTTGCTTATCTAGTTTACATGTAGTTGTTTGTAGTTAATCCCATACTCCTAATTTGGCTCCCCTTCCCTATCCCTCCACCATTATATAAGGTCTCTCTTTATGTCTTGTAATTTTCTTTGCTCTGAATATATGATGTAACCATTCCTGATTTGTTTTGCTTTGCTCTTTGTTAGCATGATGTATCTTTTTTTTTTTTTCTTTCAACCTATCGATGTTCTGAATTTGAAATGAGTTTCTTACAAATAGCTGAGTCATGTTTTTTTACTCTGTCAGTCTTTGCCTTTAATTGTTGTATTTAGACCATTTGTATTGAGGGTAATTATTGATACGGTAGGACTCAAGTCTGCTATTTTATTTGTTTTCTGTTTCTTTGCTCCTCATAGTTCCTTGTTGTCTTTTTGCTTTCTGTGAGTTACTTAGTTACTTGAACATTTTTAAGGATTTCTTCTTGATTTTGGTATTCTGTTTTTGTGTGTGTTGCTTAGTATAGTGTTCTTCATGGTTGCTGTTGGTATTTGTATCAACATTTCTTCCAGTGAGGTATGGAAACCTTGTTTCCATTTGAGTCTCTTACTTTCCCCACATTTAAATACAATTGTCTTGAGTATTAGTGATGTTGTAATTTTTGTATCAGTCATCAAATCTGATTTATAAAATTCATGAGGAGAATTACAGTCTGTTGTATGTCCCTTCGTTTCTGCTCTTTCTGTTCCGTCTGCCTCAGAATCCATCTTTTATCACTTCCTTTAGTTGGTATTCAAAGGCAGATCTGCTAATGACTAATTCTTTTAGTTTTCCTTTGTCAGAGGGTGATTTCCACTTTATTTCTGAACAGTTTTGTTTATACTGTTTGAAGTTTCTTAACTTCTTAAATCTATGTGTTTCTGTCTTTCTGGGAGTGTTCTTTGCCATTATTTCTCGAAATGCTTTCTCAGTCGCACTCTCTTTTTCCTTTCTTTCTATGCCTCTGATGACACCAGTGTTCAGTCATTTGTCACTGTCCTGTGTGCACCTAAGGCTCTTAGTTCTTTCAGTCTGTATTCTTATTTGCTTGGGTTTTGATCCTCGGTCATCTTGACTCTACTATTGAATCCATCTAGTATTTTTCTCTTACTGTGTGTTTTTCAGTTCTGTAGTTTGCATTTGGCTCTTTTTTTAATTGTAACTTAAATATTTTGCTAAGACTTAGTTTCTGATGTTTCAGTTTTGAAACACTAGAACTTATAATTGCTTATAGAATAATTTTTATGATGACCTCATCAAAATCCTAGTCAGTTGCAGTATGTTGTTCATCCTAGTGTTCAACATTGGTTGATTTTCTTTCTTTCATGTGATTTTCATAGTTCTTGGCTTGACAGGTGATTCTGGATTGTATGCTGGATATTTTGGCTGTTTTATTAGGAGACCCTGGGTCCTATTTACATCTTTTTACTTTAGTAGTAAAAAATGTATGGGTCAATACTGTCGTGTTGTGTAGATAGACACAGTAGTTACTTCCAGCTCTTTGCTGTTAGAAGTCACAGTGGATTATTTCACTAACAGATTATTCCATACATAACATCAAACATCATCAAATTGGGAATTGCTGCTAAAAGTGGGATTGTTGAACTAAATGGTAGATATGTATGGTAGATATGTATGTAATCTTGTTGGCAAGATTCTCCACAGAAATTGTGACATTTTGCACTCCCACCAGTATATACATGCATATCTCATTTCCTACAATTTTCCCAACCCAGTGTGTTCTTCAGTTCAGCTGTTTGCCTGTTAGTTGAGAAATGGCATTGTGACATAGAAAATGTCACAATTTCTGTGGAGAATTTGGCAATATTTAGCAGAATATTTAACTCGGGCCATTTTTTTTTTCAGCTGCTTTCATCCCTTTACAGCCAGAGGCTAATTTCAAGGGATACTTCTGTTTCCCAGGGTGCCTCCTGCCCCTGCCAGGCATGATGTCTTTTTGAGATTGCCATTTTTTGTCCAAGATGCTGTCCTGTTCCCAGTGCTCTTACCTGCCCTTTTGGGGTGACCCTCAGCCCATGTTGTTCTGCATACCCCACTTTTCCACATAGCTCTTCCTGGACTCTGCTAGTGTGGGCTCAGGTGTATATGAACAGTTTTGATGTAGAACATAACACTTATAGGAAGAGAAGAATTTTGCTTAGTATTTTCATTATAAAAACTGATAGTAACCCTAATGTTTTAAGTTCTAATTTTTTAGAAAGAACCAAAGGGACAGCTGAATTTGTCTTGATGACCACTGCTGGTCTGCTACTTTAGGATCTGCGTCCTCTATTCAAGGGCACCTGTTGGTCTGCCTCAAGGGCACCTGTTGGTCTGCCTCTTCAGATGTAGTGATGCATTTAGGCTTTAGAACACTCCTGAGGAGTGAGGAGGTTTTTTGTCCTGACAGAGGACTCTGGGTTACTGCATGCTTGCTTTTCCTTGCCAGCCACCCAAAAAGGAATAACCTAGACTGTGGTGTGGTCTGTTTCCTTCCTAATGGAGAGATGTGCTGGCATGTTCCATGCTCAGTTTCCTGTTGTATTTTTTTAGTTGTTTTCTCTAGATGGCTGGGAGGTTTTTAAGAACTAAAGGGTGGGGAGGATATTAGAATGTCAGGGAAGAGAAATGGCAAGACTTTGAAGAGCGCCAAGAATTCTAATAAAGCTGCTAATCTATGTTAGAAATAATGGCATTGCACCAGCAGAAATACCAACATTTTTGTAAGAGAAATTGTATACTGGAATACTAGGGTATCAAAAACTAGAATTGTAACTGTGTAGGAAGTGTGACATTTTCTGTCAAGATTCTGGAAAGCACTTTCAAATAAATATTAAAATGCATTCCTCAGAAAACTACTAGAGTTCATCAGTGAATTTGGTAAAGTTGCAGGATACAAAATTAATATACAAAAATCTTTTGCATTTTTATATATAAACAATGAAAGACAAGAAAGACAAATTAATGAAATAATCACTTTTACTGTTGCATCGGAAAGAGTAACATGCCTAGTACTAAACCTATCTAAGGAGACACCTATACTCTAAAAACTGTAAGATCCTGATGAAAGAAATTGAAGATGACACAAACAGGTAGGAATACTACATTCTTAGACTGAAAGATTCAGTGTTGTCAAAATAACTATATTACCCAAGGTAATCTACAGATGCGATGCAGTCCTACTTATCAGATTACTAGTGGCATTTTTCACAGAACTAGAACAAAAATTTTTAACTTTGTATGGAAACACAAGAGACCCCGAATAGCCAAAGCGGTCCTGAGAAACAAAACTGCAGCTGAAGGA